>NC_092347.1:4284988-4923339 GCF_963676685.1 Mytilus edulis
GGAGAAGATTCTTGAAATAGTTAACGACGACAGACGACGACGGACGACGACAGACGACGACAGACGACGGACGCCAAGTGATGGCATAAGCTCATTTGGCCCTTCGGGCCATGTGAGCTAAAAACATGTGCGAAGAATAATTTCCCTTCTTATACTGCCTTTAGGTCATTGGATGTTGCTATGTATGTCTTTCTAGTTGTGCATGTGTTTTTTATAAAGTCTCCGTGACTTATAGAGCTTGAACAGTAATTATTATATTTAATGAATGGATATTATTTATTTTGAATTTATTGAACCATAAAATTAATTTTTGACTCTTCACATTGAAGCGGATTATGTAAAATGTGAAGAGTCAAAAATTAATTTTATGGTTCAATAAATTCAAAATAAATTATTGCCATTCATTATAAATAAATTTCTGTCAAAAATAAGGCTCAAAGAACTTTCTATATTAACAATAACAACGTACACACATGTTGGCGTATGAATACACAACGTCAGAGTGGGCGTGTCGCCATAAAAATTGACAACATCGAAAATAAGAGTAATACTTTTAACCAATCAGAAGACAGTAAATACATCAAATTTATTTATAATGACTTAAAGCTGAACTTTAAAAAGTTAGTAGAAGACATTTGAAATGATGATTGTACACTATCAAACTCTCTGTAGCATTGACGCACGGCCATGAATGTAGAAGAATATTTTCCATTTTCATGGAATTTCCGTATATTCTTACCACATCGTGTCTGCTTGCTGCTTGTTGTCGATACGAACAACTATCGCTTTGCGAGTACCGAAGTTTATTCTTATCCTTGAATTCGGCGTATTATTTTGTTTATCAATTCATAATATATTTATACGTAATGAGACGTTCGAATATTCACCAAATGTGTTAATTTATTTAAATTGAAATCAAACTATTTGTTTGGTCATATTTCCCTGTTTGCATCAATTTTTAAACCAGGATGAACAGTTTTTTATAAGCTGACAAACGTGGACAATTAATGTTATGCTCCTCTGTGGAGTTGAGACAGTTCGGTTAATGATCCGAACAATTTTCTGAAAATATATTTGTTAACCTGCAGGGAATAAAAACTTGTACTTTCGATTAAAACGCCATTTATGTAAAATAACAAATGGTCCAAAAATATATAACCGGGGACCAGTAGATTTTTTTCCTACGAAAATGTCTCTCTTCAATCGTAGTAACACATTCAAAACGTGTTTCTTTAAGGTATGCTCGATGCAAAATACGTTTTGATGGTCAAACACGAGCGTCAGACCAAAATAAATATGAGTTCATATTGTATGATCATACTTAATGGAAGTCTTTGAGCTTTGGATTAAAAAGAAACAGGAAAAGTATTCACAGTACTTTCGAGAATCTGTAGCATATAAATACCTAACAGAATACTGTCATATAATAAATCAAAGCCTTTCCAATGTTATTAATTTAAGCACAAAAAGAGAAAAGATTTTCAAGCAAGGTGCAAACAGTTGACTCTAAATAAACACGCAATTAATTAAAGGCTTTACAATGTCATCATCCGAGATTCAAAGAGTTCACGGGTGAACAAATCCTTAACATGCCAACAGTAAATTGCAACAAATGGTATCAAGCATAACCTATCAACAGTAAGTAATATATTTTACATAATTTCAATATATTGCAGTGTTTAGAACAACATTTAATTATCCATTTCATGTTCATCAAGACATAAACATTCTCTAATACTTTTAAAGCTTCTATTGATTTTGGATCTTAGACGAGCATGACAATCCAGTTAATCATCTAATTACGTGATAATATGTATCTTGCTTCATTTAGAAAATATCCTCAATTTGAAATTTCCTCAATATACTTTCCACAGTAATTACTGACAGGAAAAGAAAAGAAACATTTCATAAGGGTTGTAGGAATTGACGTCGCCGATTGGGAAAAATATCAGACTTTCGAGTGAAATAACCTGACTACGTTATTAATTTAGTTTTTTTTTCAATGGAAACAGTTCTAAGATAAATGTAGGACAAACTAAAACCCCTGCATACACAGCCAATTTTGTATAGGTACTATGAATGTTCCAAAAATCTGTAGTACTGGAAATTTACTTTTCATATTCAGTACTATTTTGTTACTCTAAAAGAAATGTAATATTAAGGTAACTGTATTTAACAGTACTTGATTTGTACTTGAAAAGTTAAGTACAACATATTTTTTTACAACGTTACAATTTAAGCATTTTGATAGTATGTCTACTTCAAATCTCTTAATATTATGATTTTTAAACATGGAATATTGTGATCGCTTTTGGTATTATTTCTGTACCAAAATTTTAAGTACAAATCAAGTACTGAAAAATACAGGTACGTAAATAAAGGCAACAGTAGTATACCGCTGTTCAAAACTCATAAATCTATGGACAAAAAACAAAATCGGGGTAACAAACTAAAACTGAGGGAAACGCATTAAATATTAGAGGGGAACAACGACACAACATTAAAATGTAACATACACAGCAAAGGACTAAGCATTAGACAAAATCCGATGAGAATAACCAATATAACAACAAAACCAAATACATGAATTTGGGATAGAAAAGTACCGTGACACGTCTTATAGTACACTCATATATAGGAGAAAACAAACGACACAACGGAAACACAACGTAAAAATGTTACACACACAGAAACGAACTATGATATAACAATGGCCATTTCCTGACTTGGTACAGGACATTTTTAAAGAAAAAAATGGTGGGTTGAACTTGGTTTTGTGGCATGCCAAACCTCGCACTTTGATGGCATTGTTAAATATAATATCAAAATGACAACATAATAATACAGGACCACAATACAAACAAATAGGAGAACGTATTAGAAACACACGAACAGCAGATAACAAAAGGCATCAGGTTTAAAATTCATTAAATAGTACAATAATGTTAAAGTAAAGAAATAGTACTAAACATCAAAAGTAAATTTTCAGTACTACAGATTTACAAAAATAGTACCTATGCAAAACTGACTGTGTATACAAAGCAGCTTAGTTTACGTGCATCAAAACATGCTCCTTCTGCAAGCTTTGGATTAACAGGGTGCATAGTATCTTTAACTAAGGACTTTCGTCTCATTGACACTTATTAAAAAATAAAATATAAGTCTGGATTTGAAAATGAGCATGATTAAGGAAACGTCAGAGAAAAATATTGCTAAAAAATATGCCTTGTATGTCTTTGTGATGGATAGATAAGTAAATATGAAAGCTTAGCTTATCAAAAAGGAGTTTTACTACAAGATCCATAACATGCTTGGGTTCAAATATTTTAAATCAAGGTGGTTATAAGTTTAAATCAAGGTGGTTATAAGTTTTGGATATATATTTCTTATATATTTGATTAACATTGCTAATCTTCTTCTGTACTTGAAATTTTGACCGATTATTATAAAATATGATAGGTATAAACCTACTCAAGGACAATGGACATAAAAATGTCAATCTGGTTTCAATAAAATAGATAAATTTATATTGCAATGACATAAATGTTGCAATGATTCTGAATAAGACACAACACTCAACAAAAGTCACCAAGTCGGTCAAAAATGTATTAAAGCGACATCAATTTGAATCAATGATCCAATGATATGAAACATACCAAGGGATTGTACACGTAATTACCACGAAGCATATTAGATAAAATATGCAGTGCATCGACATATCAAAATATAAATACCCTTACATCGGAGTATATAAACAAAGCAAAAATGGACATGCATATGTCTCGGTGGACAAAGTTTCCGCGAATACATACAAATACAAAAAAATATGAAAATCATTGACAGACAAGTGAAAATGCCTAAGGATGTTTGATCTTCTTCTTTTTAGTTACCAATGATAAATGTATGGACAGTCTACACTGTGTATCATCGCCACCGGATATTGGGTACTAACGAAGCGGAGAGAAATAGAAAAAAAAGGAAACAAGTTAAGAATTCATTCAATTTAAAGCTTTTCCACTCATTTGATGAGGGTGCCGCTTAAGAATTGATTTTCTGATATATAATTCTTTAGATTATTAGGCCGATAAGTACAACATTAATACAAGATTTTGTGTTATACTCCAAAACTTGCCACTTAGTACCGGAAAATTTTGAGGTCGATCGTCCTCTGTCGCCCCATTCTCACGATATTGAACTGTTTTTCATTATTTTTCCAGACACGTTTTTAGATTATTATAGTGTGGCATCATAATTACTGAAATTTGTTGTCAAAAAGATATTTTTTAAAGAATACGGACAAAAACATTGTTTGTTTATTGTACGGCGAATTGCAGGTCGTTGTACGGCGAATTGCAAAATAACAACTTTTGTCTGTACGGCGTCTTGCAATATATTATAATTTTAAAGAGGAAATTAATCACTGTTTAGATAATATCGAGTGACGATATTTTGTTGATATCAAAGCTTTACAGGCTTACAAATATACAAAATGACTTACTTATCAAACATTATTAAATATATGCCGTTAATTCCGTTCATAAGTCGTCGTTGCGTCCCGCTATTCGACTTTGTACAAAAAGGTGTTTTTTTTCAACCATATTATCCTAAATACATTCATATATCGTTATACTACTAACGACTGTTGTCTTATTTGTTGTTAGGGTGAAATTTTGTAAGTTCAATAAAAAAAAAACGCCCATTCATCTTTTGTTGGTGCTAGGTTTTTTTTATAGATAAAACCAGGCAGTGGAGATGTGGTATGATAGCAAATAAGATAACTATCCATTAGGATCAAATAAAGTGTATGTAAGCAATTATATGCTATCGTACGGCCTTCAACAACGAAAACTCGTACCTTATAGTCGGCTTTAAAAAGCACCGACCGAAAAATGTGGAAGGATTCAACAAGAAAACTAACGGCCTAACTCATAACAAAACAATTTATGAAAAACAACAAATATGATAAAGATGAACCAACGACAACGTGCACCGAACCACAGGATCTAGAATTTGGACAGACACATAAAGTATGTGCTGGGTTAAATACACTGTTTGATTATTTAGTTTCTGAAATGATTCATTTGTAAAAGTAAGGAGAAATAAACCGTGAATTGCATTTCGAATTAATTTTCTTGTCAGTTTGTTTTTGAAAATATATAATGTGTATACATCTTAAATGCTGTCAAGCGAATGGTATTTCTATCTAATGCATTTTATCTAATGCATAATTATATGGGGGCGGGGGGGGGCGCAATAAGGGGTCCGTTAACATGTTAACAACACCTCGATTTTGGCAAAAACAGTTAACAACAAATTTTAAATACTGATAACAGTTAACAGCAACTTTAATTTACCCTTTTTCCAAACGAACCCAAAAACAATGAAAAGGGGAAGTCATTAGTGCATATCTTCAATGTATTCAAAAGTTTGAAAACCACTGTACAAAGTCGCAGAAATGCCAAGCTTTATAAGGAATTTTTTATAAAGCTGACTAATTTTCAGAATACACACGCAAGTACCATATTTTTTTTTATTGACACATGGACAGACAATTGAACGGATGGAAAAGCAGACGGAGTGATTGACTCCAAGAAAAATGACTTTATCATGAATAATCGAAAATGCTTCAAACAGCAAAAGGGAGGCTTCTTCTGGTTATGTATATTGTTGAGTAAATGTTGTATGTCAATCAGTCGTAGCAAACTTGGGTTATCGTCATGACGTAGGAAAGTGTAACAAAAAGATAGAATGGGTGAATACTATAGGGCGCGAACATTATTATTTTTATGGCGGGGGCTCTCATAATTTATGGTAACATCTCAGGGTATTCATACGACTATTTGCTTACATGATTTTATTAAAAGGAATTACGAAAGTTTACTGATTTTTATTTTAAATCATCAAAACCAGTGTATAAATCAGAAAGTAACATGTAAGGTGTCACAAGTTGAAGCACTCTTTCATCTCCAAGTCCCAATTATGAACTCTGAGGTGATATACAAAAAATCCTTGGTCCATCTTTACATTTCCGAAGTCTTAGACTAGCAAATTTGACATCAATTTGAGAACCAAGTCCTCATTTTTCGGCCTCTTCTACCAGGCCACACTGTTCAGTTATTTTACGGATTGCAAATTGAAAAGGTACTTCATTTTTCACCATTCCATTCAGATACTCTGGGTCAATGTAACTTATCAAACATTCCATATACATCTGAATTATTTTCATCATAGGACTGACCAGGGTTTTAGCTGGGTAAGAATTGATTGGCCCTTCCTTTTAAAGTTTTGGATACATTACAGATAGAAGCCAGAAATAACTACATTGGTTAGACGTATAGGGGGGCCTTGAGATATCCCAAAACATGTTTAACACTGCCGCATTTGTTGCACCTGTCCCAACTTGAGTCCGTAACCTCTGCTATATAGTCTTGTTTTTATTTAATTTTTAAATTTTGGTTCATTTATATGTTTCAGGAAACAAACATTGAACTTTTACCCCCTTTTTGTAGTTAAATGATTGCTCACTTAGGAGACAGCTTCATGTATACCAATACACAGTTACAAGTTTAGTTTCGTATTATGGCCATGGTGAATTTTCTAAATATGAAAGTTTTTGTACAATTAAATTGATTTTTAGATAGTTGAAGTATAATATAGCCTTCCTAATGGGTTTATATGAACATTTAGTTTGTTTTTAGCATGTTTTATAAGCCATTTTTCAGTTTGACTGTCCATATTTTCCTATCCGTACCGCCATAGAGTTAGAAATTTTGTTTGTTTTTCAACAAAGATTTGACGCTCGATCTTTTTAATTTAATTTTATGGAAAAACCAGCAGAAATGCATATGAATTTTTTTTTTACCTCTTGATAGATATATATGTCTATGGCTTCAGGAAATGTATCACTCTAATTGATTGATATTTTTCTTTGGACCAAATTTTTGAGACCTTTGTGTGACATGTTCAACCCCCTATTTTGCAATATTTGGTATTAAATAAATGCTGATTGTTGCCATGGTTACACACAAAAAAAAGATATTATATTTCACCATTATAACTATTGGAAATCAAATCTATGGACGATTCTCTTTCCATAAATATACACATGCATAACTCAAATATTAAGCATTATTTGTTAGGGAGGAAGGGAAAGAGGGTGTTTATAAATTATAAGTGTCAATTTTAAGTTTTTTTCCTATTTGTGTATTGCCACCCCACCCTAGTGCACATTTTTCTCTCTGCGTTGGGTTGTTTTCTTCTATTTGGTCGGGCTTCTGATTCTTTTTCATTTTCCATTCTCAATTTTATCAAGGATTTACTATACTCAAAGACTTTTAAAGACAGTTACATATATGCTGTTTATGTCTTTCCTTTGCGGAAGCAACGTAAAGAAAGGGATGGACAGCAAATTTTAATGTGATTCTTGTAAATAACAGTTAAGATCAGTTTACAGAGAAAATGATGTCAAAAACAGTGAACACTTTAAGTATTAAGTAACAGATAAATTCAAATAAACAGTTAACAACATTGCAAATTTTAACAGAACAGATTACAGACAGTGGGTCGAAAACAGTTAACAGTTTAAATTTATCTCAAATAACAGTTTTAAACAAAACCTTGAAAAGGACAAAAACAGTTTAACATAAAAAGGTACATCCCCCACCTTAGATATTTGAACTTAATACTTTATTTTCTTTGAAAGGACGGTAAACGAATATTCTAAAATTAGCAAGTTGCCATACAGTTGAAAACAAGTTGCCATACAGTAAATTTGTCAACACCAGCAAGTTGCCGTACCCTAGACTTTATTTTTTATGGTCTATATTCTTTAAAATACATCTTTTTGACAACAAATTTCAGTAAATATGATGCCACACTATAAAAATCTAAAAACGTGTCTAGAAAAATAATGAAAAACAGTTCAATATCTTGAGAATGGGGCGATAGAGGACGATCGACCTCGAAATTTTCCGGTACTAAGTGGCAAGTTTTGGAGTATTACACAAAATCTTGTATTAATTTTGTACTTATCGGCCTAATAATTTAAAGAATTATATATTCGAAAACCATTTCTTAAGCGGCACCCTCGTCAAATGAGTGGAAATGCTTTAAATTGAATGAATTCTTAACTTGTTTACTTTTTTTTCTATTTCTCTCCGCTTCGTTAGTACCCAATTTCCGGTGGCGATGATACACAGTGGTCTAAAGAGAATCATTTTCCGTCAAAAAAAAATGGCTTATATTTCGAAAACAAAGACACATACATGTATCTGTCATTATTGTTTACCTTTTAAGTTCTGTTATTTGTATGCTATCAAAATAGTATAGTCTTTTAAAAGTCTTGTTACTTTGTTGAAACAGAGGAGCGAAAATCCTTAAGTACATATAAACTATAACATATGACGTACAGTCCACATATTGTATCTAGCCAATTAATATTAGTCATTTGTTCTCAATATATAATATAGATGATATCTCTGCATGCGAACAAAGAGACATATATTTAACAAAATTCCTGCTAGTAAAACGCCATTACAGAAACAGAGTGGAAACGATATGTAAATATGTTAGCGTTTAAACAAACACAGAATGAAAAGTGTGTTCAATAATGAACTTTACAGATTAAAGCTATTCAGTAAAATAAAGCTCATCAAAGTAAACATTAAATTCTTCAGTTTAGTTGCTGAATGAATATATCCATCGTGCTATTTAAACAAAATACACTGAAGAGAGTCAATATGTATGTCATGGGATCTATTTACACAAGTATTTAAGGGTAAATTTATTATATCCAGTGTTCAAATTTCATTTTACATATTTGAGTAGAAAATAAGCCGACAAATTTTATTCCGTCCACGTTAAAAACGATTTACAAATTATCCCTACGATAAAAATACTTATAAGCTTTACTCATTGTCAAAGGCCGTACGGTGACCTATAGTTGTTAATTTCTGCGTCCTTTGGTCTCTTGTGGAGAATTGTCTCATTGACAATCATACCACATCTTCATGATATTATGTTGGAAACAATACAGTTACTTATCCACCAACAATTACATATTGTAAAATCCCCACCATTTGAAAGATTTGTCGGATACATACTATAGTTCTATGATCTTTTTTTATGAGGAATATATTTAAACCTTCACACTAGACATGCTAGAAACAAACAGTTTCAGCTATCAATACTTAATTGTATTACAATGCTTCAATATTATCAGAAAATTCATTAGTTTAAACATTACCAAGATGGAACTAAAAGAAATATTGATTTATATTGTTTATAATGAGATTTCGAAATCAATTTTCATTTTTAGTTGACCAGCGAAACAAAGCTGATATATTAGCCGTGACGGGTGACTAACACTACTATCAATGTTTTCAAAAGCTCTGAAAACACGAGAAATGATCTAAATCAATGGTTTAAAGTAAATAATGAGGTAGATATTTCTCTGATTAGGATTTCTTATGTTGATATATATCAGAACTATGATAACAATCGGAATGAAGATTAGCTGGGGGGGGGGGGGGGGGGGGGGGGGAGAAAAACTTTAGCTGCGACAATTACAGTTACAAGAATTGAATATATGTTTATTTTCCACATTAAATATTTAGAAAGGAATGATAAAAATACCTAAAGTGCCATTGCATTTCATTGAGTGTATGACAGAGTATGCTATTCAACACGAAGACTTGGCTCACAGCAAGCTATAAAGGACCCAAAAACATGACTAGCGTAAAACCATTTATGCAGGAAAACCAACGGTCTGATGACGTCGATAATTTGAAGCTCTATTAGAGACCCTAACTTTTCATAACGTGCTGTTGAAGTATATAATTGCTATGCAATAAACCTGATTTAAAACGAAAAAAAAATCAAAACTCACATTATTCTCTGGCAGACATGTTACATGCTTCAATGCTTCCTAGGGACCAAATGACTTTGTTTTGTACTTTCACACAATAACAAATGTCATTTTACAAACTGGTATTGTTTAACTTGTTTTTATTGAAATTTCTTAGTTTTCGTCATCGATGAAAATAAGTGTTAATTTTTATTTTCGTCATAATTTGCAAGTTAAATAAGTGTGATATCCAGCAGAGAATAGATTAAGCATTCTATCAGAATGTCAAAACTACAACATACACTTGAATGTATATCGGCAACTAATGGTTTCGACATTCTATTAATCATATATTACGTATTTTAATAATAATGTGAAAATGTTATCTTTTATAGGTTTTTTAATATTATAGTTTAGTCCAACCAGCTTTAACAATCAAACTCATACACAAAATATTACACGTAACTTACCATTTTCACAGGTAATTAGATCGAATAAATAATTTCCGTTTGTAGCCAAGCTCTCCAATATTCCTTACAAACAATGAACATAAGAAATGATCATATAACTATGTTATATTCCCAAGACGTATCCATCAGCCGACAAATCTGCAATCAAAGAGGATCTTTATAAATAATCGATATGATACGAAAGACATATGAATAAAAATGTTCATCAATTGTTTTGTCTTTTTTTCTGTTATGATTAACTTGTCAATTTCATATGGCTGAAAAGAGTGAAATTATTTACATTTTTCAATATTATACATCCTTTATTTCAGAAATGTTTTTTGTTTATAGGTCTGTTGGGATCATATATAATTTGTCTTTGAGAAACCTATTGTATCTGTCTTATTCCCACTTGTTCCCTACTATTTCTCTCACCCTATCTCCATGTTACAGGTATAAAGGCAAGATTGTACGCGTATTTGTAATCTAAAAATAGCGCAGACGGTTGGCAATTGAATGAAATATAGAATGCAGTATCGCAATAATAAAAAAAAAATGGAAGCTTCTATATTCGGTACAATAGCATGGTTTTAGGCTCATTAAAACTATATGTATGTGAAATATTGGAAACAATAACCCTTTGCAGACGATATACTGCCCAAAGCGAAAACCTGTCTTGGCAGGCCACCCTTTTTTTAAGGTAGCAATACACAGTTAGTTTAGTTTCGCATTTTGGCCCATGTGGATTTTTCAAATAGGAAAGTTATTGTGTAATAAAATACATTTTTAGACAGCTGAGGGCTAATTTAGCCTTCAAAGATGGTTTATAAGAGCATCAAGATTATTTTTTACATGTTTTATGGGCTGTTTTGTGTTTGACAATCCGTATTTTCATAGCTAGACCGGCTATCGGTCCAGAAATTAATGTAATGTTTACAAACACTTTTTTTCTACACGAAGTTTTTGACGCAATTTTACAAAAAATGAGATGAAAGACATATGATTTTCATTGGATTTGCTGAATGATATATGTACACCGTTTCAGAAAATGTATTACTTCAAGCGATTGAAATTCTACTTTTAGTCAAATTTTGGGGAAATATGTGACATCTTTTCCCCCCTTTTTGCAATATTTTATAACAAATAAATGCAGATTGTTGACATGGATACACCCAAAAGAAATTATATTTTACCATCTTATATACTAGATATAAAATCTATGGAAGATTCTGATTACATACATATGCCCATATATATGACACAAACAGTAAGCTTAATAT
The DNA here is from genome assembly GCF_963676685.1 of Mytilus edulis. NCBI lineage: Eukaryota > Metazoa > Mollusca > Bivalvia > Mytilida > Mytilidae > Mytilus > Mytilus edulis. The sequence continues at coordinate 4,296,562 of NC_092347.1, forward strand.
TGCAAGAAAGCAATGAAAAGGGGATGGTAAAATTTACAAGGTCAAATTTAAATATTTTTCCTAACTGTTTATTGCTACCTAAGGCTTTTGTATACCTTTACATTTTGAACCTCGATCCAAAGGTCACCGCTTTTATAAGCCTCTATACTAAAAGGTGATATTTATATAGAGGTTCGACTGTATACACAATTTTTTGCTAAAACACATTAATAAACAACAACGGTTGATATGAATAACTCCGTGATAAACTTGCATACAAAATAATTGAATATTATTGAAGAGAGAATATAAAGATTTTAATATTTCATTGTTGGCATGTATGTTCAATTTCTCTGACAATACTGGAATACGGATCATAGAATTATGACTCCCACATGTATGGTTGTAAATCGTCCATTTCAGACATTGATTCCACTTAAGGCAAATATATCCATCATCTTAATGGTCGTTTTCTAGAAAATTAGAACAAATTAGACCAATTACATGGTAAAGCAACCTTTATCTTCGTTGCATTTCCGGAGTTATCGTTTTTGAAGTCTAGATAACGTACCCGGATCAACATGCCTAGCTATATCCATAAATATAAGTAATGAAGGGAAATAACTGTCAACTAAAACGGGATTTTAATTCCTAAATCTGTAATAATAAACTTTTATTCACCAAATATCATATGGAATGGGCGGAATTACAAGTAACTGCGGTGCATTTTAGATATTATGTGTTCAATATTGCATACATTTTATTAAATGGTGAAAATAGTGATTACATGTAATACGTAATATCTGTGCCAAACAAATCAACAAAGCATCAATTACTATAAATATATGCTTTGATATTCAGTATGATAACAACGAAGGATAGACCGCAATAAAAAAAAAGTAATCACGCAGTTATGAAATAAAATAAATTGTAACAAATTCATTTGCGCTAAGTAATTTTAACATCCTGTTTGAAAATAAATTTCAGAATGTAATAATGTATTTATTGGCAGTGTATCCTTGTTTTTATATAAACGCAGCTCTTTCATTAAAAAAGAAAAGTTATTTAAAATTTGTAATAAAATTAATTTTAAGTTTATTTTCACTCTTTTTATTTGAGTGTAACTGATGAGGGTTATTTTTACGACGAAACGTGCACTTTGTGTACTGGTACCTTTGATGAGTTTTTATAGTCTCGATGACAGCTTGTGGTAGGTTTTTTTTCTCTAATTCCTTTTAAGCTTGAGAGTTTTACAGTTTAATGGTGCATGTTCCGACCAGACATGGCATGTGATGGGTAACAGTTTTGGACTTATTTTCATAAATGACATCTAAAATATGCATTCGATACGATGCATGTATTATTATAATGCAAATTTAATGATTTTAACTATAAAAACTACGTATGACAAATAATATTAAATTTTATACACATTGAAAACGTGTGTACCTGCTAAAATAACATTCAACCAAAGTAATGCGGTATACTTTTTTCACAAATACTTCGAAACAACAACTAAAATTTACAGGGATTTGAAGGAACTACTTTCTCGTAGTGCGAGTCTTATAATGTACGATGTCCACTTTTGATACAAAGGAAGCAGGGTATATAATTAAAATCCATATACAATGGTTTATCTGTCATAACACCTGTAAACTGAGATTTCTATGTTCTGAGTCAGAACTGTATATATATGCTATTTGATGGAACATCTGAAGTTCAGAGTATAACATTTTAATAGTATTTAGTACTTTCTAGAACAATTGTTATCAAAATCAATTAGTTATACTATGGCTAAATTTTGTTTTGCATAATTTTATCGGAATCAATGAGAACCACCAGAAGTCCATGATTGAAGTAATACTGAGCAAATCAAGCATATTAACCGTAGGAATTGGAGAATTAAAGATGATTAAAAATTCTGTCTTCAATATTAACAATGATAGAGAAATTATTTAAAGTGTAGTCTCCAGAAAAAGGGAGACTTTACTTGTTTTTTCATAAAAACTAATTGAACAAAGAGTTGCTCTTCAACATCATAAATTCGACAAATATCTATAATATTGCACTTTTAAATTTCATATTTAATATATACTAGTATAACAATAAGCCAATGGTATGACTGCCAATGCTATCACTTTCCACCAGAGTTCAAATGACATCGTAAACAGTAAGAAAGATCACCATACGTAGTTTAATGAGTTAAACCAATACTGCATAGTCAGCTATAAAAGGCCCCAATATAAAAAATATGAATCAGTTCAAACGTGAAATCTTGCGGCTCCATTAATAACAACAGTTTTGTTTTAGTTCATATTTATAATATAAGATACTGGCATACTAGTAGCAGATTTAAATATCTGTAAGCTAAAATCATACAAAAAGCTCTACAATTAGAACGAACAGAATGGAGTAGCCACAAAAAACGGCAACTACAAGCACGTTTTACTGTTCAGATACGGCACATCTTTAGGAACAAGACATATTTCTTTTGTTTATACCACCATATTAATCATTTTGAAATCTATTTAGATTTCTGACATGATTTATACAAGTGTAAAATTTGAGATAGTTAATTTAATAGAGTTTCCCTCTGCAAATCATACAAACGTTTGTTTACTTTATGCAGATGAAGATAGATAGGTTTGATCTTCTAGCTGTTTAGATTAAGCATTCGTTTCAGGAGAATCTTTAAACACAAAAGCCTTTCTACAACATTAACGACTCTAGGTCTTATCGTTACAACATTCAAAGAGGTAGATCGAGATTATTCCGAACTGAACGATTTTGCTATAAAAAAAATCTTCATATTTTGTTTCAAAATCCTAAAGAAATTCAGAAATGACATTCTTTCTAATTGTTTATTCTACACATTTCAAATGCAAGGTACTAGTAATAAAATACATGCAAAATGATCAGAAGTACAAGGTATCATATAGGAGCTCTCTGTTGATATGTGCATATTTAATGATGTTAGTATACTTATTTATAAATGTTCACCATCAAATTTTGTTTTTCAGGAGTTCAAATTCTACTAGTAGGATTTTATATTGATCAATTGTAAGACGTTGCTTTACTGGCATTCTCTGTCTAAAATCGTAGTTGTCGATCACATTTTGAATGATATTAAATATACAAACAGATGCCCTTTTTAACAAAATTAACCGTCTTCATGGATGGTTTACTCGAAGGTATTGTCGAACTTGCCGATGGCTTAACATAGATGTGAATCATGATGATGAAAAATGATAACAACGATAAAAACGACAATAAAGTCCTGAATATAAGATACATTTCTTTTTCACTGTTTTATACTAAAATTTGAATAGGCAATATTTCAAACCGAAATCGAACAAACCCGGCGGTTTGCTTTGTTGTTTTTTTCTGGATATAGTATTGCAGCTATCGACTAACTTTTGAAAATTCACACAATGTTGACAAACTTATATTCACTTCTATTCACATGATGAAGACATAATTTTTCAATCAGTTTAATTGAGATCTGGAGCTGGCATGTCAGTACTGCTATTAGTCGTTTGTTAATGTATGCATCATTGTCATTTTCAAGGTTTAGTTTCTTTTGTAACCTATTCTGACATTTGACTCGGACTTCGTTTAAACTGAGTTTTTTTCTACATTGTCTTGAGGTGTAGGGGGTGGGGGTTGAGATCTAACAAATCATGTTTAACCACGCCATATTCTTGCGCATGACCAAAGTCTTGAGCCTCTGGCCTTTGTTAGTCTTGTATGGTTTTTAATTTTAGTTCATATATATTTTTCGGAGTTTAGTATGACGTCTATTATTGAACTAGTACAGATTTTTGTTTATGGGCCAGCTGAAGCACGCCTTCGGGTACGGAATTTTCTCGCTGTGCTGAAGACCGATCGATGACCTTCTGCTGTTGTCTGCTCTTTGGTCGGGTAGTTGTCTCTGACACATTCCCAATTTCTATTCTGAAATTTATATATGGAATTTGTCAGTACGACAATATCTCTCTTGCGCCTGCTCCAAATCAGGAGCCTCTTGCCTTTGTTAGTCTTGTATAGTATTAACATCCATTTTCAATGAACTAGTATACATTTTTGTTAGGGGCCAAGTGAAACACGCCTCCCGGTGCTGGAGTTTCTCGCTGCATTGAAGACCAATTGTGCTGTTATCTGCTCTTTGGTCGGGTTGTTGTCTCCTTGACACATTCCCCATTCCCATTCTCAATTTTAATTCGTACTACTGCAGTTAATAACAGAATCACATGTCGTGCACCACTGAATACTATTATAATTGAAATACGACCAATAACGCTGTGATAGCAGCAACACTTCTCCCAAGTGTTAAAATCCGGATATTATTACACAACTAATTAAAATGTCTTGCCAATTCAATAATGACAGACTTTTTTTCTGTGCTTAAATATTTCACACCAACAAGCGTCAAATTGTAAACTGATTGTATTTTACAAAATATTGATATACAAATTACCTAATGGTCATAAATATTGAACAGAAATAGTATATTTGTCTAATTGAAAATCATCTCAGTAAAGAAAAAACAAAATTTGAAAGTGAATATAATAAAGCATAACCGTAAACATACCTTTCATGATTATTCCGTGCATGAGAAGATTAAAGCCTGACATAAAGCCTTACATACTTAAGCCTATGTAATGATCTCAGTTAACGTTGTAATCTATAAAAACATTTCTACAACAGATGATGCGCTATTAAGTATCCCGAGATCAATCTTCTAAATATTTAACCGATGCCTTCTCAATACCATTCATCGAACGCACATCTGTTTCAAGTCGGGACCTATCCAATGAATAATTATAAATCAATGTACCCCCCGGATAAACAAATAGGCCGTGACACATAGTATTAAAGTGCATAGTTATCGATATCCACATCTCATATTTAAAATTAATTTTAATGACGATTTTTAGACCTTTAACTTGTAAATTTCTGATAGAAATGACATTAGCAACAAGGAATACCTAGATTATTCGAAAGGTTATAGGTTCCTTGTTTAAGAAATGATGTATGCGAGAAACAACGGATGTTTTGTATAGTGATTGGAAACATGCATTCATATGGCATACACAAAAATTAAATACTATATTTCCTTCATCCAATTACTGTGCCTTGAACAATTAGTTAAAAGATACATGAGTATAATGTACACTTTGGATTGCCTATTTGTTATAATGTATATTTCAAATATAAAAACTAAGTGATATAATTTCAGCGTGCGTAACACGTGTTTCTTGTGTAACATTCAAGAGCAAAGGTTTTTATAGCAATCAATTATAAGCTGTCTGGCATTTGGATCAAGAATATATGATTGTATACATGTATTTATGATGCAAACATTTGAAATATGAGTAAAACAAACACATCATCACATGCAGTAAATATGCCATCCGTGTGTGAGGTGGCTGTTTTAGACAGAAGGTGCAGTTAGTTACCATCAAGGCATGATACTATGTGAACCAAGCATATGGTTTGATGATACATTGAAACATTTATTCTTATCAACTTGGTTAGATTAAGCATTTTTTAAAAACCCAAAATCATCAAGAGACCAGCTTCACTTTTCCGAAATATGGGCTCGAGTTTCAACTATGTCATAAATATGAACATAGCCTCTTTCTGGTTCTTGGACATATATCCATTTCTAAATCATTACTGCATTTAAAAGAAATGACTTGATAAGATCTTAAGTCAGCATAATTTGGACAGGTACGTTTTCAAGAGATTTTATACATTTTCAGACCTAAAAGCATCAGGAAAATCTTGTCTACAACTTACGATCCAAACTGATAAGTAACCAATGTTTGACAATGGTTATAGTGAAAGCCTACATACATCTATTGTAAATTTCTGGATGAGGGAATGTGGCCAAAATTATTTATACTTAAAAATAAGATTTTAAAACTGACGTTGCAACATAGATTATGCCTAATTTAGGAGTTATAAGTTAATAGTTTAAAATTGGGCTTAACATGTTTAACAAAAATGTTGATTACAAAAGTCAATAGAGTCGAACAAACCTTGTTTCGTGCACTGCCTGTATATGAAGTGTGGCAAGTCTTTACACTTAACGTCCACTTACAAGTTATAAACAAAAGTTGGGTCAAGTTAAATTTATCATATTTATCATATTAGATATATTTACATTATTCATTTATTGCAGTCATTTATATTAAGATGTTTGTACAGAGAGTGTAATTTAAAACATTCCACGAGACGATGAAGATCTCCATAAAATACCTAAGTGATCTCTCTTTTGTTATCCATCTCTTAAGCAGTGGAATGTTCAACACTTATTGAAAAGATAAAATGATGTTCCTAATAACTGGCTTAATATGAAACAATCCGTGTTTCAATAAAGATCAAGATAAATATTGGTTATTAACATGAAACCAATTTAATTTATTTCGAGAAGAACATTCTACTTGTACAAAAACTTCGACGCTTGATTTGTACATGTACATGGGTATAGTGGGCTTAAGATTTAACGTGCCTTTTCTATAGCATACACGTAAACTACGTTTTAATAAAACTAGCATATCCAAATAGCGCATCGGTAGTAAATGTTCTGACTGTCTGACAAGGACAATTCAGGTTATTTATACCGTAAATGTTCATGGGTGTATTTTACGAGGTTACAAAACGAACACAGACAAACCGTCGTCAGCTGTTATTTCAACTGGCACAGTTTATACGATGAAAAAGGTATCAAGTCTTGATGAAGTATTTGTATGGGCACACAATTTCTTTCTTTGAAAAATCATAGTGTACATAATAATGCCTTGCAACATTTTTTGGCTAGAGACAACAAACAAGTATGTATTATTCGATTATATATCGAACGTAATGCATTCATTTTATTTTCCAAGATAAATGACAGTCCCACTGCATTCATTTCAAATAAAAAGAAGAAATAAAAACCATTTAATGTGGTACTAAATATTTTTTTACAATGTTTCATTGACAACCAGTTACAAAAGATATTTAAATTGGCTAAATTATATTGTCAAAACAACTGGTTGATATCAAATGCACGGCAAATAAACCCATTTGTTCCATGTCCTATGTAAAATCAATCGTTAAAACTTGAATTTTATGTTGAAGATCAGTAACAATAATAATAAAAAAGAAAGAATTTAGATGTGGTATGCCTACGAGACAACTGTCTGCCAAGGTCACCGTATAGAGTTAAAAGATGTGGAACTTCTATATATTCAAAGTCATGTATAGTCAGTCAGCTATAGAAGGCTCCGATAGGAAAAATGTGAAACAATTCAAGTTAGAAAACTAAAAGACCTAATTTATACTGTACAATTTAAGAAACACTAATACGACACACATGAAACAGCGATAGGCTCCTGACTTGTGACAGACACATATACACCACTTTGTGTATTTAAATGTAATTTTTCTTGATACCGTCACGATGAATAATATATTGGTTCATCGATGGTTATGTGACAAACATTATATGTTCACTCTGATGCGTGTTTGCATATATGTTTTATTAATTTGAGTAAGATACTGCGAAGACAAGATACAAGTCTGCCAAGGAAATCTTGCTCCCAGACAGGATAAATCGTGAACATGCTTTCATACAAGGAAGATTTGCCTGATATCGATCCGTAAAGTGGACAGACTGTTATTATTAACTCCCAAAGTGACAATTAAAAATCAATATAGATTGGAAGTATTTCTTTGTTCTCACTTTGCAATGATAATTGATTCACATTTTATATGATGATACCTTAGACAACCATTGACACTATAGTACAGGGAGAGGTACATTAACACGCAGAAGGTTTAAGCTATAGCTATCGCTGTGTGTTTCAATCTTCTTCATATTATCTTAATCAGTGGAAGAACCAATTATAAAATAATGAGAACACTAAACTATCAAAAACCCACGTAATTTAATAATTTCGATATTACATTCGAGTAGAACAGATGTGTGATAGCAAACCCTATATCAACTATGACGCATCACCATACTGTATTAATGTACCGATGTTTTTTATGTTCCCGTCAGTTACTTTGCCATTATATGGACAGGAATTTGGAATCATGTGCCAGATGATACTTATTCTAATTTACACATTCAAAACAGTTTAATAGGAACAGCACATATTTGACATAAAACCCATGTACAAACAATGAAAAAGATCGACAACGACTGGACGGATTCTGTAGCGCAAAGACATTATAGGCACCATGATATATAACACACGACAACTAGTGATTTGCACAGGCACACTGAATGTAGCAGTTTTGAACATGTTACGACATGTTTCTCCTGTCTAAGAGTCTATTGGGGCAATGTAAAGAATTAAGTTGCGACAAAAGAGAAACAATTCATCTATATTTGAGGTATTTTTTAGTACTTTACAAGATGCTGAAGTGTAAAAACATTATGTAAGTCCAAGGGATAAAGAGAGAGATTTGGATTTAACAATGAGCAAAACCAATACCGCATTATAACAAGCTATAAAAGGCCTCGAAATAAATGCAAATCAATCTGTACAACAAAACTTACAGCCTGGTCTTTGTATAAAACAAGTACAGTTATTATCGACGTCAACTTAACGCCAAGCTCTGTTCCTAAATTATATATTTTTGTGTCATTTACAGCTATGGATGTCGAATTTTGAACGTAACCTTTGTGGGTTTACACTGTCGGTATTGTATGCTACCTGCAGCGAATCGGAATCAGATTCATTGTCCGATCAACAAAACTAGAAGAACATATATGTATAGGGTAATACTGGAGACATAAAGAAAGAGAAATGACGAGGAAAAAAGCTGCCTCCTTAAAAGACTTAAAAAATACAAACTTTACAGACTTACTAAAGCAAGAAACAGCGAGTGGAGAAAAGACGGCTGCTTTCTTTGGAATTGTTAGAAGCAAAGAACTTGACCGGTTTATTGCGGCCAATCCCGAATAAACAAAGCGACGAAACAGGGAATCACGACGACCAACATGAGCCATAGTTCCTGAACAAAAAGGGTTCTCAAAATCTATTGAAAATGAGGCACTAGAAACAGAAGAAACAGAGCGAAAAAGATCACTTAGCCTTCTTCTAGTCTGTTAGAGACGCGGAAGAAAAACTACTTGTAAAAAGCCCATGGCCGATATAACATTTGGAAAAAGAGAAAAGACGAATGGAAAGAAGACAGGAAAAGATCACGAAAATGTTTGAACAATTTCACACACCACCTGTTATTGCATTGTCGGCTGCATATTCTTCACATGAGCACGTGTCAGGTCTATCCAATAAAAAAAAGCTATCAGACAGATAATGAAAGTGTTTTGCCATTTTATTTTTCTACAAATAAAAACTAGCTAATCAAAATATTGTAATTCGGTGTGAAGCGGTACCAAGACCAACATAATATTCATTATACTATTGTTCCGTAGGAGAGAGAGGAAGATTCCCTTAAAAGATGTCTCTAACTACGAACAGTGTATGATTGTGGAATACTACCAGAAGTACCGCGTGTTAATTTGTGTGCGCGAATTATCATTGTTCTTTTTTATATACATATTTCTAACATTTGAAATGAAAAACGTATAGTACAAATAAAATAATTTTGGGAGAGAGAGGGAAAGATTACATTGATCTGTGTATATAAACTATAAATATCTTTAAAACATTCCGAAATGTACAAATTGATATAAAAACAAAATCAGCTATTCAAAGATATGGTTTATGCCAAACCTGAAAAAGTAAATTATCACTTAGTTCTTTTCAATTAATCTTACAAAATCGCAGTGTTGATGAAGTTAAAACAGCTGCTTGATAGCACTATAAAAGTCTACATGTGCGATCAAAGTAGAGAAAGGTGTCAACACAGTGAATAGAACAACATATCCAGAAGAGTAGTGAGATGAATAAGAAAATATGCTTCTATCGTGAAGAAAAATTAAGAGAGAGTCAAACGGACAGAAACCATATTCAACAGAATGGTTATAGTTTACGTCTGAAGACGCAGCAGCATAATAAAACAGATAAAAAAAATCAAATGTTCAGGTTGCGAAGAAAATTTCTGAAACAATGAAGAAATTCTATACTCAACTTTTAAATATTTGAAAATATTCCTAAAGTAATTCTATAATAGCAAGTGAACAACTTCAGTATTTGAGCAATCTCAATGTGAAGTTCAGGAAAAAAGAAACTGTAGGAGGAGTTGATTGCACAAAACTGGAACAATCTTCTTAAATTTTGCTAAAAAATAACTGAGTTCGAAAGTATGAAAAAATAAATTTAAAAAATCCTAAAACATTTCCATAATAGCAAACGAACAACTTCACAATTTGTGAATCCTTTATGTAAAATTGCTGAGATCTAGGTTCAAACCTGTAGAAGTTGATTACAAAAATTAAATATCCACTTATCCCCGACTGTTTTAAAAGCTACAACTGAAAATGTATATAATAAACTAAAGAATCAATGTATATCCCACATCTGAAGCGTCGTGTTGGGTTTTTTAAAAGGTAAAGGTTCTGTGCATTGTTTAAGACCGTGTTTTGACTAGAGTTACTTAAACCCATGTCATTCGGACTCTGGCAATCATATCACATCTCCTTATCTGCACGATAAAATTGAGAATGGAAATGGGGAATGTGTCAAAGAGACAACAACCCGACCATAGAACAGACAACAGCAGAAGGTCACCAATAGGTCTTCAATGCAGCGAGAAATTCCCGCACCCGGCGGCGTCCTTCAGCTGGCCCCTAAACAAATATATATACTGGTTTAGTTATAACAAACGCCATACTAAACTCAAAATTATACACAAGAAACTAAAATTAAAAATAATACAAGACCACCAAAGGCCAGAGGCTCCATACTTGGGACAGGCGCAAAAAAGCGGCGGGTTAATCATGTTTATGAGATCTCATCCCCCCCTTAATACCTCTAGCCAATGTAGAAAAGTAAAGCATTGAATAATCTTTGACAAAAAATATCTACTGTATCAGATTTTAAAATCAATTGTTTCTTTAAAACTTTTTTGTTTTGTTAGTAGACATATAAATATATCAAGTATATGGGAGCAGAATAGACATATAAATGTACGAGACCAAGAAGAACAGACATACAAATATTTTGGACTAGTATAGACATGTACTGATAATGAAACAGAACAGACATATTATGAATATATGGAAGCTGAATATACACATGTATTACATTATATATGGACCAGAATAGAGTAGTGCGGGGTGTTTTACATATCTTCAGCTTTTTCGTTTGATGTATTCGATTGCATATTAATTACAAATTAAAATGTCATTTTATTACAGGCGGGTAAATATTGCGCTTTAGATGTCTTTTCTAATTAAGCTTGAAATCTATTTAATGTTTCCGTCAATTATATTGACTGAATGTTCTATTTTAAAAAAATTGGTTTTTTTTTTAATTCTAAAGCGAACTGTACATTTTAACAGAAGTGTTTTTAACTTATAAAATCACCAAATTATAAACATTACACTTCCTTAATCTTCATGTAAAATAAACTGTAAATTCACAAAGGGACAATGTAAGTGCGTGAAAGCACGTGAGTGCAATTTGTAATAAACTAAATAATGCTGCCAACTATCAGTATGATATAATACAAAAAATATCTCTTACCTGCCAAGAAAAAATCCAAATGAATGATTATTTAAACAGGTTACCTCATCCCCAATCTAATGACAAATGTTATAACCACTATCTGTCTTCATGTAAATATTACAATGTAGAATATCAGAAAACTCCAGGCTGCTCTGTAATTATAAATCAATGGGTTTCCTCGATGGATGAAATTTATTCTGACAGCTGATTAATATACAATTGATGTAAAATTTTAGCCGGCTGATATTTGTTTCAGTATGTTTACAAATGATTTTCTATGTTTATGGAGAGATGTTGTTCAAAGATGACGTAGATACCTCCATAAAGACGAATTACGAGGGATTATAGGGCAAAGGTCAAATTAGACACCAATTTATCCCTGACATTTATGACAAAATCTTTTTGATACAGTTGAAGATCAATATATGAAAACACGACTGCTGTCCTACAAATTTTAAAAGATGATGATGCGTTCCTAGAATGCTGTTGGATTATCATTTATACACTTATGAGAGAATTTATTACTTTGTATAAGATAGTTTAACCTAACTTTCAGGTTAAGCTGCAATGATGAAGTTTTGTTAAGTTTCATGTCAATTGTACAATGGCTGCGGACTGCTTCAGACAAAATCTACCATGTCGATTTTTTGGAGGTTCAGTTTAACATGTCTTTTTAATGCTTTTAAATGTTTGTAATGCTTTTGGCTTCTCCGAATGATAGGTTCATGTGTCCATCTGTAATGAAACTGAATAATACAAGAAACGCATGTATTACATATTCAGAGAGAATTCATCCCTTGATGCTTGCATTTTCAAGAGAAAATAACAGACTATAAAGTGATTTACAAGGGTAATAGTTTTACCCGTGGTTAGAAACAATTTCCAGTGATGCTTCGCTATGCTTAAGAATGGTTACCAACATGCTGTTTAGCAAGTGTCTCCGTGTTGTTCAAGTCTGTTAACATACATCTATTGAACCCCATTAAAGATACAATTGGAAATTGAACCATAATGCAATGAAACATAAAATAAGCATTTTAACAAGTACTCGCAAGGGACTTGTTAGCAAATGCACTGGATTAAATTGCATAATTAAATGGACAAACAGAAAGTATTGAAGTTGTTGAATGGAATAATTTGTCAATATCATTTTCAAACATTGATATTTCCGTCGTATAAATGGGCGTCTATTTAAATAGTTTCTGAAAATCGAATTACAATATTTACACAGATATTTGTATTTCATAAATCTGAACATTGTATCGAACTGCTTGATCATTTTAAATAATGGAAGAATAATAATGGAACCAATAAAGAACAAAAATGATTACTTGGCAATATAATTGGACTGACTGTTATTGCTAGTTTAAGGGGAAAATAAAAAAAATTAAAAAAAAGTATAGAAAGAAATGGTTTTCCATGAGTATTTTACAAATAAGAAAAGCAATTGTTATAAAAAGTATAATAAAAATGACCAACTCCAAGCAAATTTAAAAAGGTAAAATCCATATAAACGGACGAAATGAAAATAAATTGTTGACTAGAACAAGTGAAAAACAAGTCATATTCCTGACATGATAAAAGTATTTTCCAAGAAAAATGGTGGATTATACCTGATTTTATAGCTAACTAAACCTCCCACTGGTATGACAACTATAAACTTCATAATTCATAAAATAGTACAGAAACAGCAATAAACAGATATTGACCGAATACAGTCGCTTGTCTAACAGTAGAACTCTTTCTAGACTTTAAAAATTCAATATGGTTTCAATTAAATCTAGATTTAACAAATTTAAAGTCATAAGAAACCTCAAATTAAAAAAAAAAAATATGCATATGTTTTTTTAATAACTAAATGAATAGTTTTCATTATACAACTTATGTACATAAACTTTTTTCTGAGGAAAATTCTTTAATTTGTCCACATTTAGAAGAATATGTTTCCGTATGCATAGTGACCTGAGCGTGAACCTCCTCGTAAAAATCCGGTAATCGCAATACGCATGGATCTGTCATTAAAATAAACAATACCAATACAACGAAACCAATTGCTACACACCATGTAAGATTAGACGCCAACAAACAACTAACATTCAAACCACGCCTTCTCTTAAAGGTTAAATTTATTAAACTATAAAAACTAAACAAATCATCGTTGAGGTCAAACAAATGGAAATAAAGTGTCCAAACATAATGGCTACGATATCATAAAATAAGCAAATACACAATATACTTCAAAGTAATATCAAGTAAATTGTTGAAATTTCTTGTCTTGTATTATGTTGGACGTTTTTAAACTATCATCATCGTTTTACAATGATCGTCACTAATTTAACAACTAAGGGTCTTTTGATAGCATGGTTTTAGAAACGGACATACACCATAAGATTTATACAGACACAAACACTAAATATATATACATACAATGAGATAAAACAATTCATGTAAAATAGAGAATCACTTTTGTAATTGAGCATATGAAAAAAATGGAATTAACTAATTTTAAGGGTAATCTATGAATGTATCAGATAAAGCAGTCTTGATCAGTCTTGGTTGAAAGTTTAGATCCTTCAATTGTCTTCGCTTTACTTTTTCATAATCATATCGGACTAAATTTTTCTAATATCTAATATTAAAAATGGACCTTTGAAAAAATCTTTAAAAAAAAGACGATTACAGCTAAATATGTTCTCCTTGAAAACATGTATGATATCCTATGAGCACCAATAGCGCTTTTTAATAGCAGTCTTATCCCCGTGTTGTTATATGAATCACGGTATATGACCAAAAATAAACGATCCGTCTATTTTCCATCAAATTAATAAATTCAACAAAATTTACCGTTACCTTGAAGATATTTCCGTATTTATTAATCTAGAATATTCTATTTTTTATAACTAAATGAATAGTTTTCATTATACAACATACATAAACTTTTTTCTGAGAAAAATTCTTTAATTTGTCCACATTCAGAAGAAGATTACTTATTTTAATTGTTTGCTTCCAGGAAGCAATTCGCCAACATATTTTCCGTATGCATAGGGACCTGAGCGTGAACCTCCTCGTAAAAATCCGGTGATCGCAATACGCATGGATCTGTCATTAAAATAAACAGTTATCTGATTATACATGGTAAACACGTGCTCAATACCCATGCTTTTTGTTATTTGTTTACTATAAGGTGACAATCGGTAAACTTCGTCTTCAAAACACGGCATTTAATGAGCAGCCATATTTGTTAAATCATAACAGACAGAGAGAAAACAAATTGACGATTATACGATACATTTGCGTAAAAAATGATAAAATCGTACACAGAAGACTAAGTTTATGATATATACATGCATTGGTTCAAGAACTGGATAATCATTATTTTTCACCACCCACTCGTTTCATAGGACTTTAATACTAACCGGGATAAACAATGTTTATAAATACACGTATTTCTCAGTTCGAGTGTTAGTTGGTAAAGGTGTTAAATACTGACACATATCTAAAACAAAAATAGAGGCAACAGTAGTAAACCGGTGTCTAAAAGTCATTAATCGATTAAAAGAAAACAAATCCGGATAACAAACTAAAATACGGATAACGGATAACAAACTAAAACCGAGGGGAACACATTACTCATCATAGATACCAGGATTGAAATTGTGTATTTGCGCCAGACGCGCATTTCAAACATCGTCTTTTATACATTTTGATGCATTATTGCAAAGAAAAACCATGTATTTTACGTTTCGGAAAAAAAACATAATTTTCAAACTGTTACAGTTATTACGGAATGGAAAATTGTATTTAATTCGTTAGAATAATTGAATAATAATACCCAGTAGATAAACTGATTTCCTAATAGAACAAGAAATATAAATTCAATCTCTCAATCAAATAGTTATGTAAAATCATTTCTGAAAGGAAAGAATATAATTATCGTATAGCTATGTATAGAAAATTCTGTTATTCCATTTAAATTATTAATATTTATTGATTTGTTTTAATAATTTGATATCCAAAATTCATATTTAACGTATCTTTCTTTCTTTTATAAAAAAATCTCTTTTCCTTTTATGTTTTTACTTTCAGAAAAAAAACCATTTCAATTAAATCGATAGTTGTATTCTCTCTCCCATAACATGTAATTTTTCATATATTCTTCTCCTTCTTTCTAAAATGAAGGATCGTTTACATTTTACACAATTAATAGCGTTTCTTCTACGAAGATGGTAAATGCAGATGGTAACTCCTCTGCCTTCAGGAATAGAAAAAAGTAAAATCACAAAAATATTGAACTCCGAGGAAAATTCAAAACGGAAACTCCCTAATCAAATGGCAAAATCAAAAGCCCGAACACACCAAAAGAATGGATAACAACTGTCATATTCCTGCAGTATACACCTTTTGACTGGTTATAAGGGTAATAGGAAATTTGTTGTCCATCTGATACTAACTATTGCCCTCGGCGACTGGTTATGAGGGTAATAGGAAGTTTGTAGTCCCTGAGTAACTAACTATTGCTCGAGTCGAAGCCGAGGGCAATAGTTAGTATCAAAGGGACAACAAACTTCCTATAACCCTCACAACCAGTCATGAGTTGTTGAATTATACTGAACAAACCAGCTTTTTAAAGTTTCTGTGAACTAATCAAACAGCATAATAGGTAAAAACGCAACAATATAGGGGTACAGCAGTCAACATTGTGTTATAATCTTAATCACTTTAAAAGCAAACAAATATATAACAAAACTTTCATAAAACTAAGAGAATGGTATGGTCAAATTTAATGGAACGTGCATGCTTTTGATTTTGAAAAGTATCCAGTCATTAACCTTTCGTGGTCATTAATCAGAATTTTTTTCACAATTCGCGTGATCTTCTTCGAGTAGGCGTGGATTATTTTAACGAATCGACGCTGTTAATGTGACTGATGAAAGAAATTGTTTTCGATTTCAAAATTTTCTTGTCAATCTAATAATGTAGGAACTGAATACTTTCAGGTTTAAGTCCTTTTTAATAAGTTTTACACTAACTTAAATTGATTTACTTGAAAGTTTAAACTCTTGTAGTAATTTGTGAAAGTAAGTAAGCTTTCTGAAGATTTTGATTATTTTCGATTTATCATTACAGAGTTATTGAAATAGCCGTGCGATAAGTCATTTTTACATGTCGCGGATTAGCTCTGATAAGCATGGATCAAAATGACTACAAAATTAGCACTGGCGTGTGTTTGGTAAATGTAAGCTCCTTAAACACATTGAAATATTAGGATTGGATTTTCTAGAGTTTGATGACTTTTAATTGTCATAATTAGGGTATTTTTGTTTATGGATATTCCGTTTCCGTCTTGCAGTTACATTATCGGTACCAACTTTCATGAACAAGATGATCATTACGACAGCAAATGACTCTTCAGTTATACGCGAATCCAATGATTTTTGGTATAAAATCTCTTGTATATTTTGTGATCCTACTGAACAAGGGTCACAGACAATGCTTGTCTTGTAATAGTTAACTTCAATGTTTGTTTGTCAGTCTGGATCTTTAGTTCTTCATACATGTATCACATTTTCCAAAACCTCTACCTCTAGATATTGGTTACTTTTGTTCGTTATGATGCTTACACATTGACGTATATTCTTCTTCGCTTTTATTCATAATGAAGACGAGTAAACTATTTCCTATAAATGTCAGTTAACTTGTGCTACTAATATGAAAACTATTCTGAGACTAATACCATTTTAGTAAGGGTCTTCTCTGTATCTCATTCTAATTAACTGTCCTCGACTTTAATCTGAATCCATTGAAATTCTTATTAATGTATCATCCCCCTTAATTATACTTGGTTATATTTTATAACAGGACAGAAAAACAGTGATTGTAGCAAGATATTATAAAATATTGTCTATCGTATAACGTGTCTACTTATTTACTTAATACGGATAATTAAAGTAACAATTTTCCGAGTGTGGTCGGTGCAAACATGGATTTTAGATCCAGTTGTATTATTCTAACATCTAATCCATTATTTCAATGACATTATGGAAAATGTTTCTCGTCATCCAGGCTGTCGAGTAGATCATATAATGGATCTTAACTGTTACTGTCATAGCATTTACAAATCTAAAATCTAATGGCTTATAATGGTAATATTTGTTCATATAAATTACATAATACTCCACTGAATTTGAAACAAAAATGATACTGTAAATTATACAAATTATCATGACATTTTGCTTTTGCAGTTTTTCAATTTTCTAAAGAGCAAATTGTATATTAGTTTTGAAAGATACATAATTCTCCACGAAATTGTGTCAATTTATAAAATAAATACTAAAAAATTACGTGTTTTCACAAATGTTTTATTTTGCATTGTATAAATAAATAGGTTTTAACTTTACTGTATCGTGTCCTGAATTTCCTATGCTCATTTCAAAATTGAAGCAGCTTTAGGTTTCTACGCACTGACAAATCAGTGAGAGATACTTATTTGACGTTAAGAGCAATTCTTATTCAGTGGCTGTAAAATAATTGTACAATTTCCAGACAAACTTCATTTAAATCATGCCCGATTACCCGTCTAAAATATGCGTGTAATATTGGTTATTGGACGAAAAAGTAATCGACGATATATAAGGGATTTCAAAGTAGAAGGGGGTTATTGTAAATTAAATCAGGCGAGTGAGCAATTGTCTTCCATATTATACTACTAACGAGTTAACATTGATGCGAAATAATGGTGGCAATATGCTGAATAAGTTAGTTTTCATAGTTATATTGTGGAAATGTTCAAAATATTTTAAATATTTATTGCAGAATACACGTATACTGTTTAAAAGGCAGAAAAAAATAGCAACATAAAAGGTCGTAGTCTTGATTTAGATATTTTATATCATTCAGAAATCATTTAGTTTCACTGTATGTGAATACAAATATATATATAAACGATTCGTTTATTTTCCATCAAATTAATAAATTCAACAAAATTTACCGTTACCTTGAAGATATTTCCGTATTAATTAATCTAGAATATTCTAAATATAACTGTCATTGCCTAGATTTATATGGAACTGTTTCAATACACGAGAGACTATAAAATTTATCTACGTTATTCTCTTTCTGATGGATAGTTGTTTCATTGGGTGTCATAAGAAAGCTGTACGTTTTGTGATAGGTATTTTTATTATTATTCCTCTTGACAAAATGTAATGGATGGGAGCTTATTTAGTTGTTTAATCAATTAATGTTCTATTCAAGGTATTGGGAAGAACAGAAAATGCATTCATGCATTTCTTCGGGATATTTCTCAAGAATTAACAATTAACTGGATGAATCGCCAAAATTACAAATGCTTTGCCCTTACTATACTAGCATTATGTTATACAGTACAGTTGTTATAGTCAACATGGCTGGCACTTTCTTCACATTTTTATCACGACCTCACTAGTGAAACAATTAATGACGAGTCACTCATTCGACAAAAGTTCTCATTCTAGGAGAGGTTCTCGTTTGACTGCGGGATTTTTAAGTACGCAGCCACGTCAGATTGAAATGGAAACGTCAAACACGATGTAGGCACTTAGTTTGCCACGGTCATCTGTAGTATAATAATACAACACCAATGTTTAAGAGTTCTCAGATGGCCTAGACCTGTTGCAAAGCACATGTATGTACAAACATTTTCTTTTAGATTTAAAAATAAAGTTTCCCGACTATAATCCAGCAGTTACTAGACGTTAAGCATGCAGCCTTCAAACTTTCATGCTTAACGTCTATCCAGTTTAACTATTAGTTTCCCTTGCCTGTTGATTTTTCTGTTCAACATGCATAGCACGGTTCAGAAACCCCTAAAAGAAGCGCCTAAATATTTCTAGTAAAACCCTATGTGTGCCCATTCTAGAGCATAAAAAGTACACATTGTATGCAACTCTGTTTCAGTATTTTACTTGATCATACGCAATACCAAACTGTAATACAACAAAATGTCAAAGATGGATATATATAGTTGTTCATTAAAATTGTCTCGCAAACAATCTTTACTGGAGATAGTATTGCAGACAATAATCCAAAAATTACAATTAAATTTGAATTTAATATGAAGGAATAACTATTAAGCTTAATTAAATTCACTTTTTACTGTCGTTGCCATAGAGATGAGGTTTGACGACAAATATTTACCTTACTTATCGTCTCAGAATTGATCCACTGGGATGTGATATGTCTTTGTAGGTCAAAGAACTGTTGTAAAAATAAATATGAATGATTCAGTCACTATTTACAAGTGAATCTTTATACTTTGACCAATACATTTTATCATCTAATAAAATTGAAATATACGTAATTTTGCAAAGTTGAGTTATACTAGTGACATTGTAATATATACCATCTTTCTTTCGATACCGTTTTTCTTCAACTATAGTAACTGCAGAATTATTTTGTTGGATATAATTAAAGAAAATTTGGTATGATTGCCAACGAGACAACTCTTCACTAGAGACAAAATGACAAAAAAAATACCAACTATTTAGGCCACTGCATGGCTTTCAACAATGAGCAAAGCCCGTATCGTAAACTCAGCCGTAAAAGGCCCCCAAATGACAATTGTAAAACAATTCATACGAGAAAACTAACGGCCTAATTGATGTACAAAAAACTTGAATGAAAACAAATATGTAACACAGTATCAGACGAAAATCATTGAATTACAGGCTCCTGACTTGGGACAGGAACATACAAATAGAATGTGGCGAGGAAAGACATGTTAGCGGCATCATAACCCTCCCCTTACCTGGGACAGTGGTGAAACAATACAACATAAGACCAAACTATAAAAAATCTGTTGAAAAAGGCACAACTCATCAGATGAATACATGTAACATCAACACAGAGTGGACGTGGCCGGGTACTTGTACATCTCAACAACGAAAAGACACTATGTTCAGACACGAGAGTACTTGCAGTTCCTGACAGCTAGTCTCATCAACAAATTTGCTCGAAATAAAATATGTTGTTTTCACTTTCCCTGACGACGAATCCTGGCTTTCTCCGTAGGATTCCCAAGAGTTTTAAAATAAACTTGATCCGTATTTGAAAATGGTCAAACTATATTATTTACTATAAACTTTTTTCAACTGTTTTTTATTCTGTAGGTACCAAATATAACTAATTGTGTATTCCAGATGCATGTCAACACAAGACTCATCATGTGCCATGTCGTTGTCAGTTTTATTCCCAATTTATTTTTTAAGGTCCTTTTAAAAGCATCTTTCATTTCTCATATATTGAAAAAGTTAATATTCCATTTTAGCATAGACACCAACTTAAATAAATACCCAACTGTAGTGACACAAGGTGCACCGATATGATAGATGTCATCTGCAGCGCATATTTCACTCTTCATTTATTCCACAGTCATAGCAATGGCTATTAGGGAACAAAAATATGGTCACTTTAGTCATCTTTCAACCGGCAGTAAAATCCTCGCCGAAGCGAAGCGTCTGTTTGGCTGGGCGTGATGTATAAGTACGCAGCCACATTCTGACTTGGTTCAGGCGTTACCTTTATATGTAAAAAGTGCGGGAAAATATGTTACTTTAGAATGTGAAACTAAGACAACCGCCATTATCATAGATACTGACTTATAGACTGATTTCAATTTCAATGGGGATCACAACGCGAAGCTAAACACAACTTTTTAAATCAAAGCTAGCATTAAAAAAATACTTAGAATTCGTTTCCAATTTTTGATTATAAACTTGCAACAAGGCATGTCATCAAACGATAATAAGGGAGATGACTCGCTTTATTACTATATTTTCACATGTGTAGCCAGATCTGCTTACATGTGCACTTCAGAAGCCCCATATATATCAGCCTCCTTTTTAGTTAGGGTTCTTGCTACTCGGTCTTTATTTTTCTCAATTGTGTTTGGATACTGTTATTTGTCTTTTATTTTTTTTATTTTTTGTCATGGGGTTGTCGGTTTAATGTAGACTCATGAGTTTGAATTCCCTTTGGTAATGTTGGCCTTTGTTTTACAGATAAAATACCACCTTCATAAAAATTGAAAACAATAAAATAAACAGAATAACTACTTGTATCAGTACCTAATGTGCATCGATTTAATTTGAAAAAAAGAAGAGCCAAGTTTTACATAAATATTTTATACAAAATACGTTTGATTGATTTTGGAATAAGTATAAGTACACTCTTTTCCTGCACTCGGGAGAGTTTCATGTCTAACCGCGTCTATTTTTTGTATCAAATAAAGAAGGTGAGAAATCGATTTTTTTTTTATATCTGTTCAATGTATATCGGAAATCATGACTGAATGATATTGTTTTCCGAGTAAGAATCCCTTTATATGACTATTGGTGAGTAGATATTTGATGAAAAATACAATCATATTTAACGAGAATTTGATTACGTTACTTTTTGTGATGATGGATATAATACTGTCATGCTGTATACATAAATACGGTAGCAAGCAAGATATCATGTTATTGGTTGTCATCGGTCAATTCATTAAGCAGAGACATAAAGCAACGAAACAAGATATTGACCGTTACTCCTACAGTTTAACACGATCATGTTAGTGGTACCTATGTTTTACATATGACACGACCGTAATATAAAATCTGGGGACGTGTCACGAAGTTCTCGACAAGCCATGCATATTCATTAGGAAGAACCATTGTTTATAAAAATCAGTAAGGAAGGTTATAAAAGGGAGTCGTTGCGGGTGAATAAATGGATTTGCACTGTTACTCTTAGAAGATATGTTGAGTAAAGATAAAAATTTTGTATTCAATACATCCAACAATTATTGTAATTTTTTTAACCTATAAAGAGAGCATGATACTCTATCACCATAATGCCTCTGATTTTTAATTGGACATGGCTTTGTATTTGTACATCCCGCGCTCCTCTCAACACAAGTTTCATATAAAGATCAGAGAAATCTAAATTTTTCATGATTTTGTAGATTATTGATTGCTGATTTTTAAACGTACAGTGACAAATATTTTAAAACGCCTTTGTTCCAGTTGGACATGTATACTGAATTTGAAACATCCAAGATAACAAAACAGGAGAACATATGGAAACGTAAAGTTTTTAGCCGTCAGTCCGTTTTGCAAATATATCATCGATACTCATGACCTGTACAAATTAGCAGTACATTAGTGAATTAGGACAGAAGATCTTTTGGGCGTATGACATTAGCGCCGATTTTTAAAATTGTGATTCTTTCATTTGCGCCGATTTTATATTTGCTTCGAGTAAGTTAATACTTGTACATATACTATACCGTGCAGGTATAATGGTAAAATCTGTTTATAAACAAAGGTTTTAGTTAATTTTGATTCATATTGTTCTGAACTTTGCTGTAATTGATGGACATATTGCACACTGCAACGATCCTAGGAGTCAATTTTTTTAACCATCGACGGCCATACACATAAGTACGTTAATAGCAAGACAAAGAAAAGATGGACTTCGTTATTGACATTTACAACAAATATAAAAGAGACGAAATCATAAGAAAGGAATATATTAGATATGTTGCCTATAAATACTCAGCAATAACAGATTTATGATTTTAATGTATTCCGTTTTTATGGATTTAAATGCTGTAAATAGATTTTCAATTCGTCATTTTAGTATAAACCAGAGTGCTTTTATCTAAGGTTTTTACTTCTTGATTTTAAAGTATGTGAATATAGTGTACAACTGGATGACGGAAGAGGTCTATAATGATAAATGAAAAATAACATGACTTGGATGGAGAGTTGTCTCGCTTGCACTCATACCACATCTTCTTATATCTATTCACCTGTAATTAACCTGTAATTTACCTGTAAAAAATCGGCACAAATGCAAAACGCCGCATTTTTGCCTTGCATTATTTGTTACCTTATGATTTGCAAATAATCTCAGATTTGACACCCCACTCCAGCCAAACGTGGCTGCGTATGTTTACATCTCCCAAAGCCAAACAGACAGGTCCATTTAGAATTGGTTTTACTACATTGTGATGTTAATGGTAATAAGAAGCAATATCATATTTAGCATACAGTTTTGATTAAGTATACGCAATCCTTTCTTTACTCTAAAGGAATTATATATCAATAAATTTGTCTGTAATCTTAGAGTTTAGCTTAGTTCAAAAAGCTTGTAAGTCATCAGAATAAGTCGTATATATCTTGATATCGAGGTAGTTTATGATTGAACGTCAATTAAATTCTGGTAAATAAAAGTATAATTGACATCATGGGATACTATCATGACAATAGGGGGCTTCAGACGTCATTTTACCCTTAACTTTATTGATTGTACAATCCTATAATGTTCAAATCTATATTTACGCGTCTCTTATATCTTATAACTTGTATTAAGAGTATTATATATTAGTCTCACTGAGAATAATAAAATTTATTCCTGACAAAAAAATGTTTATTTTCAGTAATAGGTTTATTCTTATCAATCAACAAAATTTCACTTGCTTGACCTTACATGCACACACATTTTTTATTTGACGACAAATGTGAACCGAAGAAGTAAAGTGTTAAGAAGTCAACACAACACTGATGTTTACCTTATGCATATGTCGGACCATTGCATATTTGACGAATTAAAAAAAATCTCTCATGTAGTTTCAGCAAATGGCTTTGAGTTCAATTTCAAATGATTGGTTCAAGTGATGGGTCTAGAATATTTCCAAAAAGCTTCTTATGACTTTCACGGTTTTCGTCTAGGAAAAGATATCTTTATTTTAGCATACGAATTTCAACAAGAGTAAAACACCTGGATCATATATAAATAACTTTTGCTTCAGAGCATGCAGGTTAAGTTGTGTTATTCAAAATTCAATTGTATACCACTGTATATTGTTGATAACTATCCACAGCAAGGACTTAAACAGCTTCATGCCATTGTACTGGGCAAAATATGTTTGTGAGACTGTATATTGTTGATAACTATCCACAGCAAGGACTTAAACAGCTTCATGTCATTGTACTGGGCAAAATATGTTTGTGAGACTGTATATTGTTGATAACTATCCACAGCAAGGACTTAAACAGCTTCATGCCATTGTACTGGGCAAAATATGTTTGTGAGACTGTATATTGTTGATAACTATCCACAGCAAGGACTTAAACAGCTTCATGTCATTGTACTGGGCAAAATATGTTTGTGAGACTGTATATTGTTGATAACTATCCACAGCAAGGACTTAAACAGCTTCATGCCATTGTACTGGGCAAAATATGTTTGTGAGACTGTATATTGTTGATAACTATCCACAGCAAGGACTTAAACAGCTTCATGCCATTGTACTGGGCAAAATATGTTTGTGAGACTGTATATTGTTGATAACTATCCACAGCAAGGACTTAAACAGCTTCATGCCATTGTACTGGGCAAAATATGTTTGTGAGACTGTATATTGTTGATAACTATCCACAGCAAGGACTAAAACAGCTTCATGCCATTGTACTGGGCAAAATATGTTTGTGAGACTGTATACTGTTGATAACTATCCACAGCAAGGACTTAAACAGCTTCATGTCATTGTACTGGGCAAAATATGTTTGTGAGACTGTATATTGTTGATAACTATCCACAGCAAGGACTTAAACAGCTTCATGCCATTGTACTGGGCAAAATATGTTTGTGAGACTGTATATTGTTGATAACTATCCACAGCAAGGACTTAACAGCTTCATGCCATTGTACTGGGCAAAATATGTTTGTGAGACTGTATATTGTTGATAACTATCCACAGCAAGGACTTAACAGCTTCATGCCATTGTACTGGGCAAAATATGTTTGTGAGACTGTATACTGTTGATAACTATCCACAGCAAGGACTTAAACAGCTTCATGCCATTGTACTGGGCAAAATATGTTTGTGAGACTGTATACTGTTGATAACTATCCACAGCAAGGACTTAAACAGCTTCATGCCATTGTACTGGGCAAAATATGTTTGTGAGACTGTATACTGTTGATAACTATCCACAGCAAGGACTTAAACAGCTTCATGCCATTGTACTGGGCAAAATATGTTTGTGAGACTGTATATTGTTGATAACTATCCACAGCAAGGACTTAAACAGCTTCATGCCATTGTACTGGGCAAAATATGTTTGTGAGACTGTATATTGTTGATAACTATCCACAGCAAGGACTTAACAGCTTCATGCCATTGTACTGGGCAAAATATGTTTGTGAGACTGTATATTGTTGATAACTATCCACAGCAAGGACTTAAACAGCTTCATGCCATTGTACTGGGCAAAATATGTTTGTGAGACTGTATATTGTTGATAACTATCCACAGCAAGGACTTAAACAGCTTCATGCCATTGTACTGGGCAAAATATGTTTGTGAGACTGTATACTGTTGATAACTATCCACAGCAAGGACTTAAACAGCTTCATGCTATTGTACTGGGCAAAATATGTTTGTGAGTGCTCAACCTTCCCAAACTATGGCAGTGGTGCAAGAGTACAACAATAGAACAAACCTCTAAAAGTAACTTGAAAAAGGGCTAGGTTCATCCGATCACGACTTTATCACAACAACTGACAAGCCTGACAAAGTTCAGACCCTCCAGTACTCAGAGTTAACAAATTCTAGTTCACTCGGAGTCAACCAAATCTAGATCACTCGCAGTTAACCAAATCTAGTTTAAAGCCCAATTTTACTAATGATAAATTTACCATGTTTCCCAGACTAAAATATAATCAATCATCTAACTTTATAGTTAGGACGCCGTAAGTAGTCTGGGATAAAGCATGACCGTTTGTAATGCCAACATAAATCGACAGGATGCATACTGACTGGTTAATTCACATGTTGACTGATGTGTTCGTGTCACAACTCACTAGAGATCTGTTTCGCGCATTAGATCTTACAAGATACTAGAATAGTCGCCTGATGTGTGAATTTACAGTTTGTGATAATTTGAACAAGTGCTGATTTCAACGGCGGGTGAGATATTTATAGCAGAAGACACTTACCCTGTATGCGCATCCGATTTTTGTAGTTCGTGTGATTTCCTACGGGGTGTTTTTACATAGATTTGTATGTTCTGATAAGAAGACAATAACAATCTAAACCAATGAGTGAACAAAGACTCACAAAACCCAAAGACATTTACATCAACAGTTATAAATAATAAATAAGAAACAACACGAACTCCACCAAACACCGGGAGTGAAATCAGGTGCTCCAGAAGGGTAAGCATTTCCTGCACCGTATACGGCAGCCGCCGTGTTATTTCTTTTTTCAGTTCTGTAATGATGGAAGGTTACTACGACTGAGGAAGAATATCAGATATGATTTCTGACACACTTTTGTCATAATGGCAAATCAGCGCATGATGGCGACCGTAAAATTTATTGAGTGATGACCTTAATTTGATTGATTCATAGCCCTGTCTTAGCAACTTTTGAGAAAGCAGCATTCCTCGTTCAACAAAATCAACGTACTTTGAGCTAGCTCTAGAGTAACGTATCAATTGAGACACATAAACTCCATATGATGATGCCGCTCGGATGTTGCTACACAGAAATGGAAAGTTGACTTTAGGAAAACTAAAATCATCGCGTTTGTCATAAATTTTGTATTATACCTACCATCCGTAGTCATTTCGAGAAAAAGGTCTCAATATGAAGCAGATTTATCTGTGTCGGTAGTATCTTTAATTTCAAGCTCACTTGGGTATATTAAATGTAAGTGATCACTGAATCTATTATTATTAAGAGACAGTATCAATATACCGAAAGGTGAAATTAAAAGACTGGGCTAATTTCTTTTCTCTTTTCTGTATACAAGCCCTTTGATAATTTCTGCTTCATAGAAATACATAAACAAATCTGCAAGTAGAGGAGAGCAATTGGTACCCATTGGGATTCCAATAGTCTGTTGGAAGACCAAACCTCCTAATTCAACAAATATGTTGTCAATATTAAAAAGTCCAGCATGGCATTATGAGAATTATGAGATTTGAACATCAGCAAACTACTGCTGCTTTAATTTATAAAATCTATAGGTTGAAGACAATAATCAGAGACACAGTGATTTTAGCATGTTGCATACATTAAAGACCCAAACAACAAATGACAACAAAATATGAAAAGACGAGTAATTTGTCAAAGAAAGTAGAACGATGTTCACAACAGCCTCGAGGACGTCATTACATTCCGAACTCAGTGACTATATTAGCTGAGGTTATCGCGGTTGTCGTATGATATCGACCAAAATGGTATTACGCGTTAAGCATTCCCTCAGTCAAAATGAAGCCCCATGGCATAGGTTTAAATACCGGAAATCCGTGTGCCTATGATTATATATCCTAATCAATCTTTTGAATTCAGACATATACATACCAGTTTCAAACATCTGAATGAGCGGACAAGTTTACCCCTGGATCCAGTTAAACAATAATAACCAGCAGACAATTAATAAGACTATTAAATCCAAACACACATGGTAAAAATATAAACAAAAACTTGACTTAATTAAAATGTGTGAAATATATATCTATAGAACCTGCAGTTTTATTTACATTGACAGCATATGGTAGGTAATCAAAGGTTCAGTCAGATGTTGTGTAGTACATACGAATAAAAGAAGATGTGCGGCGAACGCCAATAAGATTCAATCAAACAAAAGAAGACATTTAAAAGAGGTCAGCATACAGTCTTCAATATTTATAAAAAAAACAATAGAAACTTCTGTACTCAACAATCTCTAAAAAAATTAAATTTCAGTCAAGTTTTAAAAGAAATCAAAAGATAAATTAACATCTGCCATCAACGACTCATCAACATGAAGGTTATTTAAGGTGAAAAATATATGTCATTGGAGAGATAATTCAAGTGGGAACATATTTATTCAGGTCACAAAGTAAGTGAAAGTCTTAGAAAAAATTTACAACAATAATTAGAAGCATTGTCACAAATTAGCTTCCTCCCTTGTGTTTTTTTAGGGGTTCGTATGGATAGTAAACCCGGCATTTGTAACAAGCCCCTGTGGTCCATCTAGAGACGAGGAAATATGCCTTGAACATAAATCTAGTGCCAGTAGCCGATGATATATCTGTGATAGCCGCTTTATTTTGTTATATTTTAATTGTAAATAAAGATGTATAATTATGTTAATATTGAATTAAACTTCATAACATATTGTATCATATAAACTTTTATTACACTGAAACGTTTCCATATATCATTCATGATTACTTGGATTTGATTGGTTAGTTTAAAGTTTTACCGCTCAGTTCTTAGTTTCTTTGTTTTCAGTTAGAAGGACTAATGGAGTCAAAATGGACAGACGTTTATGTTCAGTAGCCATTGAAATAGTTTGAAAGTATATTGAATAGTCAGCATTGTATTATATTGACAGACTTGACATTTTGACGTGAGTTTTCTTTATCTACTTCTTTATTAATATTTCTAATATATTTTCATAGATTGAATGATTTTTGGTATGAATGGTTATTTTTCTCTATGATCCCGAAAAGTATTATCGCTACATAAAATGCATATATTATACACTTATTTTATTATATAAAGTACAGGTAGTCATTCGTTAGAGCTATATGTAAATCACTTTAGAAAGTACACACATTCCGATCGATACTTTTGAGGTGTATTCGATAAGACTTTGTTATGAGTAGATTTTAAATACCACCGTGTATTACGTGTATGAATTAGTCTGTACACAATAACATTGTTGATTGATTATAAATAGAAAACATAAACAAAGTTGTATTAGATAGCGAACTACGTTTCTGCACATATTTAAAGTATTGTCCGAGTTATGTTTTATTTTATACACAAGGACACTATTTATATTGTATGTTTTATAGTTAGGTCTATGTTTAAATACGGTTTCATTAAAATCCGTTATTTAACATTGTAATTTTGGTTTACAGAATTTGTAAGCTGTTATATAAATATCACTGTGTGATATACCAGTATGTACGTTTGAATTGGTTTGTGCCACAACAGTAACAACCTTGCTCCACAAGTTGGTAAGGATTAGTAATATGTTATTAGAATTATAATGTATTTCGTTTAAAAGGTTGAACTAACTATGGAGTATGTTAAGCACATAGTTTTGATAAAGAGTTATTTCCCTTGATTTTAGATGTTTTTAATATTTGTTTAATTTATCAATGTTGTTAATCTGAACAACTGAATATTATATGTAAAGACATTAATACTATGATTTGATGATTAAACATAGTATTTGATATCATTATGTTCATAACTTAAATGTATTTTTAAAGTGTAATGTTTTGTATAATACCATTATATGTAATGAAAGAATATTATACTTATCATGTGTATTACTAAATTTGTATTTGATTTGTAAAATTAGTATAACATAATTATTGTTATTTATAATGATAAAAAAAAAAAAAATTATTATTGTTATTACATAATGATAAAAAAATTATTATTGTTATTACAGGGTGTTTTACGTTACTGATTAATAAATATCCTGAACCCTAGCAAAGCGACTTTAGTTTTCCTTGAGGCCTAAAAGTCAGCTATTACATATCTTTTAAACGTTCCTTTCAGGGCCATCAATATTTTACAAGAAGATTCTACAAGTAAGTGTTCAAAAGACTTCCACTTAGAATTGATGTATATTTAAAATGGTCAACCCTCAGCTGCTCAGTGAAATAACCTTCGCGTGTTGACAATTTTTAATATTCACCTGTTCAAAGGACCATAAATGTATAATGTGTATAAAGGATACTGTTCTGTCAGTTGTTTGAGGGTATCCAATGTTTGACTATTTTATAGTTGAAACTGAGCTTAATGAAATAATTAAAAACTAGTACTGAAAAGTTATTTAATGAATCGTTTGAAAGGGTCAAGTTTTGAAAAGAATTAGTTCATTTATTAACATTACTTTGTTTATTTATTATTTCAAAATCAAAAGAACAAAAAATTTCTGCAAACGTTCTTGACATTCTATTTGTTTCAAATGGATCATGTGTCTACTTTATTACATTACTGAATTACCGATTTACAATTACCAGTATAACAGCGTATGATGTTCTGATTTCTTATTATTAGGTTAAGAGGATCGGTTAACACAACCGCTTGTGACTGCCATTTTTTTTTATAACTGTTTGATTGTAGTTGTCTTTTTTTATGCATCATAGTCAGGTGCTTTCCCTGTACGGATTCCTGTGGTGCGTTCTTATATGTAACTTTTATTTTTTTCATGGCACTGATCGAGATTAATAGGGAGGTATCGATGTCTTAAAAACAAGTTTAACGCGCCATATATTAATGTACCTGGCCTTAGTCACATACCTCGTCAGAGGCTGTTTACATTTGATCTTAATTATTTGTCTTCTAGGGAAATTGGTATTGGTAGACGATCTTTAATAGTCTGGTAAATTTAAAAGAAATTCTTGGAGACTCGGGGCGATGTAGAGCTTAGGAAACATACGCGTAAAAGACCGTTTGTTGACCTCGAGATGTCTTTTGGTTTTTGCTCTGTCGTTGGATTGCTACTCATGAATCCTAAATAAAGGCAAACGTATACCGCTGTTCAAAGTCATAAATCGATTGAGAGAAAACAAACCCCGGCTACTATAACCAACTTCTTTATTTTAACGAAAACAAGTAACTTGCTCATGCGTAAGTCATGACAGTACCCTGATCTCCGTATGATACTAATACTTAATATTACTGGTGCCCTGTTTGAACTTGATTTTTTTCTCCCCAGTTATATCGAGTACAAATGAACGTAGTATAATTTTGCACTGAAAAGCTAAACAACTGATGACTTCAGACATTATAAATTATTGCAGACTATACAATACATAATGAAATAAAGGTATACAAAGAAATAAATATTAAAATCTTACCTTGATTCGTCATCCATATTATAAACACTAATAACTTGAAATCTCAAACAGTTGTTGAAAGCAAATCGTTATCATGGAAGACTATAATTAACATTGAAATCGTTGGAATACATGTCTTAATCAAATCAGCATCACACAAATTGTTAACAAATGCATTAAGCGTTTTTATATATGAAATTCCCTAGTTTATATGCAATCATATAGAAAGTGTGTTATGAACAGAACTACTGTTATGTATAATAAAGTGTTGTTATACAAATGATTTAAAAACCTATTAAATTTCATTATTTAAATGTTAACAAACTTTGGATCAATTGAAGGATCTAGTGGATAAAACTATATAAATTATACATGCTTCTATCAAGTGTTGCTTAACTTTACAATTTAATGTTTTCAACACGTACTTAAAATCACATTCGTCTCAGAATTTCAATCAAATTAGAACGAAACCATGTCAGACATAAAGCTTTCTGGATTTGTTAAAAGTGTAAATTGCAGTTTATAAAGATATTAAGTTTCAGTGTTTACAATGAGGGTGTCACACATTATGTACATAATTCTTACTTCGCCCAAATAAGTTATAACCTAATGATACTGTGTAGTGTGTACATAATATTACAGTATATGAATGAAAGAGACCCTTTTTAATATATACACAAATAAAGTCCGATGCGTCAAATCGTAAAAACTAGTCGGAACAGAAGTGCAAAACATAGCGAAAATACTGCAAATGATTTCAAAAGAGTACATTTTAACTGAACTTTCCACGAAAACACCAGGACAAGAGCTTATTCTAATATTTTACACATGGCACTATGTATAAAATCTGACGAAATGTTTTATCATATTCTAAAATATGCGCATTGGTAAAGGGCCGAGCCACCTTAAGGGACTTTCTATACTAAGTATAGAAAGTCCCTGATTACGTCAAGAAATTTTTAGAAGTTACTCGTGTATTATTCTAATATGACAGATACGGCATCTAGAAAGTACACACTTTTCTTTCCTGCATAATAAATAATTTAAAGCATTTCTTAAATTTGATCTTTTTCCACGCATTTACTTTATCTATCTGATCTACAACTGGCTCCAGATGGTGACGTTCACTCTAGGTATTACGAAACAATAAACTACGAGCATGATCAAGACGAAAATGCTAAGTTCTAGACCTATATCGCACAATAAATACACCACAGGCTTACTTAGTCCCCCTTATAAGAACATTAATATGACTACGCACCTCCCTAGCTGTTAAACTCCTCAGCAGACAAGTCTCCTTTAAAGTCTTAAAAGTTTCGATTCAACGATTCACTGAATGCTACGAAACAAACTGCGGGGATTAAAAATTTAAGACTCCAAGTGAAATTGCAAGATAGATTGCTTGTTGATAATTAAAAGTTGCTCTTCAACATTATGGAGTCCATTTAATTTTTTTACGAAAGGAGACAAACTTTCTGGGAGTCCATTGGTAGTGTCGGAAGGAGACATTAGACGCCAGAGACAAACTTTTGGGAGTCCATTGGTAGTGTCGGAAGGAGACATTAGACGCCAGGGTAGTGTCGAAAGGAGACATTAGACGCCAGGGTAGTGTTGGAAGGAGACATTAGACGCCAGAGACAAACTTTTGTGAGTCCATTGGTAGTGTCGGAAGGAGACATTAGACGCCATTGGTAGTGTCGGAAGGAGACATTAGACGCCAGTTTTATCAACATTCAGTAGTCTCCAAATGCAATTGCATTGAATGTTAATGTCCGACATGTTCACAATATTTACATAATTCTAGAATGGTATATCGGTTTCTAGGAGCCTTTAAAAATTAAAAATTGAAACGATTAGAAGTACTAGTACATGCAATCTAATTAAAATATAGATCTTTGATTACGTTTTATATGTACTACATAAATTGTAGTATAACGTAATCAAAGATCTATATTTTAATTAGATTGTAGTACATGTATACACATGGAAAAAAAGAATTGCAACACCTTGATTTTTCAAAAATTGAAAAATCAGCCTCTTTTTTTGGATGATATATAATAAGATATTTGTATAATATTATTGAAACATAGTTTATGATAACATTGGCATTGAAACGAACAAAAAATGTTAAAAAAAAAATGATTTATATAACCACAATTTTAATAACAAAATGAAGCGTTTTTTGTACAAAAAAATGCATTTTACAACTTTGACTGTAGTCGAACTTTACAAAGTCAGACATTTCAAAATTAATCTTCAGATGACTGTTCACATCATGGTTGATCGTTACACGCCAAAGAATTAGTACTTTGTGCGCAGCCTCCATTCAAACGGATAACCGCATCTTAACGTCTTCTGATTCCTGCCAAAAATCGACTAATTTGTTGCTAAGGTAGCAGCAACCATTTCTGATGAAGGGCATTGTTTATTTCATGATGTGTTTGAACTGGGGTGTCCTTTCGCGCACCTCCCGCCCAATAGTGTCCCATATATGCTCGATATGGTTCAAATCTGGGCTACGATCCGTCCACGGAAGATGACCCGAATTCCATTGGAACAATGAATCTTCCTCCATGATGCTAATTTTCAATTTTAGCGAGCTCTGCACTACATTGGATACGGAAAACTGTGTGTCTGTTCGTGAACAAAGGTCTCCGAAATGGTCTTATCGCACGATAACCAGTAGCGATGAGTTAATCTCGAACAGTTCTTGTTAAAAGGTCCCTGTATGCCAAACACTCTCTTTTTTAGATTGTATTGTATGCAAGGGGTTTCCTTCTGACCAACCTTTTTTATGCTTGATTTTCCCTAGCAAATGGTATAGAGGGTCTTCTTTATTTCGGAAGGTCTTTAACATCGTTTAGTGCCATTTTTAATTCTCAAAACGACTTCTAGTGGAATGGTGATGACCAACAATACGTGCAGTTATTACAGCGACCTCCTGCTTCACTCATGCTGATAATCTGTCATCTTGCTGCAGTTAAGAGTTGTCGATGACCCATTACAAGGTGTCAATCACATAACTTTAAAATTTTGGTTATTTAAAGTGTTGAAAACAATGAGGATGAAAACACCTGTTTTGCTGTTTACGGGTACAGTAGCTGCATGTGCAGATAAAAACTTACCGAGTTGATATTTATTGATTAAACTCAGGTGATACTTAAATAATGTTTAAGTAGTTCTATTTTACCAAATTATATCACAAAAAAAATAAAAAGTGTTTTTTTTAATTTCAATTTCAATTTGGTGTTGCAATACTTTTTTCCATGTGTATATATGAATTTAAAGATTGCTGATTTAAATTCATATTAGTTTGTTACCCCGATTTTGTTTTTTGTCCATGGATTTATGAGTTTGAACAGCGGTATACTACTGTTGCCTTTATTTAAAAGGTAAATTACCCAAAATCATTGACATCATAATACATGTGATGCAAAAAGAAAAATATCGAACTCCGAGCAAAATTAAACACGGAGAGTCCATGCTCAAATGACAGAATCAAAGGCTCCATCACACCAAACGAATGGCTAACAACTTTCATATTACTGACTTGCATTTGGTAGAGGTATTTTCTTCTGTAGATTATGGTGGATTTTACCTGGTTTTATAGCTAGCGAAACCTCTCAAGTGTACGACAGTCGCATACATATTCTACGCAAGGTTTTAAGTAATGTGTGGTAACCGAAATCCTCGACATAACTTGTTTGTCTTTTCGTCGTCTTTCGTTTGTTGCCTTGGTATTGTCAGTTTATCTGGACTTGTGATTTTAAATGTCACTTGATAACTTCTGTATTCTTTTCTACCACATTTTAATTATTTGTATATCTTAATCTAAATGAATCTTAATGAATTCTAAAAGTATTTGGTGAGATCATCAAATCACTGTAACTATGCCAACATCGGCATGAAAGTTATTCGGGTAAATAGTCTTGATATCAGATTGATTATATATATTGTTTCCTTCCTAGTTCTATGTAGTATATCCCTAGTTAAAAATGATACTTCGCTTTTCTGCGTTTCAGGCTGATATTGTTTGTTCTGTTACGGAAAAGAGAATCAATATGAAGACCAATTATCCGAATGTAGACGTAGAATAAAAGATATCAACCCGAGATGTCGTAATTACTAAATGTTTTCCCATCTTCGCTAGTCAAGGTTTACGAACAGGAGTGGATCGCAACCCTTGGCTAGCGAAGATGATGTTTTCCGTGCACATTGAAGTTGAAATATAAAATAATATGATTTGATTTTCTATAAATTTTATTTGAACCAATATTTTGTAACATTAATAAAGTGTTATTTTATTTGATAAATACAAGTTGTGTAATTTGCAAATTGATTTGTTATTGATATGAAACTTGATTGTAGACTGGAAGTCACCAGATTAAAGGCTAAAGATATACATGCGTATCTTAAAAAATAATTACTTTGAGAAACGTTGGCTTTCCGTTGTGTTCAATGCTTTCGTGTTTTCTTTATTCTTCGATATTTTTTTCTGGTAATCTTTATTTCTCTATTTACAAAAGTGGGTGGTCTACCTACAGCTTTAACTTTTTGTTATAGACGCATGAGTATAAATTGATTTATCAAAGCTGGGACAAATATATAACAGGGTTAACAATATTGAAAGATAAGAGATAGAGCTAGTTTCCTATGCATTTGTTTTACTTACAAAATCAGGTTAAATTTCGAAATTATTTCTAAACGGTTATGAAAACATTCGCATGCACGTGGCCACATACAAACCACTCTAAGAATTATCTCACTTCAAGTGATCTTTAACGTCCAGAGAGCGTTCATTTTCGTATCACGATTTTATCGTCCCTATTCAATCATGACGTGTTGTCGTATTTATGCATCCCGTACATCCAAACGGACGCACATTTTTATCATGGGTTTTACTACCTGATTTTGAAAAGTTAGAGATGACTATATTTCTATACTCCATTCAACACAGACGGTTGATAAAATAGGCTTTGCATTCATTTGCCTCACCAAGTTTGGTCTCCAGCTTACCTGTCTAGATGTTTTCATAACACATCTGACTGAGAGAAAAAAATAAGCAATTCTAAAATGTTGGCTTTTTGTGAAATTGTTAGCAGATGATAATTGTGGAAACAGGTGACAAACTGAATTATGTTTATTGTTCTTATATTTAACAACATCCTTGCTACACTGGTGACTTTGTTCCTTGATTTTATCAATACCACTGCTATAATGGCGACTCTGTATCTTTTGTTCGTTGCTTTTCAATATAGTGCGAAATTTCAGATGGTATTGAGAATTATAAGGCATTTTTATAACTTAATTACGTACAAGAATACTAGTAACATGCCAAGTTTTCAAAAGATAAAAATGATTCACTGCATGCATAATCTATAACAATCAATTTACTGTCTTTTAATACCAGCTCTTATTATTAGATCAAAACGAAATTCGAATTCTGCTGTCATTAAACAGATATTGCCAACGGTTATGTAAGATTAAAATTCGTTTCATTTGCAAAGAAAAAGTCGAAGGTGGGAGTTGACACATGTGTTTAAGGAATATTACAGGTACATTTATATTGTAAATAAAAAATATTAAAATGGTTTGAGGTTTGTGTCAAATTATACGTTGTGTGGTAATGTGTTTACATAATAACACGAAATGTTTGATTCTTTACTTTTTGACACATATTTATCCTTTGATATAGAGCCGGGTTTTATGAGTTGGTGACTGCATAAATTGTAACCTTCGCATTTGTATCAAAAGGTAGCAAAGCATGATTGTCCAAGAAACAGGCATGGAACCTCAAAAGGTAGGGAATAGATGCAGCAAAGCACGATTGCTCAAGAAACTGGTATGCAACCTCAAAAGGCAGGGAATAGAGGCTGTAAAGCATGATTGCTCAAGAAACTAGTATGGAACATCAAAAGGCAGGAAATAGAGGCTGTAAAGCATGATTGCTAAAAAAACTGGTATGGAACATCAAAAGGTAGGGAAAAGAGGCTGTAAAGCATGATTGCTCAAGAAACTGATATGGAACATCAAAAGGCAGGGAATAGAGGCTGTAAAGCATGATTGCTCAAGAAACTGGTATGGAACATCAAAAGGCAGGGAATAGAGGCTGTAAAGCATGATTGCTCAAGAAACTGGTATGGAACATCAAAAGGCAGGGAATAGAGGCTGTAAAGCATGATTGCTCAAGAAACTGATATGGAACATCAAAAGGCAGGGAATAGAGACAGCAGAGCATGATTGATCAAGAAATTGGTATGGAACATCAAAAGGCAGGGAATAGAGGCTGTAAAGCATGATTGTATCAAAAGGTAGCAAAGCATGATTGTACAAGAAACAGGCATGGAACCTCAAAAGGTAGAGAATAGAGGCTGCATGATTGTCCAAGAAACAGGCATGGAACCTCAAAAGGTAGGGAATAGATGCAGCAAAGCACGATTGCTCAAGAAACTGGTATGGAACATCAAAAGGCAGGGAATAGAGGCTGTAAAGCATGATTGTATCAAAAGGTAGCAAAGCATGATTGTACAAGAAACAGGCATGGAACCTCAAAAGGTAGAGAATAGAGGCTGCATGATTGTCCAAGAAACAGGCATGGAACCTCAAAAGGTAGGGAATAGATGCAGCAAAGCACGATTGCTCAAGAAACTGGTATGCAACCTCAAAAGGCAGGGAATAGAGGCTGTTAAGCATGATTGCTCAAGAAACTAGTATGGAGCATCAAAAGGCAGGAAATAGAGGCTGTAAAGCATGATTGCTCAAGAAACAGGCATGGAACCTCAAAAGGTAGGGAATAGATGCAGCAAAGCACGATTGCTCAAGAAACTGGTATGCAACCTCAAAAGGCAGGGAATAGAGGCTGTAAAGCATGATTGCTCAAGAAACTAGTATGGAACATCAAAAGGCAGGGAATAGAGGCTGTAAAGCATGATTGCTCAAGAAACTGATATGGAACATCAAAGGCAGGGAATAGAGGCTGTAAAGCATGATTGCTCAAGAAACTGGTATGGAACCTCAAAAGGCAGGGAATAGAGGCTGTAAAGCATGATTGCTCAAGAAACTGGTTTGGAACATCAAAAGGCAGGGAATAGAGGCTGTAAAGCATGATTGCTCAAGAAACTGGTATGGAACATCAAAAGGCAGGGAAAAGAGGCTGTAAAGCATGATTGCTCAAGAAACTGGTATGGAACATCAAAAGGCAGGGAATAGAGGCTGTTAAGCATGATTGCTCAAGAAACTGGTTTGGAACATCAAAAGGCAGGGAATAGAGGCTGTAAAGCATGATTGCTCAAGAAACTGGTTTGGAACATCAAAAGGCAGGGAAAAGAGGCTGTAAAGCATGATTGCTCAAGAAACTGGTATGGAACATCAAAAGGCAGGGAATAGAGGCTGTTAAGCATGATTGCTCAAGAAACTGGTTTGGAACATCAAAAGGCAGGGAATAGAGGCTGTAAAGCATGATTGCTCAAGAAACTGGTATGGAACCTCAAAAGGCAGGGAATAGAGGCTGTAAAGCATGATTGCTCAAGAAACTGGTATGGAACATCAAAAGGCAGGGAATAGAGGCTGTAAAGCATGATTGCTCAAGAAACTGGTATGGAACATCAAAAGGCAGGGAAAAGAGGCTGTAAAGCATGATGTTCGGTGCTTCAAGGCAAAGGGATTAGACAGGGTCGTAAATTTCACCTGATAAAGAAATTGACTCTAGTCAAATAGGTGATTATATACAGGTAACAAGTGTCAACAATTTTAATATGTTGTCTTAATGAAGTGTGTGTATTAAGAACTCATTAAAATGGCGACGATATGAGGAAAAAAGATCGTTTTTTTAAACTTTTTTCATCAGAAAGGCAGAGGGGCGCTTAAAAAGGCAGAGGGGCGCAAAATTTCGGGCGCGGTCGCGCCTCTATTTCATCATAGCTGGAACACTGATGTATGTATAGGATGATATAAAGAGACACAAATTAAGAAACAGAAAATGTACCCATATCAATCAAGTATTATATGGGCTGGTCAAAGAGAGGATCGGGGAAAGTACAACTCCGTTTTCCGTTTCCGCCGTTTAGCAACACCCGTTGTGTGGCTATTAGGAACGAAACTGGTAAGTTGCTAGAACGTGGAATATGTTCAGAAGATTGTAGTACATTGACATACTTAGTATTTGGAAGGCTGAAGAATAGAGGCAGCAGAGCATGATTACTACAAGAAACCTAAATGGAACCTCAAAAAGCAAAGGGATAGTAGCAGCAAAGAATGAACGCTTAAGAAACTGGTATGGAACCTCAAAAGGTAGCAAAAATAGAGGCAGCAGAGCATGACTGTTCAAGAAACTGGTATGAAACATCAAAAGACAGAGAAATAGAGGCTGTAAAGCATGATTGATGAATACAGTCTGGTATGGAACCTAAAAAACAGAGGAATAGAAACAGCAGAGCATGATTGATGAATACAGTCTGGTATGGAACCTAAAAAACAGAGGAATAGAGACAGCAGAGCATGATTGATGAATACAGTCTGGTATGGAACCTAAAAACAGAGGAATAGAGACAGCAGAGCATGATTGATCAAGAAACTGGTATGGAACCTCAAAAGACAGAGAAATAGAGGCTGTAAAGCATGATTGATGAATATAGTCTGGTATGGAACCTACAAAACAGAGGAATAGAGGCAGCAGAGCATGATTGATCAAGAAACTGGTATGGAACCTCAAAAGACAGAGAAATAGAGGCTGTAAAGCATGATTGCTCAATACAGTCTGGTATGAAACCTAAAAAACAGAGGAATAGAGACAGCAGAGCATGATTGATCAAGAAACTGGTATGGAACCTCAAAAGGCAGGGAATAGAGGCTGTAAAGCATGATTACTCAAGAAATTGGTATGAAACCTCAAAAAGCAGGGGAATAGAGCCGGCAAAGCCTGATTGATCAAGAAACTAGTCTGAAACCTCAAAAGGCAGCGAAGCATGACTGCTCAAGAAACTGCATAAGTTGTAACCTTCGCATTTGTATAAAAGGTATATTTTGGAACGATCTTTATTTTATCAAGAGAATATGTATGGTAACAATACGAGACATCAACACAGCAATACTAAAACCAAAACTTCACACTGAATCCGACTTTGGAACTATGCTCATTGTGCTTTCAAATATCATAGGATCAATGATCCCATATATCCGTGTTTACAACGAAGCTATTAAACCAATGGTTCTTACACAACTTCGCGTACAACACTATGGATATATTGACCGCTGTAAAAAATTTGGTACCAGACGACCATGATACACATGTATGCTATAGTTGAAGCACGTCTTCTTTTCTTTATTAGTTACTTACCAATGGGGATTACTTAGCATAAGCAATGCGACTCATTGTGTAAAATAAACTAACAGAATTCAATCTAGATTAACTCATCAACTCATGTACTTGCTATCATTTAGTTTAATATGGCAGTCAAACATGCTTAAGAGACCACATGTATTAAGCAAAAGATCATTAAATAAGACCACCTGTCTTAAGAGGCCACATTTTTGCGCTCCCTTAAGTGCTCTCTTAAAACAGGTTTCACCGTATATTTTAATTTATGATAATTGCTTCTCTCTTGCTTTCGTATAACTTTATATGTCTGTACAAATGCATTATGTAATTTTTTTTTTTATGTGTAGCTCTATACCAATGTAATTTAGTTTGTTTAGAAATAAAGATATTTTTCATTGAAGAAACATTAAAACAACTTTTTCTGGGGGCTTTTAAAAGTCTTAATTTCTGTCCTAAAAACCGTTGTCATTTGTATTAGAAGTCTCCATTTTCCGCCCTTCATCGCGTTTTGTCCTTTTGGAGTTCCATCCTAATGTTTATTCTAATTTCCTCCTAAATATGCATGAGATATTTGCTACTGATGTTTAGCAAGAAAAACAATTGACCGACCTATTATTGTTTAATTATTGCTACATGTATCTGTACCTTGTATCCATATTCTGCATATGATAGAAATTTTAAAGATTGTTTCCCAAAAAATAGGTATTTACAATTCTTTATACGATCAGTTTTAAACGGACTATTTTTATTGCTTCTTTTTTTTTTTTTAAATCACATAAAAATGTAAATTGTCATAAAGTTGTATTAGGTTACTCCTGACTTTTTTGTTGCAAGATATTTTATGAAAAAAGCTTTTAACCTCTCAATCAACTCGTTCTGTTAGTTTCCTGTCCTCGCTAATATGATCAGTATATTTCTTATTATTTACGTGGTTTTTGCCAATACAACTATTCTTCTCTAGCAGTAAAGTATTGAAGTGTCACGTGAGCTTTCCAGTTCTATAGTTATTCTTTAATGGTTAAGTGTGTGTTTGTTTTCAACAAAAGTTCAAGAAGATTTTCCCTATGTTCGTATATTTACATATACAAATAAACTCATCATAGATAACAGGACTAGATTTAGTATATACACCAGACGCGCGTTTCGTCTACAAAAGACTCATCAGTGACGCTCGAATCCAAAAAAGTTGAAAAGGCCAAATAAAGTACGAAGTTCAAAAGCATGAAATGCACTTTCTTGTTTCTTTTTTTTTGTAATTTTATCTTTTACAATTTTCTGTCAGGAATACTTAACTGGATCTCGGAATTCGTCAAAATTATTCCCCTTAGAATATTAAATTTATGGAAAATGGCATCTTAAGCGCTCTAACGGGTACAATTCTTTTCAGATTTTTATACAACTTATATTGCAAGTTGATATCAGCAATATCTTGGACAAGTTTTGAAATGGACGTCATTCAACCTTTTTAAAAAGAGTTATGTCCCTTGGATATATCAAATTTATTGAAAATGGCCTTGTTAGCGCTCTCACGGGTACAATCTTTTTTTTTTTTTTTTTTATGAAAACGTATAATCTATCAGCAATATTTGGGACAGTCACGCTCTATAATGGTGGACGATCGACTTTTTTAAAAGTGTTATGCCTTTTGGAAATATAAATTAGTGCAACGCGGGGACATTGGAACTCTTTCATTCAAGTCTGACTCATTCGGTCCTTAATACATTGTGTTTTTCTTATATGTATTCGAATTTCAGGCATTTTAACATACGCCTGAAATTTATCAAGATTAACTGCCTAATTTAAGCGCATATTCATAGGGTAATTTTAATGTTTTAAAGTTCTTGCTATTGCACAAAATATTTTGTTCCGACATTCTAACCTTTGAAAAGTCTAGATTTATACTGTTACATTCTGTCTTACCTTCAGCGGACATGTGATAACGACCATTTCCTGGTTATGGAAAAAATGAAAGTTATGTTCATTTTATTGTTAAATGTATAGGATGATATAAAGAGACACAATTAAGAAACAGAAAATCTACCCATATCAATCAAGTTTTATATGGGCTGGTCAAAGAGAGGATCGGGGAAAGTACAACTCTAAGCTAGGCATTGTGTGGCTATTGGGAACGAA
Organism: Mytilus edulis; assembly: GCF_963676685.1. NCBI lineage: Eukaryota > Metazoa > Mollusca > Bivalvia > Mytilida > Mytilidae > Mytilus > Mytilus edulis. The sequence goes on from NC_092347.1 coordinate 4,339,509, forward strand.
ACTGGTAAGTTGCTAGAACGTGGAATATGTTCAGATGATTGTAGTACATTGACATACTTAGTATTTTGAAGGCTGGAGAATAGAGACAGCAGAGCATGATGATTACTACAAGAAACCGGTATGGAACCTCAAAAAGCAAAGGGATAGTAGCAGCAAAGAATGATCGCTTAAAAAACTGGTATGGAACCTCAAAAGGTAGAAAAATAGAGGCAACAGAGCATGATTGATCAAGAAACTGGTATGGAACCTCAAAAGGCAGGAAATAGAGGCAGCAGAGCATGATTGATCAAGAAACTGGTATGAAACCTCAAAAGGCAGGGAATAGAGACAGCAGAGCATGATTGATCAAGAAATTGGTATGAAACCTCAAAAGGCAGGGAATAGAGACAGCAGAGCATGATTGTGCAAGAAACTGGTATGAAACCTCAAAAGGCAGGGAATAGAGACAGCAGAGCATGATTGATAAAGAAACTGGTATGAAACCTCAAAAGGCAGGGAATAGAGGCAGCAGAGCATGATTGATCAAGAAACTGGTATGAAACCTCAAAAGGCAGGGAATAGAGGCAGCAGAGCATGATTGATCAAGAAACTGGTATGAAACCTCAAAAGGCAGGGAATAGAGGCAACAAATCATGATTGTGCAAGAAACTGGTATGAAACCTCAAAAGGCAGGGAATAGAGACAGCAGAGCATGATTGATAAAGAAACTGGTATGAAACCTCAAAAGGCAGGGAATAGAGGCAGCAGAGCATGATTGATCAAGAAACTGGTATGAAACCTCAAAAGGCAGGGAATAGAGACAGCAGAGCATGATTGATCAAGAAATTGGTATGAAACCTCAAAAGGCAGGGAATAGAGACAGCAGAGCATGATTGTGCAAGAAACTGGTATGAAACCTCAAAAGGCAGGGAATAGAGACAGCAGAGCATGATTGATAAAGAAACTGGTATGAAACCTCAAAAGGCAGGGAATAGAGGCAGCAGAGCATGATTGATCAAGAAACTGGTATGAAACCTCAAAAGGCAGGGAATAGAGACAGCAGAGCATGAGTGATCAAGAAACTGGTATGAAACCTCAAAAGGCAGGGAATAGAGGCAGCAGAGCATGATTGATCAAGAAAGTGGTATGAAACCTCAAAAGGCAGGGAATAGAGACAGCAGAGCATGATTGATCAAGAAATTGGTATGAAACCTCAAAAGGCAGGGAATAGAGACAGCAGAGCATGATTGCTCAAGAAACTGGTATGAAACCTCAAAAGACAGGGAAATAAAGGCTGTAAAGCATGATTGCTCAAAACAGTCTGGTATGGAACCTAAAAAACAGAGAAATAGAGACAGCAGAGCATGATTGCTCAAGAAACTGGTATGGAACCTCAAAAGACAGCGAAATAGAGGCAGCAGAGCATAATTGCTAAAGGATCTTATTTTTGAGTGTAAATTCATATTGCGATAAGACGTGTCACGGTACTTGTCTATCCCAAATTCATGTATTTGGTTTTGATGTTATATTTTTTATTCTCGTGGGATTTTGTCTGATGCTTGGTCCGTTTCTGTGTGTGTTACATTGTAGTGTTGTGTCGTTGTTCTCTTATATTTAATGCGTTTCCCTCAGTTTTAGTTTGTTAGCCCGATTTTGTTTTTTGTCCATGGATTTATGAGTTTGAACAGCGGTATACTACTGTTGCCTTTATTTATGGAACCTCAAAAAGACAGAGGAATAGAGACAGCAGAGTATGATTGCTCAAGAAACTAATATGGAACCACAAACAGCAGGGAATAGAGGCAGTTGAGCATAATTGATCAAGAAACTGGTATGGAATCGCTAAAGAAAAAGGAATAGAGGCAACAGGGCATGATTGCTTAAGAAACTGGTACGGAATTTAAAAAAAGCAGGGAATAGAGGCAGCAAAGCACGATTGCCAAAGAAACAGGCATGGAACCTCAAAAGGCAGGGAATAGATGCAGCAAAGCATGATTGCTCAAGAAACTGGTAAGAAACATCAAAAGGCAGGGAATAGAGGCTGTAAAGCATGATTGATCAAGAAACTGCTATGAAACATCAAAAGGCAGGGAATAGAGGCTGTAAAGCATGATTGATCAAGAAACTGCTATGAAACCTCGAAACACAGAGAAATAGAGGCTGTAAAGCATGATTGCTCAAGAAACTGGTATGAAACCTCAAAAGGCAGGAAATAGAGGCAACAAATCATGATTGCCCAAGAAACTGATATGGACCATCAGAAGGCAGGGAATAGAGGCAGTAAAGAATGACTAATCAAGAAACTCGCATGGAACCTGATGTAAGGTTTGCAATATTAAAAAAAGAGGGGAAAAGGTTACGATATCAACCATCGTAATGGACGACGATGAGAACGAATTGTCGAAAATTCGCCAGAATATATTGTCCATGATTTCTCAAAATGAAGTAACATGGAATATGTGCAAAATACCCTTGTTAAAAACTATTCGTCTCGCTGTTACATCACATATAAAATCAATAAGAAACGTTACGGTAGATTTGGAACGTTTTTTTTTAAATATTGAAATATTTGACCAATGAAGTTTAAAGTAATTAACAAGAAAAGTGACATACCCGTTATGTACCTCCGTAGTGTTCTATCAAGTTTCAAGTGTTTATTAAATCAGGAAAATCAATACAAGTATAATGATGTCTTCCCCCACATTAACATGATATTACATCACATAAATAAATATATATTATGTATGACAAAATATCAAATCAAGGTTAAATGAATAAAATTACAAAGATTCAAAGCATAATTGTATGTAATGGCATATATTTTTTGTATCATCAATATTTTGTGGGTTAAGTAAACTAATAATGGTTTTCATAACTTTTTCAGGGCACAGATCTTGTGAATTAAAATTTAGTTTATTAAATAGTTGTTTTCTATAATTTTCAAATTTTTTGCAATAAATAAGGAAATGTTTTTCATCCTCTATTTGATTGCATTTCAAGCATATTCTGTTTTCTCTCTTAATTTTTGGTCTGAAATATCTACCCTTTTTATTCAAAAGAGGGTGGGAACTAATTCTTAATTTTGTAAGATTTCTTGTTATATTAGAACATTTATAAGATAGATAGTTTTACAATTTAAATTCTTCTGAATAAATATTGGCGTAGAAATGTAATTTATTGTCTTGTTCAATTGAACGTAATTTTTCTAGATTATGCAAAGTGTTATTAGAATGTTGGTTATTAATATTTTCCTTTAAGTTCTTTAAATTGAGATTATTGTCTGTTAAATTAAATTTTTCAATAGAGTTCGAGATAAATTTGTGCCAAGACCTGTGTCCATTAGTATATAATGAATGATCTAATTTATATGTTTCACTAAGCAATCTGTCAGATGGAAGCTGTTTAAGTCGATCATAATATTTAAGGGCTAGGATTAGTATATGATTCAAAGTAGGTTGTCTTCCTAATTCACACTTTACTGCCATACTTGAACTTCTCTTGTGAACTCCTAAAATATTTTTACAAAATTTATTATGAATTTTTTCAAAAGGTAATTTATCAATATTTGAGTCTTTTATATTGTAGTCACTAATCCATATTTCAGATCCATAAGTACTTATGGGTTTTATAAGAGTATCAAAAAGTTTTAATTTTAGTTTATGATCTATAGTATTGAATCCAAATGTCTTAGAGTGCAGAGAAAAAAGTGTCTTTAGGCTTTGTTTGTATAAGTGTTCTGCAGCATGTTTAAAATTTCCATTAAAGTAAATGATAATACCCAGATATTTATATTTCTCAACAATTTCAATTTCTTTGTTATTATAACAAAAATTTAATTTTTTGAAATCTTTTTTACCTTTACTGAAGATCATAATTTTTGTTTTATTTAAATTGACATTCAGCTTCCATCTATCACAGTATGTTTTTAGAGAATTTAAACAGGATTGAAGACCTTCTTTGCTTTCAGATAGTAATAGTAAATCATCAGCATATAATAAGCAATTCATTCTAGTGTCTTTAAGCTGCACCGGAAAACATGATTCTTGGGGGAAAATTGAATCAATGTCATTGACATATATATTAAATAAGAGGGGGCTTAAGCCATCGCCTTGTCGCACACCTTTTCATAATTTAGATGGCTCAGTAATAGTGTTATCTTTTTTTACAACAAATTTTGCATTATTATACATATGGTGAAGTAATTGGAAAAAATCTACTCCCAGTTTTAAAAGTTTTTCAAATAATCCATCATGCCAAATTGAATCAAATGCCTTGGAAAAATCTACAAAACAGGCTATCAATGTACAATACATACACAGTATTACTGTTTTACTATAGCTTCAGTCTTTCCACAAAAGCAATTTAAAAGACATTCTGATGCACAATATCTATTATTGTAATGCTGTGGCTTATATTTATAAAAAAAGGCAATATCACAACATGAATCGTTTTGCATTAGTTGTGTAGTGCTGGTTCCCGGTTTTACCTGGTTCTAATCCGGATGTCCAGGAATACCGGCGCATGAGCACTCTCTTAACGAAAAACTACCAGAAAAAGAAACAGACAGCCTTGTAAGTGAAAAGTAAATCCGTTCTATCAAAGATAAAACTTAGATCGGAACAGCCATCGTTGATAGCACACTCGGTATAAAAGACATACATTCTATCATTGGCGCTGCGAGCAGGGTTGCCGCCATCCACTTGTCAAACAAGGCGGAAAATCACAGTTTTTGCACAAAAAGAAAACAACAGACTGCAGATTGTATTTGTGTATAATTATTGTTATTTACTTTGAAATAAAATAAAGTTGTCCTAACAATTGCCCACCTATAATATACACAGGTAAGCAAGTGTAGTTGTGTATTATTATTTATTTTCAAATAAATAAATTTGTTTTAACACTTGCCCACAATTAAGGTAAACAATGGCACGGGTAAATATAAACCAGTGCTCCTACCAGGAGTTGTTGACAATCCCAGGGGTAGGGCCCCGCATAGCGGAACATATATTAGATATAAGAGAGGGGAAAGGGTTCATCGCAGAGGATGACCTATCCGGAATTAGTTATTTGAGGGTAACATTCAACCTCCTTGACCGGGTAGACTTTTCCAGGTCTGTTAATTACCATCAAGGCCCCCCTCCCCACGGCCAAACCACTCATGCCCGTAGGGAGTATGATGAAATGGTGCAAAGGGTAGACCGGGTGGCCATGGGGAGAACACCATCAATGAGGGGACCCCCCTTCCAAGTAAAACAGGAACAAGGGTGGTCAGACATACAGACCCCAGGGGACCCTGGTCCTATGAATTCAGCCTTTTTAGGAGAATCAGATGATGGCAGTGTTCCATGGGATACTGAGCCTCAGGGGGCATATGGCAGGCAGGATACCCCATACAAATGTCAGCCTCAATTAAACCCCGCCCAGAGGGACAACAGGTACAGGTCCCAGACTCAAGAGTATGAGAAGGGGTACACAGGTAATATAAAAGCGGAGTGGTATCCACCATCCCAAAATTCAAATACTGGATACCAACAACAAGGTTATGGTTGTCCATCTCAGCCCGGTGCTATTCTTGATGAGTCCCAGGGCTTCTCCCCAGCACCATACCATCAAGAAGGTGGGGATCAGACCTCGTGGAGACCCGGTGAGACGCCAAGAAGTAGGTATGAAAAACACCAACAAGGAAGGGCCAGCCAGAAACCAAGAGGACCCAGGGATCAGAGTAGTATAAGGCCCCCACTCCCACATTTAAACGAAGCCCAACCCTGAAACCATTATGAGGTGGGTCAGATAAATACACAGGTAAGCAGCAGAACTACAACACCTTACCGTGTAGGGCCACAGCCCATGCGGGCAAGGGTACAATATTCAGGTACCCCATATGAGGAAGGCTCAGGCCAAGTCAGGCCTTATATGGCCCCACAGTCAGAACAAAATGGCAGGGGGCAAGATTATAGGTATGGCATAGATCCTAACCAGTCACAGCCAAATGCAACACAAAACAAGGTACAGGTAGGTTTCACGCCATACAATCCAGGGCTGCCATCAGGGATTCAAACAAGGCCAAGGGTGCAGGGGTCCCAGCCACATAAAAAAGTTGACCATGCACCCAAAACTCTAAAGTATGATGGAAAATCAAATTGGAAAGCCTTCTATGTGAAATTTTCACGTTACGCGGAGGTATATGAATGGTCCCCTCAAGAGTGTAAGGATCAAATTTGTTGGTGCTTAGAGGGTAAGGCCAGCGAATACTACGCAATGTTGACCGATCGAAATAAACACATGTCATTCACGGATATGATCGAAAAGTTTGAAAAGCGTTTCGGATATAAAGAGTTGCCTGAAACTGCTCGGGTCCAATTTCAGATTGCCCGTCAACAGGCAGACGAAAATCTGGAAGACTGGGCTGACAGGGTTCTTTCCCTTGCTACAAAGGCATTCAGGGACCTACCTGAGGATCACATGTACCAGCAGGCGGTCCTCAGGTTGTGTCAGGGGGTGTCTGATAAGGAGGCGGGGACTGCAGCCTCGAATGTCCGTCCAAAAAGTATTGAGGGTACCCGTATGAACAGGAAGTAACTGTTTCAGCTACCACTTAAGAGGGACTCAGAGACCCCTTTGAAAGCAGACATAGAGAGGGTAGAAGACAAAATTGACAAGATGCAGTCAGACTTACTGTCTGAACTTAAAAAGATTGCAATTCCAGCCCCTGCTCCCAGCCAACCATCAGGGAGAAATCACTCTCCAGCTAGGATGGAATGTTATAGCTGTGGGTCCCAAAACCATTTTAAGCGGGATTGCCCAAATCTTCGGAGGTCGCCTTCCCGCAGTCCATCCCCCGGGTCACGGGGAAATTGCTTTCATTGTGACCGTCCTGGGCATATGAAGAGGGATTGTCCCATGAGAAATAGGGAAAAAGCTGTGACTTTCGCAGACCAGGTTAGATCTGCCTCAAAGGAGGCTTTAAACATGAACGGAGCTGCTCGAGAGGCCGGAGTCAGTTCCAAATAGATACAGGTCTCAATAAGGGCGAAACCACAAATAGTTGGGTAAGGGAAGTAGTAGAGAACCCCACAAACAAGGATGTTCCAGCCATGGATGTAACATTAAGAGGCAACATTGTTGATAGTGGGACTGAACCTTTATCTGATGTAAAAATACTGGAACCAATGCTTCCTACATGTATGCCCCCAAAAGCTAAGGGAAACTTGACAGGGGAAAGGGTTGCTTTTGAAAGTAGTATGGAGGAAGGGAGTCTAGGGGGTAATGTGGGATCTGACTCAACCTCAACAGGGAGTGAGGGAGCGGGCATTGCCCCTCGGCAGGCAGATTGCCACTTGTCAAAGACTTTAGCCTATACCTTAAGACATGGAGCCCAGAAATACAATTATGATGTACATTCGGATGGGTACCTATTTGTTGATGAAATCTTGAGTTGTCAACCTGGTCTAAAGGGGTACTCGGACGAAGATATTTGTAGGGTTGTAAGATTTGACGACAATAAGAGGTTTAGATTGTCAACTGATGATATAACAGGTCGACTAAAGATTAAGGCAAATCATGGTCACTCAATCCCCATACATGATTCTGACCTGGTATTGATTAAGCAGGGTGAGGTAACAAAAGCATACCATTGCACCAGTATGGTGGGATGGGATGGGATAGTTGGCATGGGAATCAATAAGATGGGCCGGGTTCACATTCATTTTAGTACCCAAGTCCCAGATAGTCTGAAGCCGCATTGGGAAGTAATCGTTCAAGTCGATATAAAGGAGGCTCAGCAGGACGGTTACAAGTTTTTCCGGTCCCACAGTGGACTTATTTTGTGTTCAGGGAATGAGGAGGGTACTCTTCCAGCAAAGTACATTTCATTTGCCCAGCATTTGGATTCAGGGGAATACATGAATTTAGATCCCTCTGTCAGTCTTCATGATGACGACGAATCAGTTGAAGCCGAACATTTAGATCTGATTTGCGAAATAGGCTCTTCATGTAATAGTGTGAACGAGGTTATGTGTGTCCATCAGGATACCCCACAGGTTTCAGAGCAGGTAAAGGGGTCATATGATGTTGGGGCACGTGAGTCAGAGTCTACTCGAAGTGCAGACCCCGGGAAACATTTCTTTGACAGCACATGCAAGTCGACTGAATGGGGAAAAGTTGGTCCAAATACTGAACAGTCTGAAAATTGGTCGGACTCCACAGGGGATGGGGTTTCTGAAATTGAAAACGACCCTCCCCCAGGATATCGCGAAGCAACTAAGGAACCTAGTGATGAAACCTCAGGTAGTGACCTAGATAACACTCTGGTGAAAGGCATGCAAGACAGTAAAGGTGACCTTGAGAATGAAGAGGGAGTGGTTACAGTTTGTCGACTTCGTTCTGGTTCAGTTTTCAGGTTACCTGTAAAGGTTCAAGGGCAGAGTTTGTTTGCAGTTGTAGACACTGCTGCAGAGGTGACACTTATTTCAGAGGAAGTGTACAAGTCCCTGAAGGTTGTCCTCCCAGTTCTTAAGGAGGTCATTGTGCACACGGCGGGTAGGGGTATGCAAATGAATGGATTCATTGTGGGACCCACTGAAATTCAGTTGGGTGCACGAATGATGGAAGCGAATATTTATGTAGCTCCAATCTCAGATGACATGCTTTTGGGCTTTGATCTGTTAAGAGAAGAGGGAGTGGCATTGGATATGTTAGAAGGGCATTTGAAAATCGGAGATGAAGTTATCCCCATGACATCTGGCGCGGTGGGACAAGTCCCCCGTGAAGCTAATGTACTCTTGGATAAGACAGTCACTGTGCCCCCAAATTCAGTTATGAGGGTATCGTGTAACCTCAGTAATGAGTTGTCAGGATACGCGGTTGAGGCCTGTACCCATGATGAACTGTTAGTCCCCAGAACTTTACAGGCCCCGGGACGTCACCCTATTATTTGTTTGATGAATATTTCGGATAAGCACGTGACAATTCCAGAAAATGAGATGATAGCCCGGGCGATTGAAGTTGAAATACTTCTAGGCACGGAGTTGGGATTGGCCCAAGGAAATGACCCCTGGGTCTGCAAAGTTGAAGGGGAGCATCACTCAATGGTTGAGAAGGGGGTGCCCAATCATCTGATAGATCTGTTCGACAAGTCAAAAAAAAATATAGATATAGATGGCCAAAAACAGTTAGCTTCTTTGTTGTCGGACTTTGGCGATGTTTTTGCGGCCAATGAATTTGACTTGGGCAACTTCTCCCTCATTGAACACCACATTGATACAGGGGACCACCCGCCTATTAAGCAGCGAATGAGGCGAACGCCTGTGGGGTTTGCTCAAGAGGAGGAAGCCCATTTGAAGCGAATGCACGAGGCGGGGGTGATCCAACCTTCAGTGTCAGAGTGGTGCTCTGCCCCGGTCCTAGTTCGTAAGAAAGATGGTGGGGTCAGGTGGTGCATTGATTACTGAGCCATTAATTCCTGTACGGTCAAAGATGTGTACTCCTTACCCCTGATTGGGGAATGTCTAGATACTTTGGCGGGAAACCAATGGTATTCAAAACTTGACGCTAATTCTGCGTATTGGCAGGTTAAGATTCGGGAACAAGATCGGTCTAAGACCGCGTTCAAGTACGGGCTGTTTGAATTTGCCAGGATGGCGTTTGGTTTATGCAACAGTCCAGCCACGTACGCACGAGTTGTGAATCTGGTCCTACGGGGGCTCACATGGGACATATTCTTGGCGTTCTTAGACGATATATTGGTATTAGGTCAAAATCTTGAGGCCCACTTCGCTAATCTTAGGGCGGTGTTGCAAAGATTCCGGGAATTTGGGCTCAAACTAAAACCGAAAAAGTGTGAATTGTTTCAGAAGAAAGTGGAGTTTCTGGGGAGAGTAGTAGGAGAAGGTGGTATGGAGATAGGTCCAGGCTATATTGAGGATGTAAAAAATTGGCCTACCTCTAACAATAGTAAAGATATCGAAAGGTTCTTGGGCTTCGCCAATTACCATCGATCCTTTATTCATGCATATTCAAAAATAGCTGTCCCCCTCCAAGAGGTCACAGGTAAAAGACCATTCAGGTGGGAGGCTGAACAGCAAGAGTCCTTTGACAAATTGAAAATGGCCTTGACCTCAGCCCCCGTACTCGCCCTACCGAATGCCACAGATCCCTTCATCTTGGACTGTGATGCCTCTGATAAAAGTTTGGGAGCCGAGCTGATACAGGTCCAGGAAGGAAAAGAAAGGGTTGTGGCGTATTCAAGTTTAACACTGGCTCCAGAGCAGCAACGCTACTGTACAACACGCAAAGAACTATTGGCTATTGTGAGGTTCACCCGCCAGTTTCGTCATTATTTGGCGGGACGTCCATTTGTAGTCAGAACTGATCATTCGAGTCTTACATGAACCCAGAGGGGCAATTGGCTAGGTGGATGGAAGAACTTAGCCAGTACCATATGACTGTCCAACACAGGCAGGGTGTAAAACATGGAAACGCTGATGGACTTTCCAGAATCCCCACAGAACTACCATGCCCGGGGTTCTCTACGGAAGTAGAATTGTCCAATCTCCCATGTAAAGGTTGCAAATACTGTGCCAAAGCCCATAGGCAGTGGTCTGGGTTTGCGGAAGAGATAGATTATGTTGTACCCCTTGCTTCCAAGGTAACATCTGCACCAGAAGTCATGATGGTTCAGGGCCAGGCCAGTAGCCGAGGTCAAGAGTTGGATGAAATTTATGTTTCAAGGGTAATGATACTTGTGGCAGACGGGAATGTGATTGTATCTCAGATACAGGGGAAATATCCATTTGTGTCATTCAGGGTGAATATGGCGTTGGTTTGGGGAAATATGCAGTGAATGAGATTTGTGAGAGTCAGGGTAAGGACCCAGAACTAAAGTGGTTGGTAAAAGGGCTGAAGGGTGAAGGTGACCCGCCGCAAGGAGACATTTTCAGAAGTAGTCCACATGCAAAGTTTTATTGGGTGAATAGGTCTAGATTCACGATGACAAACCGGAAAGAGGTGATTCTCATTCCTACAAGTTTAGTTGTTCCAATAGAATGGAGGAATGAGATTCTTGAGTTGTGTCATGACATTCCGTCCGCGGGACACCAAGGTGCCAAGCGGACAAGGGAAGAAATAAAACAGAGTTACTATTGGCACGGGCTGGGAGCGGATGTTGAGAGATATGTAGCTAGTTGTAAACATTGTAGCCAGAACAAGAAGGCTACGAGGTCTGCTAGGTGTCCCCAAACCCTGGTTATCCGATGGAGAGAGTCCATCTGGATTTTATCGGACCCCTCCCCAAGACTGAGAGAGGGAATGAGAATGCTCATGATGGTGGACCAATTTAGCAAATGGGTTGAGTGTGTCCCTCTTCCATCACAGACTGCCGAAGTGACTGCAAGGGCAGCAGTCAATGAGTTTTTCTGTCGCTTTGGGTACCCGTTTGAAATCTTTACCGATCAGGGTAGAAATTTTGAAAGTCAACTCTTCAGGGCTGTGTGTGAAATACTGCACATTCATAATGCCCGAACAACCCCATATTGTCCTTGTGCAAATGGACAGGTTGAACGGTTCAATCGAACCCTAATGGCCGCAGTTAGGTGCTTTGTGGGAACCACTCAAAGGGCGTGGGACGAGAACATTGCCCAATTGGCGGGAGCAATAAGGGCATCAGTTAATAGAACAACGGGGTTTACGGCTAATAAGCTTATGCTAGGGCGGGAAGTTAACACCCCAGCCGAGTTAATGTTTAGACCCCCCAGGGATGGGAGCCCGCCAGATTTGGATGGGTATGTAGCAGAATTAGTCGAGGCTATGCAGGCAGCTCATGAAGTTGCCAGACAAAACATAAAGACTAGCCAACTTAGAAGTAAGAGGGATTATGATTTGAGGGTAAATCTACGCCAGTACAATGTGGGGGACTTGGTGTACCAATTGGACACTGCCACAACCCCAGGGAAATGCAAGAAACTCTGTCCTGTATGGAAGGGCCCTGGAATTGTGTTTCATAAGGTCTCCTCATACTTGTACAAGGTGAAAATGAAAAAGTCGTTAGTAACAGCCAATCACGATAGGTTAAAGATCTGTAAAGATCGGGTACTCCCTCCCTGGTTAGTTAAGGAAAAGAAGAGACTGGAACAGGGGAACGAAGGGGCAGAACAAACCCCTAAACAAACCCAGGATGACAATCCACCCACACCAGACCCATTACCAGATTCAGATGTAGGGCAGGGTGAGGAGGGCACTGAAATATGTAGGCCCACTAAGAGCATAGAGGGGAAACCGTCAGGGGTACATAATTTTGAACCCAGCCTTGTAAGCTCTCAGGAAGAAATGTACTGCATCTGCAGGGGTCCAGATATAGGGGATTTTATGATTGGGTGCGATGGATGCACAGAATGGTTCCATGGGAGGTGTGTGGGTATTTCACCGCAAGAGGTTGAAGAACTAGGGGAATACCTATGCCAAGCTTGCAAAGAGGCCAAGGAAACAAAGGGTGTGACCTCAACTCCCATTAAACTCCGTAGGAGCGTACGCAACCGGCGTCCTACAAAAGAGTGAGGTGGTAGTTGATGAGACAGGAAAAAAAGGGGTAAGGGAACTTTGGGGTTAGGTAGGGAAACTTGCTTATTCGTTTGAGGTGATGAGTAAGGTTGGGTATACCTGTATTTTTCAGAACTTCAAGCAAAATGAGCAGTGCAAGCGAAGAAGGTAGTTCCAAAAGAAATAATGATTGGAAGTTTGGGAGAGAACAAGCTGAGAAAAAGAAGAAAGATGCAGGGCACAGAGGGGCAGGGTCCAGACGACCCGCCTCAACAAAGAGACTTTCCAGGAGAGATCTTGATCGTACTGGTAGGAGGGCGAGGACCGTTTGAGATCAGTCCCAGAGCCCCAAAGAGAATAGCCGGGGAAGGAAAAGAGGCAAGGCTCCTGAAAGATAGTCCGAGGCACGTTTGGCCAGGACCTCTTCATGTAGTGAGTGGACAGACACTCAAAGTGATTTGGACAGAGACGAATCACCGCCAAGAAGGGTTATGATGAAATCTGTGTGTATTCCCAAGGACCCAGAGGGAAAGGCGAGACAGGCAGAATCAAGGCCCAAGTCCCCTGTCCATCGTTGGGAACAGTTGATCGCGATGACTGTACAAGGACAGTGGGTCCTGTAGGCTTTAACTCAGGCAACCAAAGAGCCAAAGATCCAGAGAAGAGGGCAAATGAAAACTGGAAACGGGCTGAGCGTAGGCGAAGGGCATTACTTAGAGAAGGAAAAGGACCAAGTCATAAGTCCCAGACTCTAGGGCAGTCTTATGGGGATGGTACACCTTCAATTCTACATCCAGCCCTGTCCCATAGAGACCAGGACAAATCAGCCACGAAGGGGATGGATTTATGTTGTGTCCGGTAGATGGTTGCAATGTTAGGGCCATCAACATAGAACCACACATCAGGGGAGAGCACCTTGTGGAGATTTTTCAGGAACCGTCTGGAGGGCTCAGATCTAACCTTTTGGTTAAAGCTCGGTTTGAGGCCCTCCAGACCCAGTCAAAAATGATTCTAGGAAGAGTGGACATTTGGGGTTTAGCTGCCTGGGTCAATAGACAGGTAAAAAAACTGGCCCAGGACTGTTGAGGAAGTAGAGATGGGACCAATGAGGGAAGTATGTGCTGCTGGTGGATGGTCTTTGCCATCTCAGTTCACTCTAGTCCCTGTTAATTCTCCAGGGGTATTGATCCACTGGAGGATACAAATCTTAATTATGTCCTGGATTGGAGAAAGAAGAAGTCAGGAACTTCGGGAGATGTACCCGGTGGACTCTATCTTGTCACAGGGGAGAATTGGTCCACTTGGGCCACAATTGAGCCACAGTCAAGCTTCTGCTAGTTTGGGAACATCCCCAAGGTGCGGAAACGCAGTGTCAAGACCTAGGCCTATTACTGTGGACTCCCACTTCCACCTGGATAGGGCTTGGGCTAAGACAAACCTTCCGGGTAGGCCTAATCTTAGGCAGTACATGGAGATGAGGCTGCCAAGTAGCCAGCTATATGACACTGATGTAAGAGGAGGAGTCATCAATTTCTGCGACCCCAGAACATGGACATCAGATGAAGAGCTCGAGGTGCAAGACCAGAGCTGGTTGGTTGCTATGGGGGTGCATCCGAAGAAGGCCCGGGAACTTGATGATGCAAGGGCGTTTAGACTGGAAACCCTACTGAAGACCGGAAAATTAAGGGTACTTGGAGAGGTTGGTCTGGATTTCTCGATGGGAGCCCCTCAGCCTCAAATCCAGATCAGCACCTTAAGATGGGTCCTTGGAATGGCATCACAGGGAGGTGTTCCTGTGGTACTCCATGTAAGAGGGGGCAAGGATGATGTTCATAGTGCCCAGGCCCATATCCAGTGTATGAGGCAGTGTAGGGCTATTTTGAAGAAGGGTCATCCTATCCATCTACATTGTTTTGATGGAGGCTGTGAACAAGCGCAACTATGGTTGGATAATTTCCCAGGGGTGCATTTCGGATTCACAGGGTCAGTGAACACATTCAGTGAGGACCAGAAGTTGACGGTAGTGAGGATACCCCGGGACCGCCTCCTCCTAGAATCAGATGCCCCATACTTTAGACCCGCTTGGGTGCCACAAGCAGGGTATGGTCACCCCAAGTATCTGGCAGAGGTGGCCAAAGGCATAGCTGGAATCAGGCAGGGGGCGACGGTGGATGGGGCCCTCCAAGAGGGTGGTATGAATGCCCTTAGGTTTTATGGCCTAAGAGTGTAGTGTGACAGTTATTATAGACAAAATAATAAAGTGTACAAATTGTAAATATGTTAATTAGTAATCCAGTCGTTTGTAGTATAGTTTGTTAGATGTGTGCCAGGAAGGCTTGTTATTGTCCGTTTAGTTCAGTGCTGGGTATTTTTAAATTATGGGATTCATACTAATCAGATGGGTGGGGGTGGATTTTAATTTTCAGTACAGCCGTGAGAGGATGCATATCCTAGGACTAGTACCAGCACCACCCTGATCATTGGATGTTGATGGGCCCAGCCGAACAGGATGGCGGTATGTCACCTTTTACCTCGGTTGGGGCCCTTCAAACAAAACAGGGGGGAGTGTAGTGCTGGTTCCCGGTTTTACCTGGTTCTAATCCGGATGTCCAGGAATACCGGCGCATGAGCACTCTCTTAACGAAAAACTACCAGAAAAAGAAACAGACAGCCTTGTAAGTGAAAAGTAAATCCGTTCTATCTAAGATAAAACTTAGATCGGAACAGCCATCGTTGATAGCACACTCGGTATAAAAGACATACATTCTATCAGTTGTGTGAAGTTTGAACGACAGTGGCAATTGAAATTATCGCCCCACATCCCATTTAGCCTACCTAATAGTATTAGATTGTAAAATGTTGTAAAACGAATTGCCATGTCTGAATGTTCATAAAATATTTTCCACTGGAATTTTACCAAACTACAACCAATCGTTATACATTACAACAATATGATATTTTTATTGACAGCTAACTTAAAATAGCAGAAGAAAGAAAATCAGCTCATGAGAACAATGAAATTATTGATGTGCATTCCATGTTGAAATATAAATTTATCAGTCTTATTTTCTCCTGCAATCATACCTTGCAGAAGATTGTTTCATGTCAGATAGATATTCATATTTACCTTAAAAACCCTCTGAGGTACATGAAATAGTTTGCCTGCTGATTATTATAATTAACAGTACAAGTTAATGTTTATTGATTTTATCTTGGGCAGGCGAGGTGTCTCTTGATTTGAGTTATTACGTAACTCTGGTGAAATGATTCAGTAATCATAGCAAATGGAAACTTTTATTACAGATCCTTTTTGCAGCAATAAAACTGATAATTCAGATAGCAATCTGATACAGTAACATTTTCCATTAAAACATAACAAATAATTGCATCAGAAACAGTAAAAACACGAGATGCGACAATTGAGAATACGATGTGAAGCAGCAGAAACAGAGGGACTCTGCCGCAAAGACTAATTTACTTTTATTTTCTATAAATCATCCTTCGTGCTTAATGTCAGATACCAAAGTCCAAATTAACTTGCTTTGTCGAGAACACGTTTAAATAATTGACAAATCAAAGAAGTAGTAACAATTAGGCTACTTACGACCTGGGAGCTATTACTGTGCTTTATTTTCCACCGTTCAGAATTTAAAGGATATTTTGGGTCCAAAGCATGAATACCTAAATATATATTATATATATGGTAAACTATACAGTTGGTCGCTTTAAATCTTTTGCTTTTTCACACGAAAAGTATTTGATAGGTTTTCTTCCCTAATTGGTATTATTTAAATCATATTAAATGAGTATCTTGAAACACATACAGACAAATATTTGCCTTCAAGTCATAAGAGTGTCTACGGTCATTGGTGGTTATTTGTCTTTATACATCCCCACATGCAACAAAAAACACAATACAGTTCTGAGAGTACTTTAAATTATTGACATAAAGTTCAAAGCCAAAAACAATTAATTAACAAGTCGTGTTTCTAAGACTAAAGTATCAATCAGTACTCATGCAACATCCAATGAATTTAATATGAAGACGTCACAAAACAGTCGCAGACAAACATGAACGTGTACAATGCCAAAAATAACGGCAGAACCGTGAATGTGTATATGTATTAGTTTGGTTTTAGTTTACTGATAAAAAATTTACATTTATATTAATGAAACATTACATACAGATCTAATTAGTATTGACCTTGTAACCGTTTGAATGGTTTTACACTTGTAATTTTGGGGCCCTTTATAGTTTGTTATTCGGTGTGAGCCAAGGCTCCGTGTTGAAGGCCGTACATTGACCTATAATGGTTTACTTTTATAAATTGTTATTTTTGGATGGAGAGTTGTCTCATTGGCACTCACACCACATCTTCCTATATCTAAGTTTTTTTAAGGTAGCAATAACAGTTAAGAAAACAAATTACTCTCATAAATTTTACCATCCACTCTTCCTCGATTTCATGCAAATTATTTCAGCTTAGTTTGAGTCATGTATGTGCATATTTGTGTGATCAGTATTTTCCATAGATTTGATGTCCAGTAGTGAAATGGTAAGATATAATTTCCCTTTGGTGTATCAATGTCAACTTTCTGCATTTAATTGCTATAAAATGTTGCAAGATGTCAAATATTTCCCAGAAAATTGATTAGAAGTAGAATTTCAATCCCTTGAAGTGATATCTTTTCAGAAACTGTAAACATGTATCTATCAAGAAATCGCATTAAAATCATGGATTTCGTCTCACTGTTTTAATAAAAACGCGTCAAAAACGTCGGTTAGAAAAAAATTATTTGTACAGTATTCCCGTATGGTAATGTTCTCATTTTAGTGGTATACTTAACATTGCCATAAAGCGCAAAGTTTGGCTAGCCACAAACCAGGTTCAAAGAACCGTTTTTTCTTAAAATGTCCTGTACCAAGTCAGGAATATGGCAGTAGTAATCTAATAGTTAATTTCTATATTGTCGGTTTTTTTTTGTTGCACTTCAGTCTTCTGTTGTTTTCTTCTAAAAATTGAGTGCTATCCCTCGGTTTTAGTTTTTAAACCGGGTTTGTTAACTCAATGGATTAATGACTTTTGAACAGCGGTATACTACTGTTGCCTTTATTTGTAAACATGACATATATTTCTGGACCTATGGCCAGACTAGTACTGAAAATACGGACAGTCAAACAGAAATAAAACATGTAAAAAATAATCTTGATGTTCTTATAAACTGACTTAAATCTAGAAAAGAACATTTATATTTTAATTTGTTTCTATTTGATTCATTAAAAATAAGCTCCTGTGGTAAAATACCAGGAGTATATTTAGAAAATTCCGGCGTATTTAAGGGGAAAATATCATAAAATAAACCTAACGAAAGGTGTTATAAATCAAATGCAATTGATACGAGTTTAATCACAAGCTTCGGATGCAATACAGTATGCAATTGTCAATTCAATCAACCATCTTTACTTTCTTTGGTCTCAAGAATTTCCAAGATATTGCTTGAAATATTGAAGACATCTGTCTTTTATCTTACTATCGACTGTGTTGCCAATTATATTTCCTTTTGTTATTTGTGTAGCTTTGTTGCTGTTTCATCGTCGAAAACTCGATATCTTATTTTAGTTAAAATAAGCATAAAGTAAAATCACAAAAATACTTCACTCTGAGGAAAATTCTAAAAGTCCCTAATCAAATGGCAAAATCAAAAGCTTGGCATAGTCCTGAATTGGTACAGGCAACTTTGTACTTGTTTAACTTTATAAATATTTTGATATGAGCGTCACTGATGAGTCTTATGTAGACGAAACGCGCGTCTGGCGTACTAAATTATAATCCTGGTACCTTTGATAACTATTATGTAGAAAATGGTGAATTAAACCTAGTTTTATAGATAGCTAAACCTCTCACTTGTATGAAAGAGGAGCGATATATACAAGAGAGTTAGTCAAACTCATAGATTGAAAGTAATTATATTTCAACTTCAGCATTTGGAACTCTTGGTTTAATAGCTTCCTTGTGGGCAGCAACTCTCTATCAAGAAAATCATGATAGGAAATACAAGCCCAGGACTACCGTATCGATTAGGAGATATATACTCCGTAAGCAAGCGCTGCTGGAAAATGCTACTTAGAAATGGAAAGTTCAAAATTGGGAAGCTGTAATCATCTCTTTTGTCGTAAAGTTTTGTTTTCAACCGACCCTCATTGTCACTTTCTAGATGTACGTCAAGATATGAGGCAGACTTAACTGTATCTGTAGTATCCTTTATCTCTAGCTTAATGAGATAAGATTCGTTCAACATAGTTACCAAATTTGTATTAATTAGTGAGAGAACATCATCTATATAGAGGAGCGTAAAGTTAAAGGATATTGCTTACTTCTTATCTTTCTTCCTGAAAAGTTCCTGTATGAAGTCAGCCTCATGATAATAAAGAAAAAGGTCAGCAAGAAGAGGGGCACAGTTGGGTTCCATTGGAATTCCGACAGTCTTGAAAAACACGTCGTCCAAACGTAACAAATTTGTTGTCAATCAAGAAATCAAGTATTTTGATAATGTCAGTTTCAGAGAAGTTTTTGTTTGAATCAGAGTGATTCTTTACAAAGTTAAGATTTATCCATCCCTAAGACAAGATACTTGTACCTACGTTCGTCATTCTTTTTTTTATGAAACAAAGCAATAACAACTCTTTCAATTTGTCTTTTAGTTTGGAATAAGGAATACTTGTATAAAGTGTAGAAAAGTCAAATGTATGACAGTCGCATCAAATTCCATTATATTGACAACGATGCGTGAATAAAACAAGCAGACGTAATAGGGAAAAATATATAGCAGTTAACATTGTGTTATAATCTTCATCACTAAAAACCAAACAAATATGTAGAAAGATGCACAAAATGGCATATAGACCAAGTGTATTAGCAAAAGATAAAAATAAGACTACATCATAGCACAATAACGGGATGTATAAGTACAGAGCAACGTCTTATGTGTGATCTTCCTCTCAGGACGAGGACTTCAAATAGAAAGCAGAGTGTTTGGAGTTTCTTATCGACAACATATTGTTGAATTTGGATGTAGACGTTTTAAACAAATTCTTGGCATTCTTATGGGAACAAACTGCGCGCCTCTCATTGCCGACTTCTTAATTTCATATGAATCGGAGTTCCTTCAGACACTTGTCAAAAACAAGAAGATCAAAGAAGCCAGATTATTTAATTTCACTTCAGATATATTGATGATGTTCTTTCCATTTACAATCCGAACTTTTCTGATTGGGTTCCATATATATATCCCCCAGAACTAGAAATTAAAGGGGAAAAAACACGACTTCCTCCGCGTCAATTTTAGTTATAAATAACTTAAGTATAATAACCGTTTCACAGATGATTTTGGATATGTTCCTTAATATGTCGTAACTACATTATCCTTCCCTTTTCACGAAGGTGACGTACCGAATAAGACCACTTACCGGATTTATAATAACATAAGCAACACGACGTGTGCAACATGTGGAGCAGAATCTGCTTACCCTTCCGGAACACCTAGATTTATACCTTAAATTTGACATACACAGTACCCAGTCATCTCAGTACAAGAATCTATGACAAACGAGACGATTTTAAATTTGAAATTATCAATTTCATCCACCTTAGTACAAATATACCAACTTCATCTGCGAATAGGAATAAACTCATCATCGATACCAAAGGATCCTCAATGCTCTTCAACTTTGTACTTGTTTGGCTTATATAACTATTTTGATGTGAGTGTCACTGATGAGTCTTATGTAGACGAAACGCGCGTCTGGCGTACTAAATGTTAATCCTGTAAATAAACTCATCATAGATTCCAGGATTAAATTTTGTATTTATGCCAGACGCGCGTTTCGTCTACAAAAGACTCATCAGTGACGCTCGAATCCAAAAAAGTTAGAAAGGCCAAATAAAGTACGAAGTTGAAGAGCATTGAAGACCAGAATTCCTAAAAGGTTTGCCAAATACAGCTAAGATAATCTTTTCCTGAGGTAGAAAAGCCTTACTATTTCAAAAATTCAAAAGTTTTGTCAACTGTTTATTTATAAATATGATATACATTTCCCCAATGTATTCGATATTCAAGAACATGAAGCTCCTACCCAGACTTTGCAAAACGAGAGTTGGTGAACCAGGGAAATATCAAAGAACGTCTTGTCCTTTTTCTAAAAGAAAGTTCATCGGAAGGTACTTATACCTTGTTGATAAATATGATGGTCTTGATGTATAAATTCGGCGTACTGACGTTGTTTATCATCTTGACAACGTGGTACATTGTTCTTCATTTGTCGTTGTTCTACTTTGTACTTGTACTGTTTGGTCTGTTTTCTGTGATATCCATTTGACGTGGTTCGGTACTTGTACATCCCGTCAATGTGTTTGTATTATCTATTATTTTTGCTTGTGTGATTTGTATGAGTGACTGTTTATGTTTCTTTAGTTCATATGACGTGACTCTAATTTTTAATATCCCGACTATGTGTAATTGCTCTATTATTGTTTTATTATTAAGTTGAAAATACTTTGAATGACAAAATTATTTTACTAGCGTAGGGGTATTAACCATATGTTGATTCATCAAAATTCTAAAGAACTTCTAGATAATTTAAAATCTCGGTCAGTTTCTGAAATTAGTTCTAACATACTTTTTTTTAACCTTGTATACCACCATTCCCCATGTGAAAATATTTTTTTTTTTGAAAAAACATTGAACGGCAAATTTATTTCATATTTCTTCTAATGTGACGTTTACATTTTAAGTCGTCATACACGCGTATTTGGCCCAAAAATTACTACAAATTTAAGTTATCATACATATTTTTCAATTACTGTACACAATATCTAAGGTACAAGGTATTCAGAAACACAAATCAATTTTGGACATTTTGGCAACAAATCATGACTTAATTTGCAAATTTTGTAAAATTTCGTGATTTTCTTTGTTTTTTATCAAATTTTTAAATATATTTTGGATTCAAAAAGAATGTGCGCACCCAAGAAACAACTTTATCATCGTGTGATGTGTTTTCGTATTAATAACAATGTTCACTGCTTGCAGTTTTCACTGTCTAGTTTATATTTACCTGTGTACTGGAATTTTAAAAACATGTTCTGTCGAATGTTTTTATGTGTCTAGGCTTACTACGATTATTAACTGTTTCCGATTATTTTGTGATTTTCGTATGTCAAAAAATGACGTCATATGTGTTCGTATGAAGTAAAAACTGGATTAGTACACGGATAGGAAATGACTAAAAAATCCGGAAATTGATGTTTTCTAAAGTCGAAGTTCTGGTGATTGCTTGAGTCACTAAAAAATCAAATATTTAATACTTTTCAGCACTATAGATAACTAAATACTTTTTGGATGATGTTTCATCTGCTGAAATTGTAACATTGTGATTTTGTTTTTATATTCGAGATACAAATGATTCTGCCGTTGAAATGAATTTATTTTGGATTAATGGAAACATGAATGGCGTATATTTAAAATTTAGTCCTGGTATCTATGATGAGTTTATTTATAAAGGAATCACACATTTAAGTGTTAGTCATTTTCTTAGATTTCACAATTAATAATAACTTTCTACATGAAGTACATTATATTAAGCAAACATATTTAACGTAGTGAACTACATGTATAATTTAATTAACTACTGGTAACAGACATATATAGTAAGGCAGCGACCATTTGATTTTCTGTGGGGGGGGGCTATGGTTTTTTTTTCGCCTGCGGCGAAAAACAATCTATTTTTTTCGCGACAATTCGAAAACAATTTTTTTCTTTCAATTTTAGCATTACATATAGTGGCAGCTGAGGGGGAAACAAACAATTTTTTTTTTCTCAGAATCAAAAACAAATTATTTTTTTCTCCGAAAACTGGAAACAAACTTTTTTTTCCAAAAAAAACCATAGCCCCCCCCCCCCCCCGAAAATCAAATGGTTGCTGCCTAATACATATTGAAACAAGTTAACCTAGCTATTCTTCCTGCAAATAAGCCAGGACAAGGACAGTAAAACATACTGTGTGTCCTTACTGCTCTAACGTTACAACAAAAACGTAAGTGCACCCAGTGAGAGCAGCCATCATACATACACCATTTTGCTATAGTCAAATCGCCACATGTTTTTAGTTTTTGTGGATAAAATTTGTGACATTCACAACACAGGTCACTTTCACCCATTTGATCCAACTGTTTAATAAATAAATAACCTGTAACCCACTTGGACATGGTTGAGGTGATGAATTATCTTTCGATTGTACACCCATTTCTTTCACTACTTTAGATTTGTTTTTGAAGAATTAATTTTTTTTACAGACTTTAGGCTGAAAGTGTTCTTTAATACATTCTTTAACATTTTCTTCTGCAATTGCTTTACCAGACACAATTTTTGACAAACATATTTATTTGACATACCTTTTTCTCGACTATGAAAAAATGTAGATAATGTAGGTGATTCTGTCAGAGTTCTGTTCATGGGTATGTCAGTCAATGTCATGTGTATGTCTTGTGTCTCTTCATTGGCATGTAAAGTGTCTGTCTTGTCTGCAATGCCAATGGTCGTTAAAGTCAGAGTCATCAAAGAAAGGAAAATGTCAGGAGACAAGTTCATGGGCGGGGAATTAACAGGAACTTGTGTTATAATTTCAGGGGATAAAGTCTAGGTAGGGCTTCTAACAAGTACCTGATTCACATCAGGAAACAAATCCATTGGAGGGGAGTTGTCTATTCTGTCAGTCTGATCAGGGGTCAAGGGTTAATTTATGTCATTTGGATGGTCTATAATGTCATCTGTTTCTTGGTTTTGTCCGTCAGTCTCCGTCTGAGTGTATACAGTAGCTGGTAGGTTCATCTGTTGGGGATAAGAAGATTTGTCTAGAGAATATATTCCTGAACGTCTAAATAAAGACCTCAAATTGTCTGGCGAAAGTCATTTTACATAGGCATTTGTGCATAGCTCACCAATATTGTATCTAGTAATTTTGCAGTGATTCTCTCTCATAAATTTATGACTAGAATGCTTGTATATTTTAGAGAGAGGACCAAAACAACCAACACCAAGAGGTTGTAGTAAATGACTTGTATAAGCTGGAAGAACCAAAAGTATAATGTTGTTTTAGTCCCGTCAATTACACCTAGAGAAACATGCGACAAATGACCATCATATATTACCAGAATAGGCCGTTTTCAGACAGACCTTGAACATAGTTAATTAAATGAGTTTGAAGATAATATTTACCATTTCTGTCACAATAATATATTATAATTATCAATATTGATATTAAAACAATTTTTTAAATTTTATTTTCCTTTAATTAAAATATATCATTTATATATATGAATGTGAAATTTATCACCGTGCCTTTCAATTCTGTCTATCAAGGTAGTAATTGGCACTCCATAAATAACTGAAGCCTCATAGGCAGAAACCTCATTTGCAATAACCTTTTGCAAGGCATTGCTCAATGTTGTTGGTGAATATTGCCTGTATCTTTGCCTTCTGGCATTTGGTTTCTACAAAAGACATTTTCCAATCATTTAATCTAAAAAGCATTTTCCTAATTTTCTAAATAATTATTTAAAGTTTCAGTGTTTGTATTTTAATTTGTTAAGGTTGTATAAAAATAAATGTTAATAGTATATTGAAATTTAGATTTTGGACAACCATTTTATATATTAAGTACCATGTTCATTTCACCTTGCTGGTGTGTAATAAGTACGACCAAACACCACATGACAGTCATGTGACTGGACGAGCCGATGTCTGAATTACAGACTACACAGCTGTATTTCATATAACCCTTCAGAATTTTTTCCAAACAACTTTTCTAGTGGATCATAATTTTGACCTTAAACCTTAGATAAAAGTGACTGAACAGATAACTTTGATTAAATTTGTACGTCTTTAAAAGCGACTTTTAATATATTTGAAATCTCTCACGTTAGTTTTTTTATTGTTACAAATATAGAAACAGGAAAACACGTCACAATATACGCGTGCGCAGTCGAAACCGAGGACTTATGGAAGATACGAAAACATATGACGTACGAAAACATGTCACGACGATATATTTGGTGAGATTTTGTCAATAGTTATAATAAAGCTTCTGTTAAATTACTTTGTTGTTTGATGGGTGCGCACGATGTTTCCACAACAGAAAAAAAATAGAAAACTGCATAAACTCTGTATTTCTCATCTTTTTTGTGAAAACAGTACCTATAATGACGTAATTGTGACGTCATCACATACAAATTTTAATGTTTTTCATTGATATTTCTTGACCCTATGCATTTCTTAACATTATGTGCCAATTTGAAAAAAGTTATCAAACATTTTATTTTCTTGGTCCACCTTTTTAGATGCATTTTATGCTTTTTGTTAAATATTTGTTTGTTTATAGATTGTGACACAGTGATGACTGCTGTACCCATATTTTGACTATTTTAGCAAGTTTCAAGTTTTTATTAAATCAGGAAAATCAATACAAGTATAATGATGTCTTCCCCCACATTAACATGATATTACATCACATAAATAAATATATATTATGTATGACAAAATATCAAATCAAGGTTAAATGAATAAAATTACAAAGATTCAAAGCATAATTGTATGTAATGGCATATATTTTTTGTGTCATCAATATTTTGTGGGTTAAGTAAACTAATAATGGTTTCCATAACTTTTTCAGGGCACAGATCTTGTGAATTAAAATTTAGTTTATTAAATAGTTGTTTTCTATAATTTTCAAATTTTTTGCAATAAATAAGGAAATGTTTTTCATCTTCTATTTGATTGCAGTTAGAGCATTCTGTTTTCTCTCTTAATTTTTGGTCTGAAATATCTACCCTTTTCAATCAAAAGAGGGTGGGAACTAATTCTTAATTTTGTAAGATTTCTTGTTATATTAGGAGAACATTTATAAGATAGATAATTTTGCAATTTAAATTCTTCTGAATAAATATTGGCATAGAAATGTAATTTATTGTCTTGTTCAATTGAACGTAATTTTTCTAGATTATGCAAAGTGTTATTAGAATGTTGGTTATTAATATTTTCCTTTAAGTTCTTTAAATTGAGATTATTGTCTGTTAAATTATATTTTTCAATAGAGTTAGTCGAGATAAATTTGTGCCAAGATCTGTGTCCATCAGTATATAATGAATGATCTAATTTATATGTTTCACTAAGCAATCTGTCAGATGGAAGCTGTTTAAGTCGATCATAATATTTAAGGGCTAGGGTTAGTATATGATTCAAAGTAGGTCGTCTTCCTAATTCACACTTTACTGCCATATTTGAACTTCTCTTGTGAACTCCTAAAATATTTTTACAAAATTTATTATGAATTTTTTCAAAAGGTAATTTATCAATATTTGAGTCTTTTATATTGTAGTCACTAATCCATATTTCAGATCCATAAGTACTTATGGGTTTTATAAGAGTATCAAAAAGTTTTAATTTTAGTTTATAATCTATAGTATTGAATCCGAATGTCTTAGAATGCAGAGAAAAAGCTATTACGTCTGTTTTTTGCTTCACGCATCGTTGTAAATATAATGGAATTTGATGCGACTGTCATACAATTGAGAGGTTTAGCGTTCCTCACGTCGTAACTACAATCCCCTTCCCTTTCATGAATGTGACCTACCGAATATTTACCGGATTTGTTATAACATGAGCAACACGACGGGTGCCACATGTTGAGCAGCATCTACATGCTTACACTTCCGGAGCAACTGAGATCACCCCTAGTTTTTGGTGGGGTTCGTGTTGTTTATTCTTTAGTTTTATATGTTGTGTCATGTGTACTATTGTTTGTTTGTCCTTTTCATTTTTAGCCATGGCGTTGTCAGTTTATTTTCGATTTATGAATTTGACTGTCCCTCTGGTATCGTTCGTCCCTCTTTTATTGTGGTTACAATATTTAAATTAATTTCATCAACATGTTAGGACGAAAACAACCTGACTGATCCCTACGTGTACTTCCCTGTATAGTTCGTTCTCTTCGACGAATTAGCTAATTTTAGGTTTTGGTTGTAAACGTGAGAAGAACTATTATATGGGAATACACGTCGTGGATTTTATATTTTCTGACATCATACTTCTTCTGTTAGAATTGGAAAATTTAAAATTAGATTAAAACAAACGAAGATTTTAAATTTTTTGGTTTGAAATAAACAGAAATTGAAAAGATCTTTCAAATAGGAGACTAGCGGCTACTTTGGTCAAATCTGAATAATGTTATTTCATTAAACATCTCGTGAACATTTTTAGCTCACCTGGCCTTAAAGCATAACCACTATCGCACTTTAGCGTAGTTGTCAACAAGTTAGCGTCACAATGTCACCATCGCACTGCAGCGTGACCATCGCGGTTAAGAGTCTTGCACATACATGACGTGGCTCTGTATTTATACATCCCGTTATTGTATTATGACACATTTGTGTATTCTTGTCTTCAATGTTTGCTAATATGCTTGGTGGGTGCTTCTTTGTTACAGATATTTTGTTTTAACAATGATTATGATTTAAACACAGTATTTGACTGCTGTACCCCTTTTAATCACAATTTTGCTATTATGTCTGTTTGCTTTGTTCACTATTCTTTGTCAATGTAATGGAATTTCATGCAACTATTATACAAGTGAGAGGTTTAGCTAGCTAGGTTTAATCCACCATATTCTACATAAGAAAATGCCTGTACCAAGTCAGGAATATAACAGTTGTTCATTCGTTTGATGTGTTTTATCATCTGATTTTGCAATTTGATTAGGGACTTTCTGTTTTGAATTTTCCTCGGAGTTCAGTATTTTGGTGATTTTACTTTTTGGTTGTTCATGATGTTTAAGTACACAGCCACGTATGTTTAAGAACATATTTAGTATAACAGTCATTCAATGTAGTCACAGATAAGGAAGAAAGTTGTATGCTGAAAAATATGTTTGATACACCACATGTTTTAGTGCTTGGCTCATGTCCGAAGCCTGTAACTCATTGGTTGACTTTTAGATGCTCTCCGTCATACTTTTTGTCGTTCATTGTTTCATCATATATCAGGCAGTGCTGTAAGGTAAGTTGCCTATCTGACTTGTTGGTACTTAAACTTGTGCATGTTTAATTGGCACAAGAGAAGTTGACTTTGCGGAATCGGTGGCAACATGATCAAGGATGGCACTGAAATCGAATCTGCGGAGTATCGTCAGGAATACGATAGTTGTTATCTATTCGTTTTATGTGTTTTTGAGTTTTTAATACTGCCATTTGATTAGGGACTTTCTTTTTAGAATTTTCCTCGGAATTCAGTTTGTTAGTGATTTAACTTTTTACGTGGCTTAGTACTTATACATTCCGTTATTATGTATTCACGTCTTTCGTTTTCGTAATGTGCTTTGACTTTAGCCATTTGCTTTTCTTTGTTGAAATATTTATTTGTGTCATAGTGAATAAGATTATATAACAATGTTGGCTGCTGTGTCCCTATTATTGACATTTCATCCTATTATGCCTGTTTTGTTAGTTCACACATCGTTGTCAATATAATGGAATGTTATGTGACTGTAATACAAGTGAGATTTTAGCTAGCTATAAAACCAGCTTTGATCCTCAATTTGTCTACATAAAAAACAAGAACTATCTTTAAAAAAAGATATCCGACGTATTTAAATTTGAGTATATGTTTAAAACTATGATTTCGATAACCTTCAGAAGCACAAAGATACCATTTAAATAACGTTTTCTCTGTTTGTGTTCAGTATTCCCGGTCCTCGTATCTTTCTGTTTACATACACCAAAACCCCCGCGGAAATCTCACATGCGTAGTTGCGTTCTAAAAGTCATGTACGTTCGTACAACAAAGTTTACATTAAAAATTATATAATTGTCCCGAATAAACAGCTGTCACGGATGCAAAGAGCTATTGGAGAAACAATTATTTTATTAAAAATATAAATCTTTGTAAGATCTAGTTAAAATATTAATAGTTTTTCACTTGCTTTCCATCACGATATAATTAACGAGACGTTTTTTAAAACACAACCACATCACCCACCATGACAGCATTTTGTCCAATCACAGAAAGGATTTTCGAGCATGCGTATTCTGTTGCCATAGTTAGGCGTCCTTAAGTTCAAAGGGCACAAACCGAAACTATAACGACTACGTCGGAAAAATCTGTACCAAATTAGGAATATGATTGTCGCAAGTTTATATCCTTTCGTTTGAGCTTTTGCCATTTCCTTATTATTAGGTACTTTCCGTGTAGAATTCTCCTCAGAGTTCTGTATTTTTATTATTCTACTTTTTACCCAAGCGTTTTTACAGATATCCGTCATAACAGTTGTGAATGTTTTACATGTGTCTCAGTCAAACAAACTGGATAATATTCAGGATTGCCACGAAGTGCATGCACGCCTGCACTGATTGAACAAACTTGAATTTTGATGTCATTTAAACAAAAAGGTTTAACGGCTTGGACGGGACACATTTCTGTGGCAGTCGAATTCATTCTTTTGTCTTCGGCTTTTCTGACAAGACTTTTTATACCATCTTAGTAGTTTTTCTGGTGTGTCTCATGTGTGATTATAAGGTATTCTCTCTTTTCCGCATCTTTTACAAATTTAATTGATTCATTTGACAACTGTTTATGAAAATCTATACCATGACAAACAAAGTATAGATTTTCATATACCATGACAAACAAAGTATGTTGCAGGGTCATACCTGACTTTGAAACGAAGTGCGACAAAGTATTCGTTTTAAAAAGAATCTCATTCATTTTCTGGAACTCGGAGTTAAAAATATTCGGATAAAGCTGAGTTGAACGGGACAGCCCATTACGAAGGTTGAATTTAAAGACCAAACAGCCTATTCAATTCAACCAGTTTTTTTCCTAAATTTTGTGTGAAGATATTTCATGATTATTTGGAACAAAATTAGGTTAAAAAAATTAGGGTCGCCGACTTCGTTTTGTCTCCATAGCAACCTTGTGCCTGTCCTAAGTCAGGAGGCTGTAATTTAGTGGTTGTCGATTGTTTATGTGTTACATATTTGTTTTTCGTTTATTTTTTATTTTTATAAATAAGGCCGATAGTAAGGTTTCTCGTTTGAACTGTTTTACATTGTCATATTGGGGCCTTTTATAGCTGACTATGGGGTATGGGTTTTTCTCATTGTTGAAGGCCGTACAGTGACCTACAGTTGTTAATGTCTGTGTCATTTTGGTCTCTTGTTGACAGTTGTCTCATTGGCAATCAAACCACATCTGCTTTTTTGTATCAATTTCATGATTTTCGCAAAATTGTCAAATGTTTCCTTATTATTTCATCTAACGATTATTCAGTTCATATCGAAGCCAGAACCCAATTTTTCTCTCACAGAAGATTTGTATCTATCTAATAAAGACTCTACAGCATCTTGTATAGTTTGCTTCAATTTCTTGAATTGGGTTTTATTTCATTCCCGCCGAAAAATATATACCAAAGTGAAATGTTTTTCAATTGTTACAAAATACCTACCAGTGCGATATAGGTTTAGTACATTGTAAATGCTCTTCAGAATAGTCTGTGCAAGTTG
The DNA here is from genome assembly GCF_963676685.1 of Mytilus edulis. NCBI lineage: Eukaryota > Metazoa > Mollusca > Bivalvia > Mytilida > Mytilidae > Mytilus > Mytilus edulis. Next base: position 4,369,628 of record NC_092347.1, read on the forward strand.
CTCTTGTGTGTGGCTCTTTAGATCTGGAAACTTCGTGCGGAACTAAGACAGTGTATCTATGAAACCAGAAACTTTTTCTGCAAATGAAGCTGCAAGCTGGTATTGTTGTTACTTAGTCATTAGTCTTGGCATGTCAAATCGCCTGCAGTTATTAATTTCTGAGAAGGAATATTCTGTAACCAGCACATAAAGTTTTGGAGAGCTTGTTGCAGTACTAGTACACATTAATCGACTCTGTGCCCGTTGTAACATACAAAGTTGTGAGGACAATTAAGCCGGTGACTTCTGATGCATATTTTTTTACAGCTCTGGTTGGAGTTATTTATTGGTTAAATAATCATTGTAAATAGCCGACATTTGTAAAATATCACAGTCCATAGCCAATGAGCTGGTCTCCAAGTCAAAGAAGACTAGTAAATGATCCTACATCAATGTTGGAACTGCTCAACATTGGGGGAGTAATTGGAGCTGAAAGCAATGGTATGTCAGCTGCAGACGTTGATTGTATATTAATTGCAGTTTGGTATGTCACTCCTTCGCAAACTTCTCCAACAACCTGCTCTTGCTTTTGAACATTTATTTTAAGGAACTCTTTAATTTTTTAAGTCTGTTGTTCCCTTGAATTCGTTTTGTAGTTTTCTCTTTCTCGTTAAACTTTCAGACGTTTTCGTTGTGTGCTTACCGGGTGACAGACCACATTCCTCGTTTATTTGCGCAACATAATAAAGATTTTAATTTTTCTTTGCTGCTGCACACATTACTTTACTTTCTAAGCTCTCTGAAGCACAGAAATATTTGTTTTGCGGCGCTTTATATGCTATCATGTTATTGAATGATTCATTATCCTTGGTTGATCCACTGGGTGCCAATTGTTAACATTGTTTTCCTCTACATATTTCATAAAAACGGATTCCAGTTCAACTCTCAGATGATGCCATGCTTATATAATTCTATACATTTTCATGACTTTTATTTTGGGGGAAATATTACAATATTATCATTTGTATTACATATTTGGTAAATACAGATACAAAACTATAATTTTTGTTGCTTAAGTGAATTTAATGTGTGGTTTCCTGGTTATTAATAATTGTGAAGAAATGGATGTATAATCCACTCTTTTCCTTGGAACGTCAATTTTTTATTTTTATGTCAAATCTGGTGATTACATGGATAGGATTGGTGGAAATGTCAACATTAGAGCAAAATTATTTTTAAGTGAAAAATCCTATTCCCCAATTTGTGGGATTTTTTTTTTTTTTTGGCAGCTTCACTGTGCTGATTTTTCTTTATGTCGAAGGGGGTTTCCTCGTCCAGTTGCTATAATCTTGTGTTTGGTGGGTGATCACTTCGGTGAAATTTAGCCTAAGGTATTTTAGCAGTGTCTAAATTCTGAGTATTCTGGTCTTGAGGTGTTACATTGTGCTTAGTATTTAGCTTTTTAAGTGTTTCAGCGTTCTATTCATTCTGGAATTGAGCGTTTATGGGTTCCTGGGTTGTCTTATGTGTTTCAATGTATGACAAGCTTCAAGAATCATTTCAGCATAGCCAGGACCACCCTTCTGCAAAACCTTAAGAAGCTTGACGACTGCTTCAATATTCCAATCATCAGGAGGCTGTATTTCACATGTAACAGGCGGTGTTGACAAGTTTTTCAGCTACGAGTCGGAACAGATAACCTCCTGTTTTATTGTTAGTGAATCGTTTGCTTTGTCTATATGATTTTTATGGTTCTGTGGTATGTATGACGTGGTTCTGTACTTATATAACCCTTTAATGTTCTATTTTAAATCAATTGTGTATCCCTTTCTTTCTTTCTTTCATATTGGTAAATGGCTTAGTCTTTTTGCATTTTTATTATGTTTCTTTAATACATAAATGACGTGGCTCTGTACTTAAACATCCCGTTATTGTATTATGATACATTTTTGTATTCTTGTCTTTAATTTTTGCTAATGTGCTTGGTCGTTGCAACAATTTGTGCTTCCTTGTTACATATATGTTTGTTTTTACAATTACTATAACACAATGTTGACTGCTGAACCCCTTTTTTTGAAATTTTACCTATTATGTCTTTGTTTTGTTCTCTAATAGTTGTCAATATAATGGAATTCCATGCAACTGTAATACAAGTGAGAGGTTTAGCTTGCTTAAAACCAGGTTTAATCCACCATTTTCTACATATGAAAATGCCTGTAACAAAAATTATAAAAGCCACTACCGGAAGCCCTCTAGACCAATCATATTAACGCTTTTATTATATGCAAATCATATCAAAATTATGACAGAATATATTGACAGTTCTGATGACATGTTAGAATTAAGCCCAACAATATAAAGCTTCAATATTTTGCATATAACAGTTAAATAGACTGTTATATTAGCGAGAACAATCGTGATAACTGCAGAATTGTGCTTGATTTGGACTATTTATCATTACATTTTAGATCAAGCGTACTTTTTTTTATAATTTTATACATTTATCAGATTGATCTTAGACTTTTTTTTCATGGATGCTAATTCCAGACTATTTAATTCATTGAAATACGATTCAAAAGGTTTGGTTAAGCATGCTTATTTCTGAAAGACTATTAATCAATATCTACATATTACATGGTACCTCGATTGCTTGTATGATGAAAATGACCGTGAAATTTATGTTCAAGTTACTGGGTTGTATACTTTTTCGCTTTATGGATGCAAATAACTTTAATAATGACTGATTCAAGTTCAATATAGCGGCTTACTAATGTTAAATTTAGCAAATGTTGGTCGAGATGATATTGGAAAAAGTTTAAATCATTTGATCAGATACAATCACAAGCATTAAACGAAAGATCGAAGACTTCTTTGAAATCGGTGTTCTGTGCTGAAGTTTAGCTATTGAGTTTTCCTGAACCTTTCAAATTCACTTAAAAAATAAGATACTTCTTTTAAATCAAGCATGATCAATAAGGAAGTAAACGGGCATTTTAGACTAGCTGTTTGAATTGTTTCAACTTGTAAAACTGACAGTAAAATTGTCAAATAACAAAAATATAGAACTCCGCGTAAATGTAAAACGAAAAGTCAAAGGTTCAAACACATCAAACGATTGTAAAAAAAACCCCGTCATATTGCATACTTGGTACAGTCATTTTCTTCTGTAGAAAATTGTCGGATTAAACCTGGTTTTATAGCTAGCTAAAATTCTCACTTGTATAACAGCCGCTTAAAATTTCAATTATAATGACATCAAAGCGTAAAGAAAACAAACATAATATCACATTTTAGAAATAACTCAGAAATCGCACTATCATTTTTTGTATCTTCAGTGGACCATGAAAATGGGATAAAATCTCTAATTTGGCATAACAATTAGAAAGATCATATCATAAGGAACATGTTTACTAAGTTTGAAGTTGATAGGACTTCAACTTAATCAAAAACTACCTCGACCAAAAACTTTAACCAAAACTTTAACCTGAAACGGGACAGACGGACGGACGAACAGACCAGAGAACATAATGCCCATAAATGGGGCATAAAAAGCAAAATCACAAAAATACTGAACTCAGAGGAAAATCAAATCGGAAAGTCCCTAATCACATGTCAAAATCTAAGTGTAAAACAATCTTTGGATGTTATAGATAAATTTCGTGCTTTTGATTTTCTTTTTGATTCTGTTCGACAGTTTTTACTTTTCTACTCTTTACACTTCACTCCACACTATCTTGCCAGCAAAAAAATCCTATTTAATTAAATGGTTTTTTAGAAAATCTGAAACGATAATATTTATATACGTTTTGGCAACAAAGTTTATCGACAGGTTGTAGGTATTCCTATGGGTACTTATTGGGCCCTTTAATAGCAGACTTGTTTTTGTACTGTTTTGAATCAGTTAAAGACCAAACTCAGAAGAGATCCGCCTAAATTGATAAGTTTAACAACACTTACCGTTATCTTGATAATAATTTTTCGTTAAACAATCAAGTATTTCCAAATATACTGCCGAAATTTACCCAAATGAATTACTTTAGATAAATCAAATTTAAACGGTAATAACTGTCCTTTCCTAGATTTTGATATTTCAGCTTTACACGGGGAAACTCCATACTAAAGTTACGACAAAAGCGACGACTTTTCATTCCCTATGGTTAATTAACTAAGGATTTTCTTATCCTAGGAATAGATTACCTTAGATGTATTTGGCACAACTCTTTGGAATTTTGGGTCGTCAATGCAGTTCAACTTTGTACTTGTTTGGCTTTATAACTTTTTTATTTGAGCGTCACTGATGAGTCTTGTGTAGACGAAACGCGCGTCTGGCGTATTACATTATAATCCTGGTACCTTTGTTAACTCTTACCTTTAAAATGTTGGTGTTTTTTTGGCACCATCATACGGTGTTTATATTTCACATCTAGTTCGCTATGCAAGGGACTTTCTATACCAACGGGACTATTGATTTTAACTGATTACTAAGCCGCCTTTTTAAAGCTACCACCCAACAATAAACTAAGTTTCGTATCTCTGATATACGTTGCTAGTAGTTATTTGCGTATTTCACAGTTTTTGTAATTATATAATTATTATTAGTTGTTAATTTAAAATCTGATTAATAGCTATTTACGAGGACAAAACATATAAGATTTTGAAAAAATTATGAATTATTAAACTAAGACGTATCGTTTTAAAGAATATCCCAGTTGGGTAAAAATGATTAACATATCAAACAAGATGGCGGCTACTGAAAATTCAACAAACAAATACCTCAAAGTTTAAAGATCAATATTTAAAAAACGATCCGAGAAATCTTTTGAAAAACAAGTTTACAATGACAAAATGTATAAAATTTCATAAAAATTATTTTTCGTTAAACTTGAACATCTAGTTATGAAGAACATTTCGTAAATGTGAAATGATTTGCTATAAAGTCACGTGACATCAGCTACGGCCGAGATCAGTTTGATAATTTGTATAGACATCTTTATAAGTGACCAATCTCGCTAGTTTAGAAAGTCCCTGGCTATGCCCGAGTCTGTTGTGACGTTGTTGATTTTTACCAACGTAATCTTTGTGTTACTGGTAAATAATTAAGCTAGGGATTTCGTTACCACACATTACTTAAAACCTTGACTAAATTGTTCCATAGATTTAAACGTTTGGTTTTGAAGTTTGGTTGAACCTGTAGAAAACAAATTTCAAACGGGATAGCACATCCTCATTTTTATGGAAATGTAGTTTACCGTGCACGGAAATTAAGAAACGATCCTGGTAAACTTATCAGTCCTTTAAATAAATTTATTTTAAAGGTTAAATAATCAACACTGTAACTAGATTAGTAAATATGGTTTTTATTGGTATTAATATTGATTTGTTAACAGTAACTTCAAAGCAAATTAAATATCATTGTTATATACAAATACACATTCTTGATCTTGGCATTGCACAAGGTTTCTCTCTGTTTGATGTGTACTGATAATTTAGTCCTAGATGCATGATTTTTAAAAGTTGGCATTGAACTTGCTGTTAGTAACTTCGAGTACTCTCCGATCAGTCTTATTAGATATAGGAAGATGTGTTCTGAGTGCCAATGAGACAACTCTCCATCCAAGTCACAATTTGTAAAAGTAAACCATTATAGGTCAAGGTACAGTCTTCAACACCGAGCCTAGGCTCACACCGAACATCAAGCTATAAAAAGCCCCCAAAATTACTAGTGTAAAACCATTCAAACGGCAAAACCACCACCCTGATCTATATAAAAAACGAGAAACACTTATGAACCACATAAACAGACGACAACCACTGAACATCAGATTCCAGACTTGGGATAGGTTCAAACAATTGCAGCGGGATTAATAAAGGTAACAGTAGTATACCGCTGTTCCAACTCATAAATCCATGGACAAAAAACAAAATCGGGGTAACAAACTAAAACTGAGGGAATCGCATTAAATATAAGAGGATAGGATAACAACGACACAACACTACAATGTAACACGCACAGAAACGGACCAAGCATCAGCCAAAATCCCACGAGAATAACAAATATAACATCAAAACCAAATACATGAATTTGGGATAGACAAGTACCGTGACACGTCTTATCGCAATGTGAATTTACACTCAAAAATAAGAGAAAGCAAACGACGCAACGTTAAAATGTAACACACATAGAAACGAACTATAATATAACAATGGCCATATTCCTGACTTGGTACAGTACATTTTTTAAAGGAAACAATGGTGGGTTGAACCTGGTTTTGTGGCATGTCAAACCTCCCTCTTTTATAGCCATGTGAAATATAACATTAAAATGACAACTCAACACCACAGGACTACAATATAAATAAATTGGAGAACACAATTGACAAAGAAACACACGAACAACAGCCAACAAAAGGCAACAAGTTCAAAATTTTAATACGCGAGAAATGCATTTTGTCACACAAGATCTACTAATGACGCCAAGATACAAAAGTTTGAAAGCCGAAACAAACTTGTAAGTCGAACAGCATCGAGGACCAAAATTTCAAAAAAGTTGTGCCAAAAACGGCTAGGGTTTTCTGTTAGTTACTAGAACATCCCTATTATTTAGAATAATTTATACTTTTGCAAACAGCAAATTTATAAAATTAAACGTTTTAATGATACTAAACCTTCTCATTTTTGTTGTTTGGATACCCAAGTACCCGGCTACGTCGACACTGTGTTTTTGTTGAATGTATGTTATTTGTATTCATCTGATGAGTTGAACGTTTTTCAACTGATTTTTATGGTTCGTTCTTCTGTTGTACTGTTTCACCACTGTCCCAGGTGAGGGGAGGGTTGGAATCCCGCCACATCATGTTTGCTCATTGTTGTAGGCCGTACGGTGACCTATAGTTGATAATTTCTGTGTCATTTGGTCTCTCTCTTGGTAAAGTTTTCTCATTGGCAATCATATCACATTTTTTTTATATAATAGGGGTACAGCAGTCAACATCGTATGCAACCTTTAACAGTATAAAGGCAAAATATGTCATCAAAGAAAGCATGAAGACAACTCATCAGCAACAAAGAAATACAATAATACACAGCTTACCATAGCAGAATGACGGGATGTATAAGTACCATATGACCATAAACTTAAGTAGTAATTTACAGAGATTAATAAAATAACGATATAACACATAATGAAGATAGAATCAACAAGTTCCGTACATATAACCTATTCTTCCAAACAATATTGTATATAAAACAAAACAAATCATGATATAGCATTGTTTTCATGTACATCGGGATGTCTGTAAATAAAGGCAATAACGCTGTTCAAAAATCATAAATCGATTGAGAGAAAACATATCCGGTAACAAACTTTAGCCGAGGGAAACACAAACTATTAGAGGAAATCAGCGAAATAACAGGACACAGTAGTGCAATAAAAAACTATGCAACTTGCACAAAAACGAACTATAAGATAAACACCACAATGTAACATATTTCGGACATGGTACTGGACAATTTAACCCTAAAAAAAGCGTTTAAAATTTGAGAACCTCCTTTGAAATAAGTTACAACTTTGTAGGAAGCTTTTAAAAAGTACCAACACTGTAAAGCTATTGAGATATATGGCAATGTTTCCACCAAAAAACCTATTCTGGGTGCAGATAATATTGTGAAACTTAAAATGCCTATAACTTTCATATATCTAGGTCCAGCCATGCTCTAAAACTTTTCCAGGTGCATGGGTTTGTCTGTACTCAAGAGTGAAATTGGTGGTGTAAATACGACTATATTTGCTAAAAGGTTTTCGATGAACGGGGCATAAAAATTGATAATAATTTTTCAAAGCAGATTTTAGATTTTACTGATCATTTTTAAATGTTTATGATAAACTCACCAGGACTAAATTTTGTACATACGCCAGACGAGCGTTTCGTCTACAAAAGACTCATCAGTGACGCAAGTACGAAGCTGAAGAACATTGCGGACCAAAATTCCCAAAAGTTTTGCAAAATTCAGCTAAGGTATTCTATGCCTGAGGTAATAAAAAGCTTTAGTATTTCAAAAATTCTAAATTTTGTAAACATGAGTGTTCATTTTTATTTCCGATATCTTCACAGGGAAGAAAAAGCATTATGACCCAAATGCTTTGAAATATGCCTATGATGCTGTCTAAAATAGAATGTCTGTTTATAAAGCTGCAAAAAACTATGGTATTCAAGAAAGCACTCTTAGAGATAGGACTCTTGGTTTAATTTCTGTGGATGAGTGATGCTCGAAATAAAAGTAGTGAACCACATTACACAATGGACAGCATTGGTTAAGGCTATTCCAGAATAGATGTAATTTATTTAGCCGTGTTTATGGGCAAATTAAAAACCCGAGGAGGATATATTAAGAAACAAATGGCACTACTCCTTTATGAAAAGAGGGCTAAATTCAACTATCAGTAGTCCACAGAAATTGTCCATGCAGAGAGCTAGATGTGCACCAAAGAAGACACTATGCAATTATTACTAAGAGCTGGGCACTTTTTTTTTTTATACCAAAAACAACGCATGAATAGCCGCAAAACATATTCAATATGGATGAGAGTGCTCTGCAAACTGAACATAGCTCAAATAAAATTGTTAAGCCCAGACTGTCACATCCCCAAGGTCTTCAAATGTAACTATAATTGGTTATTGCAATGCTTTTTGTAATGCTGTTCCACCCTATTGTTAAATTTGACAGGGCTCTTCGTCGTGATGGGACTCCGCCTGGTTCTAATAGCCAATGCTCCAAGACTGAATGGTCAAACATTGACAAATTCAAAACTTACCTTGAAAAGTACTTTCTCAAGTATCTCATGATATCTCTGGCACTGATCTACTTATATTATTTGATGGCCACCGCTCCCATGTTAGCTTAACTTTACAAGATTGGCCTGAACCGAAGAACGTACTAGTAATCCATTTCATACCTCCTCCACAATGTAGCCACATTTAACACCACTAGATATAGGATGTTCTTGGACCACTATAAAAGGCTTGTTACATCAAATTTGTTCATGCGTAGGAACCCTGGATGTAAAATCACTAGATTTAATATTGGACAAATGCCATGTTCACCCTACCAGAAAAGTTTATCAGCACAGAACCTGACATCTTTCAGGAAAACTGGAGTATATCCTTTTAAACCAAAAGCTGCTGACACTAGTGAACTTGCTGCAGCTACTACTAAATATGATGAACATCTGATGAAGCATCTGAATCTACAACTTATAATACACATATTTCTAAAGATGATGAAACACTTCCTCTCAGCAATATAAAGCTGTCACTCTGACAATACAACAATGCGATCAGTTTATGATGAATCAAATAGTCAACCTTTGCTAGTTCCTTCTGAAAACAGGTACTCTGATGACATCCAAATATATACTGCAGAACCTATAATTGAATTTAATACATCAAACAACTCTTTTAACATAAACACATGTACAGTAAACAGTTCTCCATCCGGATTCCTGCTAAAAAGGTCAGTTGTCGCAGTTGAAAACACAGAAAAGAAAAGGAATAACTTTACAATCACAGGAAATTTAGGAAAAAAGAAAAACATGGATCTTCTAAATCAGTCAACAATGAAAGGAAAATTTAAACCACCTTATAAAACTTCAGAGCCTAACGCAGTTGAAAATGTAACTAAACACCGAAACAAATCAGGAAAAGATACTACAAAAAATACGGCACCTATAAAAGGAAAATATTCAACTGGGATGGAAAAAAAGATTAAATTATCAGAAAATGATGTTAAAGCAGGTCTTGGGACATCTGGTTTGAACAAGAATAAAGAAGGACCAATATCTCTTGATAATTCATTAAGTGACGACGGTGAAACTTGCTGTGTTTCTAACAAGAAATCTATAATTCATTAAGTGACGACGGTGAAACTTGCTAACAACAAATATCCCTTGGAGACAATTAGAAGGAATTGTTGGGTACAGTGAAACAATGATAACTGTCGTCATGGACACATCTCCAATTCTCATTCAAATACACAAACAATAGATTTAGAACTGTTTAATATTATTATTTTTTCTATTTATTCTGTTCAAGTTATTTTTTCAAAAAGTTAAAATTTGTGCAAATATTTTTTCAGTCTATAAATAGTTACCCATTATATATTGTTCCATATCTCGTAAAAGACACCCTTGTAGATTTCGAAAAAAAGCCGCTACACGGCATCACTTGCACCCTCAAAGTGGAAAGGGGTTAATATAAGTTGCAATAACTTGTTTCCCAATCCACTATGAATAAATATGTTTAAACTAATGTTCTGCTTATCATTTATGAGTGAAAAGTTGTCTTGAACTAGCAACATGTTATGACCTCTTACGTCAAATTCGACGCTTTGTAGAAACCGAAAAAAGACCAATAGGAAGAAATATGTCTCTGTGTAGTTAAAATGTTATGTGCTTAAAAAAACATAAGTCGTAATGTAACGTTTGAAGTTTAGATTATGGGTACTGACGTTGTTTATCATCTTAATAAATATATTTATTAAAAGTATTTAGTCACATGACGTTGTTACGGTCAAGTGAGTGCTTACTATAAACACGTGTGTGTGTTTATATCAAGCACATGGTTTGTGATTACGTTCAATTTGATTGGATGGCATATACCCGTATTGTCGGTTTTACGGATATATATATGCCCTCATGATTTTCGTGAAAAGCATGATTAAGTATTATTTAAGGGGTTAGTTTAAGAAAATTAAGTTATTCGAAGTTTGCCTATAGTTCAACGTAGCAGCATTCGTTATTATGGTATGTCTGACTCAGAGAAACTTCTTTCATCGCCTGACGGTAGTTCTGCACATCTTACTGGTAATAAAGACCTGGTGGATACATTCTCGCTGTTTAAAACCTATTTTGACGGGAAGTTCGATACCCATTATAAAGACTTGGCCGTTGGCAATGAGAACTTTAAACTTGCAACCAAACTCAAGCCGGAAGTTTCAGTTAAGCGCATTCGTTCTGCAGAATGCCGTGCCATTATGAGTATCAAGGAAAAGAACAGACCTCATCCTTATAAAACCGCTGCAGCTACTGTTTCTGCTCCTCCTGTTCCAATGCCAAATCAACATAATGTTCGACAAAACAACAGCCGCCCTTTCGGACCAGAAGACGGAGGGAACCCTCATCTCATGACATCTGTTTCAACTGCAACCAGCTTGGTCACTAGCGAACTAAGTGCCCCCTTTTCAGTTCAAAATCAGGTGTCCAAGGGACAACAAGGCAACAGAATTAATGATAAGTATTTTTATACTACTTTTTTTAGATGAAAGTAATCTTTACGGACAGTTTGAACTGTTTATGTCACATGCAAAATATTTTGATAATATTGATATTTCATCTGTTGCAAAAGGGGTGAAATGTAGTTTACGCAAGCATATACAATTTTGGAAACATATAGGTGCTAATGAATTTGTTATAAATACTATCAAAAATGGGTACGTTATTCCTTTTTTGCAGACTCCTACATCTATGTCATTTAAGAATAACAAATCGGCTAATGTCCATTCTAAATTTGTAAATGAAGCAATTTCAGAATTACTTAATATCGGGTGTGTTATTGAAACTCCATTTCAACCATTTGTTGTAAATCCGCTTAGTGTTGCAGTTCAAAGTTCGGGCAAAAAACGTCTGATTTTGGATTTAAGTAAACTGAATCTTTTTATTAAAAAAGAAAGAATAAAATTTGAAGACTGGAAAGTGGCTTTAAACTATTTCACAAAAGATTGCTATCAATTTAAGTTTGATCTTAAGTCTGGTTATTTTCATTATGACGTATGAACTAAACAACAAACATATTTAGGATTTTGCTGGAACAATAAATTTTACTGTTTTACAGTGTTAGCCTTTGGTCTTTCATCTGCTCCATATCTATTCACTAAATGTTTACGTCCAATCGTAAAATACTGGCGAGAAAATGGCGTAGATATTGTACTTTACTTAGATGATGGACTTGGAATGGGTAAAAATAAACAAGAAGCTTCCGAATGTTCATCTTTTGTGAAAACGTCTTTGTTAGAAGCAGGGTTTCTAATTAATATGGACAAATCTATTTTTGAACCAGTCCAATGTTTAGAGTGGTTAGGTTTAGTTTGGAATTCGTTTGATTTTTCAATTTGTATATCAGTTAGACGGATTGAAAATACCCTAATATCATTGGTTGATGTTTTGAATAACTTTCCTAATTTCACAGCACGTAAATTGGCTCAGTTAAAGGGAAAGGTAATTTCTATGTGTCCAGTCATGGGTAACATAACTAGTTTAATGACTCGTTATTTACACTGGGCTATTGAAAACAGAGTAAAGTGGGATTTAAAGTTAATATTGGAATGTCCTGATTGTGTATTCAATGAGCTCTCATTTTGGCTGAAAAACATTCTAAGATTGAACAGAAAACATTTAGCAGGTTATTCTTTTCCCCATGTGGTTGTATATTCTGATGCTAGTAATGTAGCTGCTTTTGCTTACTCGATAGGTATTGACTCTAATATTTTTCATCAGATGTGGACTTTACAAGAGTCCTTACAGAGTTCTACATGGAGAGAACTTCAAGCCATTTTGTTGGCATTGATGTCGTTTAAAAATCGTTTAAGAAATAAATGTATTAAATGACATACAGAAAATAATAACTGTGTTTTCATTGTTCAGAAAGGAAGTACAAAAGTATATTTACAAGAGATAGCTATGAATATTTTTAAGTTGTGTTCTGAATTGAATATTACGTTAGATGTTGTTTGGATCCCGAGATCTGAAAATACTAAAGCTGATTATATTTCAAAAATGATTGATATAGAAGACTGGGGAACAAGCATAGAATTTTTTTAATTTATAGATGATATGTGGGGTCCACATACTGTGGACAGGTTTGTGAGTAATTTAAATAAAAAATTACCCAGGTATAATTCTAAATTCTGGAATCCAGGTGTTGAAGCAGTTGATGCATTCACGCAAAATTGGAATAATGAAGTTAAATGGATTGTTCCTCCAATTTCTGTTGTCTGTAGAGCAATTAAACATTTGATTTTATGTAAGGCTAGAAGCACTTTAATAGTTCCCAAGTGGCCTTCCTCGTCATTTTGGACAATGATTTTCAAAAGAGGTTCGCATTTGCAACCATATGTAATTGATGTTTTAGGGTTTCAACCAAATCAGAACATTTTAGTCATGGTATGAATAATAAGTCCTTGTTGGGATCTACTGAATTCGTTTCTAGTGTTCTAGCTATAAGATTGAACGCTGAGTAAGAATTTACGACAGGGCTGTTAAGCAAGGTCGCACAGTAAAGACAAGGCCAATGTATTGGCAAGGTCGTATGTTGATGACAAGGCCAAATTTAATAGGCAAGGTCTCACTGACATGGCCAGTGTGGAAAATAAATCTGGCAAGGTCATTTAAATATATTGTAAGCTAGTAGTATAGTAAATTACATTTCTATTTCATATGCACGTTTTTCAAATATTTTTTCATGTGGAGTATGGAAATCCTTGCCTAAGCCAGTCTACCAAGATTTGTCATCTTTATCTAATAGCCTACCTGAGTTCTGTCTGCGTTCGAAAGCCGAGAATACCAAAAAAAAATATTCATATGCATTTAACAATTTCTGTAAATGGTGTAGTAACTATTCTTATGTTAAACCTTTACCAGCTTCAGATTTTTATGTTTCATTGACTTAATACACCTATCGAAGACATTTAATTCGTATGCTAAGGTTGAAGAAGCATATTATTCCATAAGCTGGGCTCATAAACTAGCTGGCTATCCCAATCCGTGTTATTCACAGTTGTGTATATCGGTTAAAGAAGAAGCTCATAGAAAGATTGGACATGTTATTGTAATTAAAAAGAACCAATTACACCAGATATTTTAAAGAAAATTGTTATTAAATATGGTCAGGAATGTAACAATCTTATAGAAAGTAAAATTTGTTGTATGTGTCTTATTAGCTATGCAGGGTTTTTAAGATTTTCTGAAATGGTAAATTTAAAAAGATCTGATTTAAATTTTACTGATACACATGTCTCTTTGCTCATACAGAAAAGCAAAACTGATCATTATAGAGAAGGCACACAGGTTTTAATTGCTAGAACAGATACACAAACATACCCTGTTAGTATGTTAGAGAAATATTTATTATTATCTAATTTTGACGCATCATCTTCAGATTATATATTTAGATCCATGTATTTATGTAAAAAAATCTAAGTATTATAAACTGAGAGGTCTTAAACCTTTATCATATACTAGAGTAAGAGAAATTATATTATCAGCTCTTGAATCTATCGGTTTAGATAAGTCCAAATTTGGATTACATAGCTTGAGATCAGGTGGAGCTACTGCAGCTGCATCAGCTGGCATTCATGATAGATTACTTGAGAAGCATGGTAGATGGGCTTCAGATAAAGCAAAAGCTGGCTATGTAAGAGAAAATATAAAAGAAAAACTGACTGTCTAAAAGTTTGGGAATATAATTTTCATAAATATACTTTATATATGTATTACTCTTTGTTCACATCTACTTGGCTTTCTTTGTAGTTCGAAAGGCTGCTACAGCTGTAGGCACACTTATCCTATTTATGTGTTGTTTTATTTATTAAACAATTTATATTCGTTTGAGTTGGCGAATTAGAATATAAATATATTTATTAAAGGTATTAAGTTACATGACGTTGTTACGGTCAAGTGAGTGTTTACTATAAACACGTGTGTGTGTTTATATCAAGCACATGGTGTGTGTTTACGTTCAATTTGATTGGATGGCATATACCCGTATTGCCGGTTTTACGGGTATATGCCCTCATGATTTTCGTGAAAAGCATGATTAAGTATTACTTAAGGGGTTAGTTTAAGAAAATTAAGTTATTCGAAGTTTGCCTATAGTTCAACGTAGCAGCATTCGTTATTATGTTTAAATAATTTATATTCGTTTGAGTTGGCGAATTAGAATATAACGTGTTATATATTCTTTTATTTGTCTTAATGAATATAACTTTAACTGCATAGTCATTTTTTGGTGATATCCATTTCACGTTGCTCTGTACATATACAACCCGTCATTGTGTTACTGTTATATAATACAGCTAGAGTATAGTTTGTCATTTTTATTTTTCATTGTAAAGCTTGATCACGAAAAGTTTATCTGTACCACTTATACACGAAGTTCATGTTTATCCTAGTAGAACTTGCAAGTACCCCATTAATCAAAAACTATGTATTCATTTAATATCTCGATTAAGGAATACTTACAATTTCGTGGATATTTATAAAGTCGTGGTTTCGCCAGCCAATAAAAATGTGTTATTCGATGAACATTTAATTTCGTTGTTCACCTGTAGCCACGAAATCAATAATTATTGGTATACAACAAATAATAATAAATCCTAAGTAAAGTTATCAATCAATGATAACAAGACTTAAAATAGTTATTTTTTAGGCCCATTATAGCTTTCTTTTCAGTGTGAATCAAGGCTCCATGTTGAAGACCGTACTTTGACCTATTATGGTTTACTTTTACAAATTGTGACTTGGGTGGAGAGTTGTATCATTGGCACTCCCTTGCTTATAATAGAAAAGCAAGCCAAGTGTTAACAGATTCAAAGAAATAATAATTTCTCTGGATGAAATTGTTTTGGAATGAGCTTTCAAACGCATGTTAAATGCGAATCTTATTTACATTATGAATGTTTTTCTGTAATACAACCAATCCCGTCTTTGTGAAATTTTAGGACGAACCGGGTCGTGCACATTGAAAACATCGGGTCCTTCCATTTTGAAATAACAGTATTCTTTGTTCTATGTTTAAAATTACTTTTTAACTTTTTTATTCGAGCGTCACTTATGAGTCTTTTGTAGACGAAACGGGTGTCTGGCGAAAATGCAAAATTTCAATCCTAGTATCTAAGATGAATTAATTAACACGTGACTTATAGTTTATGAAACTTGCATTATGCAATAGCTTTGATTTGACATCAAATGAAATGCTAATGCTATTTTTTGATGTGTATTATCAAAGACTTTTGATAAAAATTGAAGAAAAAAAATTACATTGTAATATTTGTTTGAAGTATTTTATACTAACATCAAAGACTAAGTAATACACCCTTGACGTTCATATTGATGGCTAATGTCCTTCAAGATAATTGACAATCATAATGCATATCCTTATTTTTTACTATTAATAAAAGAGATAAAATTATATGATACGTGGAAGTAAACATTTATATGCGTCGCAACATTTAATTACTTGTTTGTTTGGACTTTGTCGTTCAGAAAATAACATAGCGGCCACAGACTATTGATTGCAGTAACCAACATAAATTTTATAAAACTACCAATTATCCTGACAGAAATTACGTCTGGTATAATTATATTAGTTCTTGCATGACACTTCTTGACAATAGCTATAAATAATATAGTATGATGGAAATTCTTTTCTTGTAGACTATTGGTGGCCTTCGGTCGGGTTGTTGTCTCTTTGACATATTGCTCATTTCTATTCTCAATTTTATTGTGATAGTTTTAAACATACCTTAATGCGTATTACTGGTAGATAAACATATAGTTATAATTTTAAAAGAAACAACTAGTTTAGTTTTACTGTTTTACATTTTAAAAAAAGTATTTCTTTCTCACCACTCACAAATATTATCAGAACTTTTCTTGAACTTTTCCAAACTTCAGTTATTCATTATATATCTTTATTATAAAAAAGAAGAAGAAGGTTTACTTAACAAAATTGCACATTTCATTTTTAAATGGACGACACATCGATTAATATTTACATATTTTATTTCTCTAACAGTCTATAGCAAGTCTGATAACACTTGGCAGGAATTATGAACAAATGCTAGGGAGATTTTTTTAATAATTATGAAAGGTGGGCGATAGATACCAGAGAAACAGGACAGTCAAACTCATAAATTAAAAATAAACTGACAACGCCATGGCTAAAAATGAAAAATACAAACAAACAAATAATAGTACACATGACACAACATAGAAAACTAAAGACTAAGCAACACAAACCCAACAAAACACGGGGTTGGTCTCAGGTGCTCCGGAAGGGTAAGCAGATCCTGCTCCACATTTTGCACCATTCTTGTTGCTCATGTTATTACAAACTCGTTAAATAGTGTAATTGGGTAGGTCACATTCGTGAAACGGAAGGGGATTGTAGTTACGACGTAAGGAACATATATGATATCATCTGTGAAACGGTTATTCCATAAAGGCCAAACAACTCGTGACGGCGTCCGTAAAATATTACGAAGGGATAATTTCAACTTCACGATTTGGAACTCTTCGTTTGATAGCTTCCTTGTGAGCAGCAATCCTCTATAAAAAAAATCATGATAGGAAATGCAAGCACGGGAATATCGTATCAATTGGGAGATATATACCCCGTATGCAGGTGCTGCTAAGATGTTGCTACTTAGAAATGGAGAGTTCACAATTGAGAAACTGAAATTATCTCTTTTGTCGTAAAGTTTTGTTTTCAACAGACACTCATTGTCAATTTCTAGATGTTAGTCAAGATATGAGGCAATCTTAATTTTATCTGTTTTAATCTTTATCTCTAGTTCGATGCGATAGATGCATTTAACATAGTCAACACATTTTGAATTATTTAGCGAGAGAACATCATCTTTATAGCGAAAAGTAAAGTTAAAGGATATTGCTGACTTCTTTTCTTCCTAAGAAAATCCTGTATAAATTCCTATTAAGAATAAAGGAACAAGTCGGCAAGAGGAGCACAATTGGTTTCTATGAGAATGAAAGTAGTTTGTTTAAACACGTCCTCCAAACGTAACAGATATGTTGTCAATCAAGAAATCAAGCATCTTGATATTGTCAGTTTCAGAGAATTTTGTGTAAGGATTTATTCCTCCCTAAGACAAGATACTTGTCTCTACGTTGGTCAATCTTTCTATGAAACAAAGCAATATCAACTTTTTCAATTTGTTTTTTTTTTACTTTGGAATGGGTTAATAACTACATTTACACGATTACCATAACACCTTTTGGGAACATTTATATTGCGTCGTCATGGAAATCATTCCAGAATCCCTAAATCTTTGCTTTTAAAACATGTTGAAGTAGATTTTGTTCTGACGCTTTTTATTTAATTAGCATCGCAAATTTGATATATGTACTATTATAAAACAACTTATTATAAGATGTGACGCCAACGAATATATTAATTAACCTATATTACGCCGTTTCAACACGCATTATGTTTAAGTCTATTCTTATATAAAAAACACAGTAGCTCTGTTTTGAATAACATATACGGATGCCATGTATTTCACATTTATTGAATAAATGTATGTGCCTTACGTCGTAACTACAACACCCTTCCTTTTTCATGAATGTGACCTACCGAATTAGACTATTTACCGAGTTTCTATTAACATGAGCAACACGATGGGTGTCACATGTGTAGCAGGATATGCTTACCCTTCCGGAGCACCTGAGATCACCCCCAATTTTTAATGGGGTTCGTGTTGTTTAGTCTTCAGATTTCTATGTTTTGTCATGTGTACTATTATTTGTCTGTTTGTCTTTTTCATTTTTAGCAATGGCGATGTCAGTTTATTTTCGATCTATGAGTTTGACTGTCCCTCTGGTACCTTCGCCCCTCTATGGTTTTTCCTTGTGGTTTTATACATTGTAAATGTTGCAATAAATTGCATATCTGATAAATAGTGCAATAATTAGTATTGGTGACACCTAATGGCTGGAACTTGGCTAGGCTTATATTTGTTCCCATGTAATTCATTTGTAAATTTATCAAATCTTAATATCAAAATAGCATACAGATCAAGAATAAGGAGCATTTGTGTATGCAACAGAAATTCAAGAAACGATACTTAAGAGATAAGTGTATTGCATTTGAATTTCATATGCGGACGTCCATCGGTTGTTTTACTGTCGCAAATTTGGTTTACCTAGCGAATTGAAGAAAATGGTAAATTAAACCTGGTTTTATTCCTCGCTTAACCTCTCACTTGTATGACAGTCGCATCAAATTCAATTTTATCGCCAACGATACGTTAACATATCAAACAGACATAATAGGTATAAATGTCAAAATTCGGGGTACAGCAGTCAACATTGTGTTATAATCTTAATTACTATTAAAACAAACAAAGAAGCACAAAAAATTTAACAACCTCATTTGCATTTTTATTATACGATTTTATTAATCTATGTTAAATCCGAATAATAACGAATTTAATGTAACTGTAGCTAGCTATAAAACCAGTTTTAATCCACCATTCTCTATATAAGCAAATGCCTGTACTAAGTCAGAATTAATACAGTTGTTTTCCATTCTTTTGATGTGCTTTGAGCTTTTGATTTTGCCTTTTGAGAAGAGACCTTCTGTTTGAATTTCCCTCTGGTTTTTGGTATTTCACATTTAGTTGGGTTTGGCTATCATATAAAGCTCCTTAAAGGTGATAAAAAGGTATCAAAGATACCAGGGTCAAAGTTAAATACGCCAGACGCGCGTTTCGTCTACATAAGACTCATTAGTGACGCTCAGATCAAAATAGTTAAAGCTAAACAAGTACAAAGTTGAAGAGCATAGAGGACCTAAAATTCCAAAAGGTTGTGCCAAATAAGGCTAAGGTAATCTATTCCTGGGATACGAAAATCCTAAGTTTTTCGAAAAATTCAAAACAGGTTTATAAAAAATGACCATATAATTGATATTCATGTCAACACCGAAGTACTGACTGCTGGGCTGGGGATACCGTCGGAGACGAAACGTCCACAAGCAGTGGCATCGATCCATTGGTGTAAATTACTGTCGTTCAATTCTAAGGGTTAATAAAGTAACAATTAATACATCATAATAACAAATTTTAATCATAATATCTGAATTCATCTGTACATTTTAAGGTCTCATGGGCATATAAGAAGTACACAAAGATATCGTCCCCATTTATATTTTAACAATGATGTTATGTTAAAGTCACAAGAAACGAGTGACCGGTGAAAAATAATGTTCTTCCAATTCTTGAACCAATGCATACAAACATCATAAACTTAGTCTTCTGTGCACGAATTTATCATTTTTTTCGTGTAAATTTCGTATAATCGTTAATTTTTTTTCAATCGGTCAGTGTTGTTGTGAAAATATGGCAGGTAATTAAAGTTCGTGTTTTGAAGACGAAGTTTAACGATTGTCACCTGTTTGTCAACAATCGACAAAAAATCAACAAAAAGTCATGGAAATTAAGCACGTGTTAACATGTAAATTCAGATAATAGTTTATTTTAAGGACATCCATGCGTATTGTGATCACCGGATTTTTACGAGATGGTCTCACTGAGGTCACTTTGCATACAGAAAATATGTCGGGGGAATTGCTTACTGGAAGGAAGCAATTAAATTAAAGTAAACTTCTTCAAAATATGAATAAATTAAAGAATTTTCTTTAGAAAAAAGTATATGTACATAAGTTTTACAATGAGAACTATCCATTGAGTTATAAAAAAACGTATGCATTATTTATTTTTTTGATTTGAGGTTTCTTATGACTTTAATATCGAAAAATTCACCAAAGCTAGGATAAAGTCAAATTTCATTTTAATCGTCAATATGGTATCCAAACAAACCTTGATAAATTTGAAAAAAAATAGAATATGTGGTACAATGTATTATGCCAATGAGACGAGTCTCCATGAAATTTTATTTATTGCAACTGATTACATGCATGTTGTTGAATACTAATGTAAATTGACTATTTATTTACATTTAAGGTATTGCTTTAGAGGGAAAATAGATTCAAGTTATACTTCTAAAAGCCAAGTTCCACTGTTTATGGTCAAAGGTCACGGTCATTAGTAAATAGCATTTTTATACCAAGTCAGGAATATGGCAGTTTTTTTGTTAATATTCTGTCAATCGGACTTTCCGTTATAAATTATTCTGAAATAACTGCATTTGTTATTTCACTTTTTTTATATACATTTGTAATGCTCTCTTCAAATGATCAGATAATGCCAAATGATTCATTGTATGTATAGAAAGATATCAAACTGTTATTCTACGTTTGTTTGTTTTTTATAATAAACGGTGAAAAACGATTAAATGTCCCCCCTCCATTTGAGTGATTTTATCTTTTGATAAGAAATAAGTTAATAATAAAAGCAAAGCTTTCGAAATGAATGTAAATTAATAAAGCGCAAAAACAACTTCACAGTTATGGAGATATTCATGTCAACACCGAAGGAGAAGGTTCAGTAAGACCGCTTTTTGGACCCAAAATATAGCAATTTTACAAAATTGTGAAATTGTAATCTTTTAGCTACTTATTGGAAAGTAGAATGCTTCTACATAAATATAGGCGAGTTTTGACAATACAATGTACATATATCGCGTACAAGCACCATTAAGTCATGCTAAATTACTGCTATACTTTTTGGACCTTTTGGATTATAGCTCTTCATCTTTTATATATGCTTTGGATTTCAAATATTTTGGCCACGAGCATCACTGAAGAGACATGTATTGTCGAAATGCGCATCTGGTGCAAGAAAATTTATACCGTTAATTTTATTACTATCACTGGGTCGATGCCTCTGCTGGTGGACTATTAGTCCCCGAGGGTATCATCAGCCCAGTAGCCAGTACTTCGGTACTGGAATGAAAATACGGATTTTTTGTGTTATTAAAATTTTCTGTTACAAAATGATAGAAATTATTATAAATTAAGGAATGTATCTCCCTCATGCAAAGCTCTGATTCCTTTCACGGATTTGGCTATACTTTTTGGACCTTTTGGATTATAGCTCTTCATCTTTTATATATGCTTTGGATTTCAAATATTTTGGCCACGAGCATCACTGAAGAGACATGTATTGTCGAAATGCGCATCTGGTGCAAGAAAATTTATACCGTTAATTTTATTACTGAAATCTTCACAATTGTAGCATTTTAGTTAAATTTTAGACGGTTTCCGTCTAAAATGAAAGTGTCCGTATTCGTGTTCATTCATAATACTGGAATTTAAGTTGTATTTAATGATAATACATAACATATATAAAGGTTGAAGATGAACACGGATGCGGCCACCTTCAATTTTGACAAAAACCACCTGAAAAGTGACGTTTTTTGGCAAATTTAATAGATTTTTCATATTTAAGCTTGAATCGGAGCGTTATTAATGACTTAAAATCAGTTAAAATCGTTCACAAAAACTAATCAAATCTAATGAAATAGACACTTTAGTGTTTAAAAAATGTCCAAAATCTTTCGTTAGATGAAGCTAAAATTTGAGGTCAAAATCGGCCCTTACCGGACCTACTCCTTTATAATTTGTAAGTGTTTCTAAGCATCAAAAATATAAACACACGTATGTCTATTACCATTCGAAAACCTTTACGAAAACAGCTCAGATGAAAAAATATTTTTTACGAATTATTCAGTAAATTATTATATTTAGCTGCAATATACAATTATTATTTATTTTTGTCATAGCCTAAGTCTTCTCAGTAATTAATTGAACGAATGTTACCTCCATTCCTGGAATGGTTAACAATTTCCTGCCATTGGCAACACTTGATGTATATCTATCTTTCAAAGACTTTACGTAAGAACGGAATGAAATGTCTTATGGATAGGTTTATTACGACATCAATTACACTCTTTAATTTTCTTTTGAATACTATTTTCTTTGTTGAGAGGCAGTAATAAAAGATAACTGCCTATTGCGTAAATGATAACCTATCCTGATATGTAGATTTATGTAGTAATTAACTGCATTGACGTCAAATTCTGAAAGTTTTTAAGACTGTACGTGACATTTCCTAGAAATCTATGCAATAAATATTTCGATAAATAACAACCTTTCATATCACAAATTTAATAAATGACAAACTTAAAGGACAAATAATTGATATGTTCTACAACAGTATCTGGGTATTTATATGACCGTCTACAACAGTATTTGGGTATTTATATGACCGTCTATTATTCCAATAACACTTTTAACTGAATGCTTATATTGATAGAAACTTGCAGCGAAAAGATGCATTAACGAATGGAAGTATATCTCAAAAGATCTAAAAATGTTTATAGTATATCATACTTCTATTGTTTTATCAAGGTTTGTTTGTATTGTATTTCTTCTTTTGTCTTTAATAAAGAAACAAAGTAAAAAACATTTAATTTTGATAAATTTTATAATGAACTGTTTACAAAACTTAAAAATTGTTAGAAATACTAATGACTGTTTACCCAAAATAATTACCTAAACTGTTTTTGGCACAATCTTTTAGAATTTTGTATTCTCAATGCTCTTTAACTTTGTACTTAATTTGACCCTACGATCATAAACTTAATAAACAATTATGGCAACAGTATTTCAATGCTCTTCAAATTCGTATTTTTTTGGCCTTTGTTTTTTAAAACTTTTTTGGATTCGAGCGTCACTGATGAGTCTTTTGTAGACGAAACGCGCGTCTGGCGTATATACAAAATTCAGTCCTGGTATCTATGATGAGTTTATTTAATGATGTTGAAGTCCAGTAAATAAATGAAACACACATAAACAAGGAGAATTGTAAGAACTGTAATGGGAGCGCGATGGAAGAATGAACCGCATTGCAAGCATCACGCGGCATGCGATTGCCCACTCTATACTGTTTTCTAAAGATATAATACTACGGAAACACGTTTCGACTGAGTTGAGACACCAGCTCATTGCATCGGTCAATCAATTCCTTATTATGACCGTAAAACTTGTGAATTGTTAGTTACTGTCGGTCTTCTTTTTAAATCAAAGATACGAAACAGACGTTGAAAAAACTCTAAAATAAAAATGGAAGACAACTTCTGCTATGTTTTTAACAAACAACACACGAGAAGTCCTTCCAATTTAATAATGATTTTTATACAAAATATGGAGATGTGGTATAATTGCCAATGAGACAACTATCCAATATTGACCACATGACATCCATGTAATATGCATGTTCTGTAGTCATCAGGGAGCGTTCTGCAGAGATCTGAAGCGGTCACACAAGGTTTTCAATTCATTGTTATAATTGCATTTGGTACCGCAAAATATTATAAATTATAAAGTGCATTATTTTGCTCAAATCTGAACCGATTTAATTAGCTAACACTGTTGTTTATAAATGATTTAGAATCTTTAAGGTCATTGTTATAACAGTTGGGAAGACTTTCCTTTGAACACTTTTTATAATTGATTGATTGATCGATTGAACCATTTATTTTTTGCATTATATTAATGAATTACATTTTTATAACACAGGTATAAGAATTATTAGAAAAGAACATATAAATTACAACATACATTTAAAAGAAAGAAAGAAAAAACAGTACATAGGTATTAATACAAGTATAGCTTTATGCTACATTTGTGGGTTGATAAACATATTTGGCTTTTTTTACTTTTGTTAACGAAAAGCGTGTCTGGAGTACAATATTTTATTTTATACTTATATGTATGATGAGTTTGATTTCAAAGATTCGCCAACAATTCAAATTTTCCAGATAACTAAAACCTTAAAATATGATACAAAACAGCTGCTGACGGACCGTATCTTTGTATGGTTAGCTTTACTGAATTTTTTTTTTTTACCAGTAATGGTAAAATAATATATAACGCTTATACAGATTTTGATCGTGTTTTGATTAACATTATGTTTGCCGTCTCATTGACGATATCACTTCTACAACTCCTTGTGTTTATACAAATAGGATGTTTGTTATTAATCATAGTCGACCATACCAATATGGAATAAAAAATGAATATAACCTTGCATTTAAACAGTAAACCCTTTGGGAATATTGGAACAGGTAATGTTTGGTGTAAACGGAAATGAAGAATAACTATAACCATGGGATACTTTATTATTACTTTTGTATCGTTTTCCATCAGATAATTGAAGTATTGGGGATGCTTTGTATTCACGAAAAAATTTATTCTACGCTATTCATATATCTCGATATGATTTAGGAATGTTCTTTCCGTCGACAACATTGATATTGTTATTCTAGTGGGACTATGACTGTCGACACTGCATTGCATTAATATGTTTATTGATATCTGATAAAAATCTAATTATGGATTGATGAAATGGCATAAAAGATAAATTGAATTATGATAGTATCTAACGTGGCGGTCTGTGATAGTGCGTAATGCTTCCCAATTTAGCTGCTTCTGCTCATAAGTATCTGTACTGCATGCTTAAATGAAATTAATAATTATTTCGATTAATATACATGACAATCAGGTTGATTTTGTCGGGAGTAAATGCACCCATGCTTTAAGCAGTTATGCAGTTAATGACAATGAAAGTAATAAGCGATGTGTATTCTATCATAAAATGAAAAAATAAAAGGCGTTCAGTTTGTGAGTGAATAATACCAGGTCACACATCACAACACAACAGAAAAAAACGTTTAATTCTTATGATTCCCGAATTTTTTAGTGTTAGCTGACCATGCCTACAAGACCTTGTGGGATATTGGCGTACGTCATTGTTGTCTTAGGTTTGTTGTATCTCCTCCAATGAAACTAGTCGATCAAGTATAAAGGTTTTTTTATACTCTATATCTTATGAAACATTCACGTCGTGGCTAAATAATAAACATAGGGGTAAAATGCAATAGTGGTTTCAAATCTTGAAAACCATAGTTAGAAATTTTGACAGGGTACAAAAATGGTCTAATATTTAGATCTACATACAACCTGTGTACGCCTATCCAAGACACAATATGGTAGATTGGTAGAAACTTATTGTAAACATTAAAAATTATAAGCTTTACAAGAGCTTCAGAAATGCTAAATTGTTTATACCATTTAATAACCCATTAAGTGACAACTTTTATCGTAGTTCAGTATTTCGATTAATAGAAGGGAACAATCTGAGTTTCAAATTCATCCAAGTCATGTCCAGAATCAACTTTGCATGCAACCATCTGACATTTCAGCTTGTATAAGTTCATTCAACCTTGTTTGAAGTAAAGTTAAAACTCAATATATATATTCAGCTTATTGTACCCTGTATTGATAAGTGTTAAAACGTATATACGAGTTGAAGCCCAGGTCATTAATAGAATAGGAATCGCATATAATGAATCATAGTAATTATGATCATCATTCGCGTAACATGTAGAATAGTAATTCTATCGAAGTGGTTTCACTTTGTTTTACAACTTCATTACCGGAACCATTGATGTCGGACTTTCAGTAAAGTAAAATTTGTCATTCGCCAATTATTTAGTGTTGATTTCAAACATTTTGTTAAAATCTAGTTGATATATTTTAATTTTTGAACTTTCATTATTTTTTTATCATTCTTAATTATTTGGTATTTTTTTAGACATTATAATTTTTTTGGTATTTTTTAACTAAATTTCCAACTTCCTTCCGGCAAATAAATGCATTACGTAGTCTGTTGATAATCTAAACCACGTTTGTTTATGAAGCATTCCATCTATATATGCATCTTGGTCGGGTTGTTGTCTCTTTGACACATTCCCCATTTCCATTCTCAATTTTATCTCTAACTCGGAGACATCAGGGTGATTTTTTTTTCTGGAAATAGCACAAGAAAGGTTAAAATCTGTTTGATTCACTTAAGTTTGTAATTAAAAAGTAACAAACAGGTGACCCTCAGCAGAATATCGTCTTTCAACATCGCCTTGGATGACAAACATTGGAGATGATGATAATCAGAGAACATGCAAAACGAAACTTAATCAATAGCTAAAATGTACATACAGATGCCGTTCATCAAGGACATTTAATTAAACTGTCAGAATAGTGTTTACCCAAATAGCTTTACAACAACCCTTCCCTATGACTTTGGAGGGTCACGATTTGTCTTTATTAAAAAGCTGTATAAATGTCATGCAGAGATTATTGCTATAAGCTGGATGGTATTTGTCTGTCGTCTATACCTATATTTGGGTTTACCGACAGTAAGCAAGCTTATTCAACATCTAATTCGGAACAGTAACATATATTTAAAATGTCAGTGATGTACTTTTTGAAGTAATTGTCAATTTATTGAGTAAACAATTCTGTTGGAACAATGTATTCTGAGACAATATTGGAAACTGAAACCATGGAAACGGTGTTCGTCTCACTAACACCGAAGTAACTATATATATTCGAAAAGGAATTTTGAATGTGTATCAAGTATATATGAACTTTAAGAAAGGATTTAGAATTTCAATCTAGAACTTATTTTCTTTTCAAAATATATGGTACGTCTACATACCTGATTATATGTGACACATTTTTCGTAATTTAGCCAAAAACTGATAGATATTATAGGATTAAACACATTTTTTTTAGAGGTTATTGATGTGTAAACCGGGGCGATTAACTCACAAACTGACAAAGGACTTTTATGTTGAGTTTGTAAGAGCCCCGGTTTACACATCAATAACCTCTAGAAAAAATGTGTTTAATCCTTATAATTCTTCAGCCAAACATTTGTGATATTTAATAAACATTTTTTTGTTGATGGCTACTATATATATTTACCATCAAAAGCACAATGGCAAGTCGTAACTAAGGAGTATGCAACGGCGCCATCTTGACTTTCTAAAAACCATAAATGTCCGATAAATACTACGGAATCTTAAATGAAATAGCACTTACCTCAAAAACTTCATTTTAATTAAATGTTATTCGAATTTGAAGCGTACACGTAACAAAATAATGTTTCCCTAGAAAATTTCCATTCGTATGACGTCGTATTTTGCCATCACGTAAATTCGCCAAATCCTTTATGAAATTTCGCGGAAATTTATTAAATTTTATTTTCATACATTTTCGAAGCTTTAGTGAATTAAATTTCTTTCTTTTTTCTTTTTTTTATTATATATGCACTAGAATAGTCACAACTGTTATGCAATTGTTTTTATATCTCAATTTGCTGAAAATCACGGGATCTCTGCAAGCTTGTGTATCGCGCATGAATAGATTACAAAAGTAGTTTTGGAAACATGGTTTATCGAAGTGTAAACTTAGAGAAAAATTCTAATTGACCAATCCAGTTCAAGTATTTATAGCTATGCAAATCATATAAGAAATATACAAATGTACATTCGCATATTCGTCTCTTATTGGGATTCGAATTATCTCAGATTATACGACTTATATCACAAAAAGGATACTTTTGCTCCCTTATTCGAATAAGCCATTTTCTTTTGCAGTTTGCTTTAAGAATAAACTATTTTAGTATTTAGGCAACTAGACATATATTTCTAATCCCCTTAAATTAAACCAAATTTTCATTCATTTTGTTTTTATTAGCGATTCAGAAGTCAGTTGTAAGATCTAAACCTTAAAAAAAAATACAGTTTTGTTTTAAATACATCAATTTAACCATAATCTGTTGAATACAAGTAAGTGTAAACAGAAAACATAATAAAAAACATGTAATGAAAATTGAATATTTTGTGAAATGCAACCACATTTTACAAATAACCAGGTATTCAATGTCTGTAATAGATGAAAAATTATGAAAATTTTAATACACACATGTACCTTGCTCTCTTCAACATCAACTGATTGTCTGATATTTTTATCTTGGTGGTTTGTCCGTTCTGTTGTCTCAGTTCTAGACACAGTATAAAATTGTTTGTAGTGCTGATTATTATTTACAATTCAACCATCAATACGTTCAGTCACGTCTCAGTCATTACAACTAAAAGGCCGGGTTGGTTCAGCTCAACTTTACACGCTATTTACGATTGTGTTGGTTTACTGAGAGATGGATCAACGACACAAAACATTCGATGACAGAAAACAATCCAACGCTATACAGTACGTTGTAAAAACCTGATGTTTTGCATATATATATATATAGATACCCGCGTTAGAATATGGTCCGTAACATGGGGACATATGCGGACTAACGTCCGAGGGTCTGTATCCTAGGTGTTAGAATTTGGACCGCCAATTCACTGTAGTACGACTGTGGTCCTGATAATGCTTTCTGTCATCGTTATTACTATGTCCGACACTCATCGACCAGTATTTCATCTTCGTGATTGGCGGGCCGCCAAGCTGACCATCATGGCCCTGAAAGCAGCCGTTGTGAAGAAGGTAGACTGAAACCAAACTACATTAGTCAAAAACTAAACCAATCCAGCAAATCCAAAATGGCCGCCTTGTTCCAGCATGACAACAAAAACATTTAAACGCTCACCGAATGGTATCGGGGACCGAGCCGACAGTGCGAAGGATGTAAAGCGAGGCAAGGTCGTTAAACACTTCCAGTAGTTTTAGTTTATCATTCACATTCACATGGGATCAGGAACCCATGGCAGAACCCCTTCACCTTTGCGTTGTGTAGAACAGTTTAAATTGTCACATTTTCTCACACAAAAATGTGACTGACATATCTGAAGTGGTCCAGTAGAGACTTCTTGTAGTCTAAAAAAATTATATACATATTAATGTTCTCTCAGCCAATTTTAATGTTCTTTCAACCAACTGTAAATCACTCTAAGACGACACTTCCGACTAATGACATGATTAATAAAGTTTTGAATACTATCCAGTCATTAACGCCGAATTATATTTAATAAAATATTGTTTAAAAAGCCATATAAAACTGTCATTCGTGCACATTATGGAATTTTAATGATCTACTAGTGCTATGAGCAATATTTACCAATTAACATGCAATAACACTCAGTATGAAAACTAGACGCTCTGGTATGATAGCCATTGATACAACTATTGGTTGCAAATGAGACTATTCACCGGCGACCAACAGACGCCAATTTCAACAATTTTATCAGCATAGGGTATTTTACACTGATCAAGACCCTTATATTCTTTAGTTTTCTATGTTGTGTCATGTGTACTATTGATTGTCTGTTTGTCCTTTTAATTTTTAGCCATGGCGTTGTCAGTTTATTTTCGATTTATGAGTTTGACTGTCCCTCTGGTATCTTTCGTCCCTCTTTTACCACGTAGCTAACTATAAAAATCCTTCAAATGATAAGTGTAAACAATTCAAAAACGAAACATAACAGCCTGATTTGTATATCACATTAAAGATAAAAACAAATATGCTTTGTAGCAACAAATGGCAACTGCTTAATAGCAGGTTCTTAAATTAGGACAGACTAACTCACAATAAATACCAGGAATGATGGCTCTTCCTCTAACGTTTGACAGTTGTGTAATAACACAACACATAAAATAAAATCGCTAAAATCACTTGAAAAAGGCTAGACTCTTACATCAAAATTAAAATATTAAAATTGTATAAACAAACCAATAATACCAGAACAGCTTTTGAAACATCAATTAAATTACCTTGTTTATTGGCCGCTGGTTTTTGCAGGTATTGACCAATATGAATTGGTCCATCTACTTCCATTCTACCTATACTTTAAATGAACATTTCTCCTCGTCACTTCCTAATTCCTTAATAATAAATGGAATGGGTTTTTTTATCAATGAAAGATGTTTTTATTTTTATATTGTTCACTTATTCAGAGTATTAACATTTGCCCTAAAAGGGGAGCGACGATACAAGAGAGACAGTCAAATTTATAGATTGAAAATAAACTGACAACGCCATGGCAAAAAAAAAGACAAGCAGACAAATAATAGTACACAAGACACAACAATGAAAACTAAAGACTAAGCCACACGAACCCCACCAAAAACTGGAGGTGATCTGAAGTGCTTCTTGTCATGATCTTTCCATGATGATTTCAGATATTGTACTTTACCCTGACATCAGCCATTGAAGAAACCAGAGGCAGTCCGTTTGTAAAATGATTGCTCTATAGATTAGGGAACTTGCATGTTGAGAAAACAGAAGGTTTATACAAGCTTGAATAATCATGATTGCTAACACAAATATCATATCAATTAGGACGTAATAAAAAGTAAAATCTCAAAAATACTAAGCTCCGAGGAAAATTCAAAACGAAAATTCCCTAATCAAATGGCGAAATCAAAAGCTCAAACACATCAAACGAATATAACAACTGTCTTATTCCTAACTTGGTACATGCATTTTCTTATGTAGAAAATGGTGGATTAAACCGGGTTTTACAACTAGCTAAACCTTTCACTTGCATGACTGTCGCATTAAGTTCCATTATATTGACAACGATGTGTTAACAAAAGATACAGACATAATAGGTAAAAATGACAAAAATAGGGGTACGACAAATATGTTTTAAAGAAGCACAAAAAGGCACATAGACAAAGCACATTAGCAAAAATGAAAAATAAGAAAACAAAAATATACAATAGCAACATAACAAATTGATTGTATGTATAAGTACAGAACCATGTCGTATGTATCAAAGAAACACAAAAAGGGGCATATCGACAAATCACATTGGCAAAAATGAAAGATAAGAATGCAAAAATTATAATAAAACAATAACACAACGACAGAGTTGCGTCAAATGAATATCACCAAAAAAAGACCAAACAGTAAAAATAATATACATAAAGCCAAATAAAGGAATACAATAACACGTTATTAAGTATATAATAAAATGAATTTGACAAAATATTATTGATAAAATCATGAAAAAAGAGATTCATTTTTATTCAAACTTTAACATGTTTTAAATTTCTCAAAATGTGAAATACCTTATTTTCGTTGTGAGTTTCATACTTTTGAACAACTTTTTTTTCTTTTACGAATTTGTTCCTTATTTTTCTTTTGTTCAATGTATTGCGTCTTTTATAACATGTGGTAATGATTGTTCCCTGGGTAACTTCTAAAATCTTAAGTTAATAACCTCTATTTTGATGATGTTGCAAGGTAATTTCAGACTAGGTATAAAGAATTGCAACAAATAGATATCGTGTTCCAATTTAATATATTTTTTTAATTCATCATTTTAGAGTTACTCAATTAAATTTTTTTGTAATTGCATGCATAGAATAAAGAAAACACACATGTTAACAATAACAGTTTAGTTAAGAAACATAACAACTTTTACCATAATTTTCTTTTTTTCTCAAAAAGGTGGATAATTTCCGTTTCAAGAAAGTTCAGACAATTGAGACAACTTTTATTATAACTGTAGCATTTTGAGTGACATGTTTTGTAATTTCAAACTATTAAAAGACAAAACTTGTCAACATTACTGAGTCCTTTCAGATTGTTCAATTATTCAAAAGACAGGTGACTGACAATGACATGCCACTATGTAATGATGTATTTAGATTTGTGTTTCTACAGTATTGATTCGTACAAAGATGGTTATAATAGTCTCATTAACCGGAAACAGTACAAAGTCATCCAAAGTTCACCAAAGTTACAATAAAAACGCGACTAGATACATACCAACTACCAATAAAACATGTATTATTAATTTGTCTATATATGTTCATTCTTGTAAGCAAGTTTTGAAAAATCTATGAAACATTTTCAAATGATTGAAATTGTAATCTATGGAAATATGTATATGTTTTCTGAAGTAAGATGTTATTATTTTCCTTCTTAGTGCAGGCTTCAATTCTAGAAGTTAAATATGTTTACATTGACAAGTTTACATGGCATATATCGTGCTCACGAAGAGTAAAACCAATGTAAGGTTTTAAATACTTGTATTATCTGGATTACTATTACCAATACTAATATTAGTAATACCATGATTGGCGATAATACTAGTAGTGTTCCAACAGTAATTGGGAAATAAGAATGCCTACATAAAGAAGCATGGGATTATAACGATTCCCATTTAAACCATGGGGGTTGTCAAATGATTCGAAGGCTAATTACATTGTATCTTGTTTGTAACAGTTTATGTTAAATAAAGTCAACAGTAGCATAACTCTGTTCGAAAGTCATAAATCGATTGAGAAAATACAAATCCGAGGTAAAACCATAACCGAGACAAACAAATCAACTATAAGAGGAAACAAGGCGACAATATAACACACAGAAACCAACTATAAGATAACAACTGCAATTTTCTCATTGCTGACATTTAAAAAAAACATTGTGGGTTATGGTGGGTTGATCCTGGAACACTCAGGACAGAGAAATGCACAAAAAAAACAATACAATAATACATAGACGAAATGCGCGTCTGGCGTGTTAAATTATAATCCTGGTACCTTTGAAAAATATTCGACATGCCAATAGTTATCAAAGAGGGACGAAAGATACCAGAGGGACAGTCAAACTCATAAATCGGAAATAAACTGACAACGCCATGGCTAAAAATGAAAAAGACAAACAGACAAACAATAGTACATATGACACAACATAGAAAACTAAAGAATAAGCAACACGAACCCCACCAAAAACTAGGGGTGATCTAAGATGCTCCGGAAAGGTTAGCAGATCAGCTCCACATGAGGCACCCGTTGTGTTGCTTATGTGATACCAAATCCGGAAAATAGTCTAATTCGGTAGGTCACATTCATGAAAGGAAAGGGGGTTGTAGTAACGACGTAAGGAACATATCCAACATCATTTGTGAAACGGTTATTCCATAACTGTCAACCAACTCGTGATGGCGTCCGTAAAATTTACGAAGGGATGATTTCAACTTCACCATTTGGAACTCTTGGTTTTATAGCTTCCTTGTGAGCAGCAACCCTCTATCAAGAACATCATGATAGGAAATGCAATCACTGGAATATCGTATCAATTGGAAGATGTATACCCCGTATGCAGGTGCTGCTGGAATGTTGCTACTTAGAAATAGAAAGTTCACAATTGGAAAGCTGAATTCATCTCTTTGTTGTAAAGTATCAAAAGTTCCAGGCTTATTATTTAATACGCCAGACGTTCGTCACACCTATATAAGACTCATCAGTGAAGCTCAGAATCAAATAGTCAGAAAGCCAAACAATTACAAAGTGAAAGTGCATTGATTTCCCAAAACTCCATAAAGTTGTGCCAAACACGGCTATGGTTATCTATGCCTGGGATAAAAAAATTCTTAGTATTTAGAATAGTTTATACTTTTGCAAACATTAAATTTATAAAAAAAAAAATACCATATAATTGATTTGCATGTCAACACCGAAGTGCTGACTAACCACAGAGTAAAAACGAACACGTAAAAACATAGGGCAGCACATTAAATCTTAAATAAATCTTTTGTCTTATACTCTTATGGTGTGAAATAGTCTGGTTTGTAATTATCTGATTGGTAATTAGATTGTATATTTCCATATTAATGTATATTTGGTATAAACTGATATGAATTAAGGAGCTTTGATATGATTGACAATAAAACAACTATCCAATGGAATTACAATCGTGCTGTGCTGTTTTTAAAGCAAAAGCTACTATAGGTTATTGTACGGATTTCAAAAAAGAGCGAAACTCACACTAGGCTTTAATTTGTTTTATATTCTCAACAATGACCATGAATACGACCTACCCAATAAGACTATTTATCGGATTTGTAATAACATGAGCAGCATGTGGAGCAGGATCTGCATTACCTTCTGGAGAACCTGAGATCACCCCAAGTTTTTTTGTTAGGGTTCGTATTGCTTAGTCTTTAGTTTTCTATGTTGTGTCATTTTCCTTGTATACTATTATTTGTCTGTCTTCTATTTCTTTTTTTTAGCCATGGCATTGTCAGTTTATTTTTCGATCTATAAGTATGACTGTCCCTCTGATATCTTTCGCCCCTTTTTAGCCAATCTGGCCCAAAGGGCCAAGTGAGCTTTTCCCATCACTTCTGTCGTCCGCCCTCCGTCGTCAGTCGTCGTTAACTTTTACAAAAATCTTCTTCTCTGAAACTCATTGGCCAAATTTAACCAAACTTGGCCACAATCATCAGTGGGGTATGTTTAAAAAAAAAAATGTGTCCGGGATCCCGCCAACCAAGCAAGATGGCTGCCATGTAAAAAAAACATAGGGGTGAAATGTAGATTTTGGCTTATATCTCTGAAACCAACGCATTGAGAGAAAATCTGACGGAGATAAAATAGTTTATCAGCTCAAAATCTATCCGTCCTCAAATTTTCAAATGAATCGGGCAACCCTTTGTTAGGTTGCTGCCCTTGAATTGGTGATTTTAAGGAAATTTTGCCGTTTTTGGTTATTATCTTGAATATCAGTATTGAAAGAGATGAACTGTAAACAGCAATAATGTTCAACAAAGAAAGATCTACAAATAAGTCAACTTGACCAAAATGGTCAGTTGTAATAACTCACGAATTCACCAACATTCCAACTGACTTCATTTTCAGAAAACGACATCTGTAACAAATTAACACAAATTTTTGGCTACCTCTTTACAAGCAAAACCAAATACAATGAAAGTCCCAACTATGTACTGGCTTCCGAAGCTACACAAAAAACCTTACAAATATAGATTTCTTTTATCTTCAAGCCAGTGTTCCATTACTAAATTGTCTATTCTTCTTACTAGTACACTTAGTACATAAAAAACTTATAATCAATTGTTCAAATAAGGCCTTTGAAAATAGTAGAATGAATTACTCTTAGAGTGTCAAAAACTCGTTGGAAGTTCTTGATAAATTGCATGCATATATTGGTGATTTTGAATCTGTTCAAAGTTTTGATTTTTAAGAAAAAAATCACATCCCTAATTAACTGGGCATTTAAAAAGTCAGAATGCGAGTACATATGTTCAAACTCTTTTAGGTCATTTTTAGTAGCAATAAACAAAATAACTATGTCAATTGGACATGCTTTGATACTATATATGCGCTTGAATTTTCACTTGATAACATCTTTGTTCGCTTTGGAGATTCCGTATATCGTCAAGTTATTGGAATTCCAATGGGGACTAACTGTGCACCACTTATTGCGGACCTGTTTTTGTATTGTTATCAATTACAATTTATGACTAAAATTAGCAAAGACCCATCAAAACAACATTTGATGCAAAAATTTAACAATACTTTTAGATATTTGGATGATATATTGGTTCTCAATAATGACGACTTCAGTATGTATACTAAAGAAATTTATCCTGTTGAACTTACTTTAAATGAAGCTTATACTAACAATGACCAAAGCCCTTTCCTCGATCTTGATATCTATATCATTAACGGGAAGCTTAATACAAAAATTTATGATAAAAGATCTTTCTATTTCCTATCGTTAATTATCCATTTTTAGATAGTGATGTTCCCTTGTCACCATCTTATGGTGTTTATATATCTCAACTTGTACGATTCGCACGTGTATGTAACAACGTATTAGATTTTAGCCAGAGAAATTTATGTATTGCTGAAAAATTATTACCCCAGGGTTTTCCATATCACAAACTAGTCAAAACATTTACTAAATTTTATCATCGGTATAAGGAAATAATTTGTAAATATAACTCAACATGCAGACATCTTATACGTTCAGGTATTTACATCCAATCTTTTATGGTTATATTCCTTACAAAGTACAAAAATGTCAGTATTCACCTCAAAATCTTACAAAACCTTTAAACAGACTTATTAAGAAAGATATAGTTATGATACTGTTGTCAGTTTATTGAAGATTGCATATTTTGGCTTTAATATTGATTCACTTATAGGGTCTTTGCATCGGAACTAAACACATTTATTTAAAAAAAAACAGTTGTCGGCATGACACGGGTTATGTTCTTCTCATTTATTTGATGATAGTATGGTACTAAACCCCTCATCGGATGAATTGTGCCTGATATTCATATGATGAAGACATAATCTTTCAATCAGTCTAATTTAGGTCTGGAGCTGGCATGTCAGTTAACTGCTAGTAGTCTGTTGTAATTTATGGATTATTGTTATTTTATTTATTTTGTTAAAATCTAGTTGATATATTTTAATTTTTGAACTTTCATTATTTTTTTATCATTCTTAATTATTTGGTAATTTTTAGACATTATAAATTTTATGGTATTTTTCAACTAAATTTCCAACTTCCTTCCGGCAAATTAATGCATTACGTAGTCTGTTAATAATTTAAACCACGTTTGGTTATGAAGCATTCCATCTATATATTCATCTTTAACTCGGAGACATCAGGGTGAATTTTTTTTCTTTCTGAAATAGCACCAGAAAGGTTAAAATCTGTTTGATTCACTTAAGTTTGTAATTAAAAAAACAACAAACAGGTGACCCTCAGCAGAATATCGTCTTTCAACATCGCCTTGGATGACAAACATTGGAGATACTGATTATCAGAAAACATGCAAAACGATACTTAATCAATAGCTGAAATGTACATACAGATGCCGTTCATCAAGGACATTTAATTAAACTGTCAGAACAGTGTTTACCCAAATAGCTTTACAACAACCCTTCCCTATGACTTTGGAGGGTCGCGATTTGTCTTTATTAAAAAGCTGTATAAATGTCATGCAGAGATTATTGCTATAAGCTGGATGGTATTTGTCTGTCGTCTATACCTATATTTGGGTTTACCGACAGTAAGCAAACTTATTCAACATCTAACTCGGAACAGTAAAATATATTTACAATGTCAGTGATGTACTTTTCGAAGTAATTGTCGATTTATTGAGTAGAATTTCAATCTAGAACTTTTTTTTTCAAAAATAAATAGTGTGTCTACATACCTGATTATATGTGACACATTTTTAGTAATTTAGCCAAAAACTGATAGATATACAAATGTGCATTCGCAAATTCGTCTTTTATCGGGACTCGAATTATCTCAGACTATACGACTTATATCACAAAAAGGATTCTTTTGATCCCTTATTCGTATAAGCCATTTTCTTTTGCAGTTTGCTTTAAGAATTGACTATTTTAGTATTAAGGCAACTAGACATGATTGAGAGATGGATCAACGACACAATACATTCGATGACAGAAAACAATCCAACGCTATACAGTACGTTGTAAAAACCTGATGTTTTGCATAGATACCCGCGTTAGTATATGGTTCGTAACATGGGGACAAATGCGGACTAACGTCCAAGGGTCTGTATCCTAGGTGTTACAATTTGGACCGCCAATTCACTGTATTACGACTGCGGTCCTGATAATGCTTTCTGTCATCGTTATTACTATGTTCGAGACTCATCGACCAGTATTTCATCTTCGTGATTGGCGGGCCGTCAAGCTGACCAACATGGCCCTGAAAGCAGCCGTTGTGAAGAAGGTAGACTGCAACCAAACTACATTAGTCAAAATCTAAACCAATCCAGCAAATCCAAAATGGCCGCCTTGTTCCAGCATGACAACAAAAACATTTAAACGCTCACCGAACGGTATCGGGCACCGAGCCGACAGTGCGAGGGATGTAAAGCGAGGCAAGGTCGTTAAACACTTCCAGTAGCTTTAGTTTATCATTCACATTCACATGAGATCAGGAACCCATGGTAGAACCCCTTCACCTTTGCGTTGTGTTGAACAGTTTAAATTGTCACATTTTCTCACACAAAAATATGACTTACATATCTGAAGTCGTCCAGTAGAAACTTCTTGTAGTCTAGAAAAATTATATACATATTAATGTTCTCTCAGCCAATTTTAATGTTCTTTCAACCAACTGTAAATCACTCTTACAGGACACTTCCGTCTATTGACATGATTAATAAAGTTTTGAATACTATCCACTCATTAACGCCGAATTATATTTAATAAAATATTGTTTTAAAAGCCATATAAAAACTGTCATTCGTGCACATTATGGAATTTTTATGAAATAACCGTTTCACAAATGATATCGGATATGTTCCTTACGTCGTAACTACAATCCCCTTCCCTTTCATGAATATGACCTACCGAATTAGACTATTTACCGGACTTGTAATCACATAAGCAACACGACGGGTGCCACATGTGGAGCAGGATCTGCTTACCCTTCCGGAGCACCTGAGATCACCCCTAGTTTTTGGTGGGGTTCGTGTTGTTTTTTTTAGTTTTCTATGTTGTGTCGTGTGTACTATTGTTTTTCTGTTTGTCATTTTTAGCTATGGCGTTGTCAGTTTGTTTTAGATTTTTGAGTTTGACTGTCCCTTTGGTATCTTTTGTCCCTCTTTTATGATCTACTAGTGCTATGAGCAATATTTACCAATTAACATGCAATAACACTTAGTATGAAAACTAGACGATCTGGTATGATAGCCATTGATACAACTATTGATTGCAAATGAGACTATTCACCGGCGACCAACAGACTCCGATTTCAGCAATTTTATCAGCATAGGGTATTTTACACTGATCAAGACCCTTATATTCTTTAGTTTGTTAGTTATGTTGTGTCATGTGTACTATTGATTGTCTGTTTGTCCTTTTAATTTTTAGCCATGGCGTTGTCAGTTTATTTTCGATTTTTGAGTTTGACTGTCCCTCTGGTATCTTTCGTCCCTCTTTTACCACGTAGCTAACCATAAAAATCCTTCAAATGATAAGTGTAAACAATTCAAAAACGAAACATAACAGCCTGATTTGTATATCACATTAAAGACAAAAACAAATATGTTTTGTAGCAACAAATGGCAACTGCTTAATAGCAGGTTCTTAAATTAGGACAGACTAACTCACAATAAATACCAGGAATGATGGCTCTTCCTCTAACGTTTGACAGTTGTGTAATAACACAACACATAAAATCAAATCGTTAAAATCATTTGAAAAAGGCTAGACTCTTACATCAAAATTAAAATATTAAAGAAACCAATAATACCAGAACAGCTTTTGAAACACCAATTAAATTACCATGTTTATTGGCCACTGGTTTTTGCAGGTATTGACCAATATGAATTAGTCCATCTACTTCCACTCTACTTATACTTTAAATGAACATTTCTCCTCGTCACTTCGTAATTCCTTAATAATAAATGGAATGGGTTTTTTTTTTATCAATGAAAGATGTTTTATTTTTATATTGTTCGCTTATTCAGAGTATTAACATTTGCCCTAAAAGGGGAGTGACGATACAAGAGAGACAGTCAAATTTATAGATTGAAAATAAACTGACAACGCCATGGCAAAAAAAAAAGACAATCAGACAAATAATAGTACACAAGACACAACAATGAAAACTAAAGACTAAGCCACACGAACCCCACCAAAAACTGGAGGTGATCTCAAGTGCTTTTTGTCATGATCTTTCCATGATGGTTTCAGATATTGTACTTTACCCTGACATCAGCCATTGAAGAAACCAGAGGCAGTCCGTTTGGTTTATATAGACAAATAAAATCGTATAATATAATCAAAATGAGGATGTTAATTTGATGTATGCCTTTTTGTGCTTCTTCGTTACATTTGTTGTTTTTATAGTGATTAAGATGATAACACAATGTTGACTGCTGTACCCCTATTTTTGACATTTTTACCTATTGTGTCTGTTTGTTTTGTTCACGCATCGGTTACAATATAATGGATTTTGATGCGACTGTCATACAAGTGAGAGGTTTACCTAGCTATAAAACCAGGTTCAATCCACCATTTTCTACATTTGAAAATGCCTGTACCAAGTCAGGAATATGACAGTTCTTGTCCATTCATTTTTGATGCGTTTTGTTATTTGATTTTGCCATGTGATTATGGACTTTCCGAATTGATTTTCCTCTGAGTTCAGTATTTTTGTGATTTTACTTTTTTTTGTAAAATGATTGCTCTATAGATTAGGGAACTTGCATGTTGAGAAAACAGAAGGTTTATACAAGCTTGAATAATCATGATTGCTAACACAAATATCATATCAATTAGGACGTAATAAAAAGTAAAATCTCAAAAATACTAAGCTCCGAGGAAAATTCAAAACGGAAATTCCCTAATCAAATGGCGAAATCAAAAGCTCAAACACATCAAACGAATATAACAACTGTCTTATTCCTGACTTGGTACATGCATTTTCTTATGTAGAAAATGGTGGATTAAACCGGGTTTTACAACTAGCTAAACCTTTCACTTGTATGACTGTCGCATTAAGTTCCATTATATTGACAACGATGTGTTAACAAAAGATACAGACATAATAGGTAAAAATGACAAAAATAGGGGTACGACAAATATGTTTTAAAGAAGCACAAAAAGGCATATAGACAAAGCACATTAGCAAAAATGAAAAATAAGAAAACAAAAATACAAAATAGCAACATAACAATTTGATTGTATGTATAAGTACAGAACCATGTCGTATGTATCAAAGAAACACAAAAAGGGGCATATCGACAAATCACATTGGCCAAAATGAAAGATAAGAATGCAAAAATTATAATAAAACAATAACACAACGTCAGAGTCGCGTCAAATGAATATCACCAAAAAAAGACCAAACAGTAAAAATAATATACATAAAAGCCAAATAAAGGAATACAATAACACGTTATTAAGTAGATAAGCAAATGAATTTGACAAAATATTATTGATAAAATCATGAAAAAAATAATAGATTCATTTTTATTCAAACATTAAAATGTTTTCAATTTCTCAAAATGTGAAATACCTTATTTTCTTTGTGAGTTTCATACTTTTGAACAACTTTTTTTTCTTTTACGAATTTGTTCCTTATTTTTCTTTTGTTCAATGTATTGCGTCTTTTATAACATGTGGTAATGATTGTTCCCTAGGTAACTTCTAAAATCTTAAGTTCATAACCTCTATTTTGATGATGTTGCAAGGTAATTTCAGACTAGGTATAAAGAATTGCAACAAATAGTTACTCAATTAAATTTTTTGGTAATTGCATGCATAGAATAAAGAAAACACACATGTTAACCATAACAGTTTAGTTAAGAAACATAACAACTTTTACCATAATTTTCTTTTTTTCTCTCAAAAAGGTGGATAATTTCCGTTTCAAGAAAGTTCAGACAATTGAGACAACTTTTATTATAACTGTAGCATTTTGAGTGACATGTTTTGTAATTTCAAACTATTAAAAGACAAAACTTGTCAACATTACTGAGTCCTTTCAGTTTGTTCAATTATTTAAAAGACAGGTGACTGACAATGACATGCCACTATGTAATGATGTATTTAGATTTGTGTTTCTACAGTATTGATTCGTACATAGATTGTTATAATAGTCTCATTAACCGGAAACAGTACAAAGTCATCCAAAGTTCAGCAAA
This sequence comes from Mytilus edulis, assembly GCF_963676685.1. Classification (NCBI taxonomy): domain Eukaryota; kingdom Metazoa; phylum Mollusca; class Bivalvia; order Mytilida; family Mytilidae; genus Mytilus; species Mytilus edulis. The sequence continues at coordinate 4,411,668 of NC_092347.1, forward strand.
GTTAAAATAAAAACGCGACTAGATACATACCAACTACCAATAAAACATGTATTATTAATTTGTCTATATATGTTCATTCTTGTAAGCAAGTTTTGAAAAATCTATGAAACATTTTCAAATGATTGAAATTGTAATCTATGGAAATATGTATATGTTTTCTGAAGTAAGATGTTATTATTTTCCTTCTTAGTGCAGGCTTCTATTCTAGAAGTTAAATATGTTTACATTGACAAGTTTACATGGCATATATCATGCTCACGAAGAGTAAAACCAATGTAAGGTTTTAAATACTTGTATTATCTGGATTACTATTACCAATACTAATATTAGTAATACCATGATTGGCGATAATACTAGTAGTGTTCCAACAGTAATTGGGAAAATAAGAATGCCTACATAAAGAACCATGGGATTATAACGATTCCCATTTAAACCATGGGGGTTGTCAAATGATTCGAAGGCTAATTACATTGTATCTTGTTTGTAGCAGTTTATGTTAAATAAAGTCAACAGTAGCATAACTCTGTTCGAAAGTCATAAATCGATTGAGAAAATACAAATCCGAGGTAAAAACCATAACCGAGACAAATAAATCAACTATGAGAGGAAATAAGGCGACAATATAACACACAGAAACCAACTATAAGATAACAACTGCAATTTTCTTATTCCTGACATTTTAAGAAAACATTGTGGGTTATGGTGGGTTGATCCTGGAACACTCAGGACAGAGAAATGCACAAAAAAAACAATACAATAATACATAGACGAAACGCGCGTCTGGCGTGTTAAATTATAATCCTGGTACTTTTGATAAATATTCGACATGCCAATAGTTATCAAAGAGGGACGAAAGATACCAGAGGGACAGTCAAACTCATAAATCGGAAATAAACTGACAACACCATGGCTAAAAATGAAAAAGACAAACAGACAAACAATAGTACATATGACACAACATAGAAAACTAAAGAATAAGCAACACGAACCCCACCAAAAACTAGGGGTGATCTAAGATGCTACGGAAAGGTTAGCAGATCAGCTCCACATGAGGCACCCGTTGTGTTGCTTATGTGATACCAAATCCGGAAAATAGTCTAATTCGGTAGGTCACATTCATGAAAGGAAAGGGGGTTGTAGTAACGACGTAAGGAACATATCCAACATCATTTGTGAAACGGTTATTCCATAACTGTCAACCAACTCGTGATGGCGTCCGTAAAATTTACGAAGGGATGATTTCAACTTCACCATTTGGAACTCTTGGTTTTATAGCTTCCTTGTGAGCAGCAACCCTCTATCAAGAAAATCATGATAGGAAATGCAATCACTGGAATATCGTATCAATTGGAAGATGTATACCCCGTATGCAGGTGCTGCTGGAATGTTGCTACTTAGAAATAGAAAGTTCACAATTGGAAAGCTGAATTCATCTCTTTTGTTGGAAAGTATCAAAAGTTCCAGGTTTATTATTTAAGACGCCAGATGTTCGTCACACCTACATAAGACTCATCAGTGAAGCCCAGAATCAAATAGTCAGAAAGCCAAACAATAACAAAGTGAAAGTGCATTGATTTCCCAAAACTCCATAAAGTTGTGCCAAACACGGCTATGGTTATCTATGCCTGGGATAAAAAATTCTTAGTATTTAGAATAGTTTATACTTTTGCAAACATTAAATTTATATAAAAAAAAAATACCATATAACTGATATGCATGTCAACACCGAAGTGCTGACTAACCACAGAGTAAAAACGAACACGTAAAAACATAGGGCAGCACATTAAATCTTAAATAAATCTTTTGTCTTATACTCTTTTGGTGTGAAATAGTCTGGTTTGTAATTATCTGATTGGTAATTAGAACGTATATTTCCATATTAATGTATATTTGGTATAAACTGATATGAATTAAGGAGCTTTGATATGATTGACAAGAAAACAACTATCCAATGGAATTACAATCGTGCTGTGCTGATTTTAAAGCAAAAGCTACTATAGGTTATTGTACGGATTTCAACAAAGAGCGAAACTCAAACTAGGTTTTAATTTGTTTTATATTCTCAACAATGACCATGAATACGACCTACCCAATAAGACTATTTATCGGATTTGTAATAACATGAGCAGCATGTGGAGCAGGATCTGCATTACCTTCTGGAGAACCAGAGATCACCCCCAGTTTTTTTGTTAGGGTTCGTATTGCTTAGTCTTTAGTTTTCTATGTTGTGTCATTTCCTTGTATACTATTATTTGTCTGTCTTCTATTTCTTTTTTTTAGCCATGGCATTGTCAGTTTATTTTTCGATCTATAAGTATGACTGTCCCTCTGATATCTTTCGCCCCTTTTTAGCCAATCTGGCCCAAAGGGCCAAGTGAGCTTTTCCCATCACTTCTGTCGTCCGCCGTCCGTCGTCAGTCGTCGTTAACTTTTACAAAAATCTTCTTCTCTGAAACTAATTGGCCAAATTTAACCAAACTTGGCCACAATCATCATTGGGGTATCGAGTTAAAAAAAAATGTGGCCGGGATCCCGCCAACCAAGCAAGATGGCTGCCATGTTTAAAAAAAACATAGGGGTGAAATGTAGATTTTGGCTTATATCTCTGAAACCAACGCATAGAGAGAAAATCTGACGGAGGTAAAATAGTTTATCAGCTCAAAATCTATCCGTTCTCAAATTTTCAAATGAATCGGGCAACCCTTTGTTAGGTTGCTGCCCTTGAATTGGTGATTTTAAGGAAATTTTGCCGTTTTTGGTTATTATCTTGAATATCAGTATTGAAAGAGATGAACTGTAAACAGCAATAATGTTCAACAAAGAAAGATCTACAAATAAGTCAACTTGACTAAAATGGTCAGTTGTAATAACTCACGAATTCACCAACATTCCAACTGACTTCATTTTCAGAAAACGACATCTGTAACAAATTAACACAAATTTTTAGCTACCTCTTTACAAGCAAAACCAAATACAATGAAAGTCCCAACTATGTACTGGCTTCCGAAGCTACACAAAAAACCTTACAAATTTAGATTTCTTTTATCTTCAAGCCAGTGTTCCATTACTAAATTGTCTATTCTTCTCACTAGTACACTTAGTACATAAAAAACTTATAATTAATTGTTCAAATAAGGCCTTTGAAAATAGTAGAATTAATTACTCTTAGAGTGTCAAAAACTCGTTGGAAGTTCTTGATAAATTGCATGCATATATTGGTGATTTTGAATCTGTTCAAAGTTTTGATTTTTAAGAAAAAAATCACATCCCTAATTAACTGGGCATTTAAAAAGTCAGAATGCGAGTACATATGTTCAAACTCTTTTAGGTCATTTTTAGTAGCAATAAACAAAATAACTATGTCAATTGGACATGCTTTGATACTATATATGCGCTTGAATTTTTACTTGATAACATCTTTGTTCGCTTTGGAGATTCCGTATATCGTCAAGTTATTGGAATTCCAATGGGGACTAACTGTGCACCACTTATTGCGGACCTGTTTTTGTATTGTTATGAATTACAATTTATGACTAAAATTAGCAAAGACCCATCAAAACAACATTTGATGCAAAAATTTAACAATACTTTTAGATATTTGGATGATATATTGGCTCTCAATAATGACGACTTCAGTATGTATACTAAAGAAATTTATCCTGTTGAACTTACTTTAAATGAAGCTTATACTAACAATGACCAAAGCCCTTTCCTCGATCTTGATATCTATATCATTAACGGGAATTTCAATCAGTCTAATTTACGTCTGGAGCTGGCATGTCAGTTAACTGCTAGTAGTCTGTTGTAATTTATGGATTATTGTTATTTTATTTAAAATCTAGTTGATATATTTAAATTTTTGAACTTTCATTATTTTTTTATCATTCTTAATTATTTGGTATTTTTTAGACATTATAAATTTTTTGGTATTTTTTAACTAAATTTCCAACTTCCTTCCGGCAAATTAATGCATTACGTAGTCTGTTAATAATTTAAACCACGTTTGGTTATGAAGCATTCCATCTATATATTCATCTTTAACTCAGAGACATCAGGGTGAATTTTTTTTTTCTGAAATAGCACCAGAAAGGTTAAAATCTGTTTGATTCACTTAAGTTTGTAATTAAAAAAATAACAAACAGGTGACCCTAAGCAGAATATCGTCTTTCGACATCGCCTTGAATGACAAACATTGGAGATAATGATTATCAGAAAACATGCAAAACGATACTTAATCAATAGCTAAAATGTACATACAGATGCCGTTCATGAAGGACATTTAATTAAACTGTCAGAACAGTGTTTACCCAAATAGCTTTACAACAACCCTTCCCTATGACTTTGGAGGGTCGCGATTTGTCTTTATTAAAAAGCTGTATAAATGTCATGCAGAGATTATTGCTATAAGCTGGATGGTATTTGTCTGTCGTCTATACCTATATTTGGGTTTACCGACAGTAAGCAAACTTATTCAACATCTAACTCGGAACAGTAAAATATATTTACAATGTCAGTGATGTACTTTTCGAAGTAATTGTCGATTTATTGAGTAAACAATTCTGTTGGAACAATGTATTCTGGGACAATATTGGAAACTGAAACCATGGAAACGGTGTTCGTCTCACTAACACCGAAGTAGCTATATAGATTCGAAAAGGAATTTGGAATTTGTATCGAGTATAAAATTAACTTTAAGAAAGGATTTAGAATTTCAATCTTTTTTTTCTTTTCAAATAAATGGTGTGTCTACATACCTGATTATATGTGACACATTTTTAGTAATTTAGCCAAAAACTGATAGATATACAAATGTGCATTCGTAAATTCGTCTCTTATCGGGATTCGAATTATCTCAGATTATACGACTTGTATCACAAAAAGGATACTTTTGATCCCTTATTCGTATAAGCCATTTTCTTTTGCAGTTTGCTTTAAGAATTGACTATTTTAGTATTAAGGCAACTAGACATATACTCCTAATCCCCTGAAATTAAACCAAATTTTCATTCATTTTGTTTTTATTAGCGATTCAGAAGTCAGTTGTAAGATTTAAACCTAAAAAACATTACAGTTTTGTTTTAAATAAATCATTTTAACCATAATCTGTTGAATACAAGTAAGTGTAAACAGAAAACATAATAAAAAACATGTAATGAAAATTGAATGTTTTGTGAAATACAACCACATTTTACAGATAACCAGGTATTCAATGTCTGTAATAGATGAAAAAAATCATGAAAATTTTAATACACACATGTACCTCGCTCTCTTCAGCATCAACTGATTGTCTGATATTTTTATCTTGGTGGTTTGTCCGTTCTGTTGTCTCAGTTCTAGACACAGTATAAAATTCTTTGTAGTGCTGATTATTATTTACAATTCAACCATCAATACGTTCAGTAACGTCTCAGTCATTACAACTAAAAGGCCGGGTGGGCACATATGAGGACTAACGTCCGAGGGTCTGTATCCTAGGTGTTAGAATTTGGACCGCCAATTCACTGTATTACTACTGCGGTCCTGATAATTCTTTCTGTCATCGTTATTACTATGTCCGAGACTCATCGACCAGTATTTCATCATCGTGATTGGCGGGCCTCCAAGCTGACCAACATGGCCCTGAAAGCAGCCGTTGTGAAGAAGGTAGACTGCAACCAAACTACATTAGTCAACAACTAAACCAATCCAGCAAATCCAAAATGGCCGCCTTGTTCCAGCATGACAACAAAAACATTTAAACGCTCACCGAACGGTATCGGGCACCGAGCCGACAGTTCGAGGCATGTAAAGCGAGCAAGGTCGTTAAAGACTTTTAGTAGTTTTAGTTTATCATTCACATTCACATGAGATCATGCACACATGGCAGAACCCCTTCACCTTTGCGTTGTGTTGAACAGTTTAAATTGTCACATTTTCTCACACAAAAATGTGACTGACATATCTGAAGTGGTCCAGTAGAAACTTCTTGTAGTCTAGAAAAATTATATACATATTAATGTTCTCTCAGCCAATTTTAATGTTCTTTCAACCAACTGTAAATCACTCTTACATGACACTTCCGACTAATGACATGATTAATAAAGTTTTGAATACTATCCAGTCATTAACGCCGAATTATATAATAAAATATTATTTTAAAAGCCATATAAAACTGTAATTCGTGCACATTATGGAATTTTAATGATCTACTAGTGCTATGAGCAATATTTACCAATTAACATGCAATAACACTCAGTATGAAAACTAAACGATCTGGTATGATAGCCATTGATACAACTATTGATTGCAAATGAGACTATTCACCGTCGACCAACAGACGCCGATTTCAGCAATTTTATCAGCATAGGGTATTTTACAATGATCAAAACCCTTACATTCTTTAGTTTTCTATGTTGTGTCATGTGTACTATTGATTGTCTGTTTGTCTTTTTAATTTTTAGCCGTGGCGTCCCTCTTTTACAACGTAGCTAACCATAAAAATCCTTCAAATGATAAGTGTAAACCATTCAAAAACGAAACATAACAGCCTGATTTGTATATCACACTAACGACAAAAACAAATATGTTTTGTAGCAACAAATGGCAACTGCTTAATTGCAGATTCTTAAATTAGGACAGACTAACTCACAATAGATACCAGGAATGATGCTTCTTCCTCTAACGTTTGACAGTTGTGTAATAACGCATAAAATCAAATCGTTAAAATCACTTGAAAAAGGCTAGACTCTTACATCAAATTACAATATTAAAATTGTATAAACAAACCAATAATACCAGAACAGCTTTTGAAACACCAATTAAATTACCTTGTTTATTGGCCACTGGTTTTTGCAGGTATTGACCAATGTGAATTGGTCCATCTACTTCCATTCTACTTATACTTTAAATGAACATTTCCCCTCGTCACTTCCTAATTCCTTAATAATAAATGGAATGAGGTTTTTTTTATCACAGAAAGATGTTTTTATTTTTATATTGTTCGCTTATTCAGAGTATTAACATTTGCGCTAAAAGGGGAGTGACGATACAAGAGAGACAGTCAAATTTATAGATTGAAAATAAACTGACAACGCCATGGCAAAAAAAAGACAGGCAGACAAATAATAGTACACAAGCCACAACAATGAAAACTAAAGACTAAGCCACACGAACCCATTAAAAACTGGAGGTGATCTCAAGTGCTTCTTGTCATGATCTTTCCAGGATGGTTTCAGATATTGTACTTTACCCTGACATCAGCCATTGAAGCAACCAGAGGCAGTCTGTTTGTAAAATGATTGCTCTATAGATTAGGGAACTTGCATGTTGAGAAAACAGAGAGTTTATACAAGCTTGAATAATCATGATTGCTAATACAAATATCATATCAATTAGGACGTAATAAAAAGTTAAATCTCAAAAATACTAAGCTCCGAGGAAAATTAAAAAACGGAAATTCCCTAATCAAATGGCGAAATCAGAAGCTCAAACACATCAAACGAATATTACAACTGTCTTATATTCCTGACTTGGTACATGCATTTTTTATGTAGAAAATGGTGGATTAAACCGGGTTTTACAACTAGCTAAACCTTTCACTTGTATGACTGTCGCATTAAGTTCCATTATATAGACAAAGCCCATTAGCAAAAATGAAAAATAAGAAAACAAAAATATACAATAGCAACATAACAAATTGATTGTATGTATAAGTACAGAACCATGTCGTATGTATCAAAGAAACACAAAAAGGGGCATATCGACAAATCACATTGGCAAAAATGAAAGATAAGAATGCAAAAATTATAATAAAACAATAACACAACGACAGAGTCGCGTCAAATGAATATCACCAAAAAAAGACCAAACAGTAAAAATAATATACATAAAGCCAAATAAAGGAATACAATAACACGTTATTAAGTAGATAATCAAATGAATATGACAAAATATTATTGATAAAATCATGAAAAAAAGATAGATTTATTTTTATTCAAACATTAACATGTTTTCAATTTCTCAAAATGTGAAATACCTTATTTTCTTTGTGAGTTTCATACTTTTGAACAACTTTTTTTTTTCTTTTACGAATTTGTTTCTTATTTTTCTTTTGTTCAATGTATTGCGTCTTTTATAACATGTGGTAATGATTGTTCCCTGGGTAACTTCTAAAATCTTAAGTTAATAACCTCTTTTTTGATGATGTTGCAAGGTAATTTCAGACTAGGTATAAAGAATTGCAACAAATAGATATCGTGTTTAATTTTTTAATTCAATATTTTAGAGTTACACAATTAATTTGTTTTGTGATTGCATGCATAGAATAAAGAAAACACACATGTTAACAATAACAGTTTAGTTAAGAAACATAACAACTTTTACCATAATTTTCTTTTTTTTCTCAAAAAGGTGGATAATTTCCGTTTCCAAGAAAGTTCAGACATTGAGACACCTTTTATTATAACTGTAGCATTTTGAGTGACATGTTTTGTAATTTCTAACTATTAAAAGACAAAACTTGTCAACATTACTGAGTCCTTTCAGTTTGTTCAATTACTTAAAAGACAGGTGACTGACAATGACATGCCACTATGTAATGATGTATTTAGGTTTGTGTTTCTACAGTATTGATTCGTACATAGATGGTAATAACGGTCTCATTAACCGGAAACAGTACAAAGTCATCCAAAGTTCAGTAAAGTTACAATAAAAATGCGACTAGATAAAAACAAAATACCAATAAAACATTTATTATTAATTTGTCTATATATGTTCATTCTTGTAAGCAAGTTTTGAAAAATCTCTGAAACATTTTCAAATGATGGAAATATGTATATGTTTTCTGAAGTAAGATGTTATTATTTTCCTTCTTAGTGCAGGCTTCTATTCTAGGAGTTAAAAATGTTTACATTGACAAGTTTACATGGCATATATCATGCTCACGAAGAGTAACACCAATGTAAGGTTTTAAATACATTGTATTATCTGGATTACTATTACCAATACTAATATTAGTAATACCATGATTGGCGATAATACTAGTAGTGTCCCAACAGTAATTGGGAAAATAAGAATGCCTACAGAAAGAAACATGGGATTATAACGATTCCCATTTAAACCTTGAGGGTTGTCAAATGATTCGAAGGCTAATCACATTGTATCTTTTTTGTAACAGTTTATGTTAAATAAAGGCAACAGTAGCATAACTTTGTTCGAAAGTCATAAATCGATTGAGAAAATACAAATCAGAGGTAAAAACCGAGGGAAACAAATCAACTATAAGAGGAAACAAAGCGATAATATAACACACAGAAACCAACTATAAGATAACAACTGCAATTTTCCTATTCCTGACATTTTAAGAAAACATTGTGGGTTATGGTGGGTTGATCCTGAAACACTCAGGACAGAGAAATGCAAAAAAAAAACAATAAAATAATACATAGACGAAACGCGCGTCTGGCGTATTAAATTATAATCCTGGTACCTTTGATATATATTCGACATGCCAATAGTTATCAAAGAGGGATAAAAGATACCAGAGGGACAGTCAAACTCATTAATCGGAAATAAACTGACAACGCCATGGCTAAAAATGAAAAAGACAAACAGACAAACAATAGTACATATGACACAACATAGAAGACTAAAGAATAAGCAACATGAACCCTATAAAAACTAGGGATGATCTCAGGTGCTCCGGAAGGGTAGGTAGATCCTGCTCCACATGTGGCACCCATTGTGTTGCTATGTGATAACAAATCCGGTAAAAAGTCTAATTCGGTAGGTCACATTCATGAAAGGGAAGGGGATTGTAGTTACGACGTAAGGAACATATCCGATATCATTCGTGAAACGGTTATTTCATAACTGTCAACCAACTCGTGATTGCGTCCGTAAAATTTACGAAGGGATGATTTCAACTGCACCATTTGGAACTCTTGGTTTAATCGCTTCCTTGAGAGCAGCAACCCTCTTTCAAGAAAATCATGATAGGAAATGCAATCAATGGAATATCGTATCAATTGGGAGATATATACCCCGTATGCAGGTGCTGCTGGAATGTTGCTACTTAGAAATAGAAAGTTCACAATTGGAAAGCTGAAATCATCACTTTTGTCGTAAAGTATCAAAAGTTCCAGGCTTATTATTTAATACGCTAGACGCGCGTCACATCTACATAAGACTCATCAGTGAGGCTCAGAATCAAATAGTCAGAAAGCCAAACAATTACAAAGTGAAAGTGCATTGATTACCCAAAATTCCATAAAGTTGTGCCAAACACGGCTATGGTCATTATCTATGACTGGGATAAGAAATTCTTTAGTATTAAGAATAGTTTATACTTTTGCAAACAGTAAATTTAAAAAACAAAAAAACCTATAATGATATTCATGTCATCACCGAAGTGCTGACTAACCACAGAGTAAAAACGAACACGTAAAAAAACATAAGGTAGCACATTAAATCTTAAATAAATCTTTTGTCTTATACTCTTTTGGTGTGAAATAGTCTGGTTTGTAATTATCTGATTGGTAATTAGAACGTTTATTTCCATATTAATGTATATTTGGTATAAACTGATATGAAATAAGGAGCTTTGATATGATTGACAATACAACAACTATCCAATGGAAATACAATCGTGCTGTGCTGTTTTAAGCAAATGCTACTATAGGTTATTGTACGGATTTCATCAAAGAGCGAAACTCACACTAGGCTTTAATTTGTTTTATATTCTCAACAATGACCATGAATACGACCTACCCAATAATACTATTTATCGGATTTGTAATAACATGAACAGCATGTGGAGCAGGATCTGCTTACCCTTCTGGAGAACCTGAGATCACACCAAGTGTTTTGGTAGGGTTCGTATGGCTAAGTCTTTAGTTTTCTATAGTGTGTCTTGTTACTTGTATACTATTATTTGTCTGTCTTCTATTTCTTTTTAAGCCATGCCGTTGTCAGTTTATTTTTCGATCTATAAGTTTGACTGTCCCTCTGGTATCTTTCGCCCCTTTTTAATGGTCAGTTGACCCTTTCGGAGTTATTGCCCTTTATAGTCAATTTTGAACCATTTTTCGTAAATCTTAGTAATCTTTTACAAAAATCTTCTCCTCTTAAACTACTGGGCTAAATTATTCCAAACTTGGCCACAATCATCTTTTGGGTATCTAGTTTAAAACAATGTGTGGCGTGATCCGGCCAACCAACCAAGATGGCTGCCACGGCTAAAAATAGAACATAGGGGTAAAATGTAGTTTTTGGTTTATAACTCAAAAACCAAAGCATTAAGAGCAAATCTGACGACTTTAAATTGTTTATCAGGTGAAGATCTATCTGCCCTGCAATTTTCAGATGGATCGAACCACCTGTTGTTATGTTGCTGCCCTGAATTGGTTATTTTAAGGAAATTTTGCCGTCTTTTGTTATTATCTTGAATATTATTATAGATATAGATAAACTGTAAACAGCAATAATGTACAGCAAAGTAAGACCTAAAAATACGTCACCATATCCATAATGGTTAATTGACCCCCTAAGGAGTTATAGTCAATTTATAACAATTTTCATAAAATTTGTAAATTTACACTAACATTTTCCCCTGAAACTACTTGGCCAAGTTCATTATAGATAGAAATAATTGTAACCAGCAAGAATGTTCAGTAAAGTAAGATGTACAAACACATCACCATCACCAAAACACAATTTAGAAATGGTGAAATGTAGATTTTGGCTTATATCTCTGAAACCAAAGCATTAAGAGCAAATCTGACGGGGGTAAAAATGTTTATCAGGTCAAAATCTATCCGTCCTCAAAGGAGTAGGTCCGGTAAGAACCGATTTTGGCCTCAAATTTCAGGTTCATCTGAGGAAAGATTCTGACCACTTTTTAAACACTTAAGTGTCTATTTTATTTGAATTAAGTAGTTTATGTGAAAGATTTTAACTGATTTAGGCATTAAAAACGATCCGATTCAAGCTCAAATATGAAAATCTACCAAATATGCCGAAAAATGTCACTTTTCAGATGGTGTTTGGTAAAAATGGAAGTGGCCGCATCCGTGTTCATCCTCAACCTTTATATATGTTATGTATTATCATCAAATACAACTTACATTTCAATATTAAGGATGAACACGAATGCGGCCACTTTCATTTTACACGAAAATCGTCTAAAATTTAATTAAAATGCTAGAATTGTGAAGATTTCAGTAATTTAGCTTGACTTAATGGTGCTAGTACAGGATATATGTGCATTGTATTGTCAAAAACAGCCAATATTTATGTAGCAGAAGCATTCTACTGTTCAACAAATAACTAAAAGTTTACATTTTAACTATTTTGTGAAACTGTTATATTTTGGGGCCAAAAAGGGGTCTTACTGAACCTACTCCTTTTCAAATGAATCAGGCAACCCTCTGTTAGGTTGCTGCCCTTGAATTGGTAATTTTAAGGAAATTTTGCCGTTTTTTGTTATTATCTTGAATATCATTATTGATAGAGATGAACTGCAAACAGCAATAATGTTCAACAAAGAAAGATCTACAAATAAGTCAACTTGACCAAAATGGTCAGTTGTAATAACTCACGAATTCACCAACATTCCAACTGACTTCATTTTCAGAAAACGACATCTGTAACAAACACAAACTTTAAGCTGCTTCTTTACAAGCAGAACCAAATACAATGAAAGTCCGCACTATGTACTGGCTTCCGCAGCTACACAAAAAACCTTACAAATATAGATTTATTTCATCTTCAAGCCAGATTCCATTACTAAATTGTCTATTCTACTTACTAGTACACTTGGTACAATAAAAAACCTGATTATAATATTAACTATTTACAAAACTTTTTTTTCAAAATAATAAGGCTTGTCTACCTCAGGCATAGATTATCTTAGGTGTATTTGGCAACACTTTTAGGAATTTTTTATCCCAATGCTCTTCAACTTTGTACTTTATTTGGCTTTTTTTGTTTTACTTTTTTGGATTCGAGCATCACTGATGAGCCTTTTGTAGACGAAACGCGCGTCTGGCGTATATACAAAATTTAGTCCTGGTATCTATGATGAGTTTATATAAATTGTTCAAGTAAGGTCTTTGAAAATTGTAGAATTAGTTACTTTTGGAGTGTCAAAAACTCGTTGGAAGTACTTGATAAATTGCATGCATATATTGGTGATTTGAATCTTTTTAAAGTTTTGATTTTTCTACCCTATATGCCATTTTGCCTCATATTCTTATTAAGAAAAAATCACATCCCTAATCAACTGGGCATTTAAAAAGGTCAAAATGCCAGTACATATGTTCAAACTCTTTTAGGTCATTTTTTAGTAGCAATAAACAAAATAACTATGTCAATTGGACATGCTTTGATACTATATATGCGCTTGAATTTTTACTTGATAACATCTTTGTTCGCTTTGGAGATTCCGAATATCGTCAAGTTATTGGAATTCCAATGGGGACTAACTGTGCACCACTTATTGCGGACCTGTTTTTGTATTGTTATGAGTTACAATTTATGACTAAAATTAGCAAAGACCCATCGAAACAACATTTGATACAAAATTTAACAATACTTTTAGATATTTGGATGATATATTGGCTCTCAATAATGACGACTTCAGTGTGTATACTAAAGCAATTCATCTTGTTGAACTTACTTTAAAAAAAAGCTTATACTAACAATGACCACTGCTCTTTCCTCGATCTTGATATCTATATCATTAACGGGAAGCTTAATACAAAAATTAATGATAACAGAGATGTTTTTTTCATTTTCCAACGTTAATTATCCATTTTTAGATGGTAACGTTCCCTTGTCACCATCTTATGGTGTTTATATATCTCAACTTGTACGATTCGCTCGTGTATGTAACAACGTTTTAGATTTTAGCCAGAGAAATTTATGTATTACTGAAAAATTATTACACCAGGGTTTTCCATATCACAAACTAGTCCAAACATTTATTAAATTTTATCATCGGTATAAGGAAATAATTCGTAAATATAACTCAACATGCAGACATCTTATACTTTCAGGTACTTCACATCCAATCTTTTATGGTAATATTCTTTACAAAGCACAAAAATGTCAGTATTCACCTCAAAAGCTTACAAAACCTTTAAACATACTTATTAAGAAGGGATATAGTTACGATACTGTTGTCAGTTTATTAAAGATTGCATATTTTGGCTTTAATATTGATTCACTTATAGGGTCTTTGCATCGGAACTAAACACATTTATTTAAAAAAAAACAGTTGTCGGCATGACACAGGTTGTGTTCTTCTCATATACTTTATGATAGTATGGTACTAAACCACTAACTGGAGGGATTGTGCCTGATATTCATATGATGAAGACATAATCTTTCAATCAGTTTAATTGAGGTCTGGAGCTGGCATGTCAGTTAACTGCTAGTAGTCTGTTGTTATTTATAGATTATTGTCATTTTATTTATTTTCTTTTGTTACATCTTCTGACATCGGACTCGGACTTCTCTTGGACTGAATTTGAATGTGCGTATTGTTATGCGTTTACTTTTCTACATTGGCTAGAGGTATAGGGGGAGGGTTGATATCTCATAAACATATTTAACCCCGCCTCAATTTTGTGCCTGTCCCAAGTCAGGAGCCTCTGGCCTTGCTAGTCTTGTATCAATTTTAATTTTAGTTTCTTGTGTATAATTTGGAGTTAAGTATGACGTCCATTATCACCGTACTAGTATACATATTTTTTTAAGGGGCCAGTTGAAGGACGCCTACGGGTGCGGGAGTTTCTCGCTATATTGAAGACCCATTGGTGGCCTTCGGCTGTTGTCTGCTCTATGGTCAGGTTGTTGTCGCTTTGACACATTCCCCATTTCCTTTCTCCATTTGATTAGTTGACCCCTTAAGGAAGTATTGCCCTTTATAGTCAATTTTTTACATTTTTTCGTACATTTTTGTAATCTTTTACAAAAATCTTCTCCTCTGAAACTGCTTAAACAAATTTAACTAAACTTGTCCACAATCATCATAAGGGTATCTGGTTTTTGAATGATGACCGATGACCCCACCCCTGAACCAAGATGGCTGACATGGCTAAAAATAATACATATGGTAAAATGCAGTTTTTAGCTAATATCTCTAAAACCAAATCATTAAGAGCAAATCATTAAGAATAAAATTGGCCATTAGATCAAGATCTATCTGCCCTAAAATTTTCAGACCATTCAGGCAACTCGTCGTGGGTTGCTGCCCCTGAATTGGTAATTTTAAGAAAATTTTGCAGCTTTTGGTTATTATCTTGAATATTATTATAGATAAAGATAAACTGTAAACTGCAATAATGTACAGCAGAGTAAGACCTAAAAATAAGTCAACATGACTAAAACGGTCAATAGACTCCTTAAGGAGTAATGGCTCTTCTAGTCAATTTTTAACAATTTTCATAAATTTGGTAAATTTTTGCAAAATTTTACCAAATAATTTTCACTGTAACTACTTGGCAAAGTTCATTATAGATAGAGATAATTGTAACCAGCAAGAATGGTCAGTAAAGTAAGATCTACAAACACATCACCATTACAAAAACACAATGTTGTCATGAATCCATCTGTGTCCTTTGTTTAACATGTATGACATATACCAAGGTGAGCGACACAGGCTCTTTAGAGGCTCTAGTTTTACACGCAATTAATGATAGAAGTTTTGGTGGTCCTAAAATATTTTGTCTTCGTGTTTTTACATATACGGGTATGATGGTACATTTTCAATTGTTTTTCCTGAGCTTGACAGTTATATAAAAACGACTTGTGAAGCTACCATTTGTTTACGTTAGCAAGAAGCCAAATTTTTTAATAGATCATGGCTTATGTTTTTTTCTTTTTATGGCCCAACTACGATAATAGAGGGGCATTATGTTTTCTGGTCTGTGCGTTCGTCTGTTCGTTTGTCCGTCCTTCTAACCCGCTTCACGTTAAAGTTTTTGTCAAGGTAGTTTTTGATGAAGTTGAAGTCCAATCAACTTCAAACTTAGTACACATGTTTCCTATGATACGATCTTTCTAATTTAGATGCCAAATTAGATTTTTAACACAATTGTACGGTCCACTGAACATAGTACATGATGGTGCGAGTGGGGCATCCGTGTACTGTTGACACATTCTTTTTTTTTAAAGTTTACTTGGACCTTTAATACATAGTATATATATATTGTTTTTCAGGAATAAGGGCAATATTCCTATCAGCACTTATGATCATTCTTTTTATAAATACATGGATTAATGTATGGCTGTTTACTGATCTTTGGTCAGATTGTGGTGTATTTGACATATTCCCCGTCTCCATTCTAAATTCTATCATTAATCAATCAGCACAAACTGACCCCGTTTTCATTTTCTCGTTATTATTTCAAATTTTATTTTATTTTGCTGTAGTTATTCTGTTCTTTAATCCTGTGTATTAAAATGGATTACAGTTTCCCTCTACTTTATAATTTATCATGTTCAGTCTTTTAACATTCCTTATATCTGTCTTCTGTTACAATGATAAATGAATCTGAAGTATACAGGCTGCTAAGTTTCCTTTTAACAGGATTATATTTACTGAAACATTAGAACTTTCTCTTTGATTGATATACCCTAGACAAAGTTAACTTGTTTCAGTTGGCAATTTTTTATAGAATTATTATGGTAATATTACTTTGTCAAGCATTATTGACCTTTTCGTAATGTTAATCTATTCTGATTATTATATGTCAAGGTTTGAGCAAACCCGATGTAGGATTTATCAAATATAATGAACTATTTCAACTTCAGAAAAGATAAATAGCGTATTTTTTGTAATTTGTTTGGCATTTCATCGATTTTGTCCACGGTTATATATGTTATGTCCGTAGAAAATACGAAACAATCGTATTATATGATTTTGTTGGTGCACTAATTCTATTCTATACTTAAAGTCCAAAGTTTGATAAGGTTAAATATTGCTTTGCAATGTATCACCAATATACTTTAGTGCATTTTTACCATATATTTTGTCATAGGTGTATGACATGTCCATGAAAAAAACAAAACTGTTGTATAAGTTGTTTTTTTTCATGGATGCAAACTAAAATGTTTGACGGTGTTGTAAATTTTATACATATATTTGAGGTAGTTTTTGATGAAGTTGAGGTCTAATCAACTTGAAACCTAATATAAATGTTCCTTATGATGTGATCTTTCTAATTTCAATGCCAAATTAGATTTTCCTCCATTTTCATGGTCCACTGAACATTGAAAATGATAGTGCGGATGGGGCATCCGTGTACTGGGGACACATTCTTTTTATACATATATTTGATTAATTTTATTAATAGTAAAGGCATAATATTCGAATAACTATAAATCGCTTAGCATGAAAAGGGGAAAATACGAACCAAATCAGACAATGAGATTCTCCTCTTCGATTTGTAATCCAGCTTTTTCGATGCCAAGCTTCTTGATTTAAACCTGTTTTCATTGCATTATTACTAGTTTAATTTTCACTAAAAATGAATGTACCTATTGCTACATTCCCTTCAATATCAGAAGAATCAATATGTCTAAAATGTTATTTTTACATGTAAAAACAAAAACCAGCACGTTATCACTCACTATGTTTTTGAATGTATCACCCGACATTTAGAATAACGGACCAAAACGATTTGACTTTAATTAGAATATTCACCAGTGCATTGATGGTAGGAATCTCCATCTTATTATAGTAAGGAAGAATTTTAATAATTTAAAAATAGTTATAAGTTAATATTTTAGTAATTTAAAATTTGTAACATATAATTTTTTTTGTAACAAAATAATAATCGTTTTGTTGTAAAAAAAAATATGCCTGATATTGATCCGCTCTGCTTTATGATGTTTGGAAATCAAGAATAAGGGTATACGTTTTGTTAGTTTGTCATTACTACCAATTGAGATTGTTTAGTTCCAATCTTTTAAATATACTGCCACATTGTATAATTAAAGATTATAGTTTCCCATTTATTTTGAATTATATTTCAATAAACCATACAATTGCTAAGACTATAAATAACAGTACGTCATTTCGTCTTCAGTGGAAAGTTGTATCATTGGCAAACATGACGTATCTTCTTTATATATTTTATATATATAAATGAGTTGATTTTAAACATAACCGAGGTGGTCATATTTTTCATTAATTTCCCCTTTATTCGCTGAATTATATATTGTTATGTATTGATAACTTTTTAAAGTAATTGTTAGTCTGATCCGAGATTTGTAGCATATTTTTTATTATGTGTAAATACTATTATAATAGTTCATGACATTTAATTCTTTTGTAAAAAACAAAAACATCCGTAGCCGTTCAGTCATTCCTGATAAAGGTAAATCAATAAAAACCTGTTTGATTGACCAAATTAAAACCAATCCTTTTATATTAAACAGTGGGAGTGACAAGATGGGTTCCGCGATGACGGATTTGTCCTGCTTTCGATGCGATAGTCAATGGTGTTAATCAATTTAAACAAAGTCCTTAGAAAAAAAATCTTAGAACAATGGGACAAATATAATAATAGGTTCCAATTTACGTGGGAAGTATATTGTAACAGCCATTATTATGAATAGCTCTGAGTCTGCGCTAATTATAGATATATCGAGAATTTTATCACAGTGTTATTTACAAAGCGAAAGAAGCACGTCAAATTAGAATAACTAATTAAACATATGTTTATTAATGTTAGTAAAAGAGGGGCGAACGATACCAGAGGGTCTTTCAAACTTCTATAACTTTCACTTAGAAATTCGCATTCTGAACTTGTGCATATCTAAAAACAAAATTACGAAACAACTGAAATTTGATGGGTTATTTTGCATATTCACACTTGTTTGGTCTGACTCTTGAATCAATATACCAATGTCAGTTGAAATATCAAACGTTTGCACTCGACAGGGGTAGATAGAGCGAATCGTAGAAGATTACAACAGTTTGTCTCTTGTTTTACATAATGCCTTTTAATGAAATACATTTCGATGGCATATTTATAAAAATTATAAAGCAGATGACTCCCGAATCAAATCAGTTAGAAGTAAACAATATGATAATCAACAAAGGAAAATCTTTTGCATTTTTTGTTAAATTTCGTTCGTTTTGATTTATATATCTTTTACTTAACAAGCAGCTTAAAAAATTATGATGTATATTTTTGAATCAACGAACAGCTTAAAAAGGTCTGAGAACTTGACTTCATTTGATGAAATAGTCATTAAAAAACAACTTTTTACAATCTTTAATATCATTAATCAAATCTGGAATATCGTTCTTGACAACAATAATTTGCCGTTTGGTTTAAGAAAATATATAATTACAGTAACAATTAACTTAAAATTCAAAATTCAAAGGCAAACGAAAATTAATTGTAATAGTTCATTTCAAGCATTTCCTAAAGATAGAAAGTTACAAACCGATACGGACTAGAAAATTACAAATTTTGTTTGACTGTTCAATTGCACATCTAGTTCAGATAAATATGTATCATCAATCTTATTTTTACAACTGGTTCGATTACTCTGTTGGTGGGCAATTTGCCTCGATTGTATCACATCCAGGATCAGGACTTCAATATTGTTCTCTCATTTATTTGTATTGTAGTCCTGTCATTTACTGTTGACATTTCAATGTTAAATTTAACATTTCCATAAAAGCGGGAGGTTTGGCTTGCCAAAATACCAGGTTCAACCCACCATTTTTTTCTAAAAATGTCCTGTACTAATTCCGGCAAATGGTTATCGTTATCGTATAGTGTGTTTCTGTGAGTGTTGCATCGTCGTTTTTGTTTATTTGTGTATTTGTCAGTCCTGCATGTTCTTGCATTTATTGGTATTTTTGTATGATGCTTTGGACTTTCAAATATCTTGGTGCTGAGCATGAATCGGGAGACATAACTTGTTGAAATACGCATCATATGCAATACAAATGGTATCTTTCGCCCCTCTTTATTGTTAATTTTGTCATTTCCTGTCTTATATGTATTATTCGCAATTGCAAAATGAGTGAATTCAGAAGATTGCTTTTAAAATGAATCTGATTTTGTCCTTAGTTCATGTTACAGCCTATAAATGATGTAATCTTCCCAATAAAACTTGTAAGGTGTAAGTAATGATGTATATTGCATAATAAAGTATGGTTTTTAAACTGAGTTTGTTTTCGAATGACTTTATCGAATGTTGCTACTAAATTAACACGCTACCTGGTGGTGAACCCTCCACGGAGCAAATTGATGATGATTCAAATGGGAAAAGAAAATTGGAGTTAGATACATGATGTTAATAAAATCATCACAGATACCAGGATTAAATTTTGTATTTATGCAAGACGTGTGTCATGTGTACAAAAGACTCATCAGTGACGCTCGAATCCAAAAAAGTCCAAAATTCCAAAAAAGTACGAAGTTGAAGAGCATTGAGGACCAAAAATCCTTAAGTTTTGCCAAATACAGCTAAGGTTATATATTGTTGAGATAGAAAAACCTTTTTATTTCAAAAATTCAAAAGTTTTGTAAACAGTTAATTTATAAATATGACCATATCAATGATATTTCATGTCAGCATAAAGTGCTGACTACTTGGCTAGTGATACCCTCGAGGGGAATTAAAACTCCATCTGCAGTGACATTGACCCAGTGGTTGTAACTAAACTCATAATAGATACCAGGATTGAATTTTGTATATACGCCAGACACGCGCCTCGTCTACAAAAGACTCGGTCAGTGTCGCTTGAAATCCCCAAAAAGTAAAAAAATCCACTTAAGTACGCAGTTGAAGAGCATTGAGGACCAAAATTCCTAAACGTTTTGCCAAATATAGCTAAGGTTAGCTTACCCCTCTGGAGCACCTGAGATCACCCCTAGTTTTTTGGTGGGGTTCGTGTTGTTTTTACTTTAGTTTTCTATGTTGTGTCATGTCTACTATTGTTTGTCTGTTTGTCTTTTTCATTTTTAGCCATGGCGTTGTCAGTTCATTTTCGATTTATGAGTTTGACTGTCCCTTTAGTATCTTTCGTTCCTCTTTTATCTATTCCTGAGGAAGAAAATCCTTAGTATGTCAAAAATTCAAAAATGTTGTAAACAGTTAATTTATAAATATGACCATATCAATGAAATTTTCATGTCAGCACTTCTGTGTTGACTACAAGAAGTGCTGACTACAGGGCTGATGATACCCTCGGCAAATTAAAACTCCACCAGTTGCATCGACTCAGTGGTTGTAACTAAACCATGATTAAATTTTGTATTAATGGGAAGTTTTCAGCATTCTATTAATTTAATTCTGTTTTAGTTGCTCTTACATTACTGAGTACCAGAATGTCCTATGTCGAAAATTGTATATTCTCCTGATTAAAAGTCGGTATTATGAAAATAGTCTTTTGCATGACTGGTCAGCTGATTATTTGTGCATTACAAGATATTCTTGTGTTTCACTAAAGATACTTTGAGTAATGCTATGTGAATTATATATTCATGTCTAAATAAAAAAGATCAAACATAATAAAAAAAATTCTGTAAAGGTTGAGCTATGTATTTGACAAAAGTTTGAAATTCTAAATTCTTTTAAATTTCACAGCTTGTACAAATAAAAACCTAAAAACTGTTTGTTAGACTGCAATATTCAAATGCGATACGCATTGCTATTGTTAAAATAAATCACATGGTTGGAACGTTGATAGTTATCAAAGTACCAGGATTATAAGTTAATACTCCAGACGCGCGTTTCGTCTACATAAGAATCATCAGTGACGCTCAGATCTAAATGTTTATAAAGCCAAATAAGTACAACGTTGAAGAGCATTGAGGACCCACAATTCCAAAAAGGTGTGCCAAATACGGCTAAGGTAATATATTCCTGGGACAAGAAAATCTTTAGTTTTTCGAAAAATTCAAAGTTTTGTAACAGGAAATTCATAAAAATGACCATATAATTGATATTCATGACAACACCGAAGTGCGGACTACTTGGCTGGTGATGCCCTCGGATACGAAACGTCCACCAGCAGTGACATTGACCAAGAGTTGTTAATAGTAATAAAAGGTACCAGGATTGTAATTAAATACGCCAGACGCGCGTTTCGTCTACATAATACCCATCAGTGACGCTCAAAATAGTTTTAAAGCCAATAAGTACAAAGTTGAATAGCATTGAGGGCCAAACACGTTTATCATCAACACACATTCAATCAGACTGAACCTAAATCTGAAGTTTTGGTATTTTTAAGATTTGAAGTCCATGCTAAGAGTAATAACTCCAAATTAGTTTCGTATATAAAATTTACTATTTTCAAAGGCTGTCCATCTGCATCTCTACCACATTGAATTAGAATGGGCTGTTCAATATTTATAATATATTTTCACTGTTACTGTACAATGGGGTTCCTAAATAAGCAAATTTTGAGGTAATATACAAATCGTTTATAAGATTTGATGAAAGAAATACCACTTGATCAGGCGCGTAGCTACGTTTACGCCAAAACGCCCGGGCGTACACTTGAATTTTGGTAATAAAAAGTTACTTTAATCTAAATAACTTAAAAAGAACGGCGTTAAAATCACATCAATCTTGTCAATCTCTCTAAAGTGACGAAATGTACTTTTCAATCAAATGTTACTGAGTTATATATTAGTTCAAAAGTCGGAATCTACTGTGAATTCTACTTGCTTTCCTTTTAATTAAAGCATTTTATTATTATATATCTGCTGAGATTCGATATGTCGTTTGCATTTTTATCGATCCTGCGAAATTTATGCCGCGAAAGCGAAACATAGCGATCATAAATTTCGTTTGCGTCGTCTTGAACCTTCATGAAATGTTACAAAAGTTGGACAGAAGCTTTTTGTGATTAAAAGACTTAGAATATTCAAAGCATAATGATGAAATAATATTTTAAATTTTTCTCGTATTTACTGATAAAAGGAATTTCTATTCGAAGTTTACAAGTAGATACAGTCTGGTTTGTTACACACCAATTATACTACTTCATGTCAAACCTTCATCGAGTTTAATGAATTTTTGGCAGAAGCTTTTTTATGATTAATGTCTGAAGTAAATATTTAAAAGTATTTTTTTTCATTTTTCAGTTGACAGACGGACTTATCTTTTTGGTCTGGGATTATTATTTTTTCCATGATAAATTTGAAAACCTTTAGAGATTGTCATCACACTTGGTTAAAGTTAATATTCCAGATCAAGAAAAAATATCTGAAGAAAATGTTTGATTTTTTAAAACATGTAATGGACTTATAAATGGATTCTTCGTTCGCGGAAGTAATCCCAGGGGAGAACCAGGGTTCCACGAAACCCTTTACGAATTTTCATAATACACCTGCACATCTATGAAAATTAATAACTTCATGTCCATTAACGTTTGCACAAGCAAGGGTTTTTGATCGAGTGCGGCTCCTTTTATACACATTTCAAAGTAACTGGTTTCGACATTTTCTGTTAAACCAATGACCATTAGATTACAAATCAACACAGTGAATGAATTAAACAATAGAGTTTATAAACAAATTAGACTCTAAAGACTTTAGGTATGTTGCTATTGATGACAGAAATGGTATCTCATTCTCCATAACTCGTAAGCTTGAGAAAGCTCCCCCTCGAACCCACTACCAGTGGATGCTTTAACTTAGACCCGTTTTGGGCCCTCAAACCCCTCGCCGAGGTTTGGGCGTACACTTGAAAATAGACGCCACTGTTGACCAAATGTTTTTTTAAATTTGAGCACATGGTCATGCACCATACAAAACAGCACAAGTTTGATTCCCATGATTTTCTATTTAACTGTTCAAGGGTTATTTTCCTTGGTTACCTCAATTATTTTTTTTTCTGTGGTCTTCATTCTATATTTGAAGAACCACAATCGTTTTTAAACTGAACACAATGTTATTTGATCTAAAATATAGGTCAATTTTGATTTTTTTTACATTCCCCCTTATAATCTTAGAAAGAGAAGATATAGTAAGTCAATCGTTTTAAACTCCTGAATAGAAAAAGTCAAAATGTATCACAAATCTATCAAATAACATTTCAAATATTAATACGACATAAGTATGTCATATTTCAGTATTTATATTTCTGAATTTTGTAGTACACATTTGCATCATGGTTTTAAACTGCCTACATTAGGTTCAATACAACAAATACTTGCAAAAAGCCTCATTTGAGATCTTGTCATCGATATAAAAGATATAAGCAATCACCCTATTTCCTACCATTGCATAAATGAAAACAAATGGTTAAACTGTGTGACACAACTTATGAGTACTAGTTTCCTTTGACATATACACAATCTTGTCTTTTTTAACTTTAAGATTTATAGATATAGGAAGATGTGGTATGAGTGCCAATGAGACAACTTTCCATCCAAATAACAATTTATAAAAGTTAACCATTATAGGTCAATGTACGGCCTTCAACACACAGCCTTGGCTCACACCTAACAATAAGCAATAAAGGGCCCCAAAATTATTAGTGTAATACCATTCAAACGGGAAAAGAACGGTCTAATCTATATAAAAAAAACGAGAAACGAGAAACAGTTATAAATAACATAAACAAGCTACAACTACTGTACATCAGATTCCTGACTTAGGACAGGTGCAAACATTTGCAGCGGGATTAAACGTTATGACCATTTCTGTGACTTATTTGCAAATTTGACTTTAATTGAGTGTCACAAGTAAATCGAGAACTATTTAACCATCTGAAGCATCTGAGTGAGTCATCTTCTTTTGTTTAATATAAGAACTTTGTTATGAAATATCGACTCATCTTCTTTTGTAGTTGACCACTGTGTCGTTTGTAGTCTTTTCAAATTATCAATTCCATTGTCTCCTTTGAAGTTTCTTTTCTTTTTCTTTCTTTTGTCCTAAATACAAGTTTGATATAAAGATTTGTTGTTGATAAACTTTTTGGCGAAGGGGTATGGAGGGTACACAATAACGTAACATTTGAAAGATCCTTCAAAATGAACCTTTATTAATGGTATAAGACTAAACTCAAACAAATATAAATGCATTGTCTGGATATACTGGAAGGCTTAAAATTAATTTGTGATCTCTATTAAAATTTGTGTCAAATATCATCTGGTGATTCATAGAATTAAAAAAAATGTTATATTTGTTTTTATTTCTATAATATTTGATGCATTTGTATAATTTAATGTTGTGCTCCTACTGTGGGTGAACGCTTATGTCATTCTCCGTCGGATATTATGAAATATATAGATAGGAAAGGTACAAGAGAAGC
This sequence comes from Mytilus edulis, assembly GCF_963676685.1. Lineage (NCBI taxonomy): Eukaryota > Metazoa > Mollusca > Bivalvia > Mytilida > Mytilidae > Mytilus > Mytilus edulis. Next base: position 4,436,946 of record NC_092347.1, read on the forward strand.
AAGAACAAACAATAGACAAACACTTGATAAAATCAACAGAAACAATCAGACCTACTGCAACAGTAGTTTAAACCCTGGCTCGAATTCTGCACATTCTAGTTGTTGTTTTTTGAAATCTTCAATAGGATCCCATCGCAGTTGTTTTAGATATGGCTTGGTTAAAGTTCGGAGTTCTGCAATTGATGACCATATCTTTTGTTCGATGAAATGTTTAAATGCCGGTTTAATTTGCTTGATAAAGTCATTCAGTAGAGGCATTTTTGGACTCAACGGCAATATCTTTTCGATCGCCATCAATTCACCACGATCAACATGGGAAGGATTCGGCGCTGAATTCATGAGGATTGTGATGCTTTCTTGTGTCATCTTTTGAATTATATTTAAAAACAAATTTACATATCTACTATGGTGCTCAAATATAATAGCTGTCTTTATTGGTGATAACGGCCTCAAATGATCGGCCTCTTTCCAACCAAATACATTCAGGTTTCTCAGGAAGGGGTCAGGCAGAAAAGCATCGTCTACGCATTTTGAAATGTAATTCAGAATGTCCAACGTACAGGTTTGTTCTGTGCATGATCCAGTACATTTTTCAAGATGTTTTAAAACTGCCGACTTTACAAGATATGATGGTAAATCGTGGTAATTTCTCAAAATATACTTGAGGAACTTCTGGCAGTCTCTATGTGTATTATCCATTGCCCTTAAGATAGCAACTTCGGCAGGAGCAAAATCTATCAACCAACACCCACAACCCTCTTCATCGTCATCTTTTTGGCAGCCTTTTGGGACAAGGTAACAATTCTGTCTTAGTTCAAACGCACGACTCTTATGTGTCTGGTCATGGAATAATGGACACCTTTGGTCTCTCTCGAATTGATCGATTTGATCTTTAGTTATTTCTATAGCAGGCATAGTATCTACACTGATCTGCAAGCCATCCGAATCAAATAAAACATTCCAAGCTTCAATTTCATGTTCACCTAATACTTGAAGGAGAGCGTGTTTGATATTAGCACTCAGCTCAGTTTCCTCCAATTTGCGTTTACTTTGCTTTAGTTTACCAGATTTTTCTGAAAGGTCACCTACTTTTGTTAAATATGAAAGTAAATGTTTTCGAAATTCCCAAGAATGAAGCTGTGTGTTTTTAAAACACTCGTCTAGTGTTACTGGGTGGACATCAAGAAAAAGTCGTACATAACCTGGTCTGCATCCCTCTTTAATAACTAGTTCATCAATAGGGAAATCTTTCATCTGGAGAATCATCATGAAATCGAATTCATCGGCTGTGAACAATCGACTACCTTCCTCCATACTACCTACTGGTATAACTTTAGCTAGTTCAAACTTCAGATTTTTACTTAAAGCTTTTTCCCAAATTTTTCCGATCAGATCTTTTGTTGATTTTCTAATGTCGTCGATATCTCTGTCACTTGTTCTTAGTTTAACAGACTTCATCACAGTTTTAAAGTATTTGGTAAATGTAGTTGGACTCTGAGACATGTTAATATCTTATACTTGAGTTATTGCTTTTTCTGAAATATATAAACTACGTTTTATAATTTTCTATAACACACTTATACTACATTAATTTTCTGGGGTTTTTTTTCTAATCCAGTTTTTAACCTTATAAATTATAAATAAGGAAGTGTAGTGTTTTGATACATTATCATGACAAATAAATATTAAAAAAAAAAATTTTATCATTAGAAAAACGTAAAACCAAACGTGTGATAACATGCCTCCATTGTAAACGGACTATAATTTTGGGTCAAATTATTTGCAGTTTTAATAAATCATAATTTACGCAAAAAACAGAACTATCAAAAGACTGCTGAATTTACCTGAATAATACAAGTCCAGTATTCAAAGTTTGTTTATACTGTATGCCTATAACTTTCCGTTATTGTAGGTTCGTGTGCAGTTTAAAATATGTAATCCGAAACCCACATGACATAAAATAACAAGTAGCTGCTTATCGGTAATCATTAGACACAGATAATATAATACAGTGGTAGAATTTTCGGCTTTCGCTTCTGTTTAATGTCATTTTCTTGGTTACGGTAATTTTTAATTAAGATTCAACTGTAAAGTTGAACATGGCTTACCTAATATCATAAAGATGGCATCATTTCAAGTTATAATTGTCTCTAATACTAGTTTTTTTAATTTATAGTTCCATAGCCTTTTCTTAATTACTGACGATGTCGATATTGTAAAGAAGTAAACATGAGCACTCGTTGATGTCAGAAAGTTAATACATCATCGAAAACTCGCCCAGTCATTAATATAGTACTGTTTGCATTGCGAAATATACGTTTCCTCGCTTTAATAAAAAGTACATAGTACAAAATGCATTACCATGGGCTATGTACTACTGCATCCATACCAACTTCTTAAATTAAGACTAAACAAAGTTCAATATGTATAGATTTTCTTACCCAAATATGAAATGGCTTGAATTTTGCCAAAAATGTTCAGGTATCAGTAGTAATAAGTACGTGTTCCTATTCTTATCCTCGTCCCTGTGTTTAGGCGTGTTTAACAATTCTGTGATTGTATGATTTACTACATGGTTCATTGCTTTTACCTTGTTCCCTCATAAAGAATATTGTTATTTATAATTCAAAATATACACTTAGTATTCAGATATGCCAATAATTAAATACTCCTTACTTAAAATAAAATAGTAGATCTATTACATCGTTTTAAAATATATTGAAGACTTTAATTAGATTAAATCTCAAACGATATAAACATGTTTATCAACGATATCAAGTTTGTTGTACCAGATTTCGCCTTTTTTGTCAAATCTTGATTATTGATTCAACACACACACATATATATATATATATATCAGTTGTTCTACCTATAAGTCAAATGAGTTTTGTTTAAATATACTTTTTCACTTTTTTGGTCTTTTGGAAAATGTTGTTTGTGCTGTATTTAGACCCTTCTACGACGCATTTGTTTAGCATGCACACGTATAAAAACTGCGGTTTTTATCTAACGCAATCATAAGTTTAAACGTAGTTTTCAATTTAGACTTGTTTATGTATATATGAATAATAACGGTACTATGAAGAATGAAATAACACTTCTCGTTACCTTGATGATAGTTTTGCTGTTAATAACCAAGTATACTCTGATCATTCTGCTAACATTTACCCCTAAGAAAACTTCAGAGATAAATATAATATACGACATATACTAGTACACAGCAATAATTGTTCTCTAGTACACAGCAACAATTGTTCTTTTTTATTATATAATATATTGTACTGAATTTTTATCGCGTATTATTGTCCTTTTAGCAGCATTTTTAACATTGTCATATAAGCAGTGAAGGAGGAGGGGTCATAAAAATAGGTTCTACTAACTATTTTGTTTTCTTAAAATGTCCTGTTCCAAGTAGGATATATGGTAGTTATTATTTTCAGCCCATAACAAACCATGACGTTGTCAGTTAATTTTCGATTTATGAGTTTGACAGTCCCTCTGGTATCTTTCGTCCCTCTGTTATCAAAAAGTAAAATCAAAACAGTACTGGAAAAAAGTAAAATCATAAAAGTTCTGAACTCCAAGGAAAATTCAAAACGCAAAGTCTCTAACTAAATGGCAAAACAAAATGCTAAAACACATCAAACGAATGGTCAACAATTGTCATATTCCTGACTTGGTACAGGTATTTTCAAATGTAGAAAATGGTGGATTGACCCTAAATCGATATTATATCTGTCCCAAGTCTGGAGACTGTAATTATGTGGTTGGCATGTCGTTGGTTGACTACTTTCATATTTTATTTTCATTTTATTGTACTTACATTTACTCAGGTCGTTGATTTCTTTTAAAAATTGTTTTTATGATTTCTGTAATTTAGAAACCTTTTACAGATTACTATACATATTGAATGTGGTTCATTGTTTTGAGTCCGAATGTTGACCTACATTCTTAATGTTTGGTCCCATGGGTACATCTTCTGTCTTAATATAGTTCGTTCTTATGTTGTACTGTTATACCACTGTCTCAGGTAAGGGAGAGGGTTGGGATCTTGCTAACATGTTAAACCCCGCCACATTATGTATGTATGTGTCTGTAATTCAGTGGTTGTCGTTTGTTTATGTGTTACATATTTGTTTTTCGTTCATTTTTTGTACATAAATAGGGCCGTTATTTTTCTAGTTTGCATTGTTTTACATTGTCATTTGGGGGCCTATTATAGCTGACTATGCGGTATGGGCTTTGTGCATTGTTGAAGGCGGTGACTTATAGTTGTTTATTTGTGTGTCATTTTGGTCTATCGTGGAGAGTTGTCTCATTGGCAATCATACCACATCTTCTTTTTTATACTTAACGCAGTTTTACACATTACATAACTTCTCAGACAAAACAGAAAGTTACTTTGAATCTGCTTGCTGATTAAGAGAATTTTAGAGGCATTTCTAAAATAAAATGTATAAGTTTAAATCTTACTACGTCGCTAAATTGATATCCTTTTAGAAAAAGTTTGACTCCTTACAAAAGTGTTGATTATGTATCTTTCTATAATAAATTTTAGACACTACTACGATCTTAAATTGATATCTTTTTAGCATAATTCTGTTCAAATTGTCAACGTGGGATTTACAAGCTTTTTTAAGAAGATTAAAATTACGTTTGCAGGTTACCGCTGAATTTCAATAAATCCAACGTAATAAATGCACAAAGTATTACGAAAGATATTTTAATGAAAAAGAATCTATATGCCTTTGATAAAAATAATGCCAACGATGTTAATTTATTTTATCTATAGAATGTTCATTACTGAATTTACCAATAGAAATAAGAAGATGTGGTTTGAGTGGCACTAAGAAAACTCTCCATCCAAGTCGCAATGTGTAGAAAAGTAAACAATTATAGGTAAAAGTACGGCCTTCAACACGGAGCCTTGGCTAACACAGAACAGCAAGCTATAAAGGTACCCAAATGCCTAGTGTAAAACAATGCATACAGGAAAGCCAACGGTCTAACCTATAAATTAAAAAGGCCATGTATGAACAAAATCAACAAAGGACAACTATTAAACCACAGGCTCCTGACTTAGGACAAGTTCAAAAAAATGCAGCCGGTTTTAACAGGCACCAACCTTCATCCTTACATTAAAAAATAGTGTAACATAACATCGTAGGACGACATACTATAGAATATCAATTGAAATGGCTAAACTCGATAAGAAAAAAACAAGTAAACATACACCGAACGAATAAATGTGATGTATGACACAATATAAATATAATATTAATTAAAAAAAAACGGGATAAAAAAAAACAACGTCAAAAAGATAACTCTTACCCTGGACAAAATGGAATTGAATAGATTAACATACACAGGTAAATTTGAGTATAATTATTTTGCTGTTAGGAGTACGGAAATACATTTGTTGTTCCTATTACGATCAAAGTAGTGAAAATGTTTCTATCGTCGCACAATATACCGAGTACCGAGGTGTTCAGAATTGATTAAACGAAAGACCGACCGTAGGGAGGTCATTCTTTTAGGCAATCCTTACACCCCGAGATGTGTTCTTCAACAAGAAAAACCTTAAAATATGTATTATCTTGATTATATACCAGCAACTGAAAACAATATTGCAAATTGTCATCACCCGATAATGGTGATATGTAAGCAGTTTATTGTACCTACTTAATTTATGAAAAGAGTGCTGTGAGGTGTTTTTTCCCGCAGTTAGTGAAAGCCAGTTTATTTAAAAAAATATTTTAACAAATGATCTAATCAGAAATAAAGACTGTGTGTGGCAATACAGAGAATCCGAATTTCAATCTTTACTCCATAGATCCCATTTTGCTAGGTCCGTTGCTGCTATTCTAAAGAAATATAATAATATTTAATCATTTAACAGAGTGGGAGAAATATATAAGTGAAAAAAGTTAAAAACTAACACGAAGAAAGCACGAAATCGAAATACCAGTCAATGTAATACGAACGCGTATATTTATACACGTATTTACTTGTTTGCACCTGTCCTAAGTCACAAATATATCGATTGTTTGTGTGGTTTATAAGTGTTTCTCGTTCCTCGGTTTTATATAGATTATACCGTTGGTTTTCTCATTTGGATGGTTTTCAACTAGTAATTGTTTAGCCCTTTATAGCATGCTCTCTGGTGTGAGCCAAGGCTTCGTGTTGAAGACCGCACTTTGACCTATAATAGTTTTACTTTTAAAACCTGTGACTTCGATGGAGGGTTGTCTCATTCGTAGTCTTACCACATTTGCTTATATCTATGAAGTTCAAAGTTTGATTTCCAATCCAGTGTGAATCACTTAGATTTTCAAAATCCTACACACAAATGTGTTAAATCGGACATGTTTTAAAATCCCCAAATGGCAACAAAAAACTATCAAACAAAATAAATATAAATGTGAATTATAGTTTGCATTTTGGTCAACGAAAGTAATTACCTTACACGAGTGATTATTCTATGTCTTGAAGCATATGTCATTGAAACTTAGTATCATCCGGGTTAAAACAATGTTTTATTATTCTGGAAGAAAATAACTCCATATAGGTATAAAAATATAGATAAAGCAACATCTATATACAAAAACAAGGGTGGATGTATTTTTATTCATCATAAAAACCTTCTAAAAGAATACAAAGAAGTAGGTTCAGTAAGACCCCTTTTTGGCCCCAAAATATAGCGGTTTTACAGAATTGCTTTAATGTAAACTTTTAGTTATTTTTTGGAAGGTATAATGCCTCTGCTACATAAGTATGGGCTGTTTTTTGGCATTACAATGCACATATATATCGGTACTTGCATCATTAAGTCATGCTAAATTACTGAAATCTTCACAATTTCATCTTTTTAGTTTCCGTCTTAAATGAAAGTGGCCGCATTCGTGTTCATTCTTGATATTGAAATGTAAGTTGTGTTTAATGATAAAACATAACATATATAAAGGTTGAGGATGAACACGGATGCGGCCACTTTCATTTGTGACAAAAGCCATATGAAAAGTGACAGTTTTTGGCATATTTGATAGATTTTTCATATTTAAGCTAGAATCGGTGCGTTTTAAATGAGTGAATCAGTTAAAATTTTTCACAAAAAATAATTGAATCAATTGAAATAGACATATAAGTGTTTAAAAAGTGTCCAAAATCCTTCGTCAGATGAACTTGAAATTTGAGGCCAAAACCGGCCTTTAACGGGCCTCCTCCTTTGATAATTTAAAATAATGTTTCAAATTATTGATGACAAATTCGATTATTAAACCAATGTAAACAATGTTCAAAGATCTTATCACAATATAAAGATTACCTTACTAATAATTTGATGGTTTAAAGACTCAAATGATTTAAACGGATCACAAAGTGATTACCGCGCTTTGAGTACAATTTAATTGTAAAATCTAGGCTGTGAAATACCGTTTATAATAAGATTTCTACAGCCAAACTTATTACAAAATGTAATCAAATATTTATACCTGTGAATGAAGACTTTATGATTTAATAGTGATGCATTGATAACCTTCGTTAAAATTTATGACATCATTACACAAACGTCATAACAAACCAGTTGCGATATATAAATGCCGTATAATGGAGCTAAAGGAACATCACCGTCTCAAAAAGGAAAATTAACAATAGGGGATGAAAAATATCGACTCTTTTGTCGTAAATTTTATTATGGATTTTCCCTTTAGACATTGAAATAATTAATTATAGAAAAGGACAAGTACTGTTGTTTATGTTAGATTTATTTAAAGTAAGTTTTTTTGGTAAATTTCTGTAGTATATTCAGAGAACTCTGGATAATTTTATATCATCCAGATAATGGTATGTATTTTTTTGAATGTGTCAACCAAATGTACTTGTAACAATGACGTGTATATACTGATTTCGGACATACATTGAGATTCATAGTTAATAAAGGCAACAGTAGTATACCACTGTTCAAAAGTCATAAATCGACTAAGAGAAAACAAATCCGGGCTACAAATTTAAACCGAGGGAAACACATCAAATATGAGAGAAAATCAACGAATCAACAGAAACTCTGAAATGTAACAAAACACAAACAACAACGCAACAGCAACAAACTATAAGATATTTGTGAATACAGGAATAAATGTGTTATTAAAGCGGCACAATTACTGCCATGGAAATACTTACTGCCTGTTGATAAATTATATCGCCGAAACGTTCGTATATGTTGTTCAGGGAAAAATTAAAACCATTTCATTCATATCTAAACATTTACATTGTTTGTCTGTATGTCTTTTTCATTTTTAGCCATGGCTTTGTCAGTTTATTTTCAAATTATGAGTTTGACTGTCCCTCTGGTATCTTTCGTCTGTCTTTTACAGTAAGTGAATATGTCATTCTTTCCTTTTTCGTTACAGGGAAGTCTTTAGACGAGTTACAGCAACTAGATTAGCAATGAGATTTTTCAAAATAGATGTAAGAAGGTGTGGTATGAGTGCCAATGAGACAACTCTGCATCCAAGTCACAGTTTGTAAAAGTAAAGACCATGTAGTCAAATATGAAAACTTTTCTTGATAAGATTGTGTGGAAGTTTAGTAAAGTGAGTATCAAAAACATAACTGTAAATATAATTCAGAGGACCATCAAAAGGACGTTTTTTGTTTTTTTTTTATCTAAAACCTCTAAAAGAGGTGTTAAAAATACCAGAAACACATTCAAACTCATTACTCAAAAATAAACTGACAACGCCATGGCTAAAAAAGAATACGACAAACAGACAAATAATAGTACACAAGCCACAACATAGAAAACTAAAGACTAAGAAACACGAACCCCACCAAAAGCTGGGGTGATCTCAGTTGCTCAGGAAGAGTAAGAAGTGCCTGCTTCAAATTTGGCACTCGTCGTGTTGCTCGTGATATTACCAACTCGGTTAAAAGTCTCATTCGGTAGGTCACATTCATGAAAGGGAAGGGGATTGCAGTTACGACGTAAGGAACATATCCGATAACATCTATGAAACAGATATTCCATAACGATTAACCAACTCGTCATGGCATCCATTAAATTTGCGAATGGAAGTTTTCAACCTTACCATTTGGAATTCTTCGTTTAATAAGCTTCCTTGTGACCAGCAACCCTCTATCAAGAAAATCATTATAGGAAATACAAGTCCGGGAATATCGTATCAACTGGGAGATATATACTTCGTATGAAGCCGTTGCTTAAATTTCGCTACATAGAAATTAAAGTTAACAATCGAAATGATGAAATCATCTCTTTTGTCGTAATATTTTTTTGTTTTCAATCGGCCCTCATTGTCAAATTTTAGATGTAAGTCAAGATATGAGGCAGACATAACTGTATCCTTTTTGTATCCTTTATCTCTTGTTCGATGGGATATATGCGTTCAACGTAGACACCACATTTTGATTTTTAGTGAGAGAACATCATCTATATAGCGGGAAAAAAAGCTAAAGGATATTGCTATTTTTTTTCTTTAAAAAAATCCTGTGTCGACTCTTAAGAAAAGGGAACAAGTCGGCAAGAAGAAGGGCACAATTAGTTTCCATGGGAATACCGATAGTGTGTTGGAAATAAACATTTTTTCATACGCTTTATTACAAAATGCAATAACAAGTTCTTCGTTAGTAGTTCGTAAGGTAGTTAGAAGCACTGACAGTTTTGTAGTAGACCACTTACAAGATGCCGAGATGAAACACGAACAATGGTTGTTTGTGTAATCTATGTAACCAGTATAAAGTCGGGACTTTCAATTGTTCGAAAGATACTTTTAGCTGAATGAAGGAAGTGGTGAGATTGATTACAATTTGACTCTCTGGGGAGCGTACGGACTTGAATGTAAAACAATTGATAATTTCAATTTAATTTGAAAACTCCCGTATAGTAAATGCGCTCTAAATGCGTCCCACCATTACTGCGCTATTGTGTGCCTTTGTGGTTCTTTATTACCTACATAACGAGGCATTTGGATACGGAGGTAGAGTCATTGAATATATATGTTGGACTCAAATCTATGGCTTTATTTATATATTTTAAACAGAAAAATGCCGTTGATGATTTTTATGTTTATCGATACATGGACACAGCCTGTGATGAGAAAAGTTTGTAAGAATACGGAGAATATTTATAATAATTTTAAGAATAAGGAGATATGGTACGATTGAAAATGAAACAACTATCAACAAGTTTTAAAAAGAAGATAAAAGCAATTAAATGCAACCGTAGTTCTGCAACAATGAGAAAAAAAACATAAGAACAAAATATAAAAAAAACAATTTAAAAGGGCTTAACGCATCAGATTGATATAAAGCAGAACAAGCATCTCTAACAAAAACACAGAGTGAATGTTGATTGGTATTTATACATCCCTATGTACAACATGATTCAAATTAGAGATATGCGAATACTCAATTTTTACAAAGTTTGGTGATCATGTTGCATATATCTACCCTTTCCATCTTGAAATGCTAAAAGAAATGATGCAAAAGATAGAGTTATATCTGCTTCACAAAAGAGATGAATTAAGCTTTCCAATTTATGAACTTTCTATTTCTAGCAACGCCTGTATATGGAGTATGCATATCCCAGGGCTTTTAAGTAAGCTTTTAAAACAAGAGTTCTGTTTGGTGAAATTGAAATATTTTATTTCAATATTTTCTGAAACCTATACAAGTTTGTTGACTGCTATGGCATATATTTGTCTCACTGATGACGACGGAAATGTTCCAATTGTCTTAATCACCACCTTAACTCCACCTTCTTTTCTCCACTAGTATGATAAACCAAATAACACTTTTTTGAATTTGAAATTACATAGTCAATGCGACGGGTGCCACAGAAGTTCTTTTTTCGATGTATTTATTTAGAGTCATTTCTTTCTAACCAAAATTTTGTAAACGTTGTTTGGTGTTTGTTGTTGTTTTCTAAACGCTTCAAAAGTAGAAACAAATACATCGTTTAATCAATGTTTACTGACCTGTTTGAACTTTCCATAATGCATGCACATGTTGTTGGTAAACAGACTTTTTTAGAAACGTAGAAACAAATTCATCGTTTAATCAGGTTGAAGGTGTTCTAACAAACGATGAACGACAAACTGTAGACGCATTTCAAGCGAGTGCATAGTTTGTCAAAGTTTATGTAAACTTTACAAACGTATGTTAGAAACAAATGATCAAAATATGCGTGCGCTTAGCCACTTGCATCGTTTGTGAATGAAGAAATGCACCCTTAGATAAATCCGAAGGGAACCGCTTTTTTAATTTATTATCACTGTTATCTTTTCAGAGTTATGATACTTATAAAAAAAAATAAGGTATGATAATGAGTACAACAAAAGAGCGAGCTATAAAAATCAGTTGAAAAAGGCTTCACTCATCAGATGGATATAAATACAAAAATTACACAGAGTGGACGTGGCCGGGTACTTTTATTTCGCCTCTATTTGATAAGCGTACATAATGCTTATAACAACGGAGTTTAAGTGAATGAAATTTAGTTTGGAATAAAGATGGTTTATATATTAACTGAATCAAAGATGTTTAACCCTATCATATAATTATGTTCACCTACCAAACGACGAGCATGTCATACAGTAGTTGTCGATGGTTGGTGTTTGCCATTTTTGTTTTTCGTTAATTGTTTAAATTAGGTCATTTTTTTTCTCTTTTGAATTGTTTACTTTTGCCTAGTAGTAATTTATTGCTGTTTATACAGCAATGATTTTGCATCAATTTGAATGTTATATGGACTCTGTTAATATTTGTTTGTTTGTGATGTATGTTTACACAGATTTGGCTGCTGTGCTCCAGTTATTGTCCCATTAACAATATAGTGGAACAACACAAATTGGAGGTTAAGTTAGCTATAAAACCCAGGTTTAACCAAAATTTTCTTCGTAAAATGCCAATACAAGTCAGGATAATGGCAACAGTTTCCACCTTTTCTGTTAGCTGATAAGGTTTGATTTTGTCAGTTTTGATATACTACCCCTTATTGAAATTTTCTTGGAGCTCGGTATATTTGTTATAAATTTTGATACCTTTATCCTTCGGTTTTTATTTTCATATTTCATATAGGGTTTAATAAAAAAAAAAAAAATTAGGGAGCTACTATTTGATTTTTTTAGTGTGGGGGGGGGGAGGGCTTGAATGAAATTTGGGAAAAAAAGTAGGACAGGAGTATTAGGTAAAAAAAAAGAAGGCAGGATGAGCAACTTTGATTAAAAAAAAAAATACGGCAGAATGACAACTTATGTACAAAATGTGAGAGTAAACTAATAAAAATGCAGGACCAAACAGAGTGAAAAATAAAAAAAAAACAGGACAATTTTTTTCATTACAGCCCCCAATAACTATCAAATGGTAGCTTCCTTAGCAAAAACGTTGTCCATAGTCGATTATTATTCGCTAGCTTCCGCTAGTTGTATATTTATTCGTTGTTGAGAGCCGTATGTGACTTATAATGTCTGGTTATGGTTGTCTCATTTGCGTTCATTCCATATAACATAATATTACTAGTTTATTGAACATGTAGTTTATAATAAACTGATGTTGAAAGAAATTAAAATTCTCTAAATATATTTTTCCTTATTTCTTCTTGTTTTTGATGTGATTATTAAATCTGTGTGTTGTCTATAATTTAAGAATTTTTTTTTAGTACTCCTTAATATATATTGCTTTCTTGAAATAATAAGATTCAATAAGGTAATAGGGATCTGTTTATTTTATTTGTATTTTTTTCTTGTTGGTTCTTTTAATTGTTTTTTTTTTAAACCTTTTGTTTATATTTGTTTAATTAGCTCCTGTTTGTGTATGCTTTTTTTGTAAGGTGTCAATTATAAAACTTAACACAAATCATATAGATATTCACATTTTTATAACTAGTAATTAATTTAACTTAAGCTAAACTAAATGCATTTAAAGTGACATATGGAAAGGCAAAATGTACATTAAAATTAATGTCAAACTTATGAAAAGAAGATGTGGTATGAGTGCCAAGAGACAATTCACAATAGACAAAATAACATAGCAAGTAACGATTACAGGCCACCGTGTGGCCTTCAACAATGCGCAAAGCCTATACCGCATAGTAAGCAACTTAAAATTTAGAAATTACTGCGACATTTTTATTTTTTGCAGAAAATGCTCCAGCTCGTATTTGGGTTTAAAATGACAAAATCGCAATAATAAATGCACGCATAATTTCTGAATTTACAGTTTTAAAGTCTCCTTTCTTTTCAGATTTAACAAAGGCAACAGTAGTACACCGCTGCTCAATAGTCATAAATCGAATGAGAGAAAATAAATCTGGGTTTCAACTAAAACCGAGGGAAACACATCAACTATGAGAGGAAACCAACGAAATAACAGAAAACAGAACGCGCTGGTGGTAAATATGCAATCAATGTGTTCATCTGTTCATACGGAATGTGCGACCAAAATGTTTAGATAATTCAACATATAGAAAAATATAACATGATGTACCGATAGATCTCCAAATCAAAATAGTAAGAATGTATCAAAAAGTAAAATCACAAAAATACTGAACTCCGAGGAAAATTTTAAAAGGAAAGCCCCCAATCAAATGGCAAAATCAAAAGCCCAACCACGTCAAACAAATGGATAACAACTGTCATATTCCTGACTTGGTACAGGCATTTTCAATCAGTTGACCATATATTAAATAATGATGAAAATTATTGTTATCATTCACCATATTAAACATTTCTAAGAATCAGCAAGCAGGAAATTTGTTTTTGACTGATCTGCCAAGTTTTCACACGTTACGACTACACACTGTCAGACTCCTTATCATTCTGTTCATTTCTTCCATTAAAAAGTGTGAAGAAAATATTTCTTGGACTTATGGACGGAGACACAAAATGTTTGGCAAATTAACCTTAACTCTACCTCACTCCTATTCTGGTGATATACGAATAACGAAAAACACAATATGACTTTAACATACTAGCTCTTGTTCGATCTCTGCATCTTTTGATTGCTGTTTTTTTTAATCTTCAATAAGCGTCCATGACAGCTTTTTCAGATATGGTTTAGTCAAGGTTCGTAATTCTGCAATAGTAGACCATTTCTTACGTGCAATGAATTCTTTTACTGCAGGTTCTGTTTTTTTTAATGAAGTCGTCCAGCAGTTGCAGTTTTTGGCTTATTGGTAGAATATATTCAATAACCATGGAATCACGACAGCCATTTAAAGGATTCTGAATAGTGGTGTTTTCCTGAGTCATCTTGAGAATAGTTTGTAGAAGCAAATCTACATATCTACTATTATGTTCAAATATTATTGCTGTTTTAATTGATGATAGCGGTCTTAAATGATCAAATTCTTTCCAACCAAATGCATTCAGATTTCTCAGGAAGGGGTCGGGCAAGAAAGCTTCGTCTACGCATTTTAAAATGTAGTTCAGAATTTCTAACGTACAGATTTCTTCTGAACTGGATCCTGTACATTTTCCCAGATGTTTTAAAACTGCCGACTTAACGAGGTAGGATGGTAAATCATGACCATGTTTTAAAATATACTTAAGAAATTTGTGGCAGTCTCTGTGTGTTTTATACATTGCCCTCAAGATAGCTTCGGCAGGAGCAAAATCTATCAACCAACACCCACAACCCTCTTCGTTGTCATCTTTTTGGCAGCCTTTTGGGACAAGATAATAATTCTGTTCAAGTTCAAACGCACCACGCTTATGTGTCTGGTCATGGAATAAGAGATCCCGTTGGGATCGTTCAAATTCTTCCTTTTGGCCTTTAGGCATTTCTATAGCAGGCATAGTATCTACACTGATCCACATTTCACCCCAATCAAATGCAACATTCCAAGCTTCAATTTCATGTTCACCTAATATTTGAAGGAGATCGTGTTGGACATTTCCAATCATATCAATTTCATCCAATTTTCGTTTAGTTTGTTTAAGAATTCCAGATTTTTCTGATAGGTCATCTATTTTTTGTAATTGTGATAGTAAATGTTTTCGAAATTTTCAAGAATGAAGTTGTGTATTTTTAAAACACTTGTTTAGTCTTACCGGTTGCTCTTCCAGAAAGAGTTGTACAAAACCTGGTCTGCATCCTTTCTGAATCATTATTTCATCGATGGGAAAGTCTTTCATTTGGACAATCATCATGAAATCGAGTTCATCGGCTGTGAACAATCGACTACCTTCTTCTATACTGCATACTGGTATAACTTTAGAAAGTTCGAAATAATCATTCTTATTCAAAGCTTTTACCCAAATTTTCCTAATGAGATCTTTTGATAATTTTCTAATGTCGTCAATATCTGTGTCAGTTGTATTTAGTCTTGAACAACCTATTACAGATTTAAAGTATTGGGTAAATTCATTTGTATCCTGATTCATGTCAATTTCTTATAGTTGAGCACACATTTTTTTCTGAAATATAAAAAGTATACGAGAATAATTTTTATCCACACTATTTTATCAAAGTTAATGTTTGAATCAAATCAATCAGTTGAAGCTTTGGATTTGTTTTCATTTTTGGTTGTTTTAACGCAACTTTAAAGCACAGCTTATGGGCTATTTCAAAACCACCGTCCCTTCGATGGGAAAACTAACAATCCTAGATAAAGGCAGATGTGGTGTGAGTGCCAATGAGACAACTCTCCATCCAAATAACAATTTAAAAAAGTAAACCATTATAGGTTAAAGTACGGCCTATTAAGATTAGAAGTCGAGTGCACCCGCAGGAGCGGGTTCGAACTCACAATCTCACTGTTATCTGGCCAGTGATTACAGCAGTAACTCCTGCGATCACTCGACCCAGACCCCTTTTAAACTTAAGAAAAATGAATATACAAATTAAAAAGTCATACATCATAAGGAAAACGTACTAATGAACCCTCGGTGATACCATCGCCGTTATTTCATACGGTCTTCAACATATAGTTTTAATTAATCCAATAATAAAAGATTTCTATCTAGCCAAACTCAATTTCAAAGAAAGTAATTCAAAAAAAGATGTTTAAGGAATGGAGCAGTTTTATTCCACAGCATCTACTGTAGATTCATTGTTTTGTGTGGGTATCAAGTTTCATGGATTGAGGAAAAAATGCATTTATGTGGATATTTGATTTCATGACTTTTCCATGTTTTTTTCAAATTTCTACATACAAAGTCTGTGAAAATTTGTTATTCGTTGAGAATTTGTATCCAACGAATAATAATTAATCCACAGTAGTAAGATGCGATGAATAAATTTGCCAACATCGATGATTTCCATTTGTGAAGCGTCCGTTGTCAGTTCCATCAACCTTAGTTTCTGCTATTGATATAAGCATTAACATCCAATCTATATTTTTTCAGAAAAGCCTCATAACTATATCACCTTCTCATTGTATGAAGAGAGCCGTGGTTTGGTGGTTAGTGCATCGGACTACTAACACAAGGTTCCTGGTTCGATTCCCGTTCCGGGATCAAAATTTCGGGGACTGAATTTTCGGCTCTCCTTTGACACCTTTTGCGAGTATGGTCTTGATGAAACGATGATTGTCCATCGGAAGGGGACGATAAATGGCTGACCTGTGTTAAGAGAGAGCAATATCTCTTTCACGTAAAAGACACCCTTGCAGTTTTCGATAAAGAGCAGGCTAATTACGCTGCAAGGCAGCACTCGCAACCGCATAGTGGAAATGAATTAATATAAGTTGCAAAACTTGTTTCCCAATCCACTATAAATAAATATGTTTAAACTATCATTGTATGTGCATGTCTCAGCTTGTTCTCTTCTCAAGAGCTCCAATCATTCAATGTAAAACTTATATAATAAGTTCAAAAGAAATAGGATATTCATTATGGTGATCGATTATTGAGATTTTTGTTTTAACCAAATTACTGTCTTCAGCCAATATCAAAATAAGGACATATGGTGTGATTTAAAACGAGATAACTATCAATTTACGACCATTATTGGTAGTCAATGTAGACCTAGTATTAAATGTACTGATAACTGAACTATTCATTATAATTTCGGCACTTTAAAACAAAAGGATGTCACTGCGACGTCATACAAATATTGACATTGACATAATTTAATGTCAAAATTAATGTGTTACAAAGTATTTTTGGACAAAAGAAATGAGAATCAAACCCCAGAAGAAATAAGGGAGTAATAGGAGAGGACTACTACATTTAAAAAAGATATATACATAACTTTCCATATTATAAAAAGCTACTACCATATCCTCTTTGTAGTCCACACTAAATTTGATTTTAATTGAAAGTTTGAAACAACTCAATTTTTTATTATGACATCAGTTTCATCGATTGTTTGCATTAAGAATATATCTATCCATTTTAAGACACAAAACGCATGTGAAGGTATTTACGAAAAAAATATATAAAGCATTCCTAGCGCACGCAAAACTCATGATACACATACATATATATGTAGCAAGTATTCAACTTTACTTTATTTTTGTCTACTGTTTAAAGAGGCCATCATGTAAGATAATGTAAATGTAAATAAGGTTTACCCAAAAACAAGTTATACACTCGATGAAAGTAATTCTTAACAAAAGTTTGTATTTGTTTTCTTTTTTCATCTTTTTTTTTGACGTGTTGAACAATGTTTTGAATAATATATAAGCCTTTAATTGAATTTAAACATATTTATTTATAGTGGATTGGGTAACAAGTTTTGCAACTTATATTAATCCTTTTCCACTTTGCCGGTGCGAGTGACGTCTTGTAGCGACATTAGCCTGTTTTTTTGGAAATCTTCAAGGGTGTCTGTAACGTGCAAGAGATATGGCTCTCTCTTAACATGGATCATCCATTTATCGTCCCCTTCCGACGCACTACCATCGTTTCCTCAAGACTATACTCGCAAATGGTGTCAAGGGAGAGCCGAAAATATTGTTCAATATTTTACAGATTGGACTGTTATCGGCTAATATTCTTTACGTACTCACACATTATATCTTTTAAACAATAGATCAAATATAATGTCATTATATACTGTAGTTATTGTGAAAACGAGATGGATTTACGGGGGGCCTACAGCATGTACAATGTCATTTAAGAATAATCCTCGACCAGGCCCACACCTACATGTATAAGGGGTAGGAAAATAACAAAAAAACACCATAGAACTAAGACATACTACATTTAGATACACTAAATCTGGATCCAATTCCGCACGTTTCAATTGATCTTCTCTGAAATCTTCAATAGGAATCCATGGTAGTTTTTTAAGATATGGTTTAGTCAAGATACGTTTCTCTGAAATAGTTGACCATTTCTTAAGAAAAATAAATACTAATCAATACGAACCCCACCAAAAGTAAGGGTGGTATCATATTTCTCCAATGGTAAGCATGTGACACCGGTCATGTTGCTCATGATAATAAAAACCTGGTAATAAATCTTATTCTTATTGATATTTTATTCTCATCTATAGCTCTAAATATTTTTTTGTGTTTTCCGCCTGCCAGCTTTACTATATAAATGTATTTTTATGTAAATTCATTATCTTTTTTCAAGAAATAACTACCTCTCGTCTTTGTTCATAATTTTCAGTGGTCATACAGCTATAAAATGCTTCTACTGATTGGCCACAGGACACTTTCTACGTGTCCTTATCTTATATCGGTCAATCACATGCATTCGTTTACCAAACAAATTGTCATTAAAACTCATAAACAGTGCAAGATATAGAAACATCTTTTCTTTTGTGGATTTGGAATATTAAAACTATAAAAAAAGTTGAGATAAAATGTTATTGCCTTTGTACCGAGTTACTTAAAAAGAACAAATATAGAAAAATAAATTTAAAACAAAAAAATCATACATGCATTTATACATACTGGATAAGTCCCTTTAACTGTGGATAGACAACCACACTTTCTAGTTGCAGTTTTTTGAAATCTTCAATAGGGTCCCATTTCAACCCATTTAAATATGGTTTAGTTAAAATTCTTAGTTCTGCAATGGTTGACCATTTCTTTTGTGCTATGAATTCTTGTACTGCCGATCTGATTTTGTCCATAAAAATGTCAAGCTGTGGTGGTAATGGATTCAAGGGTACAAAGTATTCGATTGCTCTGATTTCACGGAGCTCAAATATGTCCTGTGATACACAATGTTCGTCAATTGCAATGTTTTCCTGGGTCATCTTGCAAATTGTCTGTAGAAGCAGATAAACAAATCTACTATGATTTTCAAAAATAATAGCGGTATCTGTTGGTGATTGAGACCTTAAATGACCGGCTTCTTTCCAACCAAACACATTCAGGTTTCTCAGGAAGGGATCAGGCATGTTAGCATCGTCTAATCTTTTTGAAATGACGTTCAGAATATCCAACGTACAAGATTGTTCCGACCTATGATCTGTACATTCATCAATATGTTTAAGAACTGCCGACTTTACCATATACGATGGTAACTTGTGATAATATTTAAAAAGATACTTGAGGAATTTTTGACAGTCTTTGTGGATTTTATCCATTTTCTTTAAGATGGCAACTTCAGCAGGAGCAAAATCTATCAGCCAACATCCACAACCCTCATCATCGTCATCTTTCTGACAGCCTTTTGGCACTAAGTAGCATGTTTGATTAACTACAAACGCGCGATCCTTATGCTTATCATCATGAAATAAAGGACTTCCACGGACTCCCTCAAAGAGTTCAATTTGCTCTCTTGTAATTTCTATAGCTGGCATAGTATCTACACTAATTTCTGTGTTGTGCCATTTAAACAACACGTTCCAAGCTTCAATTTCATGTTCACCTAGTATTTGAAGCAGAGCGTGTTGAACCTGTGTTCGCAGGCCCATATCAGTCAGATCCCGTTTGATTTGCCTTAAATTCCCAGATGTTTCTGAAAAGTCACCTACTTTCTGCAATTGTGACAGTAAATGTTTTCGAAATTCCCAAGAATGGAGCTGATTGTTTTTAAAACACTCATTCAATCTAACATTGGGGTCTTCCAGTAGGAGTCGTACAAATCCTGGTCTGCAGCCCTCCTTTATAACTATTTTGTCAATGGGAAAATCGTTCATTTTGAGAATCATCATGAAATCGAATTCGTCGGCTGAAAACAATCGACTGCCTTCCTCCATACTACCTACTGGTATAACTTCAGATAGTTCGAACTTTTCATTCTTACTCAAAGCTTTATTCCAAATTTTCCTAATCAGATCCGTTGTTGAGTGTCTAATTTCGTCTGTATCATTGTCACTTGCATTTATTTTTACTTCCTTCATCACAGTTCTAAAGTATTTGTCAAATGTATTGGGACGGTTAGACATGTCAGTATCCAAGAAATGTGTCTTCTGAAAGATAAGAAAACAATTTTTTTTTCCTTTTGAAAAATTTAATTAAAATCTCTATAAATTCTGTGCGTCCTTTCTGTGTTTACCTTCATCTGGTACGCTCAAACCTGAACATTGATTGTTTTTAAATTTATGAATTAATATAACCTTATAACGTATATTTGTAAGAGTTGTGGTTCTAAATGGTTTAATGCATAATAAAAGTATTTTGATATACATAATGAATATTCATCGTGCTGAAAATGTATTGACGAACCTTACGTATTGACATCACAGTAGTTTGTGACTTCAAATCATCATATAGAATCTAGGCGATAATTATAGATTTTGATAAAAAAAAAAAAAAAAAAGATATTCAGATTATTATATAAAAAAAAAACCACACACACACACACACACACACTTCTAACTCAAATATGGCTTTGGTTTTGCCATTTGAGTTCAGTATTTTTGTGATCTTACTTTTTTTCAAAAACTAACTAGGTGCACCTCTTATAGTTTACCTAAAGTAATGTCCCCCCTTTTATCCGTAATATTCACGCAAGTAACGATAAGGCACGAGAAACTCATTTTCGTTTTGGAACATCTAACTCATAGTAAATCAAAATATATATTGTACGCTACATCCAGTTTCAGATTGACGTCCAAATCAGAGTCGACTCTCATTTCATAATTGAGAATTGTTCCTTTGCTTTTATGTGGGTTTTTTTGTGCATGTACTGATTTTGTGTCATGGATGGATAACCAATATCTTTCCTTTTCTATTAAGATTTTTAATATTTATGCAAATGTTGATCCCCTTATCGGAGTCCTCTTTCGATTTCTCACTGTACAACCAACCCTTATCATTTTCATGGTTTGAAACCCGATTGATACGACAATACATCGCCGTTTTCGTTAAGTAATAAAATAGGATGTAAATGTTCCGGGTGCTAAAAATCATTAAATAATAATATAGTAAATAAACTTTCCTCTATTTGATACTGTTTATTTCCGCTTTCCACCAGAACGTATATTTATATATTTCTCTTCAAATTATTATTGTTTTAATGTTACAGTTATAAAAAGTCCAATACGACAATCATGGTAAAAAAAACTTTATCAATGTTCACTGTAATTAAGCATTAGAAAAATAAACACGACTTAAACGATACCAGTTGATTCTCCGCAAATTGAAAAATGCATTTATAGCAAATGTGTTTGCCCCTCTTTTGATTGATAAGCAGAGTATAATTATATCCGAAATCTGAACCTAATAGATCAAAGAAAGGAAGGACAGGAAATTCCTATGGTATTTCGAATGATTTATAAAAATCTATGATTCTACTTGTAGGCACAAATTAGAGTGATGGCTACTATAGGCTTGTGATTTGTAAAATAAAACATCAAATAGAAGATTGGTAAATCCAATAAGAACACACAAAATAAATAGCTAATTCATGCCCTTTGACAAATTTGTCAAAATATAGGTCATCAAATGCTCAACTTGTTTGCATACTATTCGTTCCTGTTTATCACGGTTTTCACATATTATTTATAAGACGGTCAAATTTCAGTATAAAAATAATAATAATATCACTTTCCGCTATCCTTTATCCTGTATCATTATCATGTGTTGTTAACTATTACTAAGTAACAGTTTTATATATACCAATTTGCGGAATTGATTCATTCAAAATGCTTATAAAATGCCAGTCTCCTCGAATACTATGAACTTCCTTGATTTATAATTTTCTTTGTAGCTATCAATTCCCCCTTTAGATTACGATTTCATTAAATGTAATTCTTTTGTATAGGCGATTAAAAGATTCTCATCAAAATTGAAATGAATGTACGGGAACTTTTTCTCCATCGAAACGTACTTTTATAAATCCAAATTCAAGGGAATCCATTTTCAAGTATAGGGAAAGTTGAATTTGCCATATAAAATCAACAACTACTGTCGAAAATTTCTGACGTATCTTTTTAAATGTTATCACAAATAACCATCGTATATGGTAAAGTCGACAAATCTTAAACATATTGACGAATGTACAGACCATAGGTCGGAACAATATCGTACGTTGGATATTCTGAACTTCATTTCAAACGATTAGACGATGCTAACAGGCCTGACCCAACAATATGGCAGTTGATTCCTATTCGTTTGATGTGTTTGAGCTTTTGATTTTGTCATTTGATAAGGGGCTTTCCATTTTGAATTTTTCTTGGAGTTTTTGGTATTTTTGTTAAATTACTTTTTACCTTGTCAACGAAACATTAACTAAGTTTTAACACGTTTGTTAATAATTAACATTTAAGTTAGTTCAAGAAATTCTAC
This sequence comes from Mytilus edulis, assembly GCF_963676685.1. Lineage (NCBI taxonomy): Eukaryota > Metazoa > Mollusca > Bivalvia > Mytilida > Mytilidae > Mytilus > Mytilus edulis. The sequence continues at coordinate 4,459,597 of NC_092347.1, forward strand.
GACTATGTGTACAACAATTTATTCTGTACTTACAAAGATTTGCTTAAAAGTATCCGCAGTAAATATAAATATATCTACCACTGCATTCACCTGAACTTTGTATATTATAACTAGATAAAGTACAATATTTTTATATTTGCTTACCGGAATTGGTAAGTATTTTAGATTTGCTTACCTGAATTGAAAAGAAAGGAAGCTTGAATTCTGCAATTTATAGACGTATATTCGTATCAATATGAGTGTGTTGCATAGACACGTCCTTGTTTAAAGAGTGTGTGTAGACATATAGTAATTGCTCTCACCTAGTTTCGACATTAACAATAAAGTAAATTATATGCATTGCTAGAATATTCACTTACTTAATTTTTAACATTTAAATACGGAACACATAATGTGAAATTGTGCAGTATTGAATGTATTTGAAGTATTGAATAGACTTCTGCATTTACCTTTAAATTTTTTAAGTTTATCATAAAAATCTAGAATGAATATGTCGCATTTAACAAATGTACAATATTAGTACCACAGGTTTTAAATTTAAACTGCTCCGTGACTCAAGTAATGAACAAAATTGATAAATACTTTCAAATACCCCATTATAAAACTTTATTTTTTTAAATATGAACGTAAATTGTCACTGGTGATATTCTAACTTGAGCCATTCACATACTTATTTGTAATGATATTACATCTTTGGGTTATCATTTTACTTTCTCGATACTGGCACAGAGAAAAGAACGCATATGAATTAGATATAAAAAAAAATAGTTCATAAATACATTCATTATAGATACCAAGATTAGAATTTTAAACACAAGCTCAAGTTGCGCATAACATGATAATGTCATATCCCTTGCGACAAATATGTATATTCAAATACGCTACTATAATGCCAGTGTATAATACGATGATTGCAGCCACAGAACCAAAGCTCGAAGAACACATATCTAGAAGACATATCTTTAATTAAAGACTTACATATATATCCCATTTTGCGGTAATTGTATATCTCAGTTAGCTGTTCTTGTATTCATCATTTTCCGTCCTTTTTCCTAATTTATGATTTAATACAAACATTTTGGGATACAACTTTACTGTTTTTGAAAAATTTAGGGCACCGTTTGGTAATTCAATATTAACAAATTCGGTGCGCTGAAGTGATCTGAAATGATTATTATTTCCTACTTTGAATTCGATATCCTTTGTCTTGGTCGTTGTTTGATTCAAAGGGTCAAAATTGTATATGTTCAAATCATGTAAAAAAGGAAAGAGGAAAGAGGAAAACATAATAATGTTATATAACTGAACTAAAAAATAATATTTTGAATATACAAACCAAAACCAGTGATGTCAGATCGAATACAGTTTATATTTCGGGTGTATGATCAACCATTAGATCATTAGTTGATTATATAGACATATTAAATTGTACTTTATATTGGTATGACGAAACATTTTGTTTTGATTCTTATTGTCTTCAGTACTGTATATTTGTGTTAAAATTAAAGCTGTTACATTTTGCAGCCTTTGGATATAATGTTACTACTATTCTATTTGTTATTTCAAATTGTTAACAAAATATTGGAATGAACTGGAATTAAGTCTCAAGAACACGGAAATTTAAATTCACAAACCACAGTAGGCAATTGAAAGATGACATTGTCAAATTGGCTTTTATAATTTCGTGTTTTGTGTGTGTCTGTAACTCTATTTATTCTTACAATAACTCACAGAAACATTAGTATGTGTATAAAATATTTACATATTTTAAAGAAATACCTACATGTTGTGTTGTTTGTGTACCATACAGTAAGACTCAAAACCTGACATTTATCTTTAAATGTTAATAATATTATTTTTCCACAATAATGGCTAAAAGAATTAGCTATAGCACTTTTAATACAAGAGATATGTGTTACTGCAAATGTTTTGTTGTAACGATGTGTTTAAATTTTTGAACATTTAAACAAAAGAGAATTTTGGGGAAATGAATACGGTTTAACATGCTCTGTTAGTGTTTTATAGAGAACAATAAGAGATTTCCCCTTGTTATGCACACAAAAAAATATGAAAACCTTTGAATTGATTTAAATTTCAGTTCATCGCATTCAGTTTTGGGACATCGGAAACTGAAAAGACAATAAACATGGTTTGCCAGCCTACGAAAGAAAATCCACTTGATGTGATTGGTAATATTTTTTCTAGCACTCTTTGTCAATAGTGTCAGCATGTGCAACAATTGCAAGAGAATTTGAAAAATCAATGAAATGAAAATATCAGATCAAGTTTCCTTTGTCTGGTTATTATCTGAGTATTCTGCTTAAATATTTAATGGATATAAATGGTATAAATTTCAAATCCGTGCATTATTGGACTTAATAAACTTTTTGTCAAAATTTCTACTAAAATCTGGTTCATGAGAAAGTGAACCGAATTTGTAACCAAATATAGTCAAATTCACCATCATGAACGGTAGGGTTTAATCTTTACACTTACTCATTTTGTATATTTTCCGAGGAGCAATTTGAACATCCAAATAAGTATGGATATCTCTCATAAATTGTATTTCTTTATGTTCTAAAGTCTAAAGCAACAGTAGCTTACCGCTATTCAATAGTCATAATAACAAAATATTTGAAAATCCAAAACTTATTATTAATATGAAGAGCTATAATTAAGAGACTAAAAAGGTTTAGACAAAGCCGGACAAGTAATCAGAGCTTGGTGTGAAGGAGATACAATCCTTAATTTTAAAAAATTCCAAATTTTTTTAACAGCAATTTTTAATAACATAAAATCTGAATTTATTAATTGATTAAGAGAAAACAAACACTGGTCAAAAAACAAAACGGAAAAAAAAACATTTTTGTTCCTTCGATCCGGAGAAGTTGTTTCTACACATTTGTTATCGTCCTTATTCCTTTTTCCCACCACGCACAAATGTATGCACATATAAATTAATGATATGCCTATCGCACTGTTTAGTACTCTAACCACGAAGATGAACCTGCATTCCGCCTGAACTCTTTAGTTTGTGTTTGTCCTATATCCATTTGACGTGACTCTATAGTTTAATATACATTCCGTCATTGCGTTAATGTGCAATGGTAAAATGTTTGTATTCTTGTCTTTCATTTTTGTTACATATGACGTGGCTATGTACTTGTGCATCCCGTCATTGTGTTATTGTACTATAGAAGAGTTTTGTAATTTTTGCTCTAATTTTTGCTAATGTGCTTTGTCTATATGCCTTTTTGTGTTTCTTTCACATGACGTGGCTCTGTACTTATATCCCTTCATTGCTCTATGGTAAATAAACTCATCATAGATACCAGGACTAAATTTTGTATATACGCTAGACGTAATTTCTGTATTCTAGTCTTTCACTTTTGCTTATGTGCTTTGTCTATTATGCCGTTTTGTGTTTCTTTGTTACATATTTGTTAGTTTGTTAGGAATCATTGAAGCATGACTGGAGTGCCCCCCCCCCTTTAGGTCAGTCAGCGCCCCCCCCCCCCCCCCTTAGGAAAAGTTCTGGATCCGCCACTGACACACCGTTTTCAAAAAAAGGTTTTCTATGCGACTGTCATACAAACTTTCTGTTTCGAATTTCCCTCGGAGATCGGTGTTTTTTGTTACTGGTATTTCACTTTTTCATATAAAGGATTAATCTGTATAGCCTTCCAATATAACTAATATCAGAAGGTCAGCTTCCTTCCTTAACGCGTTCCTGTCTTACTTTTTGTGTCTAAGTTTTCATAGGATTAAAAACCCGACAACCAAAGTTGTCGGTGTTATAACAAGTTTCTAGACCTGCACGTACCGTGTCATATTTATAAAATTCCTGCTGTTTACTAAGTCTATTCCAGAAGCGGAGAGTCTTGATATAACACCAGATTTGAAATGTTTGGTAAGAACATCAACTCTGTGTTAAACATATTTGCTTTAAGAAATTCCAGTTATCGGAGGACAAGCCGTTCATAAAATTGACAGATCTGTTCTAACGGTTAGCTTACAGAGAACAGATTGAAAAACGCAGTAAAAGAATAACATTCTTTCATTGTAATTTTTTTTTACTTTCTTGTAATTATTACAATTTCTTACGTTTTCTTGTGACTGTATGGTACATGATTGATCATGATTAATAATGAAGTAAATCTGCTATAACATTTTTCCGGATAATTACGTAACCTCTCCCGACAGATTTGTAAAATACTTTTACCGCTTCTTTTAAAAAAGAGGTAAGTGTTTATATCTCAATTATTTTATTAATTTCATATATATGGGAAAAACGAAACTGGTTATGGTCTTCTTATGATTTGAATATTCCCAATAATTAATTGATAGCATTGGATTCAATTAAGAGTGGTGTATCCGTAGGAAATGTAACTGACAATGTCCTGATAATGATTATAGGGGTAAATTCAGTAAATAAATATACGTCATCAGGGACCGCCCATTTAGGGGAGAGCTTTCTGTATAACACTGAAGTTATATGGTCTTCTGATTGGCAGATAATGTTTGTAATAAATATTTTTTGGTAGATGGATCAAAACTAGAGTTGAAAAAAATAAAAAAATAAATGCTGAATGTACTAATTTTTTTCCCTTCAGGGTTGAAAAGTAATGGGGGTCTGTATGGGAATTCAGTGCGAATCTACATTGTTTGTAAACAAGGCCATGTGAATGCCCAAAAATGCCGCATGACCCTATGTTTTTATTGTTGCAAAAGATAGGGCTACATTTGTACTTTCATGAATGATATATGAAAGATTTTAATTTTTAAAGGTAAATCAGGTATAAATTTATTTCCACACATAGATTAGCATTAAAGTCAATGGGACATTTTTTACTGAATTTACCCCTATAGGAAAATATGCACTTTTTCACTGTACTTGTCCAAGGCCACACAATAATCACAAAACTCATTTCCTGTAAATGTTCATGTAAAGGAAGGATTTTGGAACCATTTAAAGCTGTTTTTTACACAAATTTCTATCTTTAACTGCGGCTATCCAGGATGCACTCAGTGTACAGTGAGAGAAGCATGAAGTATATTTTAAAAATCAGTTTTGTGTCCAGATTGAAAGAAACAATAGAAATTACACTTGAGAGTTATGATATCAATGAAAGGCATGAATATTCTCCCCATTTACATCACGTTTTACACATATTTCTTCTCATAATGTATAAAATCATATGAAAAAATGGATTACCTCCCTTTGACGGAGTGTTTTTTTTAGATGTGTTCCCCATGTTAAGTTGTAGAACAAGTGGTAAATAAGCACTTTTCTAGTATTTTAACACTCGAATAATCTGACCGCATGAAGGTATTCATTTATTTTTACATAACGCTTTGCGTTTCTTTATTTAAAGAATATACTAGACAAGTTTTCATGATAACAGGTCCGTCATCTATGAAACAAGTGTTAAAATGTTTGTAATTGGATTTTTAAGTTAAATTATTGCTTTTAAATACTTTAAATTGTTACTTCAATCTTCCAAATGTAAATTTTGGTCATACCTAATCTTATTTTTTCATATTTGGCACTTTTTTCTACTTCAGTTCTAGCTGTCTAGTTTTGGCGAAGAACCCATCCTGATGTCCGGGTTACAGGAATTTCTGCAGAGTGATTGTCAATGACATTTTGTGAAATTTACAAGTAATTAAAACACAGATTTAGTATAATGAAACATAATTGTTGTTTTATTTGGTATGAAACTGCTTAAAAAAACCTTTGAAAAGTCTTTTTGTGGTCTTTTCATGGTATTTAACCAAACACTTCCATATAAGGAAAAAAACTAACTAAGAGTACACCAAGACTTTAGTTTCTAGATGTACTTGCAATACTACTCAAAGCAAACACAGAAAACAATTCATATTTATTAAACATAGTATTTTACACCATTCTTTTAAAAACAGTCAATGCCCAACTGTATATACCAAATATACATTGGCCGCAGTATGGGCTGTAGTATAAATTTTGCTCTATCTTTACAAATTCAGCATTTTTGAAGGTTGTATTGAAACTGGAACTTGAAAATTGGATACATTACATGTTTATTACAAAAAAAGATGGAAAAGAAGTAAAGAAGTCTCTTATAGGGGTAAATTCAGTAAATAAATATACGTCATCAGGGACCGCCCATTTAGGGGAGAGCTTTCTGTATAACACTGAAGTTATATGGTCTTCTGATTGGCAGATAATGTTTGTAATAAATATTTTTTGGTAGATGGATCAAAACTAGAGTTGAAAAAAATAAAAAAATAAATGCTGAATGTACTAATTTTTTTCCCTTCAGGGTTGAAAAGTAATGGGGGTCTGTATGGGAATTCAGTGCGAATCTACATTGTTTGTAAACAAGGCCATGTGAATGCCCAAAAATGCCGCATGACCCTATGTTTTTATTGTTGCAAAAGATAGGGCTACATTTGTACTTTCATGAATGATATATGAAAGATTTTAATTTTTAAAGGTAAATCAGGTATAAATTTATTTCCACACATAGATTAGCATTAAAGTCAATGGGACATTTTTTACTGAATTTACCCCTATAATTAGTGTATGAACACAGTCAGGATTGTATGGCCACTCATGTATGTCATAAATCGTATTTCACTGTTTGTAAGAGTTTAATATTTCAAATGTTCCTAAAGTACTGTTAAGATTTGGAGGACTTGCTATGTACATGATGCAAGGTGTGGTATGCATTAGCCTCTGGAATAGACTGACAAATGTGAAAGGCTACTGACTTAATTTTTAGTCTCTGAAAATAGATGCCAGATCTGATTATCTCTCGATGAAGGAACGTAATCATGCTCATAATCATGATAGCTAACGGTATATTTTTGTAATGAAATAAATGATACCGTTTATATTTTTATTTTTCAACATATTTGATATGGAGATTAATCTTTATACATTGTTACATGTTCATCGATTTACGTCCTTGCAGTTTGGTATTTTTGTTATTTTACCTACATTGTACTTAGACACACATTTAAAGTGCAGATACACAGTGCATTACCATGTGAAAAAAAGATAAAGAAAGATAAGGCAGCAATCATAGTATTTTACAACTTAAATATACATACGTGTACGCCTACGTATACGTATTAAAGAATCAACGCAATTTTACTCACTTGCAATGCTTCACAACTCATGCTTTATTACATGAACATGATGCAGTTACAAATATGGCAGATATATCTTCGATCCCTTTAGGAATGATCTTTAAAAAGATAAAAATATATACGCTTTCATATATTTTTCTACATACCTATAGTGCTCAAGATTACGCTTTTAATAAGAGATAATTAGATCAGATATATATTTGATGCATTTACGACTGAGGTTTAAATTGCATCGGTGTGAGAGAAAAAAAAAACAGTTTAAGATACTTATGAATAAATCAATACCCTTGATATATATCAGTCTATTCAAGAGGCTAATAATGCCTGCCGCACCTTATATACAAAGTGCTCCCAGCCGGCACCCGCTAGCCGAAGGAATATAGATATAGGCAAAACTGTCAGGCCTTGAGTATGATCTGCAAGTATATATCATAAAGGCTCAATATCCTGAGTAGGTTGGTATGCTCATTTTCCCTTTTTCATGTATTGTGTTTCTTTATATGTCTATTTTTTCGTTTATGCCCAATGATACTTGTTTCCAAACATGTCACACCTATGTTTAGGTTTAAACTGTGTTTTAGGGTTCTCAATGCTCCAACTTGATCCTTTACTAGGCCATTTTAACTTTTTCATTCAAACGTCATAATCATGACTGCTGATTCCTTTGAAGAACACATGTACAGCAGTTAAAGTCTGGTATCTATGATAAATATATTATTGGATTAAAAAGTAAAATCACAAAAATACTGAACTCCGAGTAAAACTCTTAACGGAAAGTCCCTAATCAAATGGCAAAATCAAAGACTCAAACACATCAAATAAAGGTAACAGTAGTATACCGCTGTTCAAAACTCCATGGACAAAAAACAAAATCGGGGTTACAAACTAAAACTGAGGGAAACGCATTTAATATAAGAGTGGATAAAAACTGTCATATATCTGTCTTGGTACAGACATTTTCTTATGTTGGTGTTTTAGTAAGCTGAACCTCTCTCACTTCAGTCACATCAAATTCCATTATATTGACTAAGATTCGTGAACAAAACAAACAGACACAATATGTAAAGATGTCAAAAAATAGGGGTACAGCAGTCAACATTGCGTTATCATCTTAATCACTATAAAAACAAACAAATCTAACAAATAAGCACAAAAAGGCATACATCAATGTAACAACTTCACTATAAGACGTGTTTCTGTACTTGTTTATCCCAAATTCATGTATTTAGTTTACATGTTTAATGTTATATTTGTAATTCTCATCGGATTTTGTCAAATGTGTTGACGTCTTTTTATTATATTTAGGTGTTACGGATAGAAAAATTAATCACCGCCTTTATTAATTATATTAAATTTTGTACGATTATTTACGTTTGAAGTTGGATTCATAACAAACTGGACATATATATATTACAGTTATTTGCTATTAATAAGTATTGCAATATGCATTTTGTTTAAATTAATTATCAGTATTTAGTTCTGATATAATCTTAAATCAATCCTAATTCTATCTCACATTGATAGTTTTTAATATGTGACGTCATGCTGTTTCTAAATTTCATAAATTCAAATGTGGCATAACGTTTGTACCTTTTCGCCATCGTATGTGACGTCTCATTTTTGTAATTACGTTGACGCCTGGACTGATTCGGTTGTGTCTATTCTGTGTTAAACTTTAATAGCATTATGTATTCGGGTTTAGTTTTCTGTAATTAGTTAATACTTCAGTTTCATTATGTATAACGTAACGGTACCCAAATTGCACCTATTTAGCAAAACTAGCAGCGAAAATCTTACAAGATTTTCTAGAGACTAAACAATTTGTTTTTTTATGATTTGATACTAAGCACATATTTCAACATAGGTAAAACTATTTAGATATGCACAAAACGTTCACAGTATCTATCAACAGATGAAGTATTTACTGAAAAAGCAAAATGTACTGAAACGTCGCCATGCGACGTCATCAAAACGTCATCTTTTTAAAATGAACAAATACAATATGTTACAAGTATCCATTTAAAAAAGAATGAAGAGTAAGCATGGACTAATGTCCAATTGTTCAAAATATTTAAAGAAATTAAACAAAAGCTCTGTTATTAGACTTTTGACTATGTGAATTAAAGCATGGAAGCAATTTGGGTACTCCTCATTTCAGAATCATTGATGGTTTGGAGGTCAGTTTAGACCAATTTTTCTATGATTCCATATGGAATAAAAATCAAATTGATGTACCTTTATAATAAAGAAGGATAGGGCTACAAAATAAACACAGAATGGACATTTTTGTTTTCATGATAAAAAAACGTAGATGAAAAAACTGTCAAAATAGGTGCAATTTGGGTACCGTCACGTTATCTCTTTCATTTTCATTTGTTAAAATTTACTGTTTGCAATTGCATGAATTGTTCTATATAATAAGGATGTTCTTATCCCGGGCATAAAAACAATGCCGTATTTGGCAAAACCTTTTCAACCTTTGATCTTCAGTGCTGTACAACTTTGTACCTTTTTCACTTTCGATCTTTTATATCTGGGCGTTATGTATTCGGGTTTAGTTTTCTGTAATTAGTTAATACTTCAGTTTCTTTATGTATATCTCTTTCATATTCATTTGATAAAATTTACTGTTTGCAATAGCATGAATTGTTCTATATAATAAGAATGTTCTTATCCCGGGCATAAAAACAATGCCGTATTTGGTGAAACCTTTTCAACTTTTTATCTCCAGTGCTGTACAACTTTGTACTTTTTTCACTTTCGATCTTTTATATCTGGGCGTCACTTGTAAGTCCTGTGTGGACAAGGCGCGTTTTTGGCGTATTGAATTTTAAACCTGATGCTTTTTGTTATCTATTAATCATGTTTTTCTTTGTCTAATATGTTCTCCTATTTATTTGTATTGTAGTCCTGTAATATTATGTTGTCATTTCAATGTTATATTTAACTTTGCCATTAAAGTGCGAGGTTTGGCATGCCACAAAACCAGGTTCAACCCACCACTTTTATTCCCCTTTAAAAGTGTCCTGTACCAAGTCAGGAAGATGGCCATTGTTATATTATTGTTCGTTTCTGTGTGTGTTGCATTTTAACGTTGAGTCGTTTGTGTTTTCTCTTATTTTTGAGATATTGAGATCAGACGTGGCACGGTACTTGTCTATCCCAAATTCATGTATTTGGTTTTCTTGTTATATTTGTTATTCTCGTGGTGTTTTGTCTGATGCTTGGTCCGTTTCTGTGTGTGTTACGTTTCGGTGTTATGTCGTTGTTCTCCTCTTATATTTAATGCGTTTCCCTCGGTTTTAGTTTGTTACCCCGATTTTGTTTTTTGTCCCTGGATTTATGAGTTTTGAACAGCGGTATACTACTGTTGCCTTTATTTATTGTACTATACGAATTAATCTATTTATATAAAATTCACCAATAAAGGATTGAATGATTGTACTTGAACCGAACCCTAACCCTGACAAACGACTTTTTAAAGGAATTTATTGGTGTATTATCTAAATTCATAAGTATTTTCATTTATTTTCTACACTACTTCCCACAAATTTAATATTGGTCCCGTTTATAACGATAAATATATAAATAATAAGGAAATATTGAGAAAAAATATATCACATGAGTGAATTGGTTCATCTTTCTCATTTTTGTTACTCCCCTTTATTCTTGTTATTTTGTTATCTTTCCGCAACACTATTGTGTTTCCCTTTCCGCTTTGTTCTCCCCAATTACCCACTGTGGTAAGATGGTGGACAAATAATTATGTATTGTGTAAAAGAAAACAGTGGATGCATATATTCATGATGAGAACACGTTGAATGCATATCACATAAACTCATCGGTGGAATAGCCAACCTAATGTAGACAACTAACTTGTGCATACTCTCTAGTCTAGTCGTCAATAATATACAGTGTAACCTGTGTTATCATACACACTGGGGGGAGAGGGGGGCAGAAAAAATGTCAGATTAAGCAGGGTGTCGGAATACACAGGTTTTTTTCTGCAAGGATAGGAAAATTTTAGGACTAGTAAATGCTGTCGGTTAAAGCAAAATGTTAGAATACTCGGGTGTTTGATTAGGCGAATTACAATGTATAATCATATATTTTCAAGCCAATATTTATGAATGAATTTTGTACTTTTTATATTAATGGAAGTAATATGTGAAATGATAATTCGCTTTAACAGACCGGCTTGTACCATTTTGTCAAATAAAACAAAGAAACATCGCTTATGAATTATTCACTTGCAAAGTAAATAATTCAACCTCATTGAATCCGTATTCATGTGACGCACGAAATAGGCGTGTTTCATGAATGTAAACATTGGAAGTTAAACAAGGGTAAACTATTTGGTTGACTAATTCGATCTAGAAAAACCTCATTCTTATACAGGTAAAAAGTGTTATTAAAGTATTTTTAAACATATAATATGAATTCAAACAGAGAGAAAAAATCAATTTCACAAATCTATTTATATCTGTGTTGATATTCATTTCGAATTAAATGACCAGCAGTCTTCGGAGGTCACATCGATGTTGACTGAGGTGGCGTCTAGACATAAATACACGCAAAATGCTAATATTTACTATCGGGTATATGCATTGTTACTAGTAATTGTTTATTTTATTCTGTTGATAAATTTTGAATGTATGTTTTCATATGTTATAAGTATATTACAAGAATTTTAGTCAAATCGGTAAACATTAATGTGCCAGCTAATGACCCTTTAAATAAGCATGCGCTTCAGAATGATATATTTATTTCTATTTTCATATTATTTGTCTCAAAATGTATTTTTATTTATAGATGAGTTATTGGAAACAGTTTCAGTTTGAATCAGACTCAAAACGTCCTTGTTCTGGTGGAAATGGAATATTCTACAGACATTGGTTACCAAAACAATTGAACAATTTCCAGTGTATGAACCAGAAGAGTCCCCTTCCCGGCCAAGACGGAATACGTATTCCGTACGAAGAGTTCGACACTTTGCTACACGTGACGAGTTTTGAAAATGCATGTAAAATATTCGAGGATGGTGGCTTTGAACAACAATTCGTGAAAGATTCGTCTGTCGTTAATCCTGATATTGTATTGTTGAAATGGGACAAAGGTTGCCGCGTCAGAGTTCATAAAAAGCCACATCCAATTTCGCAAAGGAAAATTTTATGGTATGGTCCTTATTCTAAATCAAAAGCATGCTCATTTGAGGAAGTTGAAAGGTATGGAAATGTTGCTTTTAATATGACTTCACTTGAAGGACCAGGGGGGTTGGTTAATACATCCGTGAATGCAGTTGAGTTCCGTTATTATTTCATAGAAGTGATTGATTATCTGACCCAGTCAGCATGTAGAATATTAGTTACAGAGTTCAATCATCCTGAACTAATAGTCTATGACCCAGAAATTGTTGGTGGACCATGGTATTATAACCGAACTGAAAACAAACATTACCATTTAGTCAAAATACTTAATTCTAAAAGAAAACTAGTTCGAAATACTGTCGAATTTATGCGAGAAGAAACATCGTCATTCGAAGCTTATTCTACATGGGTTATGAACCACCAGATATCTTATAAGTCATGTTCACAACCAAGAACAGGCGTTTCAGTGGATGCTCGCGAATGGAATAGTAGGTTCAAATTAGTATTTGGAACCCTGGCTTTCCGATTCAAAAATATTTCTTTGTGCTTTCCACCACATAGAAGCCTTTTGTTCAATGGTTCTGAAGATATTAGACTGTTTATAGATTTATTTAGAATCCTGCATAATTTTGCCAATACAACCACAAGGATCGTGTCCGATTCGTCAATAACATTCAATCTAAATGATGACTCGGCAAGTGACCTGTCAACATCGGACGATGAAAGTGAAGACAGAGTGCAATCTGTGGCAAGCAAAATGAAGTTGACGAAAATTTTCTTTTCAAAGATGGAAAGTTCCAACTATAGACAAACAGGTTCTGAGTTGTTGGATCACTATAGCAGTATCAAGAATGAATTAGACAGTCGACTATTAGACCTTGAATATCTGGTGTCAGTGGTTTTAATTTTTTACAGATCAGAATTCTTCAATGTTAGCCAAACATTTTGTGATATTTATCGTGAAATGTTAATCTTCTTTCACCCTAAACAAATTGCTGAAGTTATGAAGTTCTTTGAAGAAAAAATCCACTGTGAATTAATAGGATCAGGCGTGAGATCAGGAAATGGTGAAAAATCAGTACATGAATGTCTTGATTAACCTTGTTTTTCAATGCACATGTTCAGATTTAGAAAGCAGATTGTCTATTTAAATGATTTTAGAATAACAACAAAATATTGTTAACGATATAAAAAAAAATAAGCAATTTTTGAAACATTAGAAAGAAAATCTACAAATGTAGTATTTCACGAAATCAAGTTCTTTTATCAAGTTGATTAAATTAAGTTGTGTGTCTAAATTTCACTAAACCATTTATAGACACTGTTATTTTGAAATTATGTCCAACCTAATTAATGTTAGAAATAACCAACTCTTAAAATGAATTCAGAAATATATCGTTAAATAAAAGGAAAAAAATGCATTACTCTCTTTAATTTTCGGTTAAAATTCAACAATCCTATGTTGTATGCAAAACTGTACCAAAATCTGTAATATAAAAAGACAAGAAGAGGGAATGTTTGTAAAAACTTTGCGGCAGATTTCAAATGGCAACAGTATATAACTTCTAATCTTCCGGAGCATCTAAAATCATCCCCAGTTTTTGGTGGGGTTCTTGTTGATTAGTCATAAGTTTTCTATGTTGTTCTTGTGTATTATTATTTGTCTGTTAGTCTTTTTCATTTTTAGCCATGGCGTTGTCTTACAGTTTATTTTCGATCTGTAAGTTTGAATGTTCCTCTGGTATCTTTCGACCCTCTTTACTAAACCTGCATCAAGAGTCGTACGATATTTCTCAACTCCAGACAGCTACATTTTAAAATTTAAAACGGGAGCTGTGCTAAGATTTTTCAATTATAGTAGTGTAGATGTCGCGAGTGACAAATATCGTATTTCACGAGATTCAGTGGTGGAATGAGTTGCTCTGATGATTTTTGGACGATCTGTACAAAAAGATGTGCCTTGTGTTACCATCATAAGACATGGCCATTGTTTTGTTACATTATAAAAGGAAAATCGGAGGGTAGCAAGAGTATTTGACTTCATTCTAAATATGAGCTGAAATCAAAAGAACCACACGTCGATTAAACAAAAAAATTCAACCGGTGGGGGGAATTTAAATCGGGAAAGAATTAGAGAAAGGCGATAACAGCGGCCTTCAAAAATGAAACATGGCCCTACCGTATATAGTCCGCTATAAATTCCCGAAATGAAAAATGACAAACATATCAAAGGTCTAGTTTATAACAATACAATTTACACATATAACAGAGAACAGACACAAACGAGCAAGCCATTCAACGACAGGATCCTGACTTAATGACAGACACATAAAGAATGTTGTGCTGTTCAGCTTTACCCTCCTCTTACATGGGAGAGTGTTGTTACAGGACAAAATAAAAACATAACTCTTTTTAATACACATTTACTGATGAAATTATCAATCTACTTAAAATTCCAAATATTCAACTGAGAATTTTAAGATTTTGTATGAAAATACCCAAATCGGTATTAAACTTCTTATACTGACAGTGTTTTTTTAATCTTTGTTCTTTTCGTTGTAGTATATGACTATATGGTATTTTTTAATTGTTTTGTTTTCATATATGAACCAATTTTTTTTTTAATTCTTATTGCATTGAGTGTTTTAAAGTTAATCTACCCTTTTAGTTGCATTGATGTGTTATGTTAAGCGTTTAGAGTAATTGTAATAAGTTACAGCAGTGAAAGTTGTTTTAATAATCTTGTAAAATCCATTAAAAACAAATATGTGAACAAAGAAACACAAAATGGCATATAAATATAAAAAAGAAGATGTGGTATGATTGCCAATGAGACAACTGTCCACAAGAGACAACCAGGTGCTCCGCAGGGCGCAGCTTTATACGACCGCAGAGGTCGAACCCTGAACAGTTGGGGCAAGTATGGACAAAACATTCAAGCGTGATACAGCTCTGAATTTGGACTGTGATCAAATTTTTGACATTACATGGGTTTTTTTTACACAAAACAAATGTCAAGATTTTACAAATCAATTAAAGATTTCCTCTTCAAACTTTTTAAATCTAAAATTAAATAGTTGACACAGCATAGGTTTCTGACACAGAATGAATGTGGTCTAATGAACTTAAAAGTTTTTTTTTGCTTTTGAGCAATTCACTATGCTGTTGAATATTAATCCTCTCAAAAAAATGTTTGAAGAAATTTTCTTTTTATTTATGAAATCTGAAAGAGAAAAATTTAACCCCCCCCCCTTTTTTTCACATCCCCGTTTCCCTTTTTCCAGCAATAACTACTCTTTTAAATACATCATAAAATATTAAAATGTAAAATAAAGTGCTTGTTATCACTGAATGGTAAAGATTGGTTGGTAGTAAAAGTGAATATACATTGTTTATTGTATAAAACAATAAAAAAAACTTCATCAGCAACATTTTATATTGGCAAATTTCCAATGAAGTTATTTACATAAAGTTATTGGCAAATAAAAATAGAAAATGACATCATAGTCATGTCTGGCAAATGTCCAACATACCTTATCTAAAAACATTTTAGATAAGATAAGGAAAAAAAGCTTCATCAGCAACATTTTATATTGGCAAATTTCCAATGCAGTTATTTACATAAAGTTATTGGCAAATAAAAATAGAAAATGACATCGTAGTCATGTCTGGAAAATTTCCAACATATATTATCAACTACTATTCTATACAAAGAAAGATAACTCCAATTGAAAATTAATTGCTATTGCACAATATTGTGCAATTAGATATTTCTTGCTATTGTGCAATACTGTGCAATTGAAAATTTCTTGCTATTGCACAATACTTGATATGGAATCCTGATAAACTGGGCCCATAATCAAAAATCAAAGTACATATTTAGATAAAGCATATCAAATACGCCCAAGAATTTAATTTTTGTTAAAATCAAACTTAGTTTAATTTTGGACCCTTTGGACCTTAATGTAGACCAATTTGAAAACTGGACCAAAAATTAAGAATCTACATACACAGTTAGATTTGGCATATGAAAGAACCCATTTATTCAATTTTTGATGAAATCAAACAAAGTTTAATTTTGGAAACCCATTTGGACCAACTTGAAAACTAGGCTAATAATTAAAAATCTAAGTACATTTTTAAATTCAGCATATCAAAAAACCCCAAGGATTCAATTTTTGTTAAAATCAAACTAAGTTTAATTTTGGACCCTTTGGACCTTAATGTAGACCAATTTGAAAACGGGACCAAAAATTGAGAATCTACATACATAGTTAGATTCGGCATATCAAAGAACCCCAATTATTCAATTTTTGATGAAATCAAACAAAGTTCAATTTTGGACCCTTTGGGCCCTTATTCCTAAACTGTTAGGACCAAAACTCCCAAAATCAATCCAAATCTCCCTTTTATGGTCATAAACCTTGTGTTCAAATTCCATAGGTTTCTATTTACTTATATTTGAGTTATGGTGCGAAAACCATGAAAAATACTTATTTGGGCCCCTCTTGGCCCCCAATTCCTAAACTGTTGGGACCTCAACTCCCAAAATCAATCCCAACATTCCTTTGTGTTCATAAACCTTGTGTTTAAATTTCATTGATTTCTATTTACTTATACTAAAGTTATTGTGCGAAAACCAAGAAAATGCTTATTTTGGGCCCTTTTAGGCCCCTAATTCCCAAACTGTTGGGACAAAAACTTCCAAAATCAATCCCAACCTTCCTTTTAAGGTCATAAACCTTTTCTTTAACTTTCATAGATTTCTATTAACTTATACTAAAGTTATAGTGCGAAAAATCAAAAGTCTTCGGACGCTGACGACAACAACGGACAACGACGCTAACGTGATACCAATATACGACCAAAAAAATTACAATTTTTGCGGTCGTATAAAAATGGTTTTAGTAGCAGTTTTGATATACTGTTTAAAGTTCAATGTCTGAATGAAAGATAGCACATATGTAGGATGAGCCTTCATTCTGACAGTAAACAAACACGACTTATGTTTTACAGGAGTTTCATGTGGAATCAATCTCAATGCATCATTGGAATAATTTGCAACAAAGAAAAGTGTGTGATCTTACCTAAAGAATTAATGTTGAAACAAAGACATCTCCCTCATGCAAAGCTCAGATTCCTCGTTTGGATTTAGCTATATGTTTCATATTTTGTGATTTAATCAGCTCTTCTATTAATTTGTTTTAAGATTTGTATTTTTAAATAATGAAGAGACATTTATTGTCCCGATGTGACAAAGGAATGATGATACATGTACAGATATAAGGAACAATCTAACTGATACACTATTCTCCAAATAGGTTTGAAAAAAGGGCACGATGATCTTGATGAGTTTATTTACAACCACTGGCTGGATGCCACTGCTGGTGGGGTTTGTTTTGTTCTCCGAGGGTATCACTAGCCTAGTAGTCTGCACTGATGTGATGACATGAATAATCATTGATATGGTCATAATCATATTAAAACTTTGAAATTTTGAATTACTAAGACATTTCTACCTAAGGAATAGACAACGTTAACCGTATTTCACAACACTTTTAGGAATTTTTAATCCTAGCTGCTCTTCACCTTCTTACTTTATTTGGCTGTTTGTCATTTTTTAATTTTAGTGTCACTGGTGAGTCTTTTGTAGACGCATATATAAAATGTCAACCCTGGTATCGATGATGAGTTTATCCACATTGCATAAAATTAAAATATTGTGCTGTTACAACAGTTTTTATGTCTAATTATTGCATTATCACACAGCATGTTTTCATTTTTAAATAAATCTATCACTGCAACTTTTGATATGATTTATAGATTGCATGTCATATTACTTTTTTGTGATAGTCAAAGATATTTTAATAAACCAAACTTCTTGACCTTAAATAAAACTTGAAATGAAAATGGTCCATAACTTAATTCGACCAGATAAACATTTCAAAATGCAACAAGTGACAATTTTCTTTCTAGTGGAACCAAGTTGACCAGAAATGACATCACAAACACACACATATTTATGTGATGAATACAGCTGATAAAATAAATCCACTATACCTTTTTCGTATGTTCAGAGTATCTCAAATAAAGAATAACAGTAGTCATTTTACATTTATTAAAGACAAAATGAAATAAGGAGGAACAGAAAAAAAATTACTTACACAACAAAATTAATACAAAGAGAAAATCTTAATGATGTTGATAATTTTAACATGTGCTGATTGTAATTCCTTCTATCTCTCGCTATCAAACAAACAAAACTGCTTCAAAATTAATTTATACAATATCAAATGTGTGCTTGTTAACCATGAGATATGTGGTTTTCTAAATAAAAATTAAAATAAATTGATTAAATAGATAACTAAAAAGATAATACAATTTGTAGTAGATAATTTCAATTAAATGGAAATAATTGAAAATGTAAAAATTACTAAAATCATCTGATATTTTAGTATAACATTATTTTTTTACAAAAATTAACATCCATTATAAATTGCTGTATAGTTTTTGTTTTTTAAAGTTTATCTAACATCTTCATACAACACCTTCCCATGACTATTTAGACAAGTACCTACTACTTACAACTGTAAATCTACTTTCATATTAGAAAACTGTACAGGATAAACTTTAAATATTTTAACAAATACTTCTTGCAAAGGGCCAATTCTATTTCATTTTAACAGAAGCTATTTGAAATGTTCTTATTACAAATCAAACTGACTTTACCAACTGCAAGAAAAAATTGTTAAAACATGAATAGTTTAACTTGTAGAAGCACCAAATCAAATCAATTTTGATACATTCAATAATACTAATTTTCTGTTCACAGTTATTTATTTTTAATGACATGAAAACCGGGGTAAATTTCTATATGGTATCAAAGGGACACAATTCAATGTTCGTTTTGAACAAGTATGATAACTTTCCATCACTCTGAAATTAGTTTTAATTGATTTCTTCCTATTATAATGTAACAGAAACATTCTACAACATACCTATATAACTTGACATTTCCCTTAAACACTTGGTATCGTGGATTATGTATCCTGTTTAATCATTGATTATGAAAGTATGTAAACACGAAATCTTACTAATGTGTACTTATTCAACTTCCTGGAAAAGAAGACATCTGTGAATAAAGTTATTTTACCTATGACTAATTACAGATAAACTTTTACTTATGCATACAAAATTTATTTAATGCTGTCTTTTCTTTCACTCCATTTTTTTAGGGGGAGGGGGGGCTCAATTAATAAGTTTTTATAACTATTTTGAAAAAAAGTGTAATAAAAGTTATTTTTGTTTATAATGCCTCTTTTCTTCTCCATTATTTACTTTATATATTTTAATTAACATCTGTTTCTCATAAAATACACAATTGAATAGTTTAAACATAATGTTTTCCTAGTGGACTCTAAAAATTGTATGTTCAATACTTGACTGCAATAAAATGTCAAAATAAATACAATAATAACTATGTCTCCCTAATGATAGTAATTTTTCTTGGTGTTATATACTTCCTTTTAAGAAATAGTCTATTAAATTTAATAAATAGCTGTTAACACAATGTACAGTAACAAAAAATACGAGATCACTAGTAACAAAACAATACATTCAATCTAAAATAAATGAATATTTTGAATTCTAAAGTGATGAAAAATAAATCCATAACAAGGAAACTGTTATCCAACACATATTTAATGTTAATCCTGCTAGTGGGAAGTAATTACATATTATTATGGTAATGAAAATACATGAAATATAAGAGTATTGCTGCATAATAGAACTCCTTATATTTTACTTATAATCTCAAGTTTATTGAAATTCACTAATGTCCTTGTACACCCCAAACAAATAATTTAAGTATCTCTACATATAACAATAGATAAAAATTGAAAAATATAATATATACTCAATAAGGAAAATATTTATAAATTACAGTGCTTCCTTGAAAAACTGCTTTATCTTTTTTGGTATTTTGTAAAGATAGAAGTACTTTTGTTGATATTCATATATAAATTGAACACCAAATTTAAACAGTATGTAACAAGAAAGCAGTGTAATTTATTTGATATCTCTACACATAAAGTGTCATAAAGTGAGCAAAAGCATGAACTTGAATTTCTTTGAAGTACACACACACACACACACACACAAGACTCCTTCATATTCAAGTTGCTCTATCATTATTTTATAATAAAAATAGAGATTTTATTAATAGTCTAATATTGTTTAACCTTCAGTTATCTAAATGTACCTTAGCCAAAGAAGAGACTTCATATCCCAGCTTGTGTAAGGTGTGTTCTATTGAAACCTACTTAATGGTGAGATTGGTGATGCAGGGATTTTGTCTGTTGTACATGTATATTTGTATACAGGAGATGCCCGTTTGGGATCATTGTTGTATTATTTGGCTTTAAGGTTTCTTAGAAAAACAAATGATATGGGGCATCATCCATGACACAAAAACAAATCCGTACATGCACAACAAAAAACACACAAAAAGCAAAGGTACATCACTTTTATTGCTGTTCTTCATCTTCATCTCAAAGTCTTGTATGTTTCAATAAAACACAATACTTAGTTTATGAAAGTAGTGGAATAAGAAAGAGTTCCTGATCTACATTAAATGTTACTTTTGTGCGTCCTACTTCCAAGAAATATCAATCCCATGTTTGGCATATTAAAACTCATGATTCTATATATTAAATGTACAATAAATTAAACAATACCTATTATTTCACCAATTGATGGATATGATATCAACCAATATTTCTATGATGACAATATACAAGGAATTATTTACAGAATAAAAGAGGTATAGACAATACTTTTCTTTGGACGAAATCTTACGTAAGTTTATAACACAGATACAGAACAAAAATCTTCCACAAAAATACAGACATAATCTTCAAAAATAAAAATGAACTTCACTCCTTAAATATAACTCAGTTATCACCTGGGAAAAGTTTGTACATAGTTACATCTATGAAAAATAAATTCATTTTTTACATTTATTTCCTTACAAATAAACTGACCTTTGAATCCATTATCATTTCTCTTACAAATACTCTGAATGTTTATAAATTAACAAATATTTCCTCCCAAGGTTTTCCTACATCATTCAAGCACAACTGCACAAGGGTAATCTGATTAATTATTCATTCTGACCCTTTCCACTTTTAAGAATGATTTCTTCCAAGGTTTTGTCATAACTTCGGTTTGACCTATTTCTGTGAATTTCAGTAACAGAAAGCTATTCTATGACACAATGTATTGATAAACACTTGTACAAATAAGCATTGGAGATTTTCCCTCCAAGGTACTTTTGTTTTGGGGAATTACAATGGAGTATGCCTGTAATATGCCCGTTATGCTGGTACAAGTTGCACCAATAATGTTCATTGATAACAGTATAAAAATGTCATTTTAAGAACTTTGGAGGTGATAGTGACAAGATACGTACTTTCAATGATAAAATTCTTAATACTTAATATTCTCTCCCAACATTTTTAAGGGGATGGAGGACATTTAAAACAATTAAGGGCTCTGATTCTATATCATATAAATGTTGATTATAACTGTACTATTTTTGTGGAATAGGTATTACACTGGTCCCCTTCTCTTGGAAATATTTTATACAGGTGGTATGTTTTCAAACTCGGCCATATATGAACATTATTATTACATGTCAGAACATGCATGATTAACTGTTCATACAAAACTAAACATGACTTAAGATATCATGTACGATGTAAAAAATTGTGTTGATACTATTAGTACAAAGATATATGCAATATGTGCATTTATTTCTTTGATTTTTTTGTTAGCAAAACTTGAAATAGAAAAGAGATAATAAACAATTTCAAGCAATGTTGTGAATATTGAGACAGTCATTAAACATACAAAAGTTGACAAGAACAGATAAAAAATGTACAGAAAAACCTATATTTACACCAAAACATAATAAATTCTAATTTCTTTTCAAATTAGGGGGGAAATAATCTTCATAAGCAACCCCATAAATTTGGATTGTAAGAAAAACTTGTTGGTTTTGATACATTGTATGACCAGCTGATGCTAAACAAAAGGTTTTTAGCTTACAAATGATGTATTCATCTTTTTTTTATGATCACACACCAGCTTAGCTGGGGATGAAGCTAAAGTGTAGAAATTCTGCTGTATGAAATGTCAATCTAATATAAATGTATTAATGTTAGAACAGGTCCAGAAATATTTTGTATCAGTAATTTCAGGCTTAGCATTTACATGTCCAGTCAGTTTAGATATGTGTTATGTTTGGGCATAACATACATTGTATGATCTTTATTTCAAAAAATAAGTTGCTTTTGCTCCTTAAACCTTTCCAAATTTTTCTTTCTAATATTAAATTATTCAGCTAAAGATTGAATATTTACCTACATAACTTTTAAGTAGTTATCATGGTTATACACCCAAATACCTTTTACACAAAAAATGTGGATTGACTAATTGACTAGTATATCTTCACAGTTCACATGATATATTTCTAAACAATATTCAAAAATTTCATGTGAAAAATGTTACTCTTTCACTACTCCACAGTCGTATCGAATTTTTTTTGGAATTTGAAAACAAACCAAAAATCAGGATCATTTACAATTTTTGAATACAAAAGTTTGATTTTTCCCAAATGTCATAAAGTATCAGTCAAACTTTAGTCTTACTGATCATGCTAATAGCCATGTACAAGACAAACATATAACATGAACTTAACAACCAAAAACACAGTCTAGAGGAAAACAATACTGTAAAATCAGGGGGTTGATAATCATACAAATATCATCCCTACCTCAGCACTATAATTGTTTTTAAAAATAATAACTCTGCCCTACTTAAATGCCTTACAGAAACATGACTGATCTGCCACATAACTGAAGTAAATTAACACAGTTCTGAACAATCTAACCATTGTATGATTATTTTCTGTAGTACAAAATGTATCTATCAAAATAATGATTTACATGTATCTTGTCATACATGTACTTTAATACACAAGTTTTTTTTCAAGTTTTGTAAAATATATCATGTATATGCTTCCTAATCATGAAAAAGGTATATATACTGAGATTGCTGGCATTGTTCAATCATACATACATAATGATCTACTTGTATATATATAGTATACAAATGTTCTTTAAAAAAAAACATATATACGTATACCTTTTTTCAAATCTGACAATGAAATGAGTTAAAGAACTGCTGAGAATTGCAAAATATAAATTATCCTTGTTCATGCAATTCACATTTTAAACAAACAATATCTCAGACATTGTACCTGAAAATACATAAGTCACAATATGTTTCTATTAAAATTTTGATATGAACATAATTAGAACTGCAAATCAGTTTAGTGCTAATTCTGAATTAATAAACTGTTTCAGTCGATCTAGATACTGTCCATACAGCTCAACATCATTGTGCCCAGCTCCTTCCACCCACAATGGTTCTACAGCTCGTGGACATCGTTCGTGTATTTGTAAACCATGTGAGAAATCTATGACCTCATCTTCTGTTCCATGAATCACAAGCACTGGAGAGGTTATCTTTGGAACTTTTTCTATACTGAAATAGAGAATTGAAAGAACTGTAGCTTGCATTTAAAAAAAAGAATTTGAGTCCAAGTACAATGTACAATGTCCAAGACACAGCTGGTAGATATCCAGTGAAAATTGAACAAAAGAAACTCCTTGATAGAGAAAGTGAAAAAGCCCAATTTGTAAAGATTTGTTTTCATTTGTTTCTTTGTTCTTCTACAGTTTAATAAATCATGTGCAAAATTTATGATTTTATGTGTCTTATACATGTATACCTCTTTTTTATTAAATTATTATGATTATAGTATAAAGATTCTAGATAGTTGTAAATTATCATGATTATAGATAAATTTTCATACAACAGTCGATTGTGGTGCCGGTAACAGTGCAAATACAAGCTGAAAAATAAATCACATTATTGAGATATATAAATTGAAATAGATTGATCTTTTAAAAGTTATAATTTGCATCCTTGCTCCAGGTGACAGTTTTTTAACCGGATTTTTGTGACATTATTTTTGTGACAAAAATGTCGGTTATTGAATTGGGGATGTACGGCGGGCGGGCGGTCGTCAATCAAATGTTGTCCGTGCATTAACTAATGAATCGTTCAACCAAAGCTTTTAAAATTTTAATATGTTGTTACTGACAACTAAATGAAGGTCAAGTTCAATAATGGTGATTTTGACTTTGACCGTTCAGGAGTTATGGTTCTTGAAAGATTGAAAAATGGGAGTTTCCAGTCGTGTCCGTGCATTTACTCATGAACCATTCAATCTAAGCTTTTCAAATTTTAATATGTTGATACTGATGACAAAATGGAGGTCAAATTTGATATTGACGATTTTCACTTTCACCATTCATCAGTAAAGGTTCTTGTGATATTGCCAGGACACAAATAAATGTTAATAAATCCGGTTTGCTGTCGTTGTGACAGCCTCTTGTTTTTAATAAAAAGCCTAATAATGGGCAATAATTTCATCAAAAAGAAAAAAGTTGAATACACGTTTATATGTTCTGAAGTTCAGGCTTGTTTGAGTTGACTTTTCGTCTTGAAAACTTTTTCATTATACATATTCACTTCAGATTCTGGTTTTTTTTCTGTATTTATACTACGTGTTGTTTTAATAACATTACACTGTACATGCTGTACAAAAAATGAAATACATGTATATTGGGCAAATAAAATTCCACTATAAATGATTCATAACAACAGAGTAGGCCTTGGTGTGTTTGAATAACAATTTTTTTTCTTAAAGTACTTGACAACAGTGAATCTTAAAAATGCATATAACTTCAAACTTTCAACGTTTAGTGTGTGTTGTCTAAAGTTATTTTTAAGTCTTCAACCTTGGAAAATTTTTAGTCTGCCCTTTCAATGAAATATTTCTAATTTTTTAAACACTGCATGAACATTTACTTACTGACTTTAGGCAATGTTTATCACGTTCTTATGTTCAAAATTTACAAAAGGGCACATTTTAACTGCATCAGTAAAATTTACAAAAGGGCACATTTTAACTGCATCAGTAAAATTTGCAAATACTTAAAGTATTCTTTAGGAACAACAAAGCATGAATAAGTGAATCCTTGTTTTTTCTAGCACTCCAAAAAACATATAAATCTTTTGTTTAGCAATCAATTGACCAAGCTGCATGCACCAAGTGCAACTGAATTATGTTAACTTCTATTGAAAAAATTTATTCATTTGATTTTATGCCTTAGTGATTGACTCATCTTTTTGTCCTCTTATAATTGATGATCAAGCTAATTAAGGTATGAATTGGTGAACTTAGGAATTGTTTTGTTGTGAGTTATCATGGTTATGCATCAAATTATATTTTTGTAGAATTCAAATAAAATAATTATAGAGAATAGATACATGTTAAATATTGAATAAACTTCAATAAACTAATGAAAATTGAATAAGAGATTAACTTTTACATGTATGTGAAGTTGTTATACAAATGAAAAAAGATGATTTTTAACAATGTATTGCTAATCGTAAATATTTAATGTTATTCAACTGAACATACATGTACATGTAAAAACAACCAGGATGATTTTCAAGTGAAGTTTTCATAAAAATGTTAAACCATCAATCACAAATAAAACTTGATCCCATATTATAGTTTTAATACATGTAGTTTATTGTAGTACATGTATCATGTATGTCTTAAGTTTGTAAACAAATTAATTAAACTATCATTTTCTATTCAACATTACGTTCCCTGCCGGAGCATACACATCTATTCATCAATGTTCATACCTGTCAATCATTACTAGCAAGTTAAACAGATATAAAACGGAAATATAACAGATAAGTGCCATAAAAAACAGACACTTACCTGACCTTGAAAGAAATTTTTTTTCGCTGGATGCCTGTTCAAAGTTTTCAACATGCTCAAAAATTTCAGAGGAACCGAAAAAGTCTTTGACGGATAAAACGAACATCTAATGGACATGAATGGATTAAAAAAAATATATCCATTCAGCTCCCATTCACGCTATGCGATCATGGCTTAAGCTATATAGATATTTGATTTGATTTCATATGATATTCATGAGTAACTGTTCTGAGTCCTTTCATTTCATTAAAGTTGTATGAAAGGACTTACATGTACCAAACAAACAAAATTACCAGCCAGCATCTTCAAAGAAAATGCTAAATTTTATCAAATCATACCTTGGAAATGCATCAAAAAACCAAGTTCTCTTCGTATCAGGAAATGCAACTCTCATTCCTGAAGTCAGTGGTGAATGAAGAACAGCTGCACCAACTTCATATCGGGATGCCAAATCTATAGTTGGTACAGTGCCTATACTTTGTCCATATAAAACAACATTCTGGGGGTTAATGCCAAATCTGGTTCTTAAAGCATTCCACGCTGCATCAACATCAGCATACAGGTTTTTCTCAGATGGTTTCCCAGAACTTCCACCATAACCGGAATAATCATAACTAAATATATTACAGTTTATGCGAGAACCAAGTCCTATGTAAAAGCTGCTCATCTGTCCCAAGTCTACTGCATTGCCATGACTGAATAATAATGTGTACTTAGCATTTGGTGAGCATTTAGCAAACATACAAGCAATACGGTTTCCTTTTGTAGTTCTAGTGTAGAACACTTCTATACAGTCTAATTCGCGCTGTGAATATTGCCACTCAGCTCTTTCTGTTAAGTGAAGACTGAATTTTGAGCCTGTTTCATCAGGAACTAATGAATATGTTGGTTCAGGAGGCAAAAATGCCAGTTTAGCTGCGATTCGTGATGGACATGGTGGACAGCAGAACAAACAGCACAGTTCGCTTAATGACAGACTATTCATGTCTGTGAACACTGGGTAATCTAATGAAGAGAGAAGTCTTTACAGTTTACTCTGACCATGAACTCGGCTTAATTGTGTTTAAAATCGTTACTTTGTGAAGAGCAGAAAACAGATTGTCTTTCTTTCCTTTTAATTTTCGTGACGTCATTCACACCGGATATCAATAACTTTTCATGGGATGGTTTTCAAAAACAAGACTGCAAAAAATATGTTATAATTTGTAAATTTTTATAAAATAAAACATGACAATCTTATGTACAAGTCATTCATATATAATCATTATTTGTTTTTCTAATATTTATTGAGAAGAAATATCACTGTTTACCAAAAAACTTTGATTATACAAAGCACCACAATTCCCTTTTAAGTTTTATTCGTATAATCAGGGAACATATATATATTGACTTACTGTTCCCATGTATAATCATTTTGTCGAAAATATTTTTGGTAATCTTTTGGTTCATTACTTATACATTCCGTCAATGTGTTATTGTGCTTTTGTAAGAGATAAATTTGTCCTGGTAAAATAAGTCCGAGTGAACGCAAATTACTAGTATAAAACATTGCAAATATGTTCTGAAAATGTTGAAAAAAACATATTTGTATATTGTTGTTATATATCTATATGCTATATCTATGTTATTGATACCACATGTTTACTACGTCCAGTTTAATTAATGCTATTATATATGACCTCATGTTACACGTGTATCTGTGTCTGAGTGTTCAAATAAAATCTCAAAATCTTGAATAAAAGTCCATGGTTACAAAATTTACTATTATTTTTAGTTATATCCCATAATTTATGTTGGCCCACACTAATTTCATAGGAATTCTAGTCCATGTAATCATTCACCATTTCAGATGATAATGAATGATCTTAATTTTTCTTTTAGTCGTTTTTAATTTCTTATCCTTTTTCTTATCCTATTTTATGGAAAATTGGCTAGATTATCTTTATATTGTAATCCGTTGTATTTCAAAATAAGACAAATATCTAAAATATGGCACCTAATGATTTTTGAACATATAATTTTAATACAATTTTTATCATACTGAGTAAAGTCAGATATTTTATCAATATAAAATGAAAGAGATGTTTTAGATTTTAAGCATTGATCAATATTTTAAGTAGTTGCTCAATTCAAATTCTTATAATATGTAAGCCCAAACTGCTTTTTTCAAGTTATAAAAGCATAAATAAGTTTAAAAAACTGAAACAACATAAACTCTCTATGTAAATTACACCCATATAAGCATCTATCATTTTTATGATTTTATTGTCAATGACATGCATAATACGATAAGCTTATAATAATAAACAAATTAAAAGCAATATCTGTATATATAACTTTAAAAGTCACAACAACAACAAAATATATATAATAAAAACCTTCCACATAGTGTGCAGTACATAGTTATATAAAACAAAAATACTACACAAAATTACCCTTATATATACTCTAATATTATTAGAGGTCACGGTGGGTATGGTTGTCCTGCGAGAGAACGTTATGACGTTACGCACGATATTGCGTCCCAATTGGTAACGTCAAAATTTGACGTTTTACGTCGGTAATCGAGTATACTTTGTTCGTTTTGTTTGTAATCATTTTTCATCGATATGGATACTTCAAAGTCTTGAATATGTATGAAATATGTCCTACTGGTAGTTACTTAAGCAAAAATAAACAATACAAAATAGGTATTTGGTTGAGAAAAAAGTGCCTATTAATAGTATATTATATAATGCGTTGGTCACCCTTTTAAATTTAAGAAAAGAGGGAAGGGAGGAAGCAATTCATGTTGCTTAAATAACATAGTTTTTATGTTTTGTGCTTTTATCTTTTTTGGTTTTTTTTTAATGTTGTTGTTTTTTTTGGTGTTTTTTGGGGGAGAGGGGGAGGGATGTGTGTGATGATAAGTTAAAAGATTTTAATGAAAAAGTTTATTGTTTACAACGGAGTAATTAAATCAAGAAAGAGAATGATTTCGTGAAAAATAATTATATTCATCTGATATGTTTACAAGCTTTATATAATATCGAGGTGTAACTCCTCAGGTACAACCATTTTACTGACCCCTTCAATTTCAGCACAAATAAACCGTGTTGCAGATGAATAGTAAATCGCAGTTCTACGCTTTACAAGTTTGAAAATAAACGGTTGATCTTTTATCCTCTAGTAATATAGCCCTTTCTCAACTTTAGAATCTTGGTTAAATGAACAACCCCAGTCATCTGAAATATTTTACCTATTTATTGACAAATTACCATATGTTTTTTTTTCTTTTCATTTAAGATAACTAAATTATTCATTTTCTATTTGATTATAACTACTATTATATATTACAGTTCTTATCGTGGTTTCTATGATTCTATCTATTTTCAAAATTTGTAATTTTGTTATTTTGTTTTGTCCTCTGATCTGAAAACATGAAATCGAACCGTACTTGTTATTTAAAAACAATGAAATATCGTTCATACATCATATGATATTACGAACTGCTTTCAATTTCGATGGCCAAGGAGGGTGATTGGCATAATGAGTTCATATAAAGTGATAAAAAGCCTGCGGCGATTTTAAGATACGCTCGTGGCGATATTTGTTCGACTCCGATCCTAATCGACAGTTATTGCAAATATTTTAACTAAAGCTCGCCTGATGTCCGGCTTCTCCTACCTA
Organism: Mytilus edulis; assembly: GCF_963676685.1. NCBI lineage: Eukaryota > Metazoa > Mollusca > Bivalvia > Mytilida > Mytilidae > Mytilus > Mytilus edulis. The sequence continues at coordinate 4,489,474 of NC_092347.1, forward strand.
TGATGACAGGTCAATAAAATACAACAAATGTCGCTTATACGTGTAGCGGTGTTTAACACCAAAACAAAGAACAAACTTTTAGAAATAATTTGAAAACAAATATGTATTAGCGTCCCGAATCGAAAACGTTCAAAACGTAAGAAAATTGTTCAGTGGACAAACTTGCAAGACATTTGATTTGTTAAAAAACGAAGTCATTTCGACTTAACAGCTTATCAAAAAGTATGTTATCGTATTGTGGGGTGAAAGCACAATTACGCAAAAGCTCTATTTTGTATGCTACAAATTGAATATTTAATATAATGACGTTGAAACTGACAGTGTTTTGGTAAAAAGCGGCGAAATTCGACATTGGACAATCTTGCAAGACATTTTCCCGAAGCCAATGCGTTTTTATTTGTGGTGCGAGTGCTGTAAAATTCCGGATTTTAATTGGTCTATCTAAGCACTTTTGTAGGAATAATTTATGAAAACATAATTTTCTATCTTCTGATATTTTAAACAGCGGTAACTTTTGATAACTTACCATTTTCCAAAACCTGACCATGGCGAGGATTATTCATTTTTGAAAAAATCAACTTTGACCGTTCCATCAACACAAAAAACAGCAATGACTTCATAAATTATATATGACGTTTATCATTCATGCGAATTTTCGCAGATTTTAAACTCTTTTTTAGACCACAAAAATTCCCGCAAAAGTTATTTTGCGAATAATTTGTTACGTCTGACACGCATATTTTTGACGTTTTGGCAATATTTGTATCATTATTTGAAACTATTATGAAAAGTTAAAGAATATTTTTTTATATTTTTGGAAACAGTAATACCTGCCTAATCAATGGATATAAATTTCATAAAGCTGAACTATTTAGATTTCACAGAAGAGCTATTTATTAAATTGCTCTGTCGTATTTCACGGCATTGACGCAATAACGTGCTTAACGTCTATGTGCTGGTGATTCTGTCCTGACGGGTGCTGGTGATCAATGAAAAAATGTAAACAAAGACGAAAATGATGATTTTTGACGTTTTCACTCATAAAAAATGGAAGGAAACAGTTGAGATTTTTCAATTTTGTTTCTTATGGGTTCATATATAAACCATTAAAAAGTTGACCCTCTAAACTGTTTCAGTAAGCGTAACACAAAAATGCTCATTTTCAGAAAATCTAGAACTGAAAAAATAAAACAAAAATGCTCATAGAGTCCGCTTTCTATACCGCAATCCACACGACAAAACTATTTTGTGAAAAAACATTGCAATTTATTAAAATTTAGCATTTTCTCAATTTATTCATGTCCTGATACTGTGCTGGTGGGTCCTGTCATTGTGCTGGTGGGTCCTGATACGGTGCTGGTGATTTTGGATAAAAAGTTGGTCATATTTGAAACAAATACTACAAAATCAATAAAATTGGGCAGATAATTGTTGTCAATAGGGATGTTTTCAAACAATAGGTAGTCGGAGTTTCAATACATACTGGTATTTGATTGGAAAAAATACAAACTGACAGGAATTGAAGTTAATGTTTATTGTCCAAACAAATTCTAGTATATAGTAAACAGACTACTTACCTGTCGTTTACAAACATCCAAACAATCATAGCAAGCAATTTGATCAATAGTTTGGTTTACATATATTTTTAGAAGAACTGTAAATTCTAAAAAAAAAATTCTTGTTGTCGTAGATGGTTAAATCCTCAACAAAATCTCAATAACTTTGTTGAAACGAATAAAGGTTTTAAATCAAATTTTCGTGGACTTTTTAGTTTCCACCCTGACGAGGCATGTTAGCTGTTCGTATGCTGTTGCACCTGACGCACGGAAACTTTCACATTTTCCATCTTCTTTTCTGAAATATTTTACCCAGCTCATACTTGACAGGATTGTTATCCTAGTAAAAGATGTAACCAATGAATTGAACACAAGTTAAAGTTCCACAATACTATATAATTCATTTTATGTGTCAATTACATGTAGTTCGAAAAAAGTCGAAAAGAAGAGAGTTTTTTTTTATGTCATGATTATCTGTCGCTTTCTAGATCTATGCTTAGCATTTATTTCAGATGATATAGACTCCTCACCCTGGTGACCCTGCTGCCTTTCATAACTTTATCCGTATACATACATTAATAGATAAACAAAAGGCTGCAACTGGTATTTTTGTATCTAAAATGATTCGTTGTAACGAGAATATTTGTGGTGAATGGAAACTGTGGGGTCAAAATCTTAAATTGCTTATAAATGTTGCTGGATCGTTATCTGATCTAAATTTTCTGAAATGTGCAAGGTAGATAGACATCAGCCTTTTGATTTTTTTTACTCGGTAAGTTTTGCCCTCATTGCTTGACTTTTTGCAATATTAAAGCCGATTTCAATCAGTGTGTAGACAAAGGGAATATCTGTGGTTATCTTGCTTGCTGAACAGAAAAGTCATTGTTAGGTTATGTAAACTACCCTACTTTAAGAGTAGACAAGTCCGACAAATGACACATCTTTCTGTCTGTAGGACCAGGCTACTTCGAAAGGAGGGTAGTATACCTTACCTAACAATGACTTCACGGTTTAGCTAACAAGCAAGCTAACCAAAGATATTACCTTTGCCTACATACTCAATGGAATCGGCTGTAACTAAAAACTCGACTACATTTTAATTTTTCATGTTTGTTGATGAATATTGTTTTTCCTAGATTCACTCTTGAAAAATCATTTGGTAACATTTGGTCAAGTAATTTCAGAAAAGATCTTTTTGTAATTGCGGACACCAAGACAATACATGAACCTCACACGACCCCTCGACACAGGTGAGCTTATATATGATCTTATAGCGATTCGGGTTGATAACCAGTTGAAATTAAGCCAGTTTTTTGTGTGTGTAGATTTGTATTGTTTTATAAAAAAAAAGAAGATGTGGTATGATTGCAAATGAGACAATTATCCACAAAAGACCATAATGACACAGACATTAACAACTATAGGTCACCGTACGGCCTTCAACAATGAGCAAAACCCATACCGCATAGTCAGCTATAAAAGGCCCCGATAAGACACTGTAAAACAATTCAAACGAGAAAACTAACGGTCTTATTTATAAAAAAAAAAAATCTATATTTTTGCTCTCCATTTTTATGCAAAACCTTTTACATTTTTATTTTATGAGTTATTGTTGAAGGTCGTACGATGACGTATGGTTGTTAACACATACTTTCTTTGGTTTCTTATAGAAATTTGTCCTTTGACAACAAACATACACATCATCTACTTTATATAAGTATTGTAAAAATTACAACGTATTTTGGTGATCTTGCAAAATGATCGTAATCCCGAAAATCGTAAACATATTTTCTTATTTTAAAAGGGGACAAGAAGGGTTCCATTAGCAGGCCAATAAATAAGATTACAATTAATTTTAAAAAAAAAATAAAAAAAAAATAGGGGTATTTTTTTCTCTCATAATAACAGTAAACAGATTCACAACAATGTCAATTTCAAGAAAGCAGACAATAACAGTACAGCATCAATGATCTTGAATATATGCCACTTTTAACTAAAATATAAAGGCACAGAACCAGGACATAGGAGCACAGAACCAGGACCGTTTTTCTTATCACCAGCACAGCGTCAGGACAATTCCGTTTAACGAACTTACACGACTTTTGCAATATAATATTGTTGTAATATACTTTGCATGGTACTTATGACGCATCAGAGAAAAATTAAGCAACAAAACAGTCGTTTTATTGCCGTTCTGATACAATGTAGACAAACCCATCAGCACAGAATCAGGACCACCAGCACCTGACAGGACCAAATCACCAGCACAGAACGTTCTCTCACAGGACAACCATACCCACCGTGGAGGTGTTCCTGTCTATATAAAGCTTATACAAAGAAGAAGAAGTAATCAATATTCCTAGGTAAAAGCGTCCATGTCCTTTTTTTTTATATAGGAAAATAACTAATGAATCAAATCATTTACATTTATACTAAGGTAACTTATAAGAGTTGTGTTTTGATATCGTTTAAAAGTTGTGTATCATTTTTTTCAGGATTTCGAAAAATCCTTTAATTAGTTGATTTTTGCTTAAAAAGATTATCAAATGTCAATGTTTCACGATAATTGTTTTTAAGAAATATTCTGATTCAAATTTTATATTAAATAGATATTTTTTCATAGAAAATTAAGGTGGTACGCAAGAATGTAGGACAGAAAGTCACATGACAACAAGTTAAATACTAAAAGTCACAGTACAAAAAGTCACATTTCAATTTTACTGATTATTTTCTTTAAAATAAGAAAACGTTTATTTTTACAAACTATTAAAACAGTTTTGTCTTTTTCTTGAACTATTGTATATTAACCAAGTTTGTAAACAAAATTTATCAAAAAATATCGATGACTTAGTATTACATATACCACGCTATTTACGAATTAACATATTTAAACGACGAATCCGCAGAATGAGTTCGTGTAAATATGTTAATGAGTAAGGCGTGGTGTATATGTTTTGTAACATCATTCAAAAGTGGCCTGGTGATTTGTTATCCAATAAAAAAAACAGTGGGAGTGTCGTTCTAGCCCGCTACGAAAATCGATCCATACAATTCAGCCGGTTCATTCAGTGTTTACATGTCGATAGAATAAATTAATCCTATACACTAGGTAATATCCTTTTTCAGTTGAAAAAAAAAAACAAAAGATAAGGGGAATACGGCACATCAGACATGACAAAAAAAAATTTCTGAAGTGAGTGACTCGGGCTCCTCTAGGGCACATACCATTTGATTTTCTGGTGGTCTGAGAATTTTAGAACAAAATGTTCCGGCTCTGATATGTCATAGATGAGAAGTGGAATGAGATATTAGATATATACACAAATGTAGCAAGGAATGTATAGGCTATAAGCAAAAGACAAAGAAAAAAGATTGGATCACACCGGAAACATGGAACAAGATTAACATTAGAAGGCAGGCAAAAAAGAAAGTCAATGATGCCAAATCACCAAGATTGAAAGACAAATACCAACAAGATTATAGTGACATACATCGCAATGTCAAAACCCTGGTTAGAGCTGATAAGAGAAACTATATGGATAATTTAGCAGGTCAAGCAGAAGAAGCGGCTAATAAAAGAGAGCAAGGCAACCTCTACAAAATTACCAAAATTATCTGTGGAAAAGGCAAGTCATCACAGTGAAAGACAAACAGGGAAATTTACTGCGATTTTGATGCGACTGTCATACAATTGAGAGGTTTAGCTAGCTATAAAACCAGGTTCAATCCACCATTTACTACATAAGAAAATGCCTGTACCAAGTCAGGAATATGACAGTTGTTATCCATTCGTTTGATGTGTTTGGACTTTTGATTTTGCCATTTGATTTTGGATTTTCCTTTTTGAATTTTCCTCGGAGTTCAGTATTTTTGTGTTTTTACTTTTTACTAACATCAGAAAAGGAACAAGAAAAAAGATGGGCAGAACATTTCAGTGAAATTTTGAACAGACCATCTCCAAAAGAACTACCTACTATTCCAGAACCTATAGCATTGAACTGGAAATAAGTATTGATCCACCCACCATATCTGAAATTGTAGCAGCAATCAAGACTCTAAAGAACGGAAAAGCTCCTGGTTCAGATAATCTGAACGCAGAACTGTTCAAAACTGATCCCATCTTAGCAGCCAATACCCTCCAAACAATTTTTCATAAGATCTGGAAAGAACTTATAGTACCAGTAGAATGGGATAAAGGTATTATCATCCGAATACCCAAAAATGTGCATTAAATGACTGCAATAACTGGCGTGGAATCACTCTTATATCTATTCCTAGCAAGATCATGGCCAAAATTATTAAAAAAAGAATATCTGAAGTAATCGACAGTTTACTAAGAAAGGAGCAAGCAGGATTTCGCAAGGGAAAAGGATGCGTTGATGCGTTTTCATCCTGAGAAATATCATTGAACAATGCATAGAATGGCAGCGGCAACTCTACATCAATGTCATCGACTTCGAAAAAGTATTTGATAGCATTCATAGAGAAACCCTTTGGAAAATCATACAACTTTATGGCATCCCACAACACCTGATCAATCTAATCAAGGCTTTTTATGAAAATTTCAAATTGAACAACTTTATTTCCCAATTAAAACTGAGTAAGACAAGGATGTGTAATGTCATCTACACTATTTATAATAGCCATTGACTGTGTTTCTTGTGGTTAGTACTTCGCTTTAGGGTTAGTAATGAAAGGCGTTGTGTTCATTTAATGAATGGCTATTATTTATTTTGAATTTATTGAACCATAAAACTAATTTTTGACTCTTCACATTGAATAATCCGCGAAGCGGATTATGTAAAATGTGAAGAGTCAAAAATTAGTTTTATGGTTCAATAAAATCAAAATAAATTATTGCCATTCATTATAAATAAATTTCTATCAAAAATAAGGCTCAAAGAACTTTTTATATTATATATATTTTACAATAACAACGTACACACCTGTTGGCGTATGAATACACAACGTCAGAGTGGGCGTGTCGTCTTCAAAATTGACAACATTGAAAATAAAACTAATAATTTTAACCAATCAGAAGACAGTAAATACACCAAATTTATTTATATCAAATTGTATTCAAGTTATGTGACGTTGAGCACAAGGCAACGTTACGTAAACAATAGGCAACGTAAACAATAGGTAACGTTAGTGACGTTAGTTACTTAGTAAATGTACAGCGGCTAATACTTGACAGACTGGGTGATGCGACAAACAACTGCAGATATCCCAAGAGGCATAAGATGGGGATCTTTCGCCATTCTTGAAGATTTGGACTTTACTGAAGATATTGCCATGCTTCACACACTCATCAACATATCCAGGAAAAGTCCAGTCGAATAAAAAAGTATGCAGGACAGATAGGTCGCAAAATAAACACTAAGAAAACTGAAGTAATGAGTTTAAACACTAACAAACCAGCTCCAATTATAATAAACGGGAAACCATTACCACAGACCGATACCTTCACTTACCTAGGAAGTACTGTAAGATCAGATGGTGGAGCAAACACTGACATTAAACAAAGACTGTCAAAAGCTAGAGCTGCATTTAATAACCTGCAGCCCGTATGGAAATCCGGTCAATACACCATCCGGACAAAACTAAAACTATACAACAGTTGTATACTACCTATCCTGTTGTATGGTTTTGAATGTTGGCGAATGACAGAGGCAGACCAACAGAAGCTCTCTACATTCCATATCAAAAGTGTGAGGAGAATTCTTAGGATATTTTGGCCAAGAAAAATCACCAACCAGGACCTCCTCATTAAATGCAAACAGGAAGAGATCAGCATACTCATTAGCAGGAAAAGATGGAGATTGATTGGTCATGTTTTAAGTAAGAACCCTGAAGAAATTTCATAAACAGCAATGTTCTGGATCCCAAAGAGAAAGAGACGCAAAGGACGACCTAAAATAACATGAGGTGCACAGTTGAGTCTGAGATGGCAAATTTCCAATATACTTGGGGGAGTTTGAAGAAGACGGCACAAAACATACAGATGGGGAGAAACTTCGTTGCTACCCCACACGCCTATGGGTGTAATGGGCAGTAAATATATCTGATATGTCATAAAAAATTTAAAAAAAAAAAAATCTCCCAAACAAATTTTATTGCATTTATTAAATTCATTGGTAAAAATAATCCGCCTCAGGTATAAACAGCCCCCTTTTCCCGAAAATTAATGGATTGTTTGGAAATCAGTGACGGAATTAACCAGAAAGTAGAAATCCTATTTTTAAAACAAACGAAATCCTTGTCCTCGTGCATCCAATAAACTGTCATTCACATGGAGGGGTAACAGAGAGGCGGAGTTTAAATTGTGGTTTAACATAAAAAAAAATATCAGATCAAACCATAGTCCAAGTTCCGCCTATCTACATGAAGTTGCAATGACAACGTATGTCTTAATTCTTTTTAATGGAATAACATATCAATCTTTATATCAAACCATGGTTTTTCAGAAACCGAACTATTAACCAGAATATCAGGTAAAAACTTCAAAGGAAAAATGCCGTATTATGTTACAAATTATTTTTGACTTTTTGTTCTATGACTTTTTGTCCTATCAAGTTTGTGACTTTATGTCCTGTGACTTTTTGTCCTGCCGGGACTCTTTCTCATATATATTAACGACCTACCAGACTATCTAAAACACAGCCAAATAAGACTCTTTGCAGACGACAGCATAATCTATCGGCCTATAACCTGCCAAAATGATTGCATAAAGCTTTAAGAAGACAGAGAAGCAGCTATAAAATGGGAGAAAGACTGGCTCATGTCTTTCCACCCGGACAAATGTAACATCTTTAGATTATCAACAAAGAAAGACAAATACATTTCTATTACAACATGCATGGTCATATCCTAGAACAAGTTCAATCTGCAAAATATCTAGGCATTAAACTTTCTTCAGACCTCAAATGGAACAAACACATTCAACAGTCAGCAGCAAAAGAAAACCAAGCATTAGCATTCATCAGACGTAATCTAAAAATAAATTCAAAAAAAAATAGTTAAGGAAAGAGCCTATCAAACAATAGTTAAACCAAAACTAGAATACTGCTGTACAGTTTGGGATCCACACACCTCCGAAAATATATATAAATTGGAACAAGTACAAAGAAGAGCTGCACAATATACTTGCAACAGATATCACAATACCAGCAGTGTATCTGAAATGATAGAACATCTAAAATGGCAATCCTTACAAGAACACAGACTAAAAACCAGACTCCAAATGTTGCACAAAGTCAGCAACAATGAAATTGCAATACCATCGCAAGATATACTTATAAAAAGCCAGTCTAGAACAAGAACTACCAATCAACAGACATACAGACAACTTCAATGTAATAAAGACAACTTTAAATTTTCTTTTTTCAGCCAAACAATCAAAGATTGGAACAAATTACCACCCGATATCTCAAACCAAACCTCTACAGACAACTTTAAGGAATTCACTCACTCATGAGGTGCTCCTTAAAAAATACTCCCATCTAAACTAAATGTGCTTATTGTTTTAGTTAATAGTTATATCAAAACAAATATATATAAAAAATGTAAAAACTGAAACTTAAAATAAATAAAAGTAAAATAATTGAAATTAACTTAAAACGACCTCATACAGGCATGCGCCGGAAAATAATCCTCAAAAAGTTGATGGTATTCCGTAACTTAAGAAGAAGAAGAAGACTTTCTGTCCGTTTACCGTACCTAATACCTTGACTTATATTAATTTGGCTAGTTTAATTTTCATAAAATTTTGACAAAATGTTTTCTTTGACCCTTTAACAAAAACATAAAAATTTCAAAAAAGAACCAAACACTTTATCAGAAAAAAAATTCGTTGGTTATATATATAGCAGTTTGACATTGAGAAGCTTAATGCTTCCTTCACAAAACAACGTGATAAAAACGTTTAGCTGACTTTTACAGAGTTAATTCCCTCTAGTGTTAGGTACCACCTTAAGGTCAAGTCACAGTAAATGGGCTATGTCACAGATGTCAGTAAAATTTGGCAAACAACTTTGGCTCGATAAACTTTAACTGAAAATCGAAAAAATGATGCATTTATCTCATTTACGGAGTGTAAATTCTTTAGATGTTTTTTAAAAAGCAACTCAAGACTCATTTATTTCGGACTGCTTTTAAGGATTTCTTGTCGATTTTATATACTTATAATTGACTGCATTAGTTTTAGACAGTTTTGTATATTTTAGAGTACATGCATTTTTCATTTTTCATTTTTTTTATTTTTTTATTTCTTTTTTTTAAGTATCTTATAAATTTTTATATGCTTGTTTGATTCTTTTAATATAGTGCTTTGTAATCTATATTTTATGTATTTTTGTATTTTATATATGTTTAAATGTGAAGCACTTAGAGTAATTTTTGTTATTATATAATGCGCTCTATAAATACTGTATTTATTATTTATTATTTATCATTTGAAATATTACTGATTGATTTTTTTTCAAAATGCGTGAACATTTGCATAGAAAGCATATTAAATCGGATAAAAACCTTCTAAAATTTGTCTTTAAATCATCAATTCTCTAATTGTACTCCAGAGGTTTTCTTTAAAAACTATATGTTGTTGATACAGAAATTTCCGTTTTAATGGTGTAAAATAAAGATAAGGTCACCCACTTCGTTTTTACGGTATACATCATTCACAGTCGTGTTCTTTGTGAAAAACTCCAACAAAACGTCTAAATTATCGAAACGTCATCGCGTTACAGGCCGTAAAACGTTGGTTTTTGACGTTTTTCACTACCAAAAAGGTAACAAATTGGTGATTAGACAAAAAACGAAGTCAATGATTGTATGTGCTATCTATACAAATATTCACTCATATTGAAAGAAATCAATCTGTAATATTTCAGATAATAAAGGAGATAAATGCATTTATTTTTCGATTTTCATTTGTTTTTCAACGAGTCAAGTTTGTATGCAAACTTTTATAAAAAATCTACGAAATAGCCAAAATACTGTTCCTTGACCTTTAGGGCATACGATACAGATTTGATCCCGTAATGAAATTTGGATGAAAATTTGCAAAAAGGCCTTTTTTACCAGCTTAAATCAAATATGTAATAAAAAATAGACCTTCACTTGCTACTTTTTGAGTAAAATGAGGTCGAAATTTCAGATATTAGCTCAAAATTTGGATTTGTGGACGTATTTTTCCTTCCGATAGAAATGCATAACTTTTTTGTTTAAAGATAAACACAAGCTGTTTTTTTGTTAAATAATTTATAATTTCTATTTTATATAAATATTCTATAAATTTATGATTTTTTTGTTTAGAAATAACTAAAATTTACAAATGATCATGAATGTAGAAAAAAACGTCATTATCAATTTAAAAAAATTGCATTATTGACTTTTTCATGAAAATTGGTACACATAATTTCTATACGTAATCAAACCGAATGTCGTTTTAAAAAACGAGGGGTCTATGAAGTCGTTTAAAAGTTAAATCAGTTTAAATGATAAAAATCAGTCGAAAAATGAATCTTTTTCCGATATGTCACAGTTTGGCGTCGCTGTAACTGTATCGTTTGCCCTTAAACGAGATTTCATTGTATATGATTTTAATTTTTGTCATTTATTTTATAAATACAATATTTTGTGCAAAATGCAGGCACTAGAAAACTAAAAATCGATATTGAATTTTAACTTGTGTATAAAAGGATGTTCTTGTATACATTTCAACAACATTATATACCCGCCAATATTTATCGACAGAATTATCGGTCCTGAATAGGACTGATTTAATTGGGTATGCCAGTGGTCTAAACACCATCGTAGGCAGGGTACTAAAACAAAACATTAAGATATGTACAGACATCCTCATCTTAATATTCACCAGATCATTAGAAACAGGCAAAGTATCATCTGACTGGAAAAAGCCTGTATTCAAAATAAGGGATTAACATAACCCAGGTAAAAGAGGGACGAAATATACCAGAGGGACAGTCAAACTCATAAATCGGAAATAAACTGGCAACACCATGGCTAAAAATGAAAAAGACAAACAGACAAACAATAGTACACATGACACAACATACAAAACTAAAGAATAAGCAACACGAACCCCACAAATCTAGGGGTGATCTCAGGTGCTCCGGAAGGGTAGGCAAATCCTCCTCCACACGTGGCACCCTTCGTGTTGCTCATGTTATAACAAATCCGGTAAATAGTATAATTCGGTAGGTCACATTCATGAAAGGGAAGGGGATTGTAGTTACGACGTAAGGAACATATCCGATATTATCTGTAAAACGGTTATTCCATAACGGTCAACCAATTCGTGATGGTGTCCGTAAAATATACGAAGAGATGATTTCAACTTCACCATTTGGGACTCTAGGTTTAAGAGCTTCCTTGTGAGCTTCAAGTTCCAGGTAACCGCAGACCTCCCGAGGGTATCATCAGCCCAGTAGTCAGTACTTTTGTGTTGACATAAATATCAATTATATGATCTTTTTTTATACAAATTTCCTGTTTACAAAACTTTGAATTTTTCGTAAACTTAAGATTTTCTTATCCCTGTAACAATTTTTTGAAATTTTGGGTCCTCAATGCTCTTCAGCTTTGTACTTGTTTGGCTTTATAACTACTGAGTCCTATGAAGACGAAACGTGGGTCATGCGTATTAAATTATAATCCTGGTACCTTTTATAACTATTAACATGCATACGGCTTGCAAATTTCTTGAAGGCATATCTTTACAAGCAGCATGATACAACATCTGGAAATCAATAACACTTTATGAGTTAAACATGGATTTAGGGCAAAGCGATCATGTGAGTCCCAAGTTATCATTTCAAGTCTTATTCATGAATTACCAGAAAACAATGACAAGAACATACAATCAGATCTCATTATCATGGAATTTTCTAAGGCTTTTGACAATACCACACAAAAATGACTATACAATATGAAATACTTTGACATAACAGAACAAATAATAAACTCGGTCGAATCCTTTCATTCAGACATAACCCAAACAGTTCTTTTAACAAAACGTGTCATCTTCAAAAATACCAAACTCCAACAACTTTATCCTGATACGTGGTGGCGTATTATTTCCATTATTTCTTGCCGGTTATCAGACATAATTTGCTCCGTATCGCAAAATTTTACAACAACATTTCCGGTCGTGCACAGAATTGAGAATTGAATAATATTTTGCAACAGTGTTGTAAATAATGAGCACGCAACGAGGGAATCACAAGAAAGGCACACAAAAACATCAAAATAGAACTGTTTTTAAAAATGACTTACATGACACTTCAAAACGAACAAAAGATATAAATCAATTGGACCGAAATGGATTATGTGAAAGATGTAAAGAAGTTATAGACTGGAAAGTAAAATACAAAAAGTATAAACCTCTAACAACTCCTAAGAAATGGTAAGAAACACAAATAAAATATATTTGAAATAAAAATTTTGGCCACATAAATGAAGTAAATGAATTATCTTGCCTTTCCCGCACGGAAATAAACATGATAAATATTCTCTTGTCCTAAATCTTAGGTGTTCAAAAATAGGGCTCTTCACGGTTAGTTCGGCCATATTGGATAGGGGGCAGATTTTTTGGAAGGAGGTGGAAATGGTATGAAAGTGTGGGAAATCCTATGTGTGTTTCCAAGCAACAGCTCTGTTTTAATGATGTTTTCCCGTATTTTTCACACCATTTTTACCTCTATTATGAAAATCTGCCCCCTATCCAATATGGCCGAACTAACCGTGAAGAGCCCTATTATATGAACATAGATATAGGAAGATGTGGTATGAGTGTCAATGAGACAACTCTCCATCCAAATAATAATTTATAAAAGTAAACCATTATAGGTCAATGTATGGCCTTCAACACGGAGCCTTGGCTCACACTGAACAACAAGCTATAAACATGATAAAGGGCCCCAAAATTACTAGTGTAAAACCATTCAAACAGGAAAACCAACAGTCTAATCTACGGTAACTCGAATGACCTAATAACACTGTTAATATCCGAATAACACTTGCAAAGACCGAATAACACTTGAAATTTCAATATTAGCACATATTGGTGACTTTTAAACATTGATTAATATGAGGCAGGCATTACCTGTAAATGGGAACGAAGTCTGTATGAATTATTTTTTTGTAACTTTAATATTTGCTTTAAAAAAAAGAAACGAAAATACCGTTTCCGATTTTGGTTCTGTTGTTAGGGATTTAGTTGTGACGTTATTTTAATTATGATGTCATATGCAATGTAAACAAAGAACGCTATCATCAGGTAACGTTTTTTCATATCAAGGAATTATTAAAAATGAAATTGGTATTGCGCGTTCCTTCCTATTTTATACTAGACTGATAAATATATATTTTACTCAAAGATTCATACAAACCAGACCAGAAAAAGGAAGTACATTGAACATTTCTGCGCAGGTCCGGGATTTCAAAACACGACAAAAAAAATTTGAACGATTTTGAGTTCATTAGTACAATGAAAAATTCGGGAAATTTTCCCGTATTTTTTTTTAATTGAATTGTCTACTGTTATTGGGGACTCCGTCCGCATATTAAATTATAGTATATTATCGATGTATTTTATAACTTATAAATGATTTACAGAAAGCAGATAAAAAACTTTTTAAATTTAGTGTGAACATCCAATATGGTGACTACGGAAATCACAATGACCCAGGGCTCACGCTACCAGGCGACTTGGGCGAAGAAGTCGCCCTACCGACCGTCACTTCGCTTTCCCCGACCCCCAAAAGCGAAAACAAGTCGCCCTGTTCTTGACGAAAGTCGCTTTCAGTCGCTTCCGAAGTTCCGTCATCGGACATTTTCAATTTTTACCAAGTTGATGAAACATTAATTTTTTACTGATAATTAAAGAAATTCAGACATAAACTATTCATTATCTTTAGAAAAGAGGTTGAAGCATTGTCTGCGCAGTGTGTATCAGGTTATTTGATAAAAATACAACTTTTTATCACTTCGTGAATTTTCGCAAATTCCGGTGCTTGTTACTCGAAAACGTACATCAACCTAAATTTCGGCGGCAAAATAAGTTTGTTACTTCATTTAAACATTGACCGCCATGTTCGATGTACACACTAAATTTAAAATTATCTTTATGAACTTATCTGCTTTCTGTAAATCATTTTTAACTTATAAAATACATCGATAATATATTATTTTTTTATAATTAATGTTGAAAAGTCACCAATATGTGTTAATATTAAAATTTCAAGTGTTATTCGGTCATTACAAGTGTTATTCGGATAAAAACAGTGTTATTCAGTCATTCATGTTACCCGTCTAATCTATATATAAAAAACGAGAAACACATATAAATTACATAAACAAACGACAACAACTGTACATCAGATTCCTGACTTAGGACAGGTTCAAACATTTGCAGCGGGATTAAACGTTTTAATGGTACCAAACCTTCTCCCTTTTTTTGAAACAATAGTATAATGTATGGCTTACTTTTACAGACACTTGTTTCTGTCATTTACATGGTAGCTAACAGAAATTTTTCTATGTGTCTGGTTCAACCGGTATTTTCTCGCATCGGATGATGATTCCCTTGCATTTTACACGTACATGTACAAACATCAGTCTGCCCCTCCAAACCATTGAATTTCTAATTCCTGCCTTCAGACTGAATATGTATTAAATAAATAAATTCAAACTGCTTTGAAAAATAAAACCTTTATCATATATTCATGGTAAAATTCTTTTTGGCTTTCCAAATTTAAGTGACTAAATTCATTTGAAATACATGTACTTTCCACATTTTGAAAACTGTTTCTTTAGTGATGATTGAAAATGGTGAGTGTAAGCAAAATCAACTGACTCAAGGAGACATTTTAGTGTGTCAACTCTTTATCTTTATCATGTTTATTGGTTTTTAGTGGAAGAAGACGTCAAGTCTTCTGAAGACTTAAGGGGCTGACCATTGGCATTGAGTCTCCGTATGCCGCATTCATTTCGTGTATTACAATTTCAAAACAACTTTTTTAAGATTCCTGACACCGATTTTTACACATGATTAGGCATCTGAATCATTTAATTTGTAAATTATGATTGTAAAACAATCACTATCGTAAATATGACCCTTTTATTTATGTAAATTATTAGATTTCATCTCATCCACATGAACGTTATTTGATTACTTGTAACAGGATGTTTTAACTGTCGATATTTGTATTACGCATGCGTGAATTTGGTATCGGGACAACTCGCCCTGTTTACAAGTTCGCCCTTGAAGTTACGAATTTGCAATCCTGCAGACAAGAAGATTTAGTTTTTATATAAATAAAAAGTATATATATAAAGTCTTGTCTTTATTCATGGTTTTCCTATGTCATGTGAATTTGATGCCCTTCGTAACATACATGTGAACCTCCCGTTTAGGAGAAAAAACTCCCGTGTATGAAATTTTTCAGACGCCATATTTGATCATTTCTTACTACTGTACGGTTGTAATTGACACCTGTGTTAAATTTTACCTGAACATCAAAGAAAATGTATAATTATATCCCTTCACTTGACAGCTTGGGTGTCAAACATACTGGTAATCAACGATGTTTACCTCCGGCTAACTGCCGTTGTGTTATCAAAACGATGTGTATTGGGAATATTGAAATACGTTTTTGTTACTTCCCTTTGTTTTATCCTGTTTTCACTTATTTTGCTTTTAAAAATGTAAATTGTAAAAAGACTATAAATGATTAATATTTTAATCAAATAATCATAAAAGAATGTTGATTAAATGAATTTAAATGATTTTGGACAAATACAAAAATTAAAACTTATAAATTATTTTAGCAATCTAGACCTCTTTTCAAGGATTAAATTAAAGTTTATATCACAAATTTGTTTAGAAATAAGAAGTTAACATACAATATGTGCAACTAGACTAATAAAAGGTCTAGTAGTTAGATTAATTCCTAGTAAAATCTTGAAATTTAAATATGTAAATGAGGGCCCTCATGGGGTTTTTGATTATGTGATTACTTGGCCGTTTTTTTAATGATTATTTGATTATTAAGCCAAATATTTCATGATTATTTGATTACCTAGGACTGTATTTTTAGTTTATGATTATTTGATTACTAAAGATAAGCAAATATTTAATGATTATGTGATTATATTGGCAAAAAAATGGTGATTATGTGATTACTAGGACCCCCCCATGAGGGGCCTCGTAAATGTTAGTATATATATTAGACTTTATTCTGTAAGCTAAGAAATAGCAAGACATTTTACACTGTTTTTAAGTCGTTTTAAGCTTTCTTCAAATATGACTTTCATAATGCTTAAAATCCATGCAGTACTAGTGTTAGTGTATGTTATTTTTTTAATTAATTTACGATGTTGCAAATATACATGTGGAGCTTATTTCTTTCTTATTTGTCTATACATTTACAAATGATAAGGAGATGGAGACATGAACAAAAATATATACAGATAAGATATATAAATATAATGATTCATTTGCAAGCAGTGAACAATCATTTGACAAAACAAAACAAAACAAGAAACAGATTCTTCATATTATTTTATTTTATTCAAATAGAGAGGCAATAAGGAAACTATAAACATTATAATTTGATGGAAATTTGAAGAAAAAACACAATTTCTACATCATTTGGTTACATTTACGACAAAATTTATGTCGATAAAAAAACATGATGTTTTGACCATTCAGTACTTAATAGATGCATAGTTCTTGGGGAAAAGTTTCATCAAATAATATGAATATAAATGACTTTTTTGTGCTCATTTTTTACAGTGGGTTGTGATGATCTTCCAGTTAGGTTACCCTCATTTGGAGTGTTGTTCCCAACCTGTTAAAGGTCCATCTTTGTGCATAATTCAAAATTGGAAATTTCAACAAGCATCTTATATTCTTAATCTGGAAAATAAACCCTGGTCTGCTAGCTTCATGTATATTTTTTCTATCGATTTAATATATAACTAGAATCATGCAAACAGACTTAAGGAAAAGGCATGTAAGTTCATCATACAAATATGACACTTTTTCTAGAAAATCCAGATCTTGCAAAATACGTCGCTAAAAATTGTAACCTTTAAAATTGTTGTTGTGCAGTAAAAACCCATATGGGAACTTTCAAAAGTTGGCAGGTATGTAACAAGTCTTACTATTTTTATGCTCCATTTATGGGCAATATGTTTTCTAGTCTGTCCGTCCGTCCTGCTTCTGGTTAAAAAGTGTATGGTCGAGGTAGTTTTTGATGAAGTTGAAATCCAATCAACTTGAAACTAAGTACACATGTGTTCCTCTTGATATGATATTCTTAATTACTGCCAAATTAAAGATTTTACCTAATTTTCATAGTCGACTGAACATAGAAAATGATTGTACGGATGGGAAATCCATGTACTTATGACCTTTTCTTGTTTGAAGAAAAAAAATACATTTTAACGATAATGGAACAAAGCAGCCTGGGTAAGTGGGGCTGCTTTTATGGTAATTCAAGTTACCTTTTATTCACCTTCTTCCACTTCATAGCTATCAGCTCTTTGATTAAAAAATGTTATAGAATCTAAGCACAATGCAGTTTGTACATGTACATTGTATTTCTATTCCAGTACAAGATGTGCACAGAAAACTGTAAAGAAAGCCTATTACATAGTGTGTATGCCTTGTATTAGTGCACTGAATGTATGTGGAAAATGTGGAAGTAAAAAAGAACTTGTGTCACAGTAAGTACAGAAGAAAATGAAAAAAACTTTTTATAAATCTTTGTGTCTGAAGGACTTTGCCAAGAGATGTAGTTATTTTTATTAATTACTAGCAAAGCCAGTATACATTTTTTATGCCCCACCGACGTTAGTATAGGGCCATTATGTTTTATGGTCCGTTTGTTTGTCCGCAGTCTGTCTGTCTGTCCCGCTTCAGGTTCAAGTTTTTGGTTGAGGTAGTTTTTGATGAAGTTGAACTTGAAACTTAGTACACATGTTCACTATGATATTATCTTTTAAATTTTAATGCAAAATTAAAGTTTTGACTCCATTTTTCAGGAAGCAAAGAGCTACAATGTACATACTAGTTTGTGCCTGAAATATAAAAAAAAAGAAATTATATACAAAGTACATGTAACTCTTTTTAAGATTTTGGTTATTGCATTGATAGGTGATGTAGATAGTCATGTCACTTAAGTGTATAAATGTCATTGGGTAATGTATAAAACTGCAGGGATTGAACTTAATAATAAGACTTTGGCAATGGTAGCCCACAGCTTAAATTTTGTAGTCAACATATATCATGTACATAGTACATGTAGTATATAGTCCTATACAAGAAAAGCAGAAATTTAAGTAGCCCACACCAAATTTTAGGGGCCATTGGCATGTGAGCCCCTGCTAATTTCAAACCCTGAAACTGACTTATTGAACATGTACATTTTTGTATTTGACCTAAAAATGTAATTTTAATTAATGTAGTTTTCAAGTTTTTTGTTTTGGTAAAATTAAATGAGTAGCAGTCTTTATATAGATATATAAGTTTACACACATCAAAATCATTATAGCTGTTAATGTAAATAAACTCATCTTAGACGCCAGGATTAAATTGTGTATACCAGACATTGATTGAGTTTACAAAAGACTCATCAGTGATGCTTCAATAAAAAAAGATAATGAAAAGTTGAAGAACATTGAGGACCCAAAATTCTGAAAGGTTTTGCCAAAAATATCATTTTATTCCAGATTTATTAAAAATGAGACAATATTTGCAGTTTTTCTTTTACAGCAAAAATGTAAAATATAGAGGCAAATACAAATTTTAAAGCTAGAACTGAAAAGGAAGATATGACTTAAATGTTTACCTAGAGAAATTGTTCTGAGGATAATCAGATATAATGGTCATGATAATAAGTTTTATAGTAAAATAACTTTCAAAGAATGAAAAGTAAAAACACAAAAATACTGAACTCCCAGGAAAATTCAAAAAGGAAAATCAAAAATCAAAAGGCAAAATCAAAAGTCCAAACACATCAAACGAATGGATAACAACTGTCATATTCCTGACTTGGTACAGGCATTTTCTAATGTAGAAAATGGTGGATTGAACCTGGTTTTGATAGCTAGCTAAACCTCTCACTTGTATGACAGTCGCATCAAATTCCATTACATTGTCAACGATGCATGAACAAAACAAACATACTCAAAGAGTAAAAATGTCAAAAATAGGGGTACAACAGTCAATATTGTGTTATCATCTTAATATCACTACATAAACAACAAATGTAACAAAGTAGCACAAAAAGGCATACATCAAATTTAACATTCTCATTTTGCTTTTCTTATACGGCTGAATTTATCTATGTAAAGTCTACCCATAAATGAAAGAAGGTTTTCATTACTGGTGTAAAATTGCGCGTTTGAAATTCGCACAGGTAGACATAAAAATAATTTTGTCGTATGACGGCAAAATGAAGGCTTTACTTATCAATAATATACATGTATGTGGGCTTCATTTTGAATGGACCCTCAAGGAAATACTGATTTAGAAAAGAAACATGCTAATGTTTTACTTATAAATATTTTTTATAACTTTTTTCAGACCAGGCCCCTCTGCTTCAGAACAGATGTCTTTAGACAACCAGCTTAAACAAGACTTGGAAATGTTATCTGAAAGGAAGAGGAGTATGTTAATATTTGTAAATCAGAATACTAAGAAGATTTGGCCTAAATTAAAGTTGTAATATTTAGTTCAGTCTGTGTTGTAAACATATCAACATTATTTCAAAACATATCAATATTTTTTCTTCATTAGGGGTAGATTCATATGTGGCAGCCATGTTGCACACCAAAACTTAACTGAACAAACATCTAAAAAAATCACATTTCCATTGGATGAAACTATATCAGTTTTTACTCCCCTTTTAAGGATTAGCAGCCAATTTAAGCTCTTACTAAAATATTTATTCCTGATCTTTTCCTAATATCAGATTCCAATATTGTAACTAATAAATGTATTAGCATTAATCTTCATTTCTGCATTTCACTGAAACCAGTTCGTTTTGTACACATATAATACAATGATGATAAAAAGTTTAATTCGATAAATTTTGAAAGAATCTCAGCTCATTTATGATAACATTTTAACCCAGTCTTACTTTTACAGCAATATCCTTGTCTTTTTGCAAAACCTATCCTTTCACATATTGGTAGTAATAAAAACAATTTGAAAATTTCTGAAGTTACATTTTTAGAAAGATGTATTTTATATGTCACTTGACTTCAGCTAACTAATCAGTTTCTGTTTTAGGGACATTCCTCAGACTTCAAGCTCAAGGCAAACTTACAGCTGAAGAAATAGAAGAAAAAATGAAGGAAGAATTAACTAAATTCGATGATGATTCTTTCGGAGAATCAAGTGAAGAAGATGAAGAAGAACTTTGTGATAGCAATGCTGATAAGAAAATATGTGCAACAGTTAATAAGGACATTATTGAACGGGTTTCAAAAGTAACTTTTAGTTCGGACAATGTTAAAGCATCTTAATAATAAAGCAGTCTCTCATTTACATAAATCTTTAAAATTTTCTTTTAAAGAATATATGCAAATTTTGCCAAATATACAAAATGAAATATCCACAAGTATACAAGTTTATCGTAATCCATGAAAATTGGTACTGACAAAAATAAATAAATCCACAGTATCAAGTAATTACATATTTCCAGATTTGTCTCTTGAGAACAATACTCGTCTTTGGCATTGATCTTAGTGTGTTCTAGAATTATCAAGTAATTACATATTTCCAGATTTGTCTCTTAGGAATAATCCTCATCTTTGGCATTGATCTTAGTGTGTTCTAGAATTATCAAGTAATTACATATTTCCAGATTTGTCTCTTGAGAATAATCCTCGTCTTTGGCATTGATCTTAGTGTGTTCTAGAATTATCAAGTAATTACATATTTCCAGATTTGTCTCCAAAGAATATTCCTTGTAAGGTTAAATCTCATTGGTTATGTTCATTGCAAGAGATGTCAGTCTCAGTCAGATCTTCATTGATAAATGTGAGGATGTTTTGTCCTGTAATTTTGTTGTTTGTTACAAAATGTTCATTTAATGAACTGACCTATTACTGCTACTTTTGTAAATGAGGCTATAGTTGTTGATTTTTTTTAATGTTACACCACACATTGCTTGGATATGGAAAAACCTTTGTCAGAAATTGCTGAAGTCATGTCATTATGACTTACATTTTCATACTCCAACCCATGGTTAAATGCAAAATCATTCTGGTTATGCCCACTCTTAAATGGAACAATACAGCTAAGTATTCACCATGAATTAATTATTTCTTGAAAGATATTGACATGAACAAAACTACATCAACTAGTTTTCCCTTCTCCATTCTTTTCTACCAGTATGTATATATGTTACAAAATTATTCCACAACTCTTGATTTTAATGATCCAATCATATTTGAACACATTTTGGTTATGTTTAATAAGGTCCTTATTATAATTCCCAAAGTGGTATAAGAAACAAGAAGGTTTCAAAGGGTTAAAAATCATAAAACACACAATGAAAAAAGACAATAACCCCCTTACCTTGCATAGAAATTTCAATATTGATCAATATGAACCCCACTTTAAAACCAGGGATTGAATCAGATGCTCTGGTATTCTATTAAACCTTTCATCGACTGATTATATCATTACCTTTGCAGTTGGTGCATGCATATTATTGTCACTCAAAGCAAACTTAAGTAGTTTTTGTTGAGGCTGCAACTTAGATTGACAGGGATAGTGATCCGGCGGTGGCTTTAGCTAAAAAGCTTAAAAGCTCAATATTTTAGAAGTTAGAGACCTGGATGCTTCATACTGAAAAAAAAGTTAAGACTTTTTGTAAAGTTAATTTCACTCTTATGATTACATGTAGAAGGATAACTATATTTGCTATGTGGGTACCTTGCAAGGTCCTCATGCCGGTCGGACAGTTTTCACTTGACCTCAACTTCATTTCATGGATCAGTGAACAAGGTTAAGTCTTTGTGATCAAGTCCATATCTCAGATACTATAAGCAATAGGTCTAGTATATTCGATGTATGAAAGGATTGTAAGGTGTAAATGTCCAACTGGCAGGTGGCATCTGACCTTGACCTCATTTTCATGGTTCAGTGGTTATACATTGTAGTTAAGTTTTTGTGTTTTGGTCTGTTATTCTTATACTGTATGCAATAGGTCTACTATATTAGATGTATGGAATGATTGTAAGGTGTACATGTCTAGCTGCCATGTGTCATCTGACCTTGACCTCATTTTCAAGGTTCAGTGGTTAAACTTAAGTTTTTGAGTTTAGGTCATTTTTCTAATACTATATGCCAGGGCTCACGCTACCAGGCGACTTGGGCGAAGAAGTCGCCTTCCTGACCGTCACTTCGCTTTCCCCGACCCCCAAAAGCGAAAACAAGTCGCCCTGTTCTTGACGATAGTCGCTTTCAATCGCTTCCGTCATCGGACATTTTCAATTTTTACCAAGTTGATGAAACATCAATTTTTATTGATAATTAAAGAAATTCAGACATAAACGATTCATTATCTTTAGAAAAGAGGTTGAAGCATTGTCTTCGTAGTGTGAAGCAGGTTATTTGATAAAAATACAACTTTTTATCACTTCGTGCATTTGCCATTTCTGCAAGTTCCGGTGCTTGTTACTCGAAAACGTACATCAACCTCAAATTCGGCGGCAACATAAGTTTGTTACTTCATTTAAACGTGATAAAAGTTGCCCCCAGTAAATGTGTAATCCATTTAATGCATTAAAACCGTCATGTTCCTTTCCAAATAACTTGTCAAACATCGTTTATTTTGGTAAATTTTCTTGCATTCGTCCGCCATTGACCGATTTCCAAACTACGCATCTGTCAACTATATTAGGAGTATGGAAAAAATTTACGATGTAAATGTCAGTCTTGCAGGTTTTTTTTATACCTTGAACTCATTTTCAAGGTTCATTGTTCAGTGTTAAGTTTATGTGTTTTGGTCTGTTTTTCTTAAAACTATAAGCAATGGGTCAACCATATTTTTTGTATGGAAGAATTGCAAGCTGTACATGTCTGGCTGGCATGGTTCACCTGATCTTGACCTCTTTTTCATGGTTCATTGGTCAATGTTTAGTTTTCTTGGTTAAGTCTGTTTCCTGTTACTGTATTGAATTATTGTAAGGTGTACATGTATTTCTTGTTTGGTTTATATGACCTTGACCTCATTTTCTTAGATCATGTTAAGTGTATGTGATAGTGGTAGTAAAGCTTTGTATTTAGGACTATCAACATAATATCAATGATGAGAAAAGAAGGCGAGACATTTCAGCATGTGCACTCTTGTTTGCTTTCTCCATGATTTGTGCTTGGGTGTAGAACAACATATACCAATTGTAATATCTTAGTTGGACTCAATATTTGAGGTAAGCACACATCATTAAAGCATTTAGCAATCGTGTATCTGTATAAAACTTCTAATAATCAATTTTTAAACAATGAACATAAAACATGTTTTCCTTACAAAAGTACAATGTATGAACTGATATCTTCTCCATGTGATTTGTCTTCAAACTGTTACTACGATACACTAACAAAATTAAGTGGATACTTTTGTCAATCATTTTAATTTTATTTCTTGCATTTCTATTTTTCATACACTTGTACATACATAAATACATCATTATTGTTTTAGTTATCACAGCACTGACTATAAAATAATTCCTAAATTGAATCAATGCTATAAAAATTGTGAACCAGTTACGGCAGAAATGTCTAATAGTTTCCATGCTGCTCTTGGATTGAATTCTTCTTGATCTCTACATAAAGCCCAAACATAGGTTACTCTCATTATTTTGTCCTGAAAGATAGATTAGAAATAAAAATTACATACATCATCAAATCTATTAAGTTCTATGAATTTCATCTTAAATTTCGTTGAAAAGAATAACTCTTTTGCTGCAGGACAAGAAGCACTGAAAAATCAACCAACCAACTAACTATATATATATATTAAACTTTGCAGTAGTAGAGACATGTCAATTTGAAATAACTATATATATTAAACTTTGCAGTAGTAGAGACATGTCAATTTCAACTAACTATATATATTAAACTTTGCAGTAGTAGAGACATGTCAATTTGAAATAACTACCTCCTTTTATTCTACGTTTGAAAACTAAGATACAATTATCAAATCAATTTTGATTTTGTTATACTGTACCCTTAAACCTAGTCTGTTTTCTCTTCAATATACAGGAAACGCTTTATATTCCTCTCTATGTCTGTTCAACTTTATATTTCTTCCTTGTCTGTTTAACTTTATATTTCTCCCTATGTCTGTTTAACTTTATATTTCTCCCTATGTCTGTTTAACTTTATATTCCTCCCTATGTCTGTTTAACTTTATATTTCTCCCTATGTCTGTTTAACTTTATATTTCTCCCTATGTCTGTTTAACTTTATATTCCTCCCTATGTCTGTTTAACTTTATATTTCTCCCTATGTCTGTTCAACTTCATTAAATGTTATGATATACTGATTTAACTATTCTACGGGTCAAAATGCTCGTTCAAGCATCCTTCCCACAATTTTCAATTCAATTATGCAAATGCTTAAAAAAGTTTCAAGTAAGATTATGGTACTTTGACTTAATAATAAACCAATCAAAATACTTGATTTGATGTTTCAAGCAAAATATTTGTACTCCCAGTACTAAGTTAAAAGAAAGACAAAATTTATGTAATTTTCAGGATCTAATGTTAGACTTTAAATACAGCTATGAAGCTGAAGTATGGTAAACTTCTGTGTTTTTCTGTTTGATTATAGAATTACAATTCTAATGCAATATCGTTTGATGGTAGCAGATACCTGTTTACTTGCTCAGCTAATGTGTCACCAGTAAACTTTATTTGCAACCATCAAATCACCAATTGATGCTATTGGAGCTACAATACGATACAGTTATCTCTTTAATGTACTTACTGGATCCCCTTCCACAACATTGCCTTTCTGATCTTTAACTACTATAATCTGTTGTGATTGAAACATTATAACTAATACTGGTCCTTGTTCCATCATCTTTCCAGCAGCTAACTACAATACAATCATTTATAGTTTGTTAAATAAACAAATTATCAATATTTCTTTATTCTAGCATAACAATTTCCTTTTCTCTCAGCTTCTTTATAATGTATATCAATAACTTATAGAAGGCATATTAAAATAATTTCTCTTTACATAACTATATTTGTTTGAATGCAAGACAAAATATTGTTTCCTTGAAAA
Organism: Mytilus edulis; assembly: GCF_963676685.1. NCBI lineage: Eukaryota > Metazoa > Mollusca > Bivalvia > Mytilida > Mytilidae > Mytilus > Mytilus edulis. The sequence continues at coordinate 4,515,367 of NC_092347.1, forward strand.
CTATGAAATCTTTTATTGTGTCTTTGAATTAGCTTTCAGGCCCCAAAAACAACAACACATGTTTGTATACTTTTAAGCATGACTGAAAATTTTCAGAATTTCCCCACCATCTAGTCATTTCAAAATTTAAATGCCTCCAAAGATTTCGCATAATTTTCTCTAGAACAGGCCTATATTTCAATACAAAACATGTAGAGCTGTTTTTCTTTTTTGTTTCAATATGTTTAATTTGTGTACTCATATTTAACTTTATACATCATTTTCAATATCCGTAATTTTCTAAGACTGACTAATCATGCTGGTTGATCAATTATTAATAAACACTTTTTGTTGTGATGCTTAATAAAATACAGAACCTTAGTGAGCATGCTCACATACCCCACGTCCCCACATTGTCATTGGAGAAATTAAATAAGTATAAGAAAAAAAATTGTATAAGAAAAAATATTGAATAATAATTTCCTGTCAATATACATAGTATGTCCTTATTATCTACAAAATTTCATGAAATTCTGTTGTGTGTTTTCAGAGGAGTTGAGATGACAAACTGTTGCAGAATTACATTGAAGCAAATAAGTTCAAAGGGGCATAACTCCAAGAAAAAAAATTGAACCGTAATTTTCTGTTGATATGCACATCTACATAGTATGTCCTTATTATCTACAAAGTTTCATGAAATTCTGTTGTGTGGTTTGAGAGGAGTTGCGATGACAAACTGTTGCAGTAGTATATTAAAGTAAATAAGTTCAAAGGGGCGTAACTCCTAGAAAAAAAATTGAATCGCAATTTCCCGTCGATATGCACAACTACATAGTATGTCCTTATTATCTACAAAGTTTCATGAAATTCTGTTGTGTGGTTTGAGAGGAGTTGCGATGACAAACTGTTGCAGTAGTACATTAAAGTAAATAAGTTCAAAGGGGCGTAACTCCTAGAAAAAAAATTGAATGGCAATTTCCCGTCGATATGCACAACTACATAGTATGTCCTTATTATCTGAAAACGTTTCGTGAAATTCTGTTGTGTGGTTTGAGAGGAGTTGCGATGACAAACTGTTGCAGTAGTACATTAAAGTAAATAAGTTCAAAGGGGCGTAACTCCTAGAAAAAAAATGAATTGCAATTTCCCGTCGATATGCACAACTACATAGTATGTCCTTATTATCTGAAAAGGTTTCGTGAAATTCTGTTGTGTGGTTTGAGAGGAGTTGCGATGACAAGAAACAGGACTGACGGACGGACTGACAGACTGACGGACGGACGGACGGACGGACGGACTGACGGACGGACAGACGGACTGACGGGTCAAAAACATTATACCCTCCGCAAATTCGTTGCGTGGGGTATAAATACAGAAAATACTTTATTTCGTGCAAAGGTAGACAATCTGAAATTGGTGTACCAATGAGAGTTACTTACATCAAGGTTATTTATATCTAATACTCTAGAACACATTACATATTTAGCTTTCTTTACTTCTTTAATTGGTGCTGCTAATGCATTGAAGGGCTGAAAAAAAGCAAGGTAAATAAATTTATAATAATTAGGTCTTTCCACCTTTCCGTGGAAAGACCTATTGATTTTGTTCTGATTATTAGGTCTTTCCACCTTTCCTTGAAAAGACCTATTGATTTTGTTCTGATTATTATTTTTTTTTTTATCCGCCTAAATTTTTTTCTTGCGTAGTTTTGTTGTTTCCTAAGATGTCGCTTAGATATTTGGAATATGATATCGTATAGTTTATACACTTTTAAATTTGAATGAAATCACATGTTTTGAGCATGATTTGTGTGCTCCAAGCACTGAGCAAAGTTTTATGATGAATAGAAAATAGCTTATGAAATATAATTATAGAATGCCGATGATAATGATTCATACTTACTGCTTCATAGCACCAATCTTTTAATATCGTTAAGTCACCTCTGACAATTGCCTACAATTAACAGGATACTATTAGAACCTAAGATTATCTATTCAAATGAAAGCCAAATAAAAAATAAATTGCAGTATGGATTTAGTTATAAAAAAAATAAAGTGCTTTGAGCTAACTTTCATCATTTGTGTGCAATCTTTTGCATTACACACATTTTTTTTATTTAGTTTCATTTTAGTGCTGAAATATCAATGTAATAAAGTGCTCTTTCTTGGCTAACTTGTCTTGCAGTGGGGATTTTTGTTGGTATATTTAGAATTCAGAATCATGTATTTGACTAATTCCCTTGAATGAAATCAAAACTACTCATAGACATTTTAAAGAGCTAGTCATACATTGTTCATCATTTAAGACGGTATGTTGACCCTTTATAGATGTCTATAAAAGTTCACTATTGTTGACTGGTGTTGCTGGTCAACTGTTTCAGTGATGTTAACAACAAACCTCATGTTATTCAAACTTACCTCTAAAATATTAGGAATTATTTCTTTTTCACACATTTTTAAAAATCTTTCTTTATCAAAATCTGGTTCAACTTTACAAATTTCTGTTAATACATCAGACAGTTCTGTTTTACTAAATACACCACCTAGAACAACAACAAAAAAGATTAAGTAAGGTACTGGTTACACAAGGTAAGGTGCACATGTTCGTTTACATGTAATTATTACTTGCAAGCAGAATTCTTTCAGCTTTCATGTGTGACCGGATTGCTTCCCTTAAGAAGTGAACACTTACCCAGACGTAAGCGGTTGAGCTAGGTAGGTTAGAGTGCTGACTTGTAGTACAAAGGACCATTGATTGAAACCAGAGGAGACAATGTGATTTTCAAATCAGAATCATGCTTTTCTGTAACACATGTATAATTTCTCAGCAGCACAGACAGAAAACTCCTTTCAAACAATTTATACCATGTTTACTTACTGAGGAAAAGCCCACACTCTAAAAACATAACTGGAGTGTAAAATTGAGGTCATGGTCATATGACAGATGGACATAAGGTCACGTCTACTCCTTGCAATCTTAACCTTTCATGTTAAGTTTATACAGAGGAACACACTTTACACTGAAACAGAACCTGACCAAGGGAAGAGCAGCACATAGGTCACTGCCATGTGACAATGACCAGATAACAAGGAATGATTGTCAACTACCTCCATATAAATTTTATCATCAGGCAATCAGATTTGGATACTTTATTCCAACAACAGACAAAACAGAATTTCTTTGATCTGGCCAACCAGAACTTTTTAATTCAGTAAACAAATCATGTACCCCTTTAGTGGACAAACTGATGTAAAGCAATATTTTGGAGGCTTAAACAATGTGTTAAAAAGACAATACACAAAAAGACATGTTTTCTGCATAAACTATTGAAAAGTAAATACGATTACTGTGGATTCATTATTTCTTAAATACAAATTTTTGTGTATTCCATGTGTATAACGGAACCATAAGTTTAAAATTATTCAAGGAATCGCAAATTTTCAAAAGGAATGTATGCAGAGTTGGCCAAAACCATAAAATTAGATATCCAAGAACATACAAGTTTTCCTCAATCACAAAAATTGGTACCTACTAAAATAAATGAATCCACAGTACATATTTTGGGTTATAGGTAGGTAGTGTAGCTACTTCAATAAACTAAAACTTACCAAATAATTGACCCATTTTATCTGTAAAAAATCTTGTTCCTCGGACTAATAAATGATCACTTTCATCATATTTCATCTTTAAATCAAACACCTCTGCGAAAAGAAAAGAAAAACAGTTTAATACATTATAAAACTAATACATGATTAATATAACACAGCTGTATAAATTGATGTTTTCCAACAATTTTTATGAAATAAATCTCAAGTTGTCACTAGAAAGTAGAAATCGTACACATTGGCATTATTTGAAAAGGAAATTTGAAAGTGGACTGAAATGATCTCTATTTGAATTCTTATTTGTTCTACAGTAAACAGAAAAAAACTGTGTTTTTTTGTTTATTATAAAAACAAGTTTATCTTATTTATTTGTATTTTCAATACATGTTCTAAATCTTGCAAAATAAAATTTAAAAATACTCTGACAGAAGAACATTGAATTCCATTTTTCAAATACATTATTCACATGTGTCATATATAAATTAAGGACTTTTACTCAGTCAATACGTTATATATAAACCTGTTAAGATTGTAATGACACTCGGACTTTGTCCTCTGTCAATATAATCTGAACAGGTTCATATATAACATATCGACCTCGTCAAAAGTCCATAATTGATAAATATTTTTTTTAAGATAATAAAGGCATAAACTTTATTTTATAAATCCTGAGAAAAATAAAACCAAAAAAGGCTGACACAAGAATAAACAAACAGATGTACAAACAAATAGATTACAATATAGCACACTCCTAAAGTTAGTGTTGAAGATAACTTCACAAAAGAATCAAAGAAATGAATTTTAAAGTCAGAAAAATAATAAACACCACAACATACTTGCGGAAATCATCTTTATGGATATTTTTACACCATGCATGATCATAAATCTCACAATATTTAAGACAAAATTGGAAGAAGTATCTCTCAGAGAGAAACAGTTTAAAAAGGAAAACAATGACCAATGAGAAATGATCCAGATTATTTATTGATAACTATCACTAACATTATAATGTCACCATACTAACACCACTTCCTGTAAACCAAATTATCATATGAGCCACATTTATTGTACTTTTAAAAGTGTTTGTAAATTATCCAGAATAAACAAAAAGCTTCTGTAATTGAAGGTGTCATCTTTAAAGATGAAAAATATTGGTCAAGACTACTAGTTCATCCCTATAGAATAATAATATATCAATACTTACTATTCATATAAGCATTATTATCTTTAAAATTCTCCCAACTTTGATACCATTTAGAATCTTTATGGAGAACCACACCAGTTGACTCACTGAAATTATAATAAATGTTTGCCACAGTTAAGGTTTATTTTTTAGCATTCAGCAAGAAATAATGACAAAAAACACTGCAATATTTTTAAGATAACTCTGTTTTTTTCTTATAATTATATGTAAATGTAACTAATATTTATTTGTACTTCCAAGAACATCAGCCTCAAAAATGCAGTAAAATCTCTTTTCCAACTGATTCTCACATGCAACTAATCTAAGAAGAAAAATGACATTCTCTTACCAATACGGTATAGCCTTTGCTGCTGTCATTGTTATGCCAATTGACATTTCAGAATCTAATACCCTCTGGGTAATATTTTCAAAAGTGTACACCAAAACGTTCTGATTGGTTTAAAACATTCTAAACAAAGTAAATTGAGCCAACAACATAATGTTATTTTCATTTTGGTGTACGAACAATGAGATTACCAATAGTCCTTTAGATTCTGAATGTTTTTACTAAAAATATGGGAAAATGAAATAAATAATATTGCCCAAAGTGTGCCTCTCCTTAAATTGATCAATTTCTGGCATAAAGTAATTTCCATCTCTCTCTCTCTCTCTTCTGCCCCAAAAATGTTAAGTGTCAAGCAACCACAAACTTCAAATCTAAGATCCACGCCTGTTCGGATCACAGTAGTAACCTCAACTCAAATTGGTACATGTTACCTTACATACTGTGTTATCGAAACAATTGATGCAACAGTGAAAATAAGTCTTTTTGTAGTTCATACTTATGTTGTTCTGTTACACCACTGTCCCAGGTTAGGGGGAGGGTTGGGATCCTGCTAACATGCTCAACCCCACCACATTTTGTATGTATGTGCCTGTCCCAAGTCAGGAGCCTGTAATTCAGTGGTTGTCATTTGTTGATGTGTAACATATTTGTATTTCTTTCATTTTTTGTACATAAATTAGGCCGTTATTTTTCTGGTATGAATTGTTTTACATTTGTCATTTTGGGGAGAGTTGTCTCATTATCTTTCTATATCTACTTACTCATCAGCATCTACATGTCTGTCGTCTCTTGATGACATGGCAAACTCTGATCTCATCCTTAATTTGGCTGGAATAAAATGATATCATAGCTTAGTGTTAAAGTACATATTCCAGCTTAAATGTGAAGATAGAGAATTGAAACAAAATATGATTTAAAATAAAATAGAATCGCCAGTCAGTGTACTTGGATGATATTATCAAGCTTACTAGGAGGTACAAAACTCTTCCACATCTTGAAAGAATGCTGTCAGTAAAAAGGTTAAATATACCGGATGTGTCTGCTTTATGCATATATTAATAAAATTATAATTTCTCCTACAATTTGGAAACATTACTTTTTGACTTTAAGAGTCATATATTGGTAATAGACAATTCAAGTTTCTTTTTTTTATCAAATATTTGTCCTATAAATGCAATTGATAACTGTTTAATGGTATGAAACAAACTCATACTTTTATAAAGTAGGTAGTAATTTGAAGTAATTTATAGAAACATGTAGAGAAGCATTAGGTTGACTGCAGGTTAAAATGCAACAATAATGGAAAACCTTATAAACATGTTGCTCATATTCAGTCACTAGATGAAAATCCTCAGCTAACTTTATTTTTTTAACTGATCTGACAAAACTTCCTTAAGCAAACACTTAAACCTGAGAATGTACTGGTTAAACACTATCACTTTTCCATGTTGAATGGACCATGAAATCGGGGTCATACCTGTAATTTAGCATAAAATTTAGAAAGTTTACATCGTAATGATCATGTGCACCAAGTTTCAAGTTGCTCTGACTATAACTTCACTACCTTGACCAAAATCCTTTAACCTAATATAGGGACAGACAAACAGACACACCGAGACTAGAAACCATAATGGTCCTCCACTATCATAGGAGGGGCATAAAAAAACTTGTGTCAAATCAGGGCTCACGCTACCAGGCGACTTGGGCAAAGAAGTAGCTTTCCCGACCGTCACTTCGCTTTCCCCAACCCCCAAAAGTGAAAACAAGTCGCCCAGTTCTTGACGATACTCCCTTTCAGTCGCTTCTGTCATCAGACATTTTCAATTTTTACCAAGTTGATGAAACATCAATTTTTTATTGGTAATTAAAGAAATTTAGACATAAACGATTCATTATCTTAAGAAAAGAGGTTTAAGCATTGTCTTTGCAGTGTGTAGCAGGTAATACAACTTTTTATCACTTCGTGCATTTCCGCAAGTTCCGGTGTTTGCTACTCGAAAACATACATCAACCTTAATTTCGGCGGCAAAATAAGTTTGTTACTTCATTTAAACGTGATAAAAGTTGACTCCAGTAAATGTTTAATCCATTTATTGCATTAAAAACGCCATGCCCCTTTCCATATAACTTGTCAAACATCGTTTATTTTTGTAAATTTTCCTGCATTCGTCCGCCATTGACTGATTTCTAAACTACGGATCTGAACCGGACCAGCTATGACCAAAATCCATACTTTTACAATAATTACTATGGACGCACGGAAGGAACAACTGACAGAAGAATATTGATCCCAAAGGGGAAAATTACGTATTTCACACGCATTAACCCTTTCCTCCATGAATTTTTTTTTTAAAAATACTTGATTCGCATAGGATTTTTTTCAGTTAAAAAATCTTCAGTTTTAAAGTGTTAATGCATTGTGAAAACCAATATTTCATCAATGAAATTCAAGTTAGATAATTCTCATGAATATCCTTTTCATATTGGATACAATTTTTTTTAAGTCTGTTGCAGACATTTTGTAGTCAAAGCATTTCAACTGAGGTACTACACAGGCGTCAAAAGGCGTCATTATGGAGTAAAGGGAGTGGTGTCAAAAGGCGTCATTATGGAGGAAAGGGTTAAGAGACTTTTGGTTACATCTAATTGATTGGTGTATATAATTCCCTATATTATTTAGCTCACCTGGCCTAAAAGGCCAAATGAGCTTTTCCCATCAATTTGCGTCCGGCGTCGTCCTGTGTCATTAACGTTTACAAAAATCTTCTCCTCTGAAACTACTGGGCTAAATTATTCCAAACTTGGCCACAATCATCATTAGGGTATTTAGTTTAAAAAATGTGTCTGGTGACCCGGCCAATCAACCAAGATGGCCGCCATGGCTAAAAATAGAACATAGGTGTAAAATGTAGTTTTTTTTGGTAAAACTCAAAAACCAAAGCATTTAGAGCAAATCTGACAATGATTAAAATTGTTTATCAGGTAAAGATCAATCTGCAACGAAATTTTCAGATGAATTGGACAACCTGTTGTTGGGTTGCAGCCCCTGAATTGGTAATTTTAAGGACATTTTGCCGTTTTTGGTTATTATCTTGAATATTTATATAGATAGAGATAAACTGTAAACAGCAATAATGTTCAGCAAAATAAGATCTACAAATAAGACAACATGACCAAAATTGTCAATTGACCCCTTAAGGAGTTATTGCCCTTTATAGTCAATTTTTAACATTTTTCATAAATTTTGGTAAATTTAAAAAAAATATTTTCCACTGTAATTACTGGGCCAAGATCATTATAAATAGAGATAATTGTAGCACACAATGTTCAGTAAAGTAAGATCTACATACACATCACCATCACCAAAACACAATTTTGTCGTGAATTTATCTGTCCATTGTTTAATATGCACAAAGACCAAGGTGAGCGACACAGGCTCTTGAGAGCCTCTAGTTATGGATTGTTTCAAAGTTGCTTAACTCTGAGACTATTAATTATATTATGGCTCGGCTTAATAACTTATATATTTTTTTTATGAGAAACACTGAATTTCATACACAAGATAGATTTGAATTAAATTGTAATTGATATATTATAATTTCTTTACATTTTTTAAAATAAAAAAATATATATTTAGTGCTAGATATTAAATATTTAGCTGGTAGTTTCTTACAAGAACCTTAGTAAAACTTAAACAACTTTTAATTTGAAATATTACTTTAATTGTATACTAAGATATGAATTGAATAATATAAAAAGAACATTATTTACATATGACCCTTTATACTATAGTAAAATCCAAACATTGTAGCGCACCGTGGGAATGAGCACTTCTCTTTCAAATCTCACCACTTCTCCCTATTAGTTTCAAAAAGAGAAGTCACTTCTCCCTATAATTCTGAAGTAGTGTGAGCCCTGCAAATACCCCATTGATATTTTATTGAAGCTTGACAATAACTTGAAACAAGTATATATACTAACCTGGTGGTTTATAATGTGTTGCTCCTGATAAAGTGGTTTCATCAAATTCATCTTTTACAGCTTTAACACCCTGTTACAAAGATATTATTATTAATATAACAAAAAAAAATATTGTTATTTTCACATTGCTAATGTTGAACCATTGGACATTTACCTATTATGGTCCAATATCCAAAATCTAAATACTTGGTTAGATTCAGCATATCATAGAACCCCAAGAATTAAATTTTTGATGAAATCAAATAATGTTCAATTTTAAACCCTTTAGACCTCCATGTTGACCAATTTGATAACCGGGCCCAAATATTAAAAATATTAGATTCAGCATATCAAAGAACCCCAAGAATTCAATTTTTGTTAAAATCAAACTAAGTTTAATTTTGTACCCTTTGGACCTTAATGTAGACCAATTTGAAAACAGGACCAAAAATTAAGAATCTAAATGCACGGTTAGATTTGGCATATCAAAGAACCCCAATAATTCATTTTTTGATGAAATCAAAAAAAGTTTAATTTTGGACCCTTTTGGCCCCTAATTCCTAAACTGTTGGGACCAAAACTCCCAAAATCAATCCCAACCTTCCTTTTGTGGTCATAAACCTTGTGTTTAAATTTCATAGATTTCTATTTACTTATACTAAAGTTATTGTGCAAAAACCAAGAAAAATGCTTATTTGGGACCTTTTTTTGGCCCTAATTCCTAAACTGTTGAGACCAAAACTCCCATAATCAATCCCAACCTTCCTTTTCAGGTCATAAACCTTATGTTAAAATTTCATAGATTTCTGTTTACTAGTACTAAAGTTATTGTGCGAAAACCAAAAAAAAATGCTTATTTGGGCCCTTTTTGGCCCCTAATTCCTAAACTGTTGGGACCAAAACTCCCAAAATCAATCCCAACCTTTCTTTTATGGTCATAAACCTTGTGTTTAAATTTCATAGATTTCTATTTACTTATACTAAAGTTATAGTGCGAAAACCAAATGATTTCGGATGACGATGATGTTGACGATGCCAACGTCATACAAATATATTTTTCAATTTTTAGATATATGTTGTGTCGATTGTGAGAGTTTCTCTCTATAAACATGACAAACCTGTGATATAGTTTTATAGGATGCTGTCTTAGATATATGTTGTGTAGATTGTAAGAGCTTCTCTATAAACATGACAAACCTGTGATATAGTTTTATAGGATGCTGTCTTAGATATATGTTGTGTAGATTGTGAGAGTTTCTCTCTATAAACATGACAAACCTGTGATATAGTTTTATAGGATGCTGTCTTAGATATATGTTGTGTAGATTGTGATATTTTCTCTGCAGCTTTACCAGCTGTCTTGCTCCATTCTTCAGTGATCTCTCCTGCCTTCTTACCAATATCTGATTTCTGTACTTCTTCAAATGTCTAAAACAAACATTAACAGTTATCACACTTTGAGGTATAGTAAAAATGGTTTATTTGGTTGAAGACAAAACACAAATTTGATTGTAATTTAAAGTCATTTAAATTTATTTAAATGAATGTACTTAAATTTAACTGCTAAAAATTTCTAATATTCATAGATCTTGTGGTATGCAATTGTTTAATTTCTAATGTGAGGTTTCATTCAATACTGTAAAGCTTATCCTTTTTAGTACATATAAGATATTTATCTTTTTTGTTAATATTTGTAAGATCATAGGACTTATGTTTTTAAAAATTTCATTCCATGCAGGAATTTGTCTTACCTCTGACACCTTTTCTCTAACTCCTTTCAAGCTCTCTTTTAGACCAGATGTTTCTTTCTCTATATTTTCCTATAATATAAATAAACAAGAATGTGTCCTCAGTACACGAATGCCCCACTCGCACTATCATTTTCTGTGTTCAGTGGACTGTGAAATTGGGGTAAAATCTCTAATTTGGCATTAAAATTAGAAAGATCATATCATAGGGAACATGTGTACCAAGTTTGAAGTCGATTGGACTTCAACTTCATCAAAAACTACCTCGACCAAAAACTTTAACCTGAAGCGGGACAGACGGACGAACGAACGAACAGACGAACGAACAAACGGAGGCACAGACCAGAAAACATAATGCCCCTCTACTATCGTAGGTGGGGCATAAAAAACAATATAAAAGAAAGAGTGATGATGACAGAAAAAAGTAAAATCACAAGAGATCCCTAGTAAAGCTACACTCGACAACCCAGAGATAGGGTAACTGAGAAGAAATAACAGTATTAACAGAGTGCCTTATCAATGAGAAGCTATATTCATCTTTACACATAGTTATCTGATTAAATGTCACTAAATTAATGATAACTACACACCTATTAAAAACTTAATATACAATGTAAGTAGCTGAGTATATTTTTCTCATTGTTGCAGGCCTTACATACAATTGCCTATAACTACACACCTATTAAAAACTAAATATACAATGTAAGTAGCTAAGTAAATTTTTCTTATTGTTGAAGGCTGTACTGTACATATGATTGCCTATAACTACTTACATCCACTTCAAATGAACTTTGGTGGATAGTTATCTCATTGCATTTGCTATCATACCACAGCTCCTTATTTTTATATAAGAACTTAATGTAAGCCTATGAGCCATGAAATATGGACCAATGGTCAGTCCGTCCAATGGACACCAACTGTAATGTATGTATACCGGTATATGGAATTTGTCTTGTTATGTGTCACATATTGGTTTTAATCTGGTATACAAACACAGTTACCGTTTTAAATAGTTTCCCTCTATTTCACTGAGGAGAACTAATATAAGTATTTAATAAGTCAATAAATGTTTCTCTTCCAATATATTCATTCACAAGAGCTTCAAAATAAACTAATTTTATTATATTATCGTGGAAAATATTTAAGAAAATTTCAATGTTGCCAAATTTGTACCTACACATAAAAACAATCCCAATTATTAAGTCTCAACTTTCTCAACAAGAAGCATTGTAACTTATTTAACAATTTTTCAAAGATTTCATCTACTCCAAAAGATGGTCCAGTGTACATTTACCATAAGAAATAATGACTGGGCCAGTTAAATGGAAACACAACCACAAAAGTTTCGATTACATTAAAACAAAATCTCGAAAATAATCAAAGATCATCAAAGTGAAAACATTTTTTAATACATACAAATTTTTTTCTGGCTTGTTTCAGTGCATCTGACTGTTCTAGTTTCTCTCTTTCCTCCCTAAATTTCTTCAGGTTTTCCTGTAAAATAAGATGAACCAATATCAATATAAATAGCTTTCCAACAGTTCATCTTTAGATTGAAAGTTGAAGAATTTTCTTTAAAGTCATAAGAAACCTCAAATTAAAAAAAAATAATGCATATGTTTTTTTATAACTCAATGGATAGTTTACATTATAAAAATTATGTACATATACTTTTTTCTGAAGAAAATTCTTTAATTTATTCATATTTAGAAGAAGTTTACTTTATTTTAATTGCTTCCTTCAAGGAAGCAATTCCCCCGACTTATTTTCCGTATGCAAAGTAACCTCAGTGTGACCCATCTCGTAAAAATCCGGTGATCGCAATACGCATGGATGTCCTTAAAATAAACTATTATCTGAATTTACATGTTAAACACGTGCTCAATTTCCATTCTTTTTTGTTGATTTTTGTTGATTGTTGACAAACAGGTGACAATCGTTAAACTTCGGCTTTAAAACATGAACTTTAATTACCTGCCATATTTTCACAACAACACTGACCGATTGAAAAAAAAATGGATGATTATACGAAATTTATGCGAAAAAAATGAAAAATTCTTGAACAGAAGACTAAGTTAATGATGTTTGTATGCATTGGTTCAAGAATTGGAAGAACATTATTTTTCAACGGTCACTCGTTTCTTATGACTTTAAGCAAATAAAATGCCTATTTCTAAAAATATCTTAATATATTATATTTGTTAACTCAGATAAAATGCCATATGGCCTATAGATATGTAATTCTTTTATACCGTTCTCCTGCAATATGCATATTATTTTTAAAATATACATTGTATAGATAACTTTACAATTTACTTGTTATATGTATTTTAACTTGCAAAAATTATCAAATATATGATGGTTCAAGCTTGATATTATACAGAATTAAACAGATATCTACATGTTTAATACAATGATAGCTTGATATTATACAGATAGATTTAAACAGATCTCTACATGTTTAATACAAGGATATAAATGTAAAATATTATTTGAAACCTACTTTCATTTCTTTGTTCTTTTCAAAGTCCTTTTTAATATTTTCAAAAATATTCTGAAAAAAGTTTTTCCCACCTCCAGAATTATATCTGATCTGCAAAAAAATAAAATAAAATAATAAAATATGTATCAGAAATGAAAGAACTTGAATCTGACATTAGAAACACTCAAACATTAAGTCAAGTGGATATTTTAAAACATATTTTTGCTATGTCTTCTCAAAAATATGAAAAAGTTGAACACAATCTGTGAGACATTGGTTATACATGTACTTGTTGACTTATTGAAACAAAACACTTTTTGTAACAACGATTACCATAGATAACTATTTTCCTAGAACAATTTCTGTGTTAAGAGAAGTGCTGATTTTTTATTTCAAATAAGCTGTCTACCATATTTTTTATCAAGGCAGTACAAAATAAATATTTAGCATCTGAAAAATTTCTTTTACAAAATTATTGGCCAAAATAAACTTAATTCTTTACACAAGGAACAGCAAATTCTGAGACTGTGTGACTTTTTAAAACTAAACCATCCTTAATTCATGCTTTTGAAATGTAGCGAAACACTTATTTTTGTTTATGCTTTACTTTTAATATTAACATGTGTACAATATATTTACCTGTGAGAACCTAATATCATGTTTTCCATTCTGTGTATATGAAGATGGTAAATGTGTATATAACTGTGCACTTTGGAAAGATACTGTGTGTAATCTTCTTTCTTTATAAATATTATGTTTACACATACAACATCTTACAACCTAATAAAAAATTACAAAATAATATCAGATATTTAATGAAACATTATATATTTGTGTCTAATATGATGCTCTTCCATTAATCTGTCTGTCTTAGGTTCATGATGAAATTATTTAATGATCTGTTCATTTATTGGCATAGCTTCGCAAATAGAGCATGATGAATAGCTGCTTAACGTCTAGTGGTAAATTAATAAGTATGTTCAGGTAGAGAACAGGATAATGAAAGGTGTATATTAACCCTGGTTTGTACTAGACCAACACGCTTTTGAAGCCTGCTAGTTAACAAGGTAGTTAACCTGCTAGTTGTTCAGGGGTTCAACATTTAGTACTGGAAGGTCCAGGACCTTTGACTCTCCAAACTGAAAGGTCCACAACCTAAATTCCAGGTCCTACTTTTACTTAAAATATTTCATTACTCAGTTCGATACAAAATTAATGTGCTTTTGGTATTAAGGTTAGCTTATTTCATTGTCAGTTTCATGGTTGTTCATGATGAATGTAATTGTCTTGTATATAATTAATTCAAGTTATCTTTTTTGGGGTATTTGTGAGGGTGTCACTGTGTGTGGGAGTTTTGTCTCAACGATTGGTATTTAATTACTAATAATGCCATGATTATCTCACACTATTTCAGCTCTATTTTAAGTCCACTAGAGCTTATGCTGCTTTGCTTACATTCAGGCATCATATCTAGTTGCACTACTTGTGAAAATTAAAGTATGAAACTTCCAGCTATTTTAATGACCCTTAAAAATTGAGAAAAAAATACCCCTTGAAATTGCAGTAACATGTTTACACTTTAAAAACATCTACATGCCTTATCAACATTTATCACTGATCATGATAAAGAAAATTTATACTGTCACATTGTAATGGATTTTGACATTAAATACAATTTGCCAAAAAGTAATTTTGAGTTTCTGTATAAAATATTTTCCACTCTTTCTTTCTTTTCCATATATCTTTTGGTTTTCAATTCTAGTGTTTATATTTCACAACCATAGATGTTTTTGTATTTTGGCACCTGCCTGGAATTTTTTTTTTTAAAGTTGATCACCAAAACCTAGAATTATCCCTATCCACTTCCGGAATCGGACACAATTTTGTAATTGTCTTCATGGCATCCATTGTTTTTCAATGTTGTTTTTGTCAGTCAGATACGATTTTATTTGAATTTACACATTACTTGTCAGCGATTTTCTGTATAAAGCTAGCGGTTGAACAAAATGAACATTGCTGTCATGAATAAAAAAGATGAAAATAAGTTTTGAGATCGTTTATTTGGAGACTTTAGTAAAAAGGTTTGCAAAGTTATTTTTTATTTTCTTTTAAGTCGAAGGTCCGTCAGGTATGGCTAGTAACCAAGTCGAAAGTCTGATTGCAAAAGTGGAAGGTCGCGGACATGTTAAAAAAAAGGCAGAAAACGTTGCACTATATTAACCCTTCTCCATCCTATTCGATGGATAATAAGCTAGGGGGTTGTTTAGTGGGTCAGACAAGGTTTTACTGTCAATGGTGGTCATTATCCTTTTTGTTAGATTAGGTTTTACTGTCAATGGCAGTCCTATCCTATATAAAAATGTAGGATATCAACCGCCATATAGGCTAGCCTGTAAAGGATAGTGACTGTCATTACCAGTTAAACCTCATCTAACATGTAGGATACTTGACCGCCCTTCACACTAAAACCTTGTCTGACCCACTAAACAAGCCCCTGGCTCTGGCAGAGATTGATTAAGAGGGGAGAAATTTGGTTGATTATATAGGGAATCACTGAAGCATGACCGGAGAGGGCCCACTATAAGGCAGTCAGTGGGCCCGCATTTATGAAAATTTCTAAATCTATTTTTATTTTTAAATTTATATTTAAAGGAATAAAAATAATGATATATATCAATTGTAATTCACAAATGTTTATGAATTTTATTATAATTTTATTATAATGTAAAAGGTGTACGGTAAAAAAATATAAATAAACAAAGCTTCTTCAGAACTTGTTTTCCTGTCTTTGACAGAAGAATATTACTAAAACCCCATGCATACTTCGCACTCATACAACAAAATGGGCTTGACAGTTTTGTCAAAAAGATCTAGCTGACATTTAAGAAAAGCTGATACATCCTTCCCATTTTCAAGACTTCGTACATGGTTTTTAACGCCTTATCGAATAAATGTTTTTTTTGTCATTTTGTTATAAAATCCTCTGATGTTACCTGAAAAAAAGATACAATTAATTATTATATGACATAACACAAAACAAAAGATCAAACTACAAAGACCTTGTTGATTACGTAACTTTAGCCAATCAGGATTTGATCGAATTAAGCAGTTAAGTGATTACAAGTGGCATTACCTTAGTCTGCTTAGATCACAATCATCAGACAATTGTTCCTTATTATTAATTATGGGGCCGGATCGACGTGGGACGGATCGACTTGGGGCCGGTATAACTTGGGGCTGGATCGGTTTGGGGCCGGAAAGTCCGGATACCGCCACTGCCTGTGCATGGATAGAGACAATTTGTCAAGTCAGTGCATACCGTCTACAAAATGCAAGATCTGATCCGACAATCGATATTGTTATCATTCATATATTGACAGTTAAATAGCTAGCCTTATGAATTATTAGATGAACATCAAAATAATATCAAATCTCTATTTATCTTATGCAATGACTTAGGGTCAAAACTGTCAGAAAATGAAGGGCAAATATCAACAATTTAAACGGGTTGTCGATTTGAGAATGCCTTCAATCATCTAAAGACTAATTTAAGATATTAAAACTCAATATAATAAAAGCTGTGACATTAATTTACCTGGGATAAATTAGAATTCTTGGAAACTTTGAAAGCATGGCTAAAAGTTGCCATATTTATTTATTTCCGGTAAAATGGGTATGCTTGATTTGTGTTTTCTAGATCGGACATAACTATAACAATTGAATAAACAGTGACTAAATAATACTGCATGAACATTATCATAATTCACATTTGTATGAATATTAAAATGTCAAGTTTAGCACTAGTTCAAACAGATGCATAGTATGTCAAGAGAAAAATTTGTTTCATACGCTCTTTTGTGCAAAAAAAGCGTAGCCAAACTGGTACAAAAATGTAACAAAATTTGCTTAAAGAACCAGATGAAAATATATGTACACATTTGATCAAAATGTCATCACTAGGAGCCAAATTTCTTGTCAATTCTTTAAGAAAACTGGTACATAATAATATTGATTCAAAGATCTTCAGTTAAAATGAGATGTCACGGAATGTCATAAAAAATTAAATGCACTCTGCTGCAAAAAATGCTCTTAAATAATTTTCTTTCCCTTTCCCGTAATGTCCCCTGTTGTACCGGCAGAAGTATGCGATTTGTCCAATTTTAAAAATTATGACAAACAATCCAAAACTGAGGATGAATATATCAAACTACAACTTAATAGCAAGTGTAGAAAAACACTTATATTAATATCATCTTTTATTAATCAATCATTTGAATACGCAAGATATTTTAAAATCACTATTTTATTTCATGAGAAAATTTTGGTTGATTATAAATGGAATCACTGAAGCATGACTGTAGTGAACCCCTCTTATGTCAGTCAGTGGGCCCCATTAATGGCATTATATAAAAAGTTGTGGATGCGCCA
Organism: Mytilus edulis; assembly: GCF_963676685.1. Taxonomy (NCBI): domain Eukaryota; kingdom Metazoa; phylum Mollusca; class Bivalvia; order Mytilida; family Mytilidae; genus Mytilus; species Mytilus edulis. The sequence continues at coordinate 4,533,098 of NC_092347.1, forward strand.
TGATTGATCATGATTACTAATTTACTATATATACATGTAACGTAACGGTACCCAAATACACCTTATCGCTATTTGTCCGCCATTGTTGGAAATCACACAGGTTCCCGTAAAATTTTGACGTCATAAAACAAAATGTCTGACGCCACAATGGAAAAGTGATTGTTGTTGACGTCAAAAGTTCAAGCGGACGGGTCAGCCGGGAATAGCGATAAGGTGTATTGCAACGAGTACCCAAATTGCACCTATTTAGCAAAAATAGCAGCGGAAATCTTACAAGATCTCCTAGAGACTAAACAATTTGTATTTTTATGATTTGATACTATACATGTCTTTCAAAATAGGTAAATATATTTAGATAAACACAAAACGTTCACAGTATTTATCAACAGATGAAGTGTTTACTGAAAAAGCAAAATGTACTGAAACGTCGCCATGCGACGTCATCAAAACGTCATCTTTTTAAAATTAGCAAATACAATATGTTTCAAGTATTCATTTTTTTAAAAAAGAAGAGTAAGCATGGACAAATATCCAATTGTTCAAAATATTTGAAAAAAATAAACAAAAGCTCTGTTATTCGACTTTTGACGGCGCGAATTTAAGCATGGATGCAATTTGGGTACTCCTCATTACAGAATCATTGATGGTTTGGAGGTTAGTTCAGACTAACGGTAATTTTTTTATGATTCCATATGAATTGAAAATAAAATTGGTGTACCTATATAGTAAAGAAGGATACGGCTACAAAATAAACACAAAATGGAAACTTTTGTCTTAATCATAAAAAAACGTAGTTGAAAAAACTGTCAAAATAGGTGCAATTTGGGTACCGTCACGTTAGCTACTTACGCTGTGCAATGACATCCTGCTGATATGCACACACCTTCAGAATTAACCAAACACCACGTCATGTAGGGATCAGGTTTCTGTGATGTTTCTCTGATGCAACTAGCTTTTATATAAAAGTGTTCATGTGGTAAGTTGAAGCTTTCAGCAGAAGAAATATGATTTGACTTTGAAAGTGTGTCCCACCTTCCAGTTAGTAACGCGACGTTTTGCATCTTCATCACAGGAGAGTTACTATCTCGGAACTTGCGTATTGAGGAAAAGTCTTATTAATGAGTAATATGAACAATTTGAAGCTATAACATACAATATACTTGTGTCAGTCTGCATGGTTAGCCACTAGTCCGATGCCCAGACTAGTAAAATTTCTATCAGACTAGTAAGTTTTTGCAAAACTTTGTTTGGACCAATAAGAAAAATGTCAGAATATTGGTCTTCGGACTAGTAGTTGAAAAAGTTTTTGGTACAGACAGATTATGTCAGTAGTCTATAGCAGTCCTGTCTAAATTGGGTAGATATCCTCTTTATATAAATTTGCTAACACATATGTTTATGTATTGGCATAGACTAGAGAATTTTCCATCTGATTTATTGAAAAATGCTTTTGCTGAGTTAAAATTGATAGAAAGTAAAGGTCAAACTAGTTCCAATAATTCATGGGTCTCTAATATTTTCTACAGTGAAAAATGGGTATTGACCTAAATATATGTAAAAATCTAGGAAAAAATAAAGGAGTAGGTTCAGTAAGACCCCTTTTTGGCCCCAAAATATAGCAGTTTTAGAAAATTGTGAAAATGTAATCGTTAAGACATTTATTGAAAAGTAGAATGTTTCTGCTACATAAATATGGGCTGTTTTTGACAATACAATGCACATGTATCGGGTACTAGCATTATTAAGTCATGCTAAATTACTGAAATCTTCACAATTGTAGCATTTTAGTTAAATTTTAGACGGTTTCCGTCTTAAATGAAAGTGGCCGCATCCGTGTTCATTCATAATATTGAAATGTAAGTTGTATTTGATGATAATACATAATATATATAAAGGTTGAGGATGAACACGGATGCGGCCACTTTCATTTTTGACAAAAACCATCTGAAAAGTGACGATTTTTGGCATATTTGATAGATTTTTCATATTTAAGCTTGAATTGGAGCGTTTTTAATGACTTAAGAAGTTAAAATCTTTCACTTAAACTAATTGAATCAATTAAAATAGACTCTTAAGTGTTTAGAAAGTGTCTAAAATCTTTCGTTAGATTGACTTGAAAATTGAGGCCGAAATCGGCTCTTACCGGACCTACTCCTTTAAAAACTTATTGAAAAAACAGCTCAAATTAAATTTTCAAAATGATTGGGAGAAAATGCGAGATTTTTATTTACAGAATCAAGGCAAATTGGACACTTATTTTTCATTCAAAAGGTCATTTGACTATGAAAATTATTTAGATTTAAAGCACCCACAAAAACATTTGTTAACAAAATACAGACTTAGCAATCACTGTTTAAGAATAGAAACTGGCAGACATGAACGAATTACCAATGTATGTGGTAAATATGAAATATTACCTCGACATGAGAGGATATGTTTATATTGTAATACAAATTGTATTGAAAATGAAATGCACTTTCTTCTGGAATGCCCTATTTACAATAACCTCAGAAGAGATATCACTGATTATATAAAAAAAATACCCCAGTTTAAATAGTTTAAATATAAATGATCTTTTTTCATGGATCATGATTAATGAAGATAGCAGATTTTTATCTATTTTATGTGCATACCTGGATAAAGGCCTGCAACTAAGAAAATCCGAAAATTAGTTAAATACTCTAAAATATATCAAAATTATCTCCCCTTGACCACTGATCCTTTCTTCATGCATTTGAATTATTATTTTATGTTTCTTTAATCACTCTGTAATGTTTATGTCATGTTGTAATTAATGTTATGCTCTTAATGGGCCCTTTAATTTGGAAAATAAAAATATTGTATTGTATTGTATTGTATTCTTATAAATTAACCTATATATATATTGATATATTTATAACTGCACATTTCATTGTTCGAAATATGCCTATTGATATTCTATGTAGTATTGTTTAATACACCTTATCGCTATTTGTCTGCCATTTCTAGATATCACACAGGTTCCCGTCAAATTTTAGCGTCATAAAACAAAATATCTGACGCCACAATGGAAAAGTGATTGTTGTAGGCATCAAAAGTTCAAGCTGCTGGGTCAGCCGGGATTAGCGATAAGGTGTATTGCTGCATCATTAGGCAGCAACCATTTGATTTTCTGGGGGGGCTATGGATTTTTTTTCTGGACAAACTTTTTTTTCAGCCTTCGGCGGAAGACAATCTATTTTTTTGGCGACAAGTCGAAAACAATTTTTTTCTTTCAATTTTAGCATTACATATATTGGCAGCTGAGGGCGAAACAAACAATTTTTTTTTTCTCAGGGTCAAAAACAAATTATTTTTTTCTCCAAAAACTGGAAACAAACTTTTTTTTCAAAAAAAATCCATAGCCCCCCCCCAGAAAATCAAATGGTTGCTGCCTTACTATTTGTATACTAGTTGTATGGGTCGTTGCCAATTATTGTAATTGAGTTTGTGCCAATAAAATATTTGTATTTAGTATGTCAGTTCTTATGACGAGCCATAATTTTTGAAATTACTTTACATAAAATCAACTATCTACCTTACCTTTTACTTAAGGGCATACGATACAGTTTTGAACCTGTATTTAGCGTTTGATGAAAATTTCCATAGAGGCTATTTTTTTCCTGATTAAATCAAATATGTAATAATAAATATACCTTCATGTGCTACTTTTTGAGTTAAATGAGGTCGAAGTTTTGTATATTTGCTCAAAATTCGGATTTGTGTCCGTATTTTCCCTTTCGAAAGAAAGCCATAACTTTTTTGTTTTAGAAGATAAACACAAATTGTTTTTTTGTTAAATGAATTGTAATTTCTGCATTTTAGAAGTATCATAAAAAATTATGCATTTGTATTCAGAAATAACTCATATTTATCAAATGATCAATGAATTAAGAAAAAAACGTATTTTTTTGCTGTATATTTATGAAATTATCAAAATTAAAAAAATTGCACTATTTACAGTTTTATCAAATTTGGTCCACATAATCTCCCTGCAAAATGAAACAAAATGTCATTTTACAAATTAGGAATCTACGCACTCGTTTCCAACTTAAATCAGTTTGAATGATAAAAATTAGTCGAAAAATGCATCTTTTCCCGATATGTCATAGTTTGACGTCGCGAAAATAACATTTTACGTTAGCAACGTCATTACCTCCCCTGTAACTGTATAGTATGCCCTTAAATCTCTGCCTAATAATAGGGTAGTAGTGACCTTTACTGTCAGTTGTCAAATGGTCATTTTTGGCTATGGTCAAATTGGTTAAAATTTTATAATTTAATGAATTTTATCTTAAATAATTATCATTACCTTTATTTTGGGAGAAAAAAATTAAATGATTTTTCAGAATCTCTCAATTTTTTTATCATCTAAAAGAAAGTTATTTTATCAGTATGCACCAAAAATTACTGGCAAGAATTTTTATCACAATCTGTATTAGTTATGAAGACCCTGTACCCCTATTATGACCCTCTAATAATTTTTCTTGATTCAAAGCATTGCTTCACCAACAGAATGTATTAAAGCCAGTATTGGTATCGACAACGTAATCATACAGAATAAGATATTATTTGAGAATTTATCAGTGCATCATACTGCATGTACTGAAATGTTATCAATCTTACTCAAGCGTTTAACACCAAAAGAGAGGGGAAAAGAGTAGAAATAGCCTTTAAGATACCCAGATAATCTGTTGGGGTTTTTTGGTTGAAAAGACATATCTTTAAATCTGAATGAGATATCTTATATAGTTTTCAAATATATATCGCATATTATATTTAAAGATATTATTTTTAAATACTGTATGAAATATCATGTACAGTTTGCAAGATTTCTTTTATAAGTACATGAAGTATAAGATATCTTATTTACTCTATAGATGTCTTATTAAAACTTCATAGATATTGTTAAAACTACACAAGATAAGATATCTCTATTAGTTTATATTAAAATATCTAAATACTTTGTATGACATCTTATATAAATTATAAGATATTTCAATAACTTCAAAAGAGATCTTATTTAATTTATAAGATATCTTATAAACTCCAAATTAAATAAGATATCTAAGAAAAATTCAGGATATCTTTTATATGCTTAATAGTATATATCTTATTTTGATATTATACAAATATAGCCTTTGTATGAGGTCGATACAAGGATTTATTAAATGATATGAGCAAATAAGCCCTAATACGGATAAATCAGCATGTGCAATACTAAAAACGTTTCACTGTCGATATAAATCAAGATTTAATATTGCTCTTCGAACAGGGCCAATACGGAAAAAAACAGGGCCAATACAGAAAAAAGCGGGAAAAAAGCCGTATTAGCCCTAGGGCTAATACAGGACTTTAACTTCCGGTTTTCAATTTTATTACGCCATTACTTAACTCTGGAAGTATCGTTATGCATAAAAACATTTGTATAATATTTTTTAAATTAAAGTCGTAAAATAAACAGGTTAAATGATGTGCAATGTTTTGTAATGTCTTAAAGTTTTGAAACGGAAAAAACGAGGGCCAATACAGAAAAAAGCGGGAAAAAAGCTGTATTGGCCCATGGGCTAATACGGGACGTTCACTTCCGGTTTTTAATTCTCTTATAATCATTTAATAAAAGTGTTATGAACTGGCTGTTTCTGTATTGGCACTGGTATAGATTCTCGGTCAGCTGTATTGGCCCTCGACCCTACGGGTCTCGAGGCCAATACAGCAAACCTTGAATCTATACCAGTGCCAATACAGAAACAGCCAGTAAATAACACTATAATATTGACCTGAAAGAAGTATATTGACTGAGGACGAAGTAAATTATCTTGAAAATTTATAAAAACTGCTTTCCATATTATCCCTATTAAATGTACTATATCTTTGTAAAAACCATGTTTTCTGTAAAAAAAAAATTAACATCAGTTGAAAAGTTATCCACAATATAACTCTGCTTTAATTTCAAAGTTTTATGTTGGTAAAATATTTTTGAAATATTTGCAATGAAATTTTAAGGAGAAAAGGTTAGGGTTGAAAATACTGCATCCATATCTAAAATTGAGTGTTGAATAATGCTGATATACATGTTTGTAGCAATTTATCTAAAAGACTATTATTAAACTACTTCTTAATGACTAATTTTATATTTCCAGTCATACTCACAAGCCAGACATATTCACAGAACATTACCAATGTCTACTAAGGTAAGTTTAAGACAGACATTTAAGAAATCATTACCCCAGTTTGCTTTAGCTTAAGCAAACTGTTGGTCTCAAATATCCACCAATGTTAACAAAGGTGAGATGTATGTCAGAAATATCCCTCAATGCCTTTTCAGGTAAAATGTAGGTCATGCACATTTGAAAAAAAGTAACTTTGACCTACAATGGGTTACTTTTTCAAATTGTGACTTGGATGGAGAGTTGTCTCATTGGTACTTATACAACATCTTATATATCTACAGACATATCCTCTATGTTTACTGAGGTGAAAGGTCAGTCAGACATATCCTTCTGTGTCTATTAAGATGAAATGTAGGTCATACATATCTCTCAATGTCTATTCAGGTGAGATGTAGGTCAGACATATCTCTCAATGTCTATTCAGGTGAGATGTAGGTCAGACATATTCACTTACGTTTTTTGGGGTAAAGATTGCATAAATTGCAATCAAAACACTATGTTACTGACTTGATATATTAATCTTCCAAGGCTTATCACTACCTTTTTTATACACATAATATAGTGCATTGATCATAACATTTTATGCATCCTATCCATGTACATTTACAGAAATTTATCAAAATAAATATATGCTCAGGTATTCAAGTCACAAAACCATGTTACACCTGTCAAGAAAATTACTTAAATTTTGCAAGGTCCATGAATCTAACATTTGTTCTAAAAATAAAGATGATGTCATTGTTAAATTCATCTTTATAAAATTGGAGTTATCTCCCATTGTCCAGAATAGTAGTTGAATCAACTACAACCAATGCTTTATTGACAATGCAATATTTGATTTTTAGCTCACCTGGCCCACAGGGCCAAGTGAGCTATTCTCATCACTTGGCGTCCGTCGTCCGTCGTCGTCGTCGTCGTACATCGTTAACTTTTACAAAAATCTTCTCCTCTGAAACTACTGGGCCAAATTAAACTAAACTTGGCCACAATCATCATTTGGGTATCTAGTTTAAAAAATGTGTGGCCTGACCCAGCCAACCAACCAAGATGGCCGCCATGGCTAAAAAAAGAACATAGGGGTAAAATGCAGTTTTTGGCTTATAACTCAAAAATCAAAACATTTAGAGCAAATCTGACAGGGTAAAATTGTTTATCAGGTGAAGATCTATCTGCCCTGAAATTTTCAGATGAATTGGACAACCCGTTGTTGGGTTGCTGCCCCTAAATTGGTAATTTTAAGGAAATTTTACTGTTTTTGGTTAATATCTTGAATATTATTATAGATAGAGATAAACTGTTAACAGCAATATTATTCAGCAAAGTTAGATTTACAAATAAGTCAACATGACCGAAATGGTCAGTTGACCCCTTTAGGAGTTATTGCCCTTTATAGTAAATTTTTAACCATTTTTCGTAAATCTCAGTAATCATTTACAAAAATCTTCTCCTCTGAAACTACTGGGCCAAATTAATCCAAACTTGGCCACAATCATCTTTGGGGTATCTAGATTAAAAAATGTGTCTGGTGACCCGGCCATCTAACCAAGATGGCTGCCAAAGCTATAAATAGAACATAGGGGTAAAATGCAGTTTTTGGCTTATAACTCAAAAACCAAAGCATTTAGAGCAAATCTGACATGAGTAAATTTGTTTATCAGGTCAAAATGTATCTGCCCTGAAATTTTCAGATGAATCGGACAACCCGTTGTTGGGTTGCTGCCCCTAAATTGGTAATTTTAAGGAAATTTTACTGTTTTGGGTTATTATCTTGAATACTATTATAGACACAGGCTCTTTAGAGCCTCTAGTTTTTCTTCCCACTGATAAATTAACACAATCTTTACCCTTCAGTGCTTACAAGCACTTTGATTCTTTAAGGTAGTACATGTATGTGGATCAGACCATATATTTCTTTCAGTGTCAATTTTTTTTTTAATATTCATTAAAAAGAGAAAGTGCTTGCAGTTGTGACCTATATATGTTAAAAAGTTTTAAAACAATATAGAATCCAGTTATTGGAATTCTCGTATAATTTGGGACTAGGCATATTTATAAAGAAATAGGAATGAAGTAGTAATGCAAAATGTTTTATTATCCTCCCCAGAAATGGAACATCGGAAAGATAAATCATGTAGCTATGGCAACACCAGACATAGAGAAAGCTACCAGTCTATTTAGGGATGTCCTAGGTGCTAAAGTCAGTGAGAAGCATGTAAGTATGGATCAATGTATCAATATTTTGATTTTGGCATATTTTAAAAGAAATTTTAACTCAAGTAATGAATACACAAATAAATCCATTCGAAAGATTGACGCACTATGTATGTTTGATTGATTGTTTGTCTTAATGTAAGACATTTAAAACATTAAGCTATATCATAACAGCCAGCTTTTACTCCTTGAGGAAGCCAGATAACTCTTAGAGAACTACTAAACTTTGGATGCAAATCTGGAAATTCAATTTAAATGAAGATTAAAGTCTACTGTTATAAAAGGAAAAGGGAAATTATGAGTGAAAGAAAGAACTTGGGACAGGTGCAACAATTCAGTGGTGTTAAACATGTTTTGTGATATCTCAACCCTCACTCTATACCTCTAGCTGATGTAGAATAAACCAAAACACAATGTGCTTAGTAAAAGGCAGTTTAAAAGAAGTCCAAGTCTGATGTTAGAATAGGTAACAGAAGAAACAAAGAAAAATGTCAATGGTACATCAATTGACAAAGGATTACTAGTATTTAGTGACATGCTATCTCCAGACCTCAATTGACAAAGGATTACTAGTATTTAGTGACATGCAATCTCCAGATCTCAATTAAACTGATTAAAAGATTTTGTCTTCATCATGTTCATCATATGAAAATCAAGCACAATCCCTCCTGTTAGTGGTTCAGTATCATATGATTATAAAATAATTGAGAATAACTTAACCAGTGTCATGCCAACAACTAGTTTTAGAATAAATGTGTTTATTTCCTGTGGAAAGATTCTTCAAGCGAATCAAAAAAAAGTTTTAAAGAATGTCATCTTTAATAGCCTGACATCTGTATTGTAACTATATCCCTTCTGAATAAGTCTGTTTAAAGATTTTTGTGCTTTGTATATAGAATATCATCATGATTACTGTGAATTCATTAATGATTGTGTCTTCAAAGTATTGTGGATTGAGGAAACTTTGTTTCTCTTCAATATATGATTCCATGAATAACAATGAATTCACAATAAGAGATTTGATGTGAAATACCCTTGTAAAAATGATAATTGTGAATATTTTGGTAAATTTTGTTACATATACAATGATATACTAGTGTCTTATTCAAAACTTTTTAAAGATATTTACTTCTGCTTGAAATACATTAATTAAAAAATGTACAGATTCTTTTGGTGAAATATGTTTTGCCATATATATGATATGTTAAATCAAAATTTGATTATATGATACTGGAGATTTTTGCATATACCGGTACATTTGTTCTTATTAAAGTTGTTTTGATAAATAACTAATTCCTTTAATTTTTATAGCCACAGCCAGAACATGGAGTATATACAGTATTTGTTGAACTTGGAGACACAAAAATTGAGGTAATGTGTTGCATGACATTTTTTAGTGGGTAACCTGATAGTGTTTAACCAAACCTAGAAATAGTTTTGATAAAATTTCTTTATCTAATTATTCAATTAGAATGAAATAATGTTGAACTACTTGAAATCAAAAGTCTTTAGCCAATGCCAAAGTAATTTTAAGGAAAAAAACTTCCATGTTTTTCCATGTTCATAAACTATTTCATGATGATTTATAAGTCTTATATGCATCCACTTGGTTTCATAGGATCAATTTTCAAAATTTTAGGTAAAAGTTTGTGCAAAATATATATAGCCTTTGTACATCTGATAATGAGTTATATTGTAAATAACACATACAAGTGCTGATTGTTGTGGGGGGATGGGGGAATGGGATGCACTCAAATCAATAAATTGTGGGCTGTTGCATTTTCTTTTTATTATGTAAGAATTATGTGTAAATGAAAATTTAAAACTATGGGTGGTTGTTGGTGAACAAGTCCCTCCCATGCAATCTATTCTAGAACAGCCCAAAGTTATACTGATACAACAATTAAAAATTTAGAAAATATTTGTTTATCTGGTCACATTTTTGATTGTCCTCATTGTATTTTTATTATTTTTAGTTACTGAATCCATTAGGAGATAAAAGCCCAATTCAGAACTTTTTGGACAAGAATAAAAGTGGTGGTATGCATCACATATGTATTGAGGTAAGAAAACAAATAGATTGTCTCAAACAAAATCCAAAATATTAATTTATAAATAATGTTATTTTGTAACTTAGGCCTAAAAAAAATAATGTTGTGTTTCCGATCACCCCCTTGAAATTTTGAAGGGACGGTAGGTAGGGATTTTTTTTTTTTTTATAATATTATGAAATAAGCTTAAGTTATATAAAACTCAATTTCCAGTTACAAGACAAAAGTTTGGGATTTAATAGAAAGAGATTGATTACCCACTTTAAAAATCTCCCTGAGATAACTTTTAGTTTACCCCTTTTAAAATCCCCCTGAAATAACTTTTAGTTTACCCCCTTTTAAAATACCCCTGAAAAAAAACTAAAGTCCAAACCTAAAAAAAAATTGGGCAACACTTCCCCTAGGAAATTAGCTTTTAAAACCCAATTCCCCGATTTTAGGACCAAAAGTTTGGGATTGTCAGAGAAAGAAATTGAGAAGATGTGGGGCAGATTCATTTATAGGAACATGAACCAAACATCATCCCAAACCTACAGATAGACAAATATATTATATACACTGTTCCCTGGCAGGACACTTTCTTTTGGCAAAGCATCAGCTGTGGCTTTTCATCAGAATGTCTAAAGCGTTGATTGGCTGACCAGTTTCAGATGGATTAATATCAGGTTCATTTTGAAGAAGGGTCTAGCATTAAAATTTGATAAATTTAATTCCAAAAGATTGCATAGTTCCAACAGTTGTGTTATTGTCATCAACCTCGGTCCAGTCATTTTTGCCGGTGGCCGAGCACAAAATTTGTGTTGTGTATTTTTTTTCATCGATGTTAGACATTGGATGAATTTCATTGCTAATGTCAAAAAAGGTGTTACTTTCTGTAAAATTTAGAAATATTTTTTTCTCCGCAAAATGGTCACACTTTCCGCGTTGGCAAGAAGATTTCATAACTTTTTTAAGGTGCAGTAATCTTATATCTGTTCTAAAAATACCAATGATGTCATTGTTAAGGTGATCTCTAAAATCTGAGTTATCTTCCTTTGTCCACAATTGTACTTTAATCAGGTACAATCAATGCTTTATACAGGGCAAAGTTAAATTTATCTTCCCACTTATAAATTAAAGAAAAATCTTTACTCTTCTGGGCTTACATTAGAACTTTGATTAGGTATCAATAGCCATTATAAATCCTGTTGTTTCAGTATTTCACTCACTGTCACCATGAGAGTCATGCAGAATTTAATACCAATAAATAAAGGGCGAAAATAAATATAATAATACTTTGGTAAATCCAGGTGATCCTCATTAGAACAATGGACCATAAAAAAGAGAATTGAAATGGGGAATGTGTCAAAGAGAAAACAACCAGACCAAAGAGTAAAAAACAACAGGTTTTCAACACAGGGAGAAAATTCTGCACCCAGAGGCGAACCTCTGCTGGCCCCTAAACAAAAATGTGTACTGATTCAGTGAAAATGGATTTCATGTGACAGTCCTGACTTTAGACTGATACTTCCAGTACCTCCCACTAGCATGAGTTATTTCAGATTTGTTTTGTCATAAGTTGTGATCTTTATACCTAGATATAGGAAGATGTGGTATGAGTGGCAATAAGACAAATCTCCATCCAAGTCACAATTTATAAAACTAAACCATTATAGGTCAAAGTACAGTCTTCGACATGCAGATTTGGCTCACACCAAACAACAAGCTATAAAGGGCTATAAAGGGCCTTAAAATAACTAGTGTAAAACTATTCAAACGGGAAAACTAATGGTCTAATCTATATAAAAAACAAGAAACACTAATGAACAACATCAACAAACAACTACTTCTGAACACCAGATTCCTAGATTGTATTTTAAAGTTACTTTTCTGTTAAGTAAGATTAGAAATACAGCCATTAAAAATGTTGTCTGAATTTGATACTTAGTTCAATTTATGCTAATAATGGTTTATGTCGCTTATATTACAGGTTGACAATATAGAAGAGGCCATGAAGGATTTGAAAGCAAAGAAAATCAGATTGTTAAGTGATGAAGCTAAGATAGGAGCACATGGCAAGCCAGTAGTATTCCTGCACCCAAAAGATTGTAATGGTGTACTAGTTGAATTAGAGCAACAATGAAAAAATCTTTAATTGTATGGATGACTGCTGGCAATCAAACATATACTTTCGAGAGTGTTTACTGAAAAACTATTTAAGCTTGACCTAAAATGTCACAATAACTGACATAAATATAGTGCTATTACATGTACAATGGTAAATTGTTGTTTTAAGATTATATTGGTCCTTTGCATTGTTTGTTGTTTTGAAATATTAGATGTTTTGCAACTTTTGCCGCTCCCCCTCTCTTTGATGATATTATTGAAAATGAAAAAATAAAAATGATAGGGGCACTGATCAATACTATTAGATTAATGATGTGTGTGAGTTTTTTTGTTTGTTTGTTATTAATTTTTTACGGCTATTCCCCTACATTCTAAACATTTACAGGGCTTTTTCATAAATTTAACCGATTGTATCACTAAATGTATAAATGCTACATACCATATCTTTATTTTATGTGTAAGATGAGTTCAAAGTGCAAACCAAATTTAACAAACATAATTCTGAAAAACTGGCCAATTACTTATACTGAGTGTGTGATATTGTTGAATGGCCATTGTTGACATTGAACATGACAGCAGCTCTTTAGAATCACTAGTCTTCCTATAAAGTTTCATAAAATGACACGTTAAATGAATGGGTAAGCCATCATAGAGAATTACACTATGACATGTTATATATTGATTGTATATTTATAAAGCTTCAAAAGCACTGATGTATTTACACTTATAAACAATCATAACTGAGTTATTCATTCTATTTCCTGTTTATGTGGATATCCTAGGACAACCATAATTTTATTTAGACTATATGTCTGTTCTATGGTCGGGTTGTTGTCTCTTGACACATTCCCCATTTCCATTCTCAATTTTATATTAGTGATTTTGTTTTATAATTTTATAAATCTAAACAAATTTTGTTCTTCAAGACCTCCTCCAAGAGATAGACATAACTAAATATGTATAAAATATAGAACAGCTATGGTACTACTGTACATCCAATCCATACTTCTACGAATACGAAGGTTTGAACAGCTATGGTACTACTGTACATCCAATCCATACTTCTACGAATACGAAAGTTTGAACAGCTATGGTACTACTGTACATCCAATCCATACTTCTATGAATACGAAGGTTTGAACAGCTATGGTACTACTGTACATCCAATCCATACTTCTATGAATACGAAGGTTTGAACAGCTATGGTACTACTGTACATCCAATCCATACTTCTATGAATACAAAGGTTTTATTTTGATTTGGTTCACAAATACAAATAACAATACAAACATCAGCTCTTAATAAGAGCTTTTTACCAAAAACAAAATATCATAAAAACAAACTTAAAACACACAACATGCAGAAAAGATATATAACAGCACAGGCATATTAAAATAAATGTACATGCAAAGCACTACTAAAATACATATCTAAACAATCCAAAACTGAAGCACTACTAAAATACATATCTAAACAAGCCAAAACTGAAGCACTACTAAAATACATATCTAAACAAGCCAAGACTGAAGCACTACTAAAATACATATCTAAACAAGCCAAGACTGAAGCACTACTAAAATACATATCTAAACAAGCCAAGACTGAAGCACTACTAAAATACATATCTGAACAATCCAAAACTGAGGCACTACTAAAATACATATCTAAACAAGCCAAGACTGAAGCACTACTAAAATACATATCTAAACAAGCCAAGACTGAAGCACTACTAAAATACATATCTAAACAAGCCAAGACTGAAGCACTACTAAAATACATATCTAAACAAGCCAAGACTGAAGCACTATTAAAATACATATCTAAACAAGCCAAGACTGAAGCACTACTAAAATACATATCTAAACAAGCCAAGACTGAAGCACTACTAAAATACATATCTAAACAAGCCAAGACTGAAGCACTACTAAAATACATATCTGAACAATCCAAAACTGAGGCACTACTAAAATACATATCTAAACAAGCCAAGACTGAAGCACTACTAAAATACATATCTAAACAAGCCAAGACTGAAGCACTACTAAAATACATATCTAAACAAGCCAAGACTGAAGCACTACTAAAATACATATCTAAACAAGCCAAGACTGAAGCACTACTAAAATACATATCTAAACAAGCCAAAACTGAAGCACTACTAAAATACATATTTAAAAAAGCCAAAACCGAAGCACTACTAAAATACATATCTAAACAAGCCAAAACTGAAGCACTACTAAATACATATCTAAACAAGCCAAAACTGAAGCACTACTAAAATACATATCTAAACAAGCCAAGACTGAAGCACTACTAAAATACATATCTAAACAAACCAAAACTGAAGCGCAAGATATAAAGAAAACTAAAATTAAGCACAAATAAAAATATAGCACTCAAGCAAAATTTAAGGTAGGATAACATGTTGGAGCGACTTCTTAAGTATGAAAAAGCTTAACTACATTCAGAACAATAGCATTTTGAATCAATCAAGGACTTTGTAAGGCTCTTGAATTGTGAAAAAACTGTTTTCAGTCCTGAAATGGTCTGTAGGCTGTTCAAAAGAGTAGCAGCTGCAAATTTAAAACTTTTCTTACCAAACTGTGTAGTTTTTAGATGTGGTATATCCAGTATATTGCTATATCAGAAAGAATATTTACAATCTTTTACATTTAATAGATCATGGAAGACGGATGCTAATTTATTGACTATATAAAAAAGTTTCAATTACCATTGATCTTTGCCGTTTTTTAAATATGCAGTGACGGCATCTTATACTTATATTTAGGATTTGCATAGTTATGTCTTTTTCTAACTGTTTATAACATCTCTACATTAAATCTCCTTATTTTTAGCTCACCTGGCCAGAAGCTACTGGGCCAAATTAAACCAAACTTGGTCATGATCATCAATTGGGTATGTAGTTTAAAAATGTGTCCGGTAACCCAGATTACTGATGGTCGCCATGGCTAAAAATAGTACATAGGGTAAATTTCAGTTTTTGGCTCATATTTCTGAAACCAAAGCATTTAGAGCAAATCTGCTGCAGATAAAATTGTTCATTAAGTCAAAACCTTTCTGCCCTGAAAATTTCAGACCAATCGGGTGATTTGTTGTTGGGTTGCTGCCCCTGAATTGGTAATTTTAAGAAAATTTTGCAACTTTTGGTTATTATCTTGAATATTATTATAGATAGAGATAAACTGTAAACAGCAATAATGTACAGCAAAGTAAGAGCTACAAATAAGTCAACATGACTAAAGTGGTCAATTTACCCCTTAAGGAGTTATTGCCCTTTATAGTCAAAATTTAACAATTTTCATAAATTTTGTAAATTTTTGTAAATTTTTTCAAAATGTTTTCCTCTGTCACTTCTGGGCAAGTTCATTATAGATAGAGATTATTGTAAGCAGCAAGATTTTTCAGTAATGTAAGATCTACAAACACATCACCAACACCAAAACACAATTTTGTCATGAATCCATCTGTGTCCTTTGTTTACTATGCACATAGACCAAGGTGAGCCACACATCCTCTTTAGAGCCTCTAGTTATATGATTAACTTATTATTCTAAAATTTTCTTTGTCTTAGCTTTCAGTAACTGCATTTGCTCTTGGATTGGCTCTTTGTGATTTGGGTTTTTTGTTGGTGTGCTTCATGCCAATCAGGTAATTGTCTCCCCTTATAACTCCAAGAGCCCAAATAATGGTAGATTGGCAGCAGCAGTGAGGGCAAAATTATCTTTTATAAAGCTTTATAATTCAGAGTGAGAAGAAGACCAGGACACTTTATATCTTTATACAGATTGCCTGTTACAAAGTGTCTGTCTGGCGCATGTCCATTGCAATTAACCTCAGTATCACGGTTCAGTATCTGCCTGAAAAATGCATTGTTTTATAATAAATAATTTTCGGACTTATGAGTTACTTGACTGCTATTTTTGGTATATAGAACCATTGAAAGGTCTATTTGTCCATTAAGCAAAGGTTCACCTGACCTTGACCTCATATAATGGATCAGTAATTAAGTTTTAAGTGTTATTGTCAAGTACCTATCACCAATACAAACATAGTGCAATATACTAGTATACTAAGTAAAAATTGTTGGTGTATGGATTGATTTTACTTTTCACTCAGCAGTCTAGCAGGGGTGGTCTGATCTTGTCTTGCATTGACTTAATTCGTGATGCTTGGTCATACTGTAGTTAAGTTTTCCTTGTAAGGTCAGTTGCTAAGATACTATTAGCAAAATGTTGACTATACTTAGTATTTGAAATTACTATAAGGTGTACATTTTCGGTCTGGCAGTGTAATCTGACCGATACTAGCAAGGACGTATACCTATCATACGTCCTTGACACTAGTTTCTCAAGTTTTCATCAGTTTTCATGTTTAGAGTCGCATCTTAGATGCTATAAGCAAATGTCAACTAATTTAGGTGTGTGGATTGATTTTATGGTATACGTATGTGTCTTAGCTGGGTTCATCTAACCTAAACCGTTTATTTTCATGAAATTAACATCTATAGCATAAGGGAGTAATGGAGGTCTCCGCACGGGGTTCAAAAATTAGCAATGTCTATACCGCATAACCGCAGTCAGCTATAAAAGGCCCCAAAATGACAAAATAGTATAGTCGTCTCAGTCTTTGTGTTGCAGTTTAAAAAACGTTTCTTTGTGGTTTTGATTGTATGGAATATCTCATTCTGTATCGCATATGACATCGGATATGTTTTAATGTCAAAGCCAGGGCCGTAACTACATTGAGGCAAATGAGGCAAATGCCTCATGTTGGAAATTTCAAAAAAAAACAAAAAAAAAAAGAACTGAAACAAAAGATTGTCTTCATATCAAATTGTTTTCACGGAAAGTGTCTTGCAAGAAGCACGTTCTCTTCACTCTCTGGTGTCGCCCCTGAATGTTTTTCGTCATCCATGTTTCTAATTTACTTTTGGTTTTCAGAGTTGGTGGTCTATTGTTTGTACTTCTGTGTCCCGGGTTTAAACGACTCAGAGAAAATACCCAATTCTTCTTAGTATAGATTGTAAAATTGGGTATTTTCTCTGAGTCGTTTAAATCACTCGAAACTAGGCGAGAGATGCACAGAAGTGATAGATATGTATTATAAATATCATATATTTTAATCAGTAAAACAAAAAAAAACAAAAAATCTTTATCATATACCCATGCCCCTAAGGATAAATCTAGACAGCTGCCATGGTTTACATTAAAGTAAGACCACCAATTTCCCGGTATCAAATCATTTGAAAAAAAACCAATGTATTGGCATATATATATATATAACCTTTTACATTGGAGAGTGAAACTTGCATTAAGTCGTGTTCAGACCCTTTCACAGAAAATAAAGGAATATGGAGTAAACGTGCACGGAACCTAATCGCACACAGAGTCAATGCATAGAAAAAATACAAATCAATGGTCAAAGCTTTTATTCCTGTTCTCCATCTTGATAGTTGTTGGAGGGTCTTCAATAATAAAAGAATCATTAATACCGTAAAACAAGGTCAAGATGGTCCCTATTGTCAACCTAAGAAGGAAGGACTAAAACATAAAGTATAATACTGCCCTCTTAATATATATTTAAATCTAGTCATAAAAAATCACCAAAGTCAGCACAATACAAGACAAAAACTGACAGACCGGTATTAATGATTATGAGAATTACGATTTTTGCTTTATCCTACATATTGGTCTTTTAATCTTGTCCCTAAAACCGAAAAAATCTTAAATTACAATAAATCTATATTTTTGATTTGAGACCAGAATATTGTCGAAAAAATAGCTAAAAATCATTTGCGTTTCAATGTAAGAAAGAGTCCGAGAAACGCTCAGAATGCACGATTTTGCGTTATTTTTTCTCAGAGCTGTTGGGGGCCTTGAGCGGCCTCCAGACCCATCGCCAAAAATTTTTCGCCTCGCTACGCTTGGTGAATATATTTTGCCTCACTATTGAAAGAGGCTAGTTACAGCCCTCGGAAAGCCATTATTCCTTCTCAGCTACCTCGGTTGTTCCATCATCCACTTGCCATAAGCACAGCACTCCTGCTTTAAGTGGGATTCCTGTTGTCCAGTCGTTAGTTTTGTATGAGTGTTTTGTATTTAGACTTTAAGTGGGATTCCTGTTGCCCAGTCGTTAGTTTTGTATGAGTGTTTTGTATTTAGACTTTGAGTGGGATTCCTGTTGCCCAGTCGTTAGTTTTGTATGAGTGTTTTGTATTTAGACTTTAAGTGGGATTCCTGTTGCCCAGTCGTTATAGTTTTGTATGCAGTGTTTTGTATTTAGACTATTGCTCCTGCTTTAAGTGAAATTGCCCAGTCGTTAGTTTTGTATGCAGTGTTTTGTATTTAGACTATTGCTCCGGCTTTAAGTGGGATTGCCCACTCGTTAGTTTTGTATGCAGTGTTTTGTATTTAGACTATTGCTCCTGCTTTAAGTGGGATTGCCCAGTCGTTAGTTTTGTATGCAGTGTTTTGTATTTAGACTATTGGTTGTCTTTTTATCGTTTTTTTTTCGGTTTTTGTTGATTTTCAAGTCCTTCGATTTGTGAATTTTAATTGTCCCTTTTGAATCATCCGGGTAATTTTTTTTTATCATGACGAAGACATCAAGATGATAAACTTAGCGATAACCATGTGCTCAAATTAGATAAAAGATTTTCAGATGCAATTTTCCTCTAAGTATAAAAATTATTAATCGATTTTCCGAAGTACACCAAAGTGAACTTATCAATAAGGTCGTCAAAATATCCTTCAGAAGGATTGTCAAGTGACTACAGATGATGATCACTTGAAAGCGACATGATCGTTTAAACGGCATTCCTGGCCTTGTCAGTGATAAGACATAGAGTTTACTGACTTGCATCGCAAAACAAATACGACCGAATTTTCCATTTGAAGTACACATGAGAATCCCGATGTATTTATAGTCAAACGTGATCCAAGATTTGTTACTTGATACTCCGTTGTCAATTACGCAACAAGAAACCACTGTAGTGCTATATATATTGTGTATATAATTATTGTCAATGTACGTCACTGAAATTTGAAATTTTACTTATATCATTGACATTAGAAACTATAAAGGTAGCAGGATTAACAGTAGCTTTAAATCAGCGAGACCATACTATAAATAAAATACAAAACATTAAAATCAGTAAAACCATACTATAAATAAAATACAATACATTAAAATCAGTGAAACCATACTATAAATAAAATACAAAAAATTAAAATCAGTAAAACCATAATATGAATAAAATACAATACAGCTATTTTGTCGTGTTTATTGGTCATGTTTATTCAACTGCGTGCCGGCATTCCAATGTGATACACACGTGCCGCCCCATCCTCATCGATGTTTCCCTTTATTTAATTTTCAACGGTTTGAGGTCGTTTCTGAAAAAGAATGAAAGAGGCTTACAATAATTGTTACTTCACTCTTTTCCACTTTACAGAGTATATATATATATGTATGATAATTCTCTGATTATTCTAACTCTCATACTTTGTAAATATATATATAGCATCTACCACATTGGAATGAAATAAAGGACAGTCTAGGTGACGGTCTGCTTAATAACTTGATTATTATCTACATTGAGGGTCGGCTGTATGACGAAAGAGAGAACTTCAAATTTCGCATTGTGAACTTTAAAACGTATGTTGCAACATTCCAAAAGCACCTTCATGTGAACTAGTATAAATAATATAAATGACGAAACCTGTTCAGCTCGTATGACATCATTCCATAAAATTGTCACAGCTCTTGTAGAATTCCGTTTATTAACGACAAGACTCAAAAATAAGTAAAATCATTTTTCAAGGGTGATAACTCCATCAAAGGGTCAACTGAGTATTTCGGTGATTAAAGTGCATTGTTGATCTTGTTTTATTAATCATTGGGGTTTTTTTTCTTTTTCTGTGATTTTTGTTTATCTTTGTTTGCCAAAATAAATAAACATAAAAAAAAAATGGAAAAATACTCTTTCAAAGAAAAAAAAACTACTCATGGAACATCTTCTCCTGCACATGGTGATCAATTTTGCTATTGGTATCTCTCTATTTCTATATTTCGAAATAAACTTTAAAAAAAAAAAAAAAAGACGGGGAAAACTCAAGAGTCGAAGAAGAAAGGCACAGGTATTTCTCAGAGGTAACAATTCTACTCATGCATGTTAACCAAATATGAACGTGACATTTTCGTATCACTATTTGCAATATTTGAAGGCATTACATACAGAATATTGCCATAGATCTAATAAAAATAAATTTCTATTTAACCATTTTAACTACTAGTATTGAAATTTGAATCTATGGGAAATACTTATTATATATACATAAATGTTGAGTGTTACCAAAGATTTTAAGTTTTTCATATATCAATAACTTTGTCAAGCCTTCTTAGAGTTTTACGAAACTGCGACAGATAACATTGAGAATCGAAAATTTTAATGGGGAATATGCCGAAGAGACATCAACCCGACAAAAGGGTAGATTACAACCGAAGACCACCAATGTGTCTTCGACGAAACGATAAAACCACGCACACGAGGTGGGCCTCAGCTGGCCCCTAAATAAAAAAAAGTGTACAAGTTCAGTGAAAATGGACGTCAAACTTTTCACCAAAACATATAAATGAACTAAAATTAAAAAACATACAAGACTATCAAAAGCCAGGGGCTTCTGACTTGAGACAGGCGCAAAAAAGCGGCGGGGTTAAACATGTTTTGTGAGATCTCACCCCCCCCCCCCCCCCCCCTAATAACTCTAGCCAATGAAGAATAAAGAAACACATGTAGCAATACGCACAGTAAAACCCAGTTTCAAAGAAGTCCGAGTCCGATGTCAGAAAAGGTAACAAAAGATACTAAGCAAAATGTAAATGTTAAATAAAATGACAAATGACTACTATAGCAGTTACTGACATGCCAGCCCCAGACCTCAGTTAAACTGATTGAAAGATTGTGTCTTCATCGTATGGAAATCAATCACAATCCCTCTCGTAAGGGGTTTAGTTTCATACCATCATAAAATATATGAGAACAAAATAACCCGCATCATGCCAACAGCTGGCTTTAGAATAAAGGTGTTTATTTCCTATGCAAAGACCTTATGAGTGAATCAATATAAATACCAAAATATGCAATCCTTAATGACTTGAAAGCAGTATCGTAACTATATTCCTTCTGAATAAGTCTGTTGAAATAATTTTGAGGAAGTTTTTAAGGTGAATGCCAACATGTTTGTGCTTTGTAAAGGATATTAACACAAAAGATTGGGTGTGAAATACCTGATTAATAAGATGTCTGCATGATGATTTATATTTACGAATGGTGTCCTTATACCGATGATAAAATTAAGTAAACGTTTTACGAACTAGTTTGCGATATCGAAAACCCTTTTAATATTTCTAAATAATTTTTCAGTAATACAGAGATTTCTTTCGTTAAAATCAAATGCGCTGCTAAATACACGAGCGAATCGAACAAGTTGAGATATCGGCAAAACACCATAAGATGATGAGGGAACGTCACCATTTAAAAATGGATAATTAACAACTGGAGAATGAAAAATCATCTCTTTTATCATTAATTTTGGTATCAAGCTTCCTTTTGAAGATATATATTAAGATCTAGGAAAGGGCAGCGTTCATTGTAAGTATTAGCTTTATTTAAAGTCAGCTTGGCAGGATACAGTCTTTTTCAATCAGATGTTGTTTCGATGGGTCTTTGCTGATTTTAGTAATAAATTATAACTCATAGCAAAACAGAAACAGGTCTGCAATAAGTTGTGCACAATAAGTCCCCATGGGAATTCCGATTACTTGACGTGATACGGAATCTCCAGAGGCTTTTTTATAAATCAAGAGACAGTATTCTGCACCAATTTTTTTTAAATTTTACATTTCATTTTTCAATAATTTGCGAAAAGTTTTTTTTTGCATTTAACATTGAACTGCAGTAATGGGTATCAATACCTTTGTCAAACCTTCACATGGACAGTAGCTTTTGTAAAAATCCAGACGCAGTATTCAGAGCAAAATTTTGAAATATTGTATTTTGCGAATTCTGTAGATAAAAGAACTAGTTTCTTTTGTATTTGATATTGAGTAACAGTGTAAGATTACAGTTTGTTGATACTAGCAAAGAATTTGTTGTTCCTTTTCACTTTATTTCATTTAAATATAACCAATATTTTTTTTTATGAAACACCTTTGTAATTAGTCATCATAACAAAGTAGTTGTGCTTGAAAAACAAATAACCTAGTGATACTAATATTTTTAAAACAAGTGACATTCCTACTTATAAATTTAGTTCATCTTATTTGACACATTATGACAATAAATTATGCTTATTAATTACTAGTATATTACTTCATGAAAGTGTTCTAAAAAATAATAAGTCGGACACACCGTTCACTTAATTTACCGAAGTTCCTCTCATTTAGTTATAAACAATGCTTCATCCATTTCGAAGGACCCCGCAAAGACCCAAAATGTTGCTAAGCATGCACTTTTCCTAATTCTGTGACACATATGTTATTGTCCACGCAGATAAAGCTCCGAACAACTTTTGTGTCGTGTGTAAATTACGTTATAAAGACAGCTTGAGAAAGAAGATGAGTATTGAAATTTCACTAAGAAACTCAACATATACTCCATGACCACTCACCAAAGCGTCTTCGCTAGTCAAGTGGTCCAGTTTCTTCTTCTCCACAAGGGACTGGCTATCTAGTGAAGGTGTCGCCAAAGAGAAAATGTATTCGCGTCTTTACTTTTTTTAGAGTAAAATATATTTAAAAAAAACGAAGTAAGCTTTGAGAAAATCTTAACTGTTACCAAATAATTGTCCATAAAATTAAAACTACTAACCCCGGGTAGTAGTCTGTTTAATACTCGCGGGAGCCGGAGCAAAAAACGCTTTAAACTTGTATTCGAGATTGCATTGAGCAGTGTGTAGGTAAAGGTAAAATCTTTGGTTAGCTTACTTGATAGCTGAACCCTGAAGTCATTATTAGGTAAGGTACACTACCCTCCTTTCGAAATAGCCTAGTCCTACAGACAAATACTGATTTTTGTCGAGCCTGCAACTTTTGTTGCAGAAAGCTCGACATAGGGATAGTGATTCGGCGGCGGCGGCGGCGTTAGCTAACTTCTTAAAAGCTTTATATTTTAGAAGGTGGAAGACCTGGATGCTTCATACTTTGTATATAGATGCCTCATGTTACGAAGTTTCTGTCAGTCACATGTCCAATGTCCTTGATCTCATTTTCATGGTTCAGTGACCACTTGAAAAAAATGTTCAGAATTTTTGTAATGTTGAATTCTCTCTTATTATAAGTAATAGGATAACTATATTTGGTATGTGCGTACCTTGCAAGGTCCTCATACCCGTCAGACAGTTTTCACTTGACCTCGACCTCATTTCATGGATCAGTGAACAAGGTTAAGTTTTGGTGGTCAAGTCCATATCTCAGACACTATAAGCAATAGGGCTAATATATTCGGTGTATGGAAGGACTGTAAGGTGTACATGTCCAACTGGCAGGTGTCATCTGACCTTGACCTCATTTTCATGGTTCAGTGGTTATAGTGAAGTTTTTGTGTTTTGGTCTGTTTTTCTCATACTTTATGCAATAAGTCTACAATATTTGTTGTATGGAATGATTGTAAGGTGTACATGTCTAGCGGGCAGATGTTATCTGACCTTGACCTCATTTTCATGGTTCAGTGGTCAAAGTTAAGTTTTTGAGTTTTGGTCTTTTTATCTAATATTATATGCCAAAGGTCAACTATATTTGGTGTATGGAAATATTTTATGATCTATATGTAAGTCTCGCAGGTTTTATTTGACCATGACCTCAGTTTCACGGTTCATTGCACAACTTGTTAAGTTTTTGTGTTTTTCTTGAACTATAAGTAATAGGTCAACTATATTTATTGTATGGAAGCATTGTTAGCTGTACATGTCTGCCTGGCATGGTTCATCTGACCTTTACCTCATTTTCATGGTTCATAAGTCTTTGTTTAGCTATCTTGGTTAATTTTAAGTTTATGTGGCAGTTGTAATAAATCTTTATACTTAGGACTATCAACATAATATTAATGATTAGTAAAGAAGGCGAGACATTTCAGTGTGTGCACTCTTGTTTATCTGTCGGACTATATATTATATACTCTTTAAGGAGGGTAGTTTACCTAACATTATAATGACTTCACGGTTCACTTAGCAAGCAAGCTAACCAAATATATTACCTTTACCTACACACGCCATGCAAGAGAGTCGAATATATTCCTCTTTATTTAGAGAGTAAATTATGATTATAATTGCTCAATGACCCGTCTGAGTTCATAAGTTCACCCCGTGGTATTTGAAAGGGTCTTTAGTTTTTTTTGTATAGTGTTTAGTGGAAACCTGATCCTCGTTTATTTTTTTCTTTTGTGTTGTCTTTTCCACTACCACTCGTGATGTTATGCCCCCTTGGTACAATAGATCTTCTTTTTTCATCAATTGGCGTCCGTCATCCATCGTCTGTCAATTTTTACATAAATATTGTCCTCTGAAACTACTGATACAATTTAACCATACTTGGCTACAATTAGCATTGGAATATTAGGTTTACAGCAGATTTCATTGAGTATGTAGCCAAAGGTAGTATCTTTGGTTAGCTTGCTTGTTAGCTGAACCGTGAATTCATTATCAGGTCAGGTATACTACCCTTCTTTCGAAATAGCCTAGTCCAACAGACAGATAGATTGGTTATCTGCCGGACTAGTCTACTCTTAAAGGAGGATAGTTTACCTAACCTAACAATGACTTCACGGTTCAGCTAACAAGCAAGCTAACCAACGATATTACCTTTGAATACACACTCAATGAAATCTGCTGTAAAAGTGTGTTCGACGACACCGTCTATAGACTTCTAACGATTTATCGTTGACGTGCGTTTCATAAAGTGTTATTTATAGAATGAGAATCCCAGATTGAGAAATTAGCATTCTTTTTTATTGTTGTTGAAGTAAACGTTTCCGAAAAAAACGAAATGTACATGGCTAAGAGAAGTATTAAGAGTATAAAGAGTATATACAGTTATAATCACTTAGATTAATACTTAGAGATAATTTATTACGCTTTGAATGATGCAATAAGGCTTTGATTTTTTATCCAAATATAAGTCCCAACAAAAATATAAATTCCAACATAAGAAAAAAAACATATTTCCCTTTCCATACTTTAGGATCAACAAAACAGAATTTAATTAAAGTTGCTTTCATTAGAATTTAGAAAGTATAGTCCTTCAAAAGGGAATCGATACTAGCGTGAAATATGGTATTAATGTTTTCCCCTATCCAACGACATTTTCAATTCACAGAAAAATAATTAATAAGCTGAGAAAGTTCAAAACGGAATGTTATCGATTTTTATATTGGTTTCTTTTTATATGATGCACTTGTCAATACCGTTACCCTTTTCTACGGTGGCAGGATGCGGCCATGAAAGAAAAAAATATTATGTTGTTCCCTCAAGATACTACGTCGTTACCTCAAGATGCTATGTCGTTCCCACAAGATAGTTATCTCGTAAACTGGTCCGCCGTTCTATCTGTAGCTTCGCACCGAAGGAACGGGTTGGAGCTATTGTCACATTGGCATTAATTGGACGAGTCGTACAAATTCAACGATTCGCTAATAAAATTGGCCAATTAAAGTGATAGGAAATTGACCTCAAATGTTACTACTGCGATGCCGCAAAATAAACAAGTATCTGTTAATTAACCCCATGGTGGTACTCGCAGATAAATGACCAACGAGCGTGTTAACATGTTCTTGACAAACTGAGCCGGTATCTTTCATTCCCTAAAGAACTCAGTAGGGTTATAAATGTGCTAATTTCTCTTTGATTTGCTATCAGTATAATACATAATCAAACATAGCACATGATGTACTAGTCTCGTCAAATTATTAAATCCCGTGGTCAGAATTCTGACCACGGGATTTAGGCCATACCTGTTGTCAGTGTAGCGATAAGTGAACACAACAGGGGTCCAGTTTAGTTATCTCGTTCCCTCAAGATGCTATGTCGTTCCCTCAAGATACTATGTCGTTCCCTCAAGATGTTATGTTGTTCCCTCAAGATAGTTGTCTCGTTCCCTTAAGATACTATGTCGTTCCCACAAGATAGTTATCGCGTTCCCTCAAGATGATGTGTCGTTCCCTGAAGATATCATGTCGTTCCCTCAAGATATTATGTCGTTCCCTCAAGATACTATGTTTTCCCCTCTATATGATATTTCGTTCCCTCAAGATGCTATGTTGTTCCCTCAAGATAGTTATCTCGTTCCCACAACTTTTATAAAATTATATTAATATGAGGGAACAACATAGTATCTTGAGGGAACGACAGAGCATCTTGAGGGAACAACATAACATCTTGAGGGAACAACATAACATCTTGAGGGAACGACATAGCATCTTGAGGGAACGATATTATATCTTGAGGGATCGACATCTCATCTTGAGGGAATAACATAGTATCTTTAGGGAACGACATAGCATCTTGAGGGCACGCGATAACTATCTTGTAGGAACGAGATAACTATCTTATGGGAACGACATAGTATATTGAGGGAACGAGATAACTATCTTGTGGGAACGACATAGTATCTTGAGGGAACGAGATAACTCTCTTGTGGGAACGACATTTTTTTTCCTTTCATGGCCGCATTCTGCCACCATGAAAGAATTCTGCCACCGTACTTTTCCCTAGTTAGACCAAGATAATAGAAACTATAAAATGTGCAACTTTATAATATAATTAAAAATAAATTTGCAACTTTCCTTTAAGTTCACATTTTCACGTGTCAAAACAGACACACTGTACTATTAGACAAATAAAATCGTATAATCAAAATGAGGATGTTAATTTGATGTATGCCTTTTTGTGCTTCTTCGTTACATTTGTTGTTTTTATAGTGATTAAGATGATAACACAATGTTGACTGCTGTACCCCTATTTTTGACTTTTTTACCTATTGTGTCTGTTTGTTTTGTTCACGCATCGGTGACAATATAATGGAATTTGATGCGACTGTCATACAAGTGAGAGGTTTAGCTAGCTATAAAACCAGGTTCAATCCACCATTTTCTACATTTGAAAATGCCTGTACCAAGTCAGGAATATGACAGTTCTTGTCCATTCATTTTTGATGCGTTTTGTTATTTGATTTTGCCATGTGATTATGGACTTTCCGAATTGATTTTCCTCATCGTTCAGTATTTTTGTGATTTTACTGTACTATACCATCCTAGTTGTCTAAAGAGTATGGTGGCCAGATGCGGTCATTTCGTTTTTTCGCGTTTTTTGTGTTTTCTTCCTTCACTTTACAAATGCGAAATCGGGAAATCGGGAAATCGAGAAATCGAGAAAGCGAAATCGAGAAATTGAGAAATCGGGAAATAGGGGAAAAGAGTGAGATACTGAGTACTAAGTAAAGATCCATAACATTTGCCAGTTCTTAGATGTTTAGAAGTTTTCCAAACTCAGATCTCATAAAGAATTTTGCATAATTATGTTTTCAAACGGTTTTATCAATTCAAGTTGCGTTTTAGCCAGGTATTCTGATCTTCGCTAGCCAATCCGTTTTTCTGTGAAAATTCTATGCACTGCAAATTAAAAATCTCAGATATGTTTTCTGCAAAAATTGCAATTTTTAATGTAACTATAATACTGCCCATTTAAATTCTTCACATACAAAAGAAGCTAGTAAAATACCGAAAAGGCCGTGCTGTTTTACTCTATATCTAAATACATTTTGATAGATATAAGAAGATGTGGTATGAGTGCCAATAAGACAACTCGATCTCCATCCAAGTCTCAATTTATAAAAGTAAACCATTATAGGTCAAAGTATAGTCTTCAACACGGAGCCTTGGCTCACACCGAACAGCAAGCTATGAAGGACCCTAAAAAAACTATTGTAAAATCCTTCAAACGAGAAAAACAACGGTCTAATCTTTATAAAAAAACGAGAAACAAGAAACAATTATGAACCACATCAACAAACGAAACTACTGAACATCAGATTCCTGACTTAAGACAGATACAAACAAGTGTAGCGGGTTTAAACGTTTTAATGGTACCCGAAAACGTAATCCTTATCTGAAAAATAGTGTAACATCACAACACACTATAAAATATCAATTGAAATTGCTTAACTGACTCAATCAATAGACATATTTAATAACACAAGTGACTGAACATACACTGAACGAATACAATTTCAGAAAAAAACAACAAAACCATAATCGAAAAAAAATCCGCCATTTGGTTGTGTTCATGTTGCTCATTCTTTTCGGTTTCGGTGTTGACAGTGGCGATCAAAGTTTGCCACTGACTTTTGGGTTTGGATGTCCCATTGTTATCTCAGGCCTGGATTGTTTCAATCACAAAATTATATCTGTATATTAATCAGCTCAATCGCATATATTAGGCGAGTGACTTTAATCATAAAAATAAATTTTTAATCCACCTACCTAACACACGGCTACATTATATATTATTTGAAAGCTACACATCTGTACTATCTGTTTTGCCCGGTCGTAAAAAAATCGTACGGTGCAATTTCCGTCAAATCAAGATCAAAGGCCAAGGACGAATAAGTGCATATTTTCTAAGATTTCAGCCTGATTGCATAAAATGACTTTTATATACTAAATTCACATATGCAAACAATTTAAACTTTTAGCAGAGAGATTAACAGTCATTATTCAAATGCATTTTTTTAATATTTAAAGCGTGTTTTTGACAGATAGCACATGTTTCCTGAAATTCGAGTAAAAGTTACAAAATGTGTGAAAACCCAAATTTTTCTTTCTGGTGCAAATGCTAATCAATTAAAACTAAGTAAAACCCTGTAATGACTATCAAAGAAGTTTTTGACATCATAAAATTTTCTAAAATTATGCTTACTTCTAATCAAACAGCAAATCATAACTTGACAACTCATACAGTTGCCCAAAATACCGCCATCTGCGAAAAAACAGCTTTTAAGCATTTCTTCCTATTTAAACATTGTATGTGGTCAATAATTTAGAGTAGAAAAAATATGTGCGCTAATCATCTTATTGCTTGAAATAAATGGGGTGAATCTAAGAGATTGCAATCTGCATTGTAACTACCAGACTGAAATAAACATATTTCGACTTTTCTAATTGTTTGATTTGTAGCTTCATTATAAATATTGATGTAGTGAAAAGACCTTTTATTTATTTAATGTGAATAGAAAATTTAGACCAAAATAAATAGAAAATAAATTGATGAAAATTGAAATTTCAAAGAATTTCTAAAACTAGTAAACACATTATAAAACTTGACTACTTGATTGCTTAAATTGCGTTGTTCATTGTTTACATGCATTAATTCGTCAAATAAGAATAATTTTGAAGAAAAAATCTCCATTAATACGCAACGATTCTAGTTACAACTAGACTTCCTGAATAGCTTGAATGACTAGTTCATTTTTCATACGAGGATGACTTCATGCAAGAGTTTCTGATGACGACTGAAAAGACGCTATCATTATCTTGAAACTTCACGTTCCATTATATAGATGATGTCATCTCACTGAATATCGCAAAATTTGTGACAATGTTGGACTCGTATTTTCAATAAAAATAAAAGACTCAAAAGATACAGTTTACTCTATCACGTATCTTGAAATCGATGATGAGGGTTGGTTGAGAGCAAGTTTTACGACAAAAGAGATGAGCATAAAACAACCCATAAAAACACCCCTTACTACCAAATTATAAACTTTTCATTTCTATGCAACTACATTATAGCAACGCCTGCATATCTATACTACTAAAGGAGAGACCGATATGAGCCTCAACTCCTCTGAAATAAAGGCAACTATAGTATACCGCTATTAAATAGTCATCAATCGATTTACTATAGTAACTGAAATAAATCCGGGTCACAAAGCAAAAACTAGGAAAACGCATCAACTATAAGAGGAACACAAAGATATAACAGAAACACAGAACTGCTACAAAAACAAACGCCAACATACAAAGAAACAGATTATTCGATACCAACTGCCATATGCCTGACTTGGTACAGGACATTTGAAGAAAAATGGTGTTTTAAACCAGAGTTCAAATGCAAAGTTGAAATCATCCCTTTGAAAATTTCATGGACGCCACTACGAGTTGGTTGCAATTATGAGATATCTGTTTCGCCAGATGACGACTGATAAGTTCCATCGACGTAACCAAATTGCCGTCATTTCTGCCGTGAATGTCACCAACCGAATAAGGCTTGGCACCGAGTTAGGAAATACATGAGCCACAAGACGGGTAAAAGAGAGTCGTGGTGTAGTGGTTAGTGCATCGGACTACTAACACAAAGGTTACTGGTTCGTTTCCATTCCGTGATGAAAATTTCAGGGACTGAATTTTCGGCTCTTCCTTGACACCATTTGTGAGTATGGTCTTGAGGAAACGATGAAAGTCCGTCGGAAGGGGACGATAAATGACTGACCCGTGTTAAGAGAGAGCCATATCTCTTGTAAACACACCTTTGTAGATTTCGAAAAAGAGCAGGCTAATGCCGCTACAAGGCAGCACTCGCACCCGCAAAGTGGAAAGCGATTAATTTAAGTTGCAAAACTTGTTTCCCAATCCACTATAAATAAATATGTTTAAACTAAGACGGGTGTCACTTGTGGAACATGATCTGCCTACCCTTCGGGAGCCCCTGAGTTAATTTAAAAAAATGTTTTGGGGGTTTGTGTTACTCAATCTGTAGTTTTATATGTTGTGTTTTGTATACTGTTGCTTGTCTTGTTCGTTTTTTGCCTGGCTTTGTCAGTTCGTTTTTAATCATGAGTTTGATGTCCCTTTGATATATTTCGTCACTATTCAAGTAGTAAAAGGTTTTAAAATTGTAGATCAGTGTAGCTAAATGTATCATGATAACGATTTGGTTCTATATATATATCATCGTGAGCAAATTCAGTTATTTTCGCGGATATTTGTCTTATTGCGTTAATCTACTTCACTTTACTTTGAGGTGATTTTTTGGCTGATTTTCATTACTGCAAGTTAATGTGTTTAAAATAAATTAATACCAAAGGGACAATCACCATGAACAAAATAAGATTAAAGTCCAAGAGATGAACAACAGTCCAAAAAACACGGCATACCATGAAAACGAACACTCCTAAAACAGCGAATGATCTTATGAGGTCAGGAAGGGTATTTAACTTTTTCATTTTGTTATTTCACAACTGTTTATAGTGTTTTACATACACAATGACATGCATTTGTATTTTTAAAGCTTATGTAGAAAATACTCAAAGCATATTTTATCATCAAATAATTAAAGCGATTAAACTTCTAAATACATTTAATATGACTTACTATAACACGATTTTAAACTAAATAAGAAGCAGCCGCATTTTTATTATTTAGTTCGTTTACATTCCGCTTTAGACAACCAAGTGTTTCTAAACTAGGTTACTTATTTCAATGTTGCCTACGATTTAGTCGCAAAGTAATGTTTGCATTTAAACAAGATTACAAAAAGTAAAACAGTTTGACTTCGTAAAAAACATATTTTAACCTCAATTATATTTTGCTTTTTGAATAATTTTTAATTTTTTTTAGGATTTGTGATAAATTTCAATTTTTGGGAAATTTTGCGCATCGAATCTCTTATTTTTTGTTTGATTTGGAAATTATGTATCATGTTCCATAAAGTTCATATGATCTTCTGGAAAATTTTATGGTACAAGAATTAGAAAATGGCGTTTTATTTAGTAATCGCAAAAATTGGAATTTTTTTCATGACCTTTGACCTTGATTTAACAAAAATTGCACCGTACGATTTTTTTACGACCGGGTAAAACAGAAAGTACAGATTAACAGCTTTCGAATGATATATAATACAGCCGTGTGTTAGGTGGGTGCATTAAAGTCGTTAACTAAGCGTCTTTTTGAAATAAGTCACTCGCCTATATGTAAGTGTGACATAAAATACAAACTATGAAAAAATATCATATATCCTAGTTTATTTTTTGTGTGGGCTAAATTTATTAACAACTTGTGTTTTTTTTTTCCAAATGAAAGTAATTTACTCTATTTGTTTGTTTGGTCGATGTTAGTTGAAAGCTACTTAGCTATGATTTCATGTGAAAATGACCGAAAAATAGAAAAAAGAAACTCAAGGTGAGTGGACGGAAAATTCTTTTCCTTTTTTTTGTTGCTTTTCACTAATAGAAGTTAGCCCTCCTCTCACATTTCAGTTGACTCCTTCGCCACTCTGTATAATAGGCTGATTTTTTGCGAGCAGAAAACTTAAATAAACGAAATGGGGTATACTTTCTGCTACCTTATAACGTTTATATATGTTTATCCCCTAATTTAATAGTGTTTTTTTTTAACAGTATGTAGTATTTGTATATTGAGATACAGCTACAAGGAGTGTTTTAGATACGCAACAATGAGTGTTTTAGATAAAGCATAATTTATCATTTTGATAAAAATAATGAAATTCTTTCAACTACTTAAATTCTTTGAAATCCTTTTATTTATTTTTTTATGAAAAAATATTTATTAAAATAAAAATTTGTTAAAAAAAACCGCTATACAATTTCAGTTATATATATTTTACTCATTTTAGTTATACAATCTACCGTTAAAATAAAAATAATATAAAAATTACACACCTTCATAAATTAAGATATTTGAATTATTGTGTCAAGAAAACGCAAAAAAGAGAATCGAATGACAACTTCATAAGGAAATTACGGTAATGAAGATCCCACTCTGCCAACCTACAATCATTCATCTTCAATGTCATATATATTTTTGTCAATATCAATGCATATGAGACAATATCTGAAAAAGTCTAATTTCCATGTCCCTCACTTCACCAGCAATTATTTTTTTATTCAACCATCTTTTTCGAAAATTTTAAGTTTTAGTATAAACTAAATTCTATAATGCACCATGGCCTGCCAATTAAACACTCATTCTTATATTTCTTCCAATAAAATATTGTGATTCAAATGTTCAACCCCCCCCTAAAATCATGTTGTCCCCTGTGTTTTTTTGAAAACTAAATCATTCAAATAATATCCAAATTAATTAAAAAGGCGTCCGATTCTCACATATATGATATATTATGTAATCAACTTGCCCCTAATTTGTCTTTTTATATTATAACTATAGCATGTAATAAAATTTTGCCAATTTTAAGAGAAAAAAAAATTGTCCCCAGGGGTGATTTCCCTCCTGTTACCACTGGGTTTTTTTTACCTGTGGAAACGTTTACAAGACCAAGAGTTATTTTCCCATTATGTATTGTGAAGAGCATCATTCCCTGAATGTATTAGTACAAAGAAATAGTTGGAAAGGCGGCCAGGTTTGAAAATTCAAGCCCATCCAAGGTAAGAATTTATAGAAAAATACTTATTGGTGTTCTATCCTGTTATAGCCTTTTTTTACACTTTCTGAGAATATTTTTAAGTGTGCACCACAACATTAAGTGTGTTTTTATATCATCTTTTTAAAAGTTATATGTCACAGGAAATACACTTACATTTAATGTGATAAAAAGGACAAAAACTATCGCGTAATTCCTTTCTGTTACGTTCTGTCATGTTACCTGATCAAAAGTAACAGCATAACCATCATCAGTAACAGGAAGGATGTTCAAGACAATTTCACTGAAGAATCGAACAGTTAATCTACTATATGCCAACCATTTCATTTAATGTAAGTTATCACCACCATATCAAATAAATTTCAAAATAATATACAGTATATTGAATAAAAAAATAGGTTTTTTGCTTTTGATAACAGCAGAGAACATTGTGCAATTCTAGTATAGTAGATAGTAACAGAAAGGAATTTATTTTAGAATTTTTCATTACCTAGGCAGATTTTTCATCTTGCAAATACAGTTTCAAAGGATAAATGACATTGTTTGCTGTTATCTTCCAATTGTGACCAATCTAAAATGATTTATTTTTCTTAAACTTTAAAATAAAGCAGAAAAATCCTTTCTGTTACCAACTCTGTCCTGTTACCGTTGTCCTGTTACTCAAGATTCTTTCATGTTACCGACATATCTGACTATATTTAAGTATATTTCTAAACCTTTTGTATTGCAAATGCTAAAATCAATAATTGGCATTTGATAAACTATTGCAGGATATACTAGTAAACCACAAATAGTGTCTTAAACTTATTCCTTATTCCCATTAGAAACTTTTAAAAATTGATTCACTTTGGTAACAGGAAAGAACTGTATTTTTTTTGTACCATTTTTTAAATTGCCATTGTTTCCTTAATAAACAATTATTTGAATTACAGACAACAGTTCCTAGATCCCCAATGTGTGTTCTTCGATTTGTGCTATTAAAATACCGGGTCTAAAGAATTTTTTTTGGTTTATTCTTATTGCCAAAAACTAGACTTTTTCAGATATTGTCTCATATAGCAATCATGCCACAGTCGAGGAGTTACAGTAGACAATTAATACGTGTAGTAGACATTTTTTTTAACAAGGAAATGCTCCCAAAACAGCCAGATGCATTTACAGATAAAGTTTGCAGAGCAATAAAATTTAAAAATGCTCAGTTAGATACAAACTTGTAGGATTGCGTTTTATAGAGAGAAAAAAACCTTCCGACTAAAATTGATCGTGATTTACATTGGACCCATGCAGGATGCAGGCAGCTGAAATATTAAATATTTTGGAAGTTTTTAATACGATCACAAAGAGGGGTATAAAATTAACTTAAAAATGTTAAATAGTATGCATAATCGCATTATTATCCCATTTGATAAATAATTGCTGAACATATTTGTTTGTGTAAAATTCCCAATCAATGTTTGATTTAATATTGTTGTAATTTACCTTTTTTCGGAATAAAACAAATCACTAAAAAATCGTGTCTGCATTTTAATGAAATTTATAAATATCTCATAGAAGCATCACATTTGACAAAACCATGACTGCCTTTATTTTTTCTGTTCATTATATTGCCCCTATTGACTTGAACAAATACCAAACACATTTTTTCTGCAATTTATAGTCTTTATCTACTTTAATTGCAGGGTTTTCAAATACTTAAAAATTATGAAATTATAAATTTTAGTAAATTCTGTGTAAAAAACTGAAGGAAACCGGTGTTAAATTCCACAATATATCTTTGACGTCATTGGCAATATTTTAGAAATTAGACAAAATGACCACAAGCGGTAGTCTACAATACTACAAAATAGACTTTAGGTGGTGACCTTGATCGTTTTGGATACGAAACTACAGCATTGATCATGGTTGTAGCTCTGAATGACTAATTGACCAATCATCTAACGAGGTTGTTTACGTCTTGTTTTCCGCTATGTACATTGAAATGGAGGTAAAAAATAAGTATTAATTTATCAAATACACATTGGAATTCTTTTTTTGTGATGTAAAAATCGGTCAAGGTGATACTGCAATACATGTGAGATTAATTCGGATGCTCGGTTTTACTGTGGACTGTGAAAATGATGGACATTTCCGGGCTTGTTTTGCATGGTTTTTCAACAAACAATACAGAAGTTCAAGGCCTATTTCATGGATAGTTGTACTGAACAAATTATGAAACATTCAAAACGAGAATTTCATCAAAATGTAAAACCAAATCATCAATATTGTATTGGATTCATGTCTTTATTTTCATCGCAACATGCACATTTACATTTCGATTTCTCATGGCCCAGGTTGCTGCCTTCATCACCATGTGTGAAATCATTCATCCAGATTCATTGATAAAATGACGATCAACAAAAACAACAGTGTGTACTTACTAGATATTTGCATTACCAAATTCTGTGATATTGTATAAACGTTTATTTTTAACATTTGATAGACTAAGATGAGATTTTCAATGGCTTCATCATGTATTATTATTTTCGTTTGTTGTGTATTGATGTCATTTGTGACAGGCAAGCGTTTGAGTGAAGGTTTCAACTCTCCACCAGCAACTGAACGAGAAGGAACTAGTAAGTTTTCTTAAACAGTTTATTTATCACTAAAATCATTTTAAGAATGAACATAATAATGTTTACTAAGACTTAGACCTTCATTTTTGTACTTTAATTAATATTTGTTCTTTGACTTTATTTTTACTCGCTATAGTAAATATGTAGTATAAATATAATCTCTTTTTTGTAAAATTTTTGATAACATATGTTTATCTGCTTTTTTTTCAATTGATTTTACTTGCAAGTCTTTTGATTCAACAAAAGAAATTGCTTGCCCACTCCTACATTTTGTAAGTATGGGTGGGCAGTGGACAAGCTAGAAATTTTGCCCACCTGGTGCCCACTACCACTGTAGACGGGTGGGCAAAGCAAAATAAGCCTGTAGCATGATATAAATATATAAGAAGATGTGGTATGAGTGCCAATGACACAATTCTCCATCCAAGTCACAATGTATAAAATGTTTACAATTACAGTGAATTATCATGATTATAGGTCAAAGTACGGCATTGGACACCGCCTTGGCTCATACCAAACAGAAAGCTAATAAGGCCCCATAATAACAAGTGTAAAACAATATAATCTGCAGGAAAACCATTGGTCTTATGTGTGTGTGATTCTCTATTTATAAAAAAACAAGACACAAGAAACATTTATGAGGGGGATAGGACCTTTATTCAGGATCGGGTGTTTTTAAGCTCGGAATTTTGGAATTGAACCTTTCAGGATTTGGAAATTCTTTTTCAAATTTCGGGATGTCAGGATTTAAATTTATTTAAATTCGGGACTTCAGGATTTCGTGTTTTTAAGCCCAGAATTTCAGGATCAGGACCCCTCCTACCTCCCCCTCATTTATTCACCACTGTCATGACTGTCCAGACCAACAAACAAGAATCACTGAACAACAGGCGCATGACTTAAGACAGGTGCTTACAAATGTCTTTCTTATTCTCTGTGTTGATAATGACAATAGATGGGTCATGTACAAAGGTATATGATCTTATTTAAATATTTCATTAGCTGGAGCTAAAAATTTGAAGTGAGAAAAACAACATTTGGTGAATCTAAATCTTGCAAACCTTAGTTTCTTATACATTGTATGTCCTACCCATTTACATTTAAATGTAAATAGAAAGAAAATGTACATGTATCTTAATTTGAGAATGGGAATGGGGAATATGTCGAAGAGACAACAGTCCGACTATAGAGCAGAAAACACTTACTATTTTAGTGATATGTGTGTGTTTGATGTAAATTTTAAGAGTGTTCCTATGTTACCTTATAATTATCCCTTTCCTCCATAATGATGCCTTTTGACGCCTGTATAGTTCCTCAGTTAAAATGTCTTGCCTACGAAAAAACTTTATCAGACTTGAAAAAAATTGTATCTAATATAAAAAGGATATTCAAGAGAATATCTGACTGGAATTTCGTTGATGAAATATTTGTTTTCACAATGCATTAATACTTGAAACCTAATGACATTTTTTAATTGAAATGCTTATATAAGGATTTTAGATTTGTGCTTTTTCACTTTTTTTGTCAATTCTGTTTACGGTAGCATGTATACTTACATGTATAGTGTGACTGTGCACATTTATGTTATACTATAGTTGTTTGAAGTGATGTTTATCAGACAAAGTGGCACAACTCAGACAAAAATTTCACACTGACACAGTATGGTTGTTTCGATTGTTAGCTAAACAAAAATTGCATTCAATATCAAATAGAGAAAAATTGAAACAGAAATTGAAAAAAGTGAACGTCTTTCTGATATTCAAAATCTCCTTAACATGCTTATTATAAGTGGAGGAAAATGAGACAGTTTGAATAGTCATTTTATGTTTAATGCCAAATGCCATAGCGGATTGGGCATAAAGATTACCCTCGTCCGTCTGTACGTACGGACATACATTTGTACGTAACATATTTGTACATCCGTACATACATGACATACATGTACATGTACATCCCTAAGTTGGTTTCCATTCTCTAACTTTAGTTTGCTTCAACCAAATGTTAATAAACTTATTCAAAAGCTTGTTACCACAAAACACAGATCAAGTTTGAATTTTGGTGGCGTCACATACATGTACTGTACCGTTCTCGAATAAAAAAAATGCTGAATTTTTTGTTTTCGTTCTCTTTCCTTAATTTGCCTTAACCAAATGTTATTAAACTTATACACAATGCTTATTACCACAAAATACAGATTTTTGGTGGTGTCACTTCAAACATTCTAGAGTTATGCTCCTTTACAAAGGGAAAAATAGGAATCTAATATCTGTTCTAAAAGTAACAATGATGTAATTTTCAAAATAATTTTTAAAATGGCAGTTATCTTGTCCATAATTGTAATTGATTGAATCAACTACAACCAATGCTTTATACAATGCAATGTTCATTAAAAAAATGAAAACAGCCTTTACCCTAGGTGCTTACAAGCATTTTGATTAATGTTCTTCAGTTTTGTCCCTTTATAACTTTATATAAGATGCAAGTGAAGTGGGGGTATCATCTGTGTCCCATGGACACAATCCCCATTTATAAATGTTATTTTGCTATCACAATTTTGTACTTGTGAACATTTAGGTGGAATTCCTAGGTTATAGGTATAATCAAAACCATCACTCCATGTACTGTCAAAAGATTTCTCTTGTAAGATACTAATAAGATACAATAAATTAGGTGATTTTTTTTTTCATCAAGAGGGAACTTAACATTTTTTGTACATGTACATACATGTAGCTGTTATTTTTGTGACAGAAGAAAAAAAAAATATTGCACAAAACTGAAATAAGAACATGCAAGACATATAAAGATTATATAAATTGAATTTGACTTAGAGCATACATTTTTAACATGTACCTGTACAAGCATACATGTACATGTTCGAAAATGTACGTACTGTACAATGTACATATAAATAGTCTCCCTTTAAATGAAAGAGGTGTATTAGTTGATTTGAATTTAGACCTACACATTTATGTCTTCATACATTTTTTAAATTAAAAATTGGAAAGCACTGACATTTTAATGATCGATACACTTGAAGATTGAATTAGCAAATTAATTAATGCTGAAATAGAAGATGAGATGCATTTCCTCAGGAATGTAGTCAACTTGAAAGGATCCTAATTATATATATATATATATATATAATTTAAAAAAATAAAATTGATAAACATAATATATAATATTGTATTTTAAATTGATACAAACATAATTTTTTCCTGACATACATGTAACTGGAACCACACATATTTATATTTCGCGTAAAGGAATAAGTAGCATTGCAGTTGAGACAACTGTCAAATAAACATTATACAAACAAAATGAAGTGAATTTAGGTACTTTTACCTTTAAAATTGAAAAATAATTGGAATAGAAAATTTTGCAGTTTTATGCCCCACCTACGATAGTAGAGGGGCATTATGTTTTCTGGTCTGTGGGTCTGTTCTTTGTTCGTTTGTTCATTCATTCATCCTTCCGTTCGTCCCGCTTCAGATTAAAGTTTTTGATCAAGGTAGTTTTTGATGAAGTTGAAGTAACATTAACTTGAAACTTAGTACACATGTTCCCTAATATAATGATCTTTCTAATTTTATTTCCAAATTAAAGTTTTGACTCCAATTTTACGGTCCACTGAACATAGAAAATGATAGTG
This sequence comes from Mytilus edulis, assembly GCF_963676685.1. Lineage (NCBI taxonomy): Eukaryota > Metazoa > Mollusca > Bivalvia > Mytilida > Mytilidae > Mytilus > Mytilus edulis. The sequence continues at coordinate 4,573,385 of NC_092347.1, forward strand.
TGAGTGGGGCATCCGTGTACTATAGACACATTCTTGTTGAGTACTAAATACACATTTTTGTACATTTTGAACATTTGACCTGTTACTAACTTGAAAAGGTGATGATTGTATTTACATTGGAAACTTAAAAGTCAGGATTTATTCATATGTATATCTTTGCCAATTGCTTGTTAAACACCACTTTCAACACTATTGTGCTATTTCATGGCAGAAATTGTTTTTTATGGTTGAGGAAATCAGAGTGCCCCAAGAGAACATTTGAATTTTTAACATGGCCAGAATAATAAATTATCCCTCTTTAATAAGAATTGTACCCAATGTACTGCTGTTCAAAGACTATTTTTGTTGATGAGCTTGGGACTTTTGTCACAAAAGTGATCCTACATTCTGTCGTCGAGACAATGGGTTCCACTGAAACTTCCAAATTTTTCTTTTAATGTATTATTTACCAATAAATCCTAATAGTGTAACCTTTATAATACAAGTACATGTAAGCTAATCAGAGGATGGACACTTTTTCATAGTTATCTTTTTTATGAAATGCTTTTCATAGTGTGAGATAAGAAAAGATCTGTTAATGTGCTTCGTTTGATGCTTCTTTTTCTTCCTACATGTATACATTTGTACATACATGTAGTATTCATATAAAGCTTCCTTTTTAAGAAGATATGTATGATTGCCCTGAACTTAGGCCAAGGAAAAGTCTCCACCCTTGTCGTTTTCATTTCTGATGCAGATGCAATTATAATGTATATTTATTATTCTTATCGATTTACCACAATTATTTCTTCAATGAGTACATCAATATCTTAGGTCATATGCTGCAAAAGATGTGAGAAGCCTACTACATGTATGGTAACCAGTTCATGGTAACCAGTTCTTCATTAGGGGTGTTTAACGACCTTGACTACCCTTGAGGGTCTTCCATGGTCTGATATTCTACATTACCATGAGTACTGGTACACTTAAAAATATGTTATTTTTATCAAAATGAATTACAAAATGTTGATCAAAACAATACATTAATTTAATATTTATTTTCTAGCAAAAATATATTTGTTTTAATTTTATTCAAAACCTTAAAATCAATTTATAGATATATAATCATCACAAGTTAAGATATAAAAGAAATGGGTGAAATATTTTTATTGTTAAAAAACACAAGTCATTGAAAGAATGTGCAAAGCTAATACAAGAAACTCTATAACAATCTTTTGATGTCAGTGTTATTAAATTTTATTTAGAGTATCATTTTCTGATATTTATTTTTCATTTTAGCACCTTTTCTTAAAGATTTGACAGAATATTTATTTAGACCATTTGACAAAAATACAAAATTTCAAAAAATTTGAACTTTGCCTGAAAAATTTCATTATATATATATATATACAAAGTAATTTGGAAAACATTAATTTTGATCATTGAGAGACTTATCAATAGGTTTTGTTTTAACATTCAGCTGATTTTACAGAGTTATCTCCCTGTAGTGTTATGTACTTCGCGTGGAAATTTGAACAGGCCACACAAAGTAGCGTAAAAAAATAACCAATATTGGTCTGTTTAACTTAAGGATAACATGTTCTGGTAAATGTTTAGTATTGCCATTATTTCCATTATTTCAACAGTTGTATTTAAATATATTATAAATTACAAAACAGCAACATATTTCTCAGTTTGAATTAGATATATATATTACAGTGAGTTGACTGTTAGTGTTGCTCTCCACCAATTGCAACTCATTCAAAATTTTAACCAAATTGCAATTTGTTTTACAAAATCAAATTGTTCAACTGGTCAGAATTTTGAACCAACTGCTGTAGAAAACCACAGCCAAGTCATGAAAGTGCAAGGTGATAAAATAAAACATACTTACAATCTATAAGACTTTAACTCCACTTTAATGATGTGACAAAATTAGTTTATCAGTTTGTATAGTTATATTATATTCATTTCCATGCTGAAGTTTGAATTGCTATTAAATTGTCCAAACTAAGCTTTCATATAGTTTTTCTTTCTAAAAGTATTCTATATTTATACGAATCAGATATCATTTTAAATAAAACATCATATGGAGGTAAAGTCTTATAGGATTGTAAGTATATTTTATTTTATCACCTTTCACTTTCACATTTTGACTGAACAATTTGTTCAATATTCTGACCAGTTGAACAATTTGGTTTAATAAAACAAATTGCAATTTGGTCAAAATTTTGAATGAGTTGCAATTGGTGGAGAGCAACACTAACAGTCAAGTCACTGTAATAGTTTTCAGTATCTACACAAAACAGTGGTCTGAGTGAGGTGATCCAGGAACCTATTGTCTGCTTGTAATTATCCTAAAAGAGAATTTTTAATTTATCTGATGCTTCAAATCAGATTTAGCTTTACTTGAGAGGAAAATATGGCTTATTGAATATTCTTTTTTTTTTTGCAGAATTAATGTGCAAGGATTGGCATAAACAATTACCAAATTTAGAATGATAGTTAAATTCTATGCAAAACTCAATTTGAATTTTGAAATTTTTGTCTTGTTTGATTAAAATGATATTAAAAATATTCCTATGGGACCAGATAAGATGATATATTTATTTTGATCATCTCGTCCCAAAAGAAGAAATTTTTCATTCTGATTGGCAAATTTAAAAAAATCTTTTTTAAACCGGCATATTCAGGGAATATGTTACGTGAACTTTGACAAACTATATGCACTTGCTAAAAATGTGTCTACAGTTTGTCGTTCATCGTTTGTTAGAACATACGCTACATTTGTTTCTTACTTCAGCCTGATTCAACGATATATATTTGTTTCAACTTTTGTAATAAGTCTGTTTACCAACAACATGTGCATGCATTATTGAAAGTTCAAACAGGGTCAGTAAACACTTAAACATGTATTTGTTTCTACTTTTGTAGCATTTAGAAAAAAAAACAAAAAACGCCACACAATGTTTACTAAATTTTGGTTAGAAAGAGATGCACTCTTTATATAATAACAAATCGAAATAATAATATACCAAATCATGTGACAAACAAATAGTCAAAATGTCCTAAAATTAATGTAGAGCTGAATATTATCTAGATGAACATTTACAGTTGAGTTGGAGTCACAAATAGCGGTTCTCCTGAGTAGCCAAGTCTGGTTGGCTTTGGATGTCCTTTCTGGATTACGCCAAGAAGATTTTTTCTAGTAACTATATCAGGACTGAGTTCAAAAAGTTGAATGCAGTATTATAGTACCTATAAAAAGAGCTCAATTTATTATGACAAGTATTACAAATTTTTATGCCCCACCTACGATAGTAGAGGGGCATTATGTTTTCTGGTCTGTGCGTCCGTTCGTCCGTCCGTCCGTTCGTCCGTCTGTCTGTCTGTCCGTTCGTCCGTCTGTCCCGCTCCAGGTTAAAGTTTTTGGTCAAGGTAGTTTTTGATGAAGTTGAAGTCCAATCGACTTCAAACTTAGTACACATGTTCCCTATGATATGATCTTTCTAATTCTAATGCCAAATTAGAGTTTTTACCCCAATTTCACGGTCCACTGAACATGGAAAATGATAGTGCGAGTGGGGCATTCGTGTACTGAGGACACATTCTTGTTATTAATTTATTTAATTGAGATATTGAAATTTTACACTGCAAAACTGCCAATGGTAAAAAATATGATTGGCTTTGGATGTCCTTTCTGGATTACACCAAGAAGACTTTTTCTAGTAACTATATCAGGACTGAGTTCAAAAAGTTGAATGCAGTATTATAGTACTTATAAAAAGAGCTCAATTTATTATGACAAGTATTACAAATTTTTAATTTATATAAATGAGATATTGAAATTTTACACTTTAAAACTGCCAATGGTAAAAAAATATGAATGGTGGCAATTTAATTTAGCTATTAAAAGATCAAACAAATATTATTTTTTCCTGAAATAATTAGTGACATGCTGACAGAACCAAATTTACCTGACATAATAATTATACAATTTTAAAATTTATAAAAAAAAATAATTTTTAAATTTAAAAAAAATTACATGTATGGGTTTGTAGTGTTCAGTGCTTCTGTTTGGACTGATCATGACAATACAAAATGTTGTTAGGAAATTGATGCTTTTTCTACAGAACCTTTAATTTATCTTAGATGTTTTGGAAGAAAATCTTGTAAATATATTAGTATTATTAAGGAAATGATGCTGAGTTCACACATAATTTCGAATTCAATTCGTATTAACTAATTCAAATTAGTTTAATTCGAATTCGAATTAGAAACGTTTAACGTCCTAACGTCAATTCGAATTCGAATTACAATGCGTGTCAAATTTGCTTTACTGTCCAAACGACGTTAACTTTTATTTCGTATTAACAAAAACGTATTTCTATTGCGAATTGGATAATTCGAATTAGCCAATTCGAATCAATTCGAATTAAAAAAGAAGAGCGTGTGAATGTGATTAGGGAATTCGATTCACATTCGATTCAAATTCAATTTGAATTAAACGTACATGTGAACGAGGCATGATACAGGGTTCTTTTGAAAAATTTAAGTTGAAATTATTTTTTCTGAGAAAAAACTAGGGGTAGATGTGCAACAAAAAGAAATAGATTTTGTTTTAATTATAATAATATACATGATATATTTAGACTTACCACCCGTAATTACATGGAGTTTTGTAGGGTACTAGAATTCTCTTTTTTTTAAAGCTTAGTCAGTCAATTGGAAGTACCAGTACCTAATTGTTTACACAGTTTAACTGACATTTTTTCACTAGTGACTAAGTACATTGAACTGAAAAAACAACCATAGAAATTCCAAATATAGAATATTGTTGACAAGAGATAAAAATTGATTTTTCTTTGGATTGTAAGGTATGTTTCCAGACAAAACATGTCTAGGTGACCTGGCTTCAAGGACTTCCAAATACTAGTACAATCTGTCTTTTCACCAACAAGTATGTTTTTGACAATCTTTAGATCTTAAGTGTTTGAATGAATTACCAAACAATAATTATTAATAAACAAAAAAAACAGAGATGATAATTATGAGAAATAATATAAAGATCGAGTTAATTGCATGAAATAAAATTGCCTAAATAATATATGTATACATTTGGTTATAGGAACACTGAAGAAATTTAAATGTTTACATTTATTATTGAGATTAAGAAGAATGGACAAAAATGAGAGACAAATTATTGCGATTTCAGCAAAAGCTGGATACAGATATTTACATGTATCAGATACTTGAATGTGAGGTTCTAACTATAGCCTTACTGATCCAGTCTCATTAATTAAGACTCACAACAATTTGTGAATTTACAGTAGTGTCTTGTATCAGGCTTTGCGTAATATAAAAGAGAAAAAATAAATGATTTGAATAAAATGAACAAAGCTGTTACATAACTCAGGCTGTTTCTCCAATGAATGGTTTCAAGTTTTGTCATACTGTGATCTTTGTTAAGCTGTTACTATATAGTTTAGGTTTTACTCATTGTTAATGGATGTATGGTGACCTATCATTGTTTACATCTCTGATGGATAGTTGTCTCATTGGTAATCATACCACATCTTCACCCTTTGGTTTCTGGTGGATAGTTGTCTCATTGGTAATCATACCACATCTTCACCCTTTGGTTTCTGATGGATAGTTGTCTCATTGGTAATCATACCACATCTTCACCCTTTGGTTTCTGGTGGATAGTTGTCTCATTGATAATCATACCACATCTTCACTCTTTGGTTTCTGATGGATAGTTGTCTCATTGATAATCATACCACATCTTCACTCTTTGGTTTCTGGTGGATATTTGTCTCATTGGTAATCATACCACATCTTCACCCTTTGGTTTCTGGTGGATAGTTGTCTCATTGGTAATCATACCACATCTTCACCCTTTGGTTTCTGGTGGATAGTTGTCTCATTGGTATTCATACCACATCTTCACCCTTTGGTTTCTGGTGGATAGTTGTCTCATTGATAATCATACCACATCTTCACTCTTTGGTTTCTGATGGATAGTTGTCTCATTGATAATCATACCACATCTTCACTCTTTGGTTTCTGGTGGATAGTTGTCTCATTGGTAATCATACCACATCTTCACCCTTTGGTTTCTGGTGGATAGTTGTCTCATTGGTAATCATACCACATCTTCACCCTTTGGTTTCTGGTGGATAGTTGTCTCATTGGTAATCATACCACATCTTCACCCTTTGGTTTCTGGTGGATAGTTGTCTCATTGGTAATCATACCACATCTTCACCCTTTGGTTTCTGGTGGATAGTTGTCTCATTGGTAATCATACCACATCTTCACCCTTTGGTTTCGGGTGGATAGTTGTCTCATTGGTAATCATACCACATCTTCACCCTTTGGTTTCTGGTGGATAGTTGTCTCATTGGTAATCATACCACATCTTCACCCTTTGGTTTCGGGTGGATAGTTGTCTCATTGGTAATCATACCACATCTTCACCCTTTGGTTTCGGGTGGATAGTTGTCTCATTGGTAATCATACCACATCTTCACCCTTTGGTTTCGGGTGGATAGTTGTCTCATTGGTAATCATACCCAACTTTTTTTCATTTTATACTATTGCTTTAGTGAATAAAATTTTGAAAGAACAAAAAATAGTATTCTGTCGAAATATGACCAATGGAAAAAGGCGGATATCAAATTGATTTTTACTCCATGTTCATGTCGTTTTAAGTATTAATAACTGAACTCAATACGAGCCAATCGAAATCCTGTAAACAAAGGAGTAACCAAATGACAATAGATTGATATGATAAAATGCTATTATGTTCTATGATCAATATACAGGTATAGCCTTGACTGATAAAATTCTTTATATATCGTACTTTCAGAAATCATTCAAGTTCAATGATCTTACATGTATTTAAACACTGTACTAGTATTTGTCCTTGCTATTTATATAAATCTTGCTAGTCACGATGACCTTGGGAACCACAATGTTTTAATAGACTCCCACTTGTATATTTGTGAATACAACCTGGAGACCAATCAAAAAGTTGTTTGTATCAGGCCAACATAATAAGCTTGCTTGCACATGCTCTCTCAAAATAACGGACATAATATTCATGATATCCATAGATAAATATTCATTTTACGTGGAATTTATATATATATTATTATTGTAAATATCCGGGTTCACTTTACGGGACATTGGGAGTCTGTTGATTAAAATGAATGCACATTTTATTTTTCAAAAAGTGAACTGTGTTAAACGGGAGTGGTATGGCAATGTTGAGGTTTCCTAACACTAAATACCTCATTGGTAATATGATCATTCATTAATTCACAATAATAACAATTTAGCTTTATCATGATGTTTTTCATGGTCTTTTCTATTTTGTTTGTTTGTTGTTTTAACCGATTTTTTCCCCCCTTAAAAAGTATGGTTCAGGTAGAGAAATGATATTAAAAAACAAGGTTAACTCACATATGATATGTTCCAGAGTAAATATAATAGGTATCACAGGGTATATTGAGGCATGCTAAAGGAAGGAAATTATTCACATTAATTTATCCATATTTAATATAAACATAGAACTAATAAGGAAGATTCAAAGAAAATATAATCATTCGTAAATTAAAGCTTTATCTAAAAATGTTTTCACAAATTTTATAAGAATACGATGGTGTGTTCAACAGTACAAGAAATAATGCTCTGCTCTGTATATAATATATATTTTTTTTTACAGAAATTCTCTTTTTTTCTTCTTTTGAACAAGACTTTGCTTTGTTGATTATAATACCTTAAATTTATAACAAACAGTTCTATTGGATAGTACGTTATCACATGACATGAAATAATTTGTTTCATTTACATTTAAATGCAAGGAAAGATGAATTACTTTTAAAAAAAACAGCAATAAAATAGCCCTATTTTTCTACAATACTCTTTAAGCATCTTGATTTGTCCACAATTTATCTTTCATCAAAAAGTTGTGCCGATAAGGGCAGAGGATGACCAATGCAAATGACCCTTTTCAGAGCCTTCAATTATATTAATTAACAGAAAGATCTTATCTTTGCTGTACATACTAGAAGTTGTAAGTTTCTGATGTAGGTTTTTTGACAATTTTTTACGGGATGTTCTTCTTCAACAGGTATCTTCAATGGTTTGAAATAAAGGTCTTTCTTTAGTTAATTCTGGTATAAAAATTAAAATAACAATTGTGGTACGTCATTAAGAAAGGGCTAATAACCAAAATTGTCAACCCTTAATGTAATTTCTTTTTTGCTGTGCCCTAAGGGAAGTAATCTTTTAGAGTTAACATTTTTAGATATTCACCTTTCTATGGAGGTATGGGTCCTAATTGTTAATGTTTATAAATGAAGAGCTATAATTTTAAAGAAAAAAATAATATTAACAGTATGATGTTTTTTGTCCTTCAAAATTGATGTACATTCATTTTCATATATCGTAATTGAATAGAGAGAATACATCTATGTACATATACATTTACCTACTTTTGAGTGGGGCTTCCCTTTGGTTTATATTATTATGATAAGTATTACATACAATAGTTTGTACATGGCCTGTAATAAGAAAAGAATATGTATATATAAACATACTCAGTGGACTCATCAAGGTTTCAATTGTGCGTAACATTCAGTAAAATACCAAGTATACTGACTTAGTGTACTGGATAGAAGTCATAACCAGGTGACATTCTTGTATATGTATATACAAGTATCATATGTACATAAGTGTTATCATTGTCAATTGCAATTGTACCTTCTGTCCTGGGGGCATTAAAAGTAAAGATATAACAAAAAGTAAACAAAAATTAATATATCTGTATTTACGTAATGATTTGCTCACCATTTATATTAAAACAATGAGTAAAAATTAAGAGAAAAAAGGCTTGAAAGGCATTATATTATTTTTATTGTCTGGGCCCCATCACTGCATCTGTCTTAAAGTTTAGAATTCCAGTAAGTGTGTATGTTATCTTTATCAAAAGTATTGGAATTACAAGTTTTCAAGTTGGTTATTCTAAAGCTGTTTCAATTTCAAATAACAAAAATGATAAAATTTTGGTAACAATGCTTTTTTCCCAGTAATGTAAACATTAATTCCTCAGTGAAATCATCAGAAATTTTAATATTATAGTTCTATTGTTGTGGCCACTGCACTGTATTTTACTTTTGTGGGTCCAGAGTTAGTACATGTAGTGCCTATTAATGTTTATAGTCAAAGACAAATAATCATGTTAAATGTTAGCAACCTGTTAGCCGAAATGATTTTGGCGATTTTGTTCTATTCGTGAAACAAGTGAAAATGTTAACCCTGCGAAAATAACCCGCTATACAGTACTATAAATGGAAGATATTGGGAAGAGGAAGAGCAATATTTTTTGTTGTGCTGTTTAAAAAAAAGTTTACTGTCATTAACCTTTTCTGATTTTTTTTTTATTTAAGATAATGTATAATTAATTGTGTGAATTGGACCAATAGGTGATCTTAATTAAGAATATAAAACTAGATATCACAAAAACAAGAAATGGACAAAAACTGCCTTATCAATTCTCATCTACTTTGATTTTATTGCTGGGTAGCTGTCTCCACATATCCATGTGAATTCGCTCAGATTTATATAACTAAATTCTTTATTCTTTATAAATAGTTTATATTTTGGGACAAGGTCGTCCATTGTGTTTCATTGATTGAGTGCTAACAATGTCTGTAGAGCAAATCAACCTTGAGAATTGAAAAACTTGTTTGTTTAACAAACAGGGCTCCAGTTACCAGTCATTTACATGTATGTATACTAATATATCCCTATTTCATATTGAGGAAATCTAATTAAGCATACAGTATAGTTATGTTGGCATTGTCTATTTGTAGAAATAATGTTTTTTTTTCTGGTTATTTTAATCAGATTATGTCACTGTAGGTACATGTAGCTATGGGAAGGAACAATTAGGACTTTTAATGTGTATCATGGAAAATGATTCCATTTGTATGAAATTTAAATCTTTGCTTCACTTGTGTTAAAACAATATCAGATTTTATTGCCTTTATACAATTATGATGACACTTAATCCTAACAAAATTATATAACAAAAAACTTAATGGTAACTTAATTCAGTTTTGTGTAATGATTAATTCTTAAAAACACACAATCTTGTATACATATTTATGTTGTTAGTTTTAAAGGCCCACAACTTTGATGGGGGAGTAATTTTAAGTGAAGAAGTCATTATTGTACATATCTATGTATGTATATATGTGTCTGACAATACGAACATCTGTCATATCATGTATCAGTTATGCAAATTCTGGAATACAATTTACTGTAAAAAACTAAAGAAAAAGTAAAACCAGGAAATTGACTTTCACTGTTGATGTATGACATTACACCTCGTCGAACTAAACAAATGGTGGAAACATTCCGAGACATTCTTTTAAGAATTCAATTTTAAAGGGTCATTTCTCAATTAATTGTAAAATTTGGTAGGGGGGGGGGGGGGGGGGGAAATAAACAATAAGAATAGAAAAGGTTGCAAATGTGAGATGGAAGAAAAAAACTTAAAAGTAATATTGTCCTGGTTAAGCTTTTTTTTGTTTGTGTATTATATTAAAAAAGTAAATAGAAGCTTAATTTTCTGTAGACCACTAACCCTGAACAGCAATAAATCAGTCCCAATAAGAGTACTTTACATTAATACAAGTTACTCTTTAGAATGTATTGTCTACACATGTACATGTTGTGGTATTTTGCTTGCCTCTGGAGTAGTAGCCACCTATGTGTCCAGGTAGAGAGATGTATGCCTCTTACCTTGAACACTTCATTCAGCTAGTAAATTAAAGTAGCATGTAAAAAATCTCCTTCAACTTTTGGGCCTATTTCAAAATTAAATAAAATCAATTAAATATTGATCAACATGAACATATTATTGTCCTAAATTTCTATGTAAAGTTTGCTGCTGAATGGTAAACAGCTATATATCAACCAACCAATTAAAAGGGAAAAAACCAATATCCCTTAATTTATGGTTTAATCCTCAACTATGTATCAAAAAAATCATTTTATCTTCTTTGGGAGATTAGTATGGAGTAATTGGAATAATGTTGTACTTTTACTTTCTTGCTGAAGATATTTAAATGTGTTTTGTTTTCTATTTCAGTTTGTAAGAATATAGACATTAGAAACAAAGTAGAGAACTTTGACAAATTAGAAAATTGTACAGTGATTGAGGGATCATTAAGTATTCTGTTGATAGAGGGAGCAAACGAAGAGCAATATCGCCAACTTTCATTTCCAAATCTAGTCGAAATTACTGATTATCTTCTGCTTTATCGAGTTTATGGATTAAAAACTTTAAGCAATATCTTTCCAAATCTTTCTGTTATAAGAGGCCAGCGCCTTTTTTTTAATTTCGCCTTCGTTGCATTTGAAATGATGGATTTGGAGGAATTAGGATTAATTGGATTAACTGTGATTGAAAGAGGAGCTGTGCGTCTTGAAAAGAACCCTATGTTATGTTACATTGATACCATTGATTGGACGAGAATTGCCAAAGGAGTAGATCGTAAAGACCATTTCATCAAGGACAACAAAAAAACAGCTGAATGTGTGGATATGTGCCCAGGTTACTGTGCCGCAACTCCAAAAAGTGAATTTGAAAACCACAGAGAAATTAAACGATGCTGGACTTATAATCATTGTCAAAAAAATCTTGGTAAGTTTTTATAATAGGATGAGTTTGACTGTCCCTCTGGTATCTCTCGCCCCTCTTTTATTTAAAAGACAGAAAGATATGAAAATGTAAAGTAGGGTAATGTATGATTATTGTCAGTATTATAAGTCTTCTTAACAATGCTTAAAGGCCAGGGAATTTTTATTATATAAAATTTTACTTGTATGCAACTGAAATATCACATCACAAAATTGAGAATACAAAAATTATATCAGTTTATATTATATTTACCTTAGGTTTGTTTAGAGTTAAGAAAAAGGAAAAATGACCATCTAGATCATCTTGAAAACCATGTGCGTTTTCAACACAGCATTGATTCTGTCCAGAGCATAATAGAGCTTATGCATTATTGAAAAAAATCACCTCAGGATATTAATGTACATTTAATCACTAGACTGTCACCCATTGAGAAAATTGTACATCTTAATGGGTAAAAATTTTAAGCCATTATTTTGACATACATGTATTGGGAAACTTTCTTTAGAAGAAACATCTGAATTTCGGACGTATTTAAAGGCAAACAATATCACTAACTTCCAGACCCTTTCCTCAAGTTTTACTGCAGTACATGGGATCATTTCTGTCAGGTTTCAAAGAAAAATGATATGGGTCGATTGTATGGTGTGTAAAAATGTACATGTATATATGATCATGCTGGTTTATCTTACTACTAAAATATTAATGTGATGTTAAAACTCCATATTAATAAATTAAATCTGTATGACATATATGGTAATGAAATAGAATTGGTGGAGATTTATTTAATGTTTGGTTTGCTAGAGTGATTTAGGTGTATCAGTTGTTTACTGTATATAATGTCTGACCAGGATGTCTGCCGTAAAGCCTTACGATCAATCAGTATCCTATTGATGGTATTTTAATACTGTAGTAAAATATTGTACTTTTATAGAATTGTCAGTACAAAAAGGACAAATAGTCAATAGATATTAATCCTGGCACTTGCATGTGACTGTATTTTATTGATTTAGATACAGTGACACTATTGCATGGCTGCATAAGGAATGTTTAAAGTAAAAAATAACAATAAAAACAAAATCGAGATGTTATACTGCGGATTTATAATGGTTTACAAGCTTTATATTGCTATTCATACCTCAAACTTATTCTTTGTTACATAACTTGGATAATTAATTACAAATGAATAGAATAAAAAATGGAAACGGGATGTGTCAAAGAGACAACAACCCGACCAAAGAGCAGAAAGTACATTTGCACTGTAAATTTAGATTTGAATGTGTACATAGCTTCATGATTAATAATGTTTATAATATTGGATATCCTCAACAACCGTTTTTACTGACAGTAAATATTATTCATGTGCATGTTGTATTTTAATTATCTTACAAACAAAAATGAAAATGTATCCTGTCACATTTTTTCACAATTAACAAAAACATTGCAATAATTTCTCAATTTGCTATTACCTGGAAAAACCATGAAGATTATCACATCTTGCAGCTAATTTCAAAGTGGGTGGAGTTAAAAACTATCTGAAATTCTGGGAATTAAATTCAATTACTATAGTTACTCCTTGTTTATAATGTTAATGGTTCATCCTTATAATAAGATGACCTTCACCTGTCCAGTCTTTCTATGAAAAACTTTACAATGCTATGTTATTGCTTTGATTTGTTGAAATTATGAAAATTTGATATGAATCATATAAACTGTAAACCAAGTTATTTATGTGGATACTTTATTTCATGTTTAACCCTTTTAAGACAACTTCACAACGATTTAATTTCGCAATTATCAAATTTTCAGGATATATTTAAATGAGGGAAGAAACAATTTTTGTCTCGCCTTGACTGAGTCAAAAAGCGAGACATAGATCTATATGCTGTTTCTGTGTCAGCTGCAGCGTCAACAATAGTATTAATTTGTGATTAGGTCTAGTTTATGGTGAACCACTTGTGGTAGTTCAGTTATATTTGGTATGCAGTTGTATAAGCTTTGGCATATATTGTTTTACAGTAGCTACATGTAGCTATATATAGATCTATATAAACCTAGTTATATCCTTTGGCCAATTCTCTAAGAGAAAATCACTGATCTGGAATTTAAGAAAAGAAAGTTGTGTGTGTCAAGTAAAGAACTTAATCAGTTTAGAAAAGAACAGTATCAACATGTTCAGAAAATATCATTGCAAGCTGTAATACTTGAAAAGTTCATCTTACAAACATAAAAATGCAGAAATATAATAGTTGATTTATGGAATAACTGTACATACATTTATATGTTTACATTTTGTAATTTAAACTCTAAATCAAAATTAAATCAAATAAATTCGAAGGACAATATCAGCATTGCAAAGAAAACATACAAAATCCAAATGGAACACAAATAATTTAAGATCGAACAAAAACACACAAAAAATTGAACAATATAAATGGCCATTATAAAACATGAATTATACAAAGTTGGAGGAGTTATATAATTTAAGGATAATATGCAGATAATTTATGCTCAAGGCAAAATTTGGCTAATAAAAGGTGCACAAGGTAAACCATTTGACACAATGTTACCAACTTAGTTTTGGCTGTTCTACAAATGTGTGGTTTTGCACCCTCATCCCAGTGGATATAAGAAATAATGCACAAAACATTTCAGTATAAACAGTCTTACAGATGATAAAGGTGATGGCAATCCTGAAACAAATATTTGTGGCATTATATATATATATATATATATGTCTGAACACTGAATGTAATGCTCTTGACAAAATCTGTGCTCTAAACTTGTAGGAAGTTATAGAAAAAATATTTGATCTTTTATTTGTAAATCAGAAATTTAATTTTTTATTTAATCGAAAAAAAAGCATAAAACTAGAAAAATATAATGTTATATAATCTGTGGGAAGATGTTAATTTTGTCAGTTTTAATTTAATAGAGTTGAGAATTTTGCCTTTAAATTATATCGCAGGTTTAAAGAGGATACAATGATGTATCCGATTAGTTGTGTTGACCGTCTATTGTTACAGGGATTTAACTACAGGTATTGCGTCTTTGAGATATTATATTTCTGTGAGCTGGTAGCAGTTCATTGTACGTAGATATCTATTAGTATTTGTAAAAAAAATGGTTTAAATTACAAATCCTTTATTTGCTTAATCATTGAAACAAAAGCAGCATTACTAGCTTGTTGTTTTGCATCATGGTTTGTTCGTTTGTACCATCGATCATTGTCCTCACTCCGAACTCCTACAGATTCTTGTAAAGGAAGTGAAATGTCCTTTCCCTATTTTAACTTCATGGATTGGCAGCATTGATCACATTAGATTTTGGGTGTTTCACAATCTGATTAAACCACAGATCTAGTGTCCATGCTTTGCTTACATGATCTGTATGTGAATCAGATTGGATGTTTCACATGATATTCTAATAGGTATTTGTTACATTTTGTTAACATGCAACTAAGTCTTTAAACTGTTTGACATTCAATGGAAATATAAACCTAACAAACTCACAATGTTCTTCAACTTCATACTTTATTTAGAATTACAAAGATAAGGAATGAGTGCCAATGAGACACCTCTCCATTCATGCCATTCAAGTTACAATGAGTAAAAAGAAAACCATTATAGGTCAATATACGGTCTTCAACACAGAGCCTTGGCTCACACAGAACAGCAAGCTATAAAGGGCCCAAAAATGACTAAAGTAAAACAATTCAAACAGGAGAACCAAAGGTCTAATCTATATAAAAAACAAAAAACAAGAAACACTAATATATAATTATGATCCACATCAGCAAAGGACAACCATTAAACAACAGGCTCCTTTTTACCTTTTATCATAAGAGCACGATCACTGATTTGTGTTCTGTAGACAAAATGTGTGTCTGTGGTACAACATTTTATTCTTGGTATCTGGGGTCTGTACCGACTGTAGACAAAATGTGTGTCTGTGGTACAACATTTTATTCTTGGTATCTGGGGTCTGTACCGACTGTAGACAAAATGTGTGTCTGTGGTACAACATTTTATTCTTGGTATCTATATTTGTATGATGAGTGTATTGACTGTTTAAATTACAAGTAGACTACTAACTATGTATATTCTTTGTAAGATCAAATTTATTTCTGGGTTTTCCATATCAAATACAAACAGGAGTTTGTGGTAATACAATTAGATAGCCATTTATTTTGAATGCCTGTGGCAAATGACACATATACATGTACATGTATGTTTTAATAGAAGATTCTGGTTTAGCTATTACACATCTGATTTAAAATCGGTGCACTTTTTTTGGGAATTTAGATTTTTGTCTTTTGGGGAAATCTTAAACTAAACTGGTTGACAACTAAATATAAGCCATTAGTGTAATAGTACTTGTAAATATCTGTATTATTTTTGGTAAAGGGTACAGGTAAATTTTGTACATGTATTTTAAGTTTTACCAATGAAGTATTTCTTTCAATAAAAAACACCATAAGTGGATTATGTTGAATAGTATTATCCAGGGTTAAAATATGATCAACAGATTACTTTTAAAAGATCAGAGTGTTGTAGAGGTGTAATAAATTAATCGTTCACCCTAATGAATTCAATCACAGTATATTTCCTCAACATTCTTTTTACAAGACAGCAGCTTAAAATATTACAGAAGATTTTGACATCCACAAATCACTGCTATCACTTTTTTTCAATTTTTATTTAACAAGAAATATCTAAAAATGAGTTTTAAAAAAAAAACAGTGTTCATGTAGTTTTCCCCTCTTTTTGCGTCATTTGAAAAAATAACTATTTTTTACTCAAATGATATAAACGTCAAAATCACAGAAAATTTGTGTTAGCTGTATACATTTCCGTCAATATCACAATACCTACATGTACATGTACCCAAAATTTGTTTATCATATTGTTTTACCTATGTATTGTTGTCAATGTTTTCCATAACTAGATTATTTTGGTCACACATAACTCTTGAACATACCCTACTATTTTGTTCCTAAGTGTCATACAGGGGATTGCTGCTCTTTATTTTTGGGGATTATTAGACAACAACTAATATGAGCAACATTAAAAACTTTTTCAACAGCTTAAAAACAGTTTGCAAGGATATCACTGACATTTCTCAACATGCTCTTAATTTGTTTTTTAAATTAAATTATATTTAATTAAATGCTTTCCAAAAAAGAAATGATTATAGAAATTGTTGAAATATATTGTGTACAAGTACATATATGTTCATGGTATTAAATTTATGATATAAATGATAATTTGTAATAAAATGAAGATCTCACAACTTTTAAAGTAAATAAAAAAGTGTTTTTCCGCTATAATACAATGTATCTGAAGGTTGCATCAAGTATGAATATATGATGAAAAAAGAAAACACAAATTGTTTAAGCAAAAACAATACTTTCAAATATTTGTTAAAAATGTACACAGATTTATGGATGTGATTGCAACAGCTGGTATTTAAAAAACATTGTTTTGAAATGTAAATTTGAAATTTATTTTTTGTAAATTTTGATCCCAACACTTTCAGGTGTATCAATGATGTCCTCTGTGTGTGCTAGAGGATGTGAGTTCAATCCAAGTAGTAGTTAAACTCAATACTTTACAATTGATGTAAGCTAGTAAATGTAGTATTGGCCAAGCACATTGTATTTAGAAGTTAGAGCAAGTACTGGTTATCTCAGTCAGAATAATGTATCTAAAAAGGGGAGGTGTCTTTCTAGGGACTTTTGATATGTACTTTGTGAACTTAGCATGTTGAAATTTAAATTAGTATTTTGTTCTTGTACATTTAGCAAGGTATATCCATCTCTTGTCAATAACCATGTTTACATTCTGAAAATACTTGTAGTATTTGCTGCTGGACATTATCCAATCAATAAAATATATAACTAAACGTGCTCTACACCTTGAATTCATGAAAAGAGAGTTATTAATGTGATATTCATCATTTAATATGCATAAAATGTACAACACTAATGGATTTGTACATTATACGCATCATTGATTCATTTTAGTAATCTAACATTTTGAATTGAGAAGGACATGACACAAAAATGACTTAATCAATAGTAGTTTGAGTGTTGTTTATTGTTGGATCAAGCTATCATCTGTTAGAGTTATACAATCTGGTGCAGTTCATTGAAGTACGCTACATTATCCATATATACAGTTGTACTGACATGTAAATCACCACTGTTTAACATTGTAAACAACTCCTGGAGACTTATTATTACATTACCTTGAAAATAGATTGTCAATTAATACACAGTTATCACAATTCATGTGACTAATGGAGATTAGAAGGTATTTTTCGGTTCCTATGCTTGGTTGATCATGCGTTGTTACCTTGTATTTAACCTTAAGGATTGTTTACTTGGGAAAACAAGTCACACATTTAAGTGTTGATTTTATTATCCTGTAGAAAAACAAATTACTGGTTGGGACATTCCTTCTTTTATTAGATCTGCATAGAATGTCATGTTAATTCATATCATGTTGTGGTCGAATGGAAAGTTTTGAATTTTCTAAAAGGTGTTAATAATTAATTTTTAGTTTGATCATATATATACCATGACTTTTTTTTATAAATTCATGTGAACATTAATTAAAAAAATTATTCCATATTAAGAGGAGATGTGGTATGATTGCCAATGAGACAACTCTCCTCATCAAGAGACCAAATTACACAGAAATTAATTATATATATATATATATGACATTAAGAAATTATTCTCGTATTGAACTATCCTGTTTAGAAATCAGTCAGTCACAATGACCTGTATTTAATGATAGAAGAATGGCTTTAATTAATACATTTTTGTCGAGCCTGCAACTTTTGTTGCAGAAAGCTCGACATAGGGATAGTGATCCGGCGGCGGCGGCGGCGGCGGTGTTAGCTAACTTCTTAAAAGCTTTATATTTTAGAAGGTGGAAGACCTGGATGCTTCATACTTTGTATATAGATGCCTCATGTTACGAAGTTTCCGTCAGTCACATGTCCAATGTCCTTGACCTCATTTTCATGGTTCAGTGACCACTTGAAAAAAAAGTTCAGATTTTTTGTAATGTTGAATTCTCTCTTATAAGTAATAGGATACCTATATTTGATATGTGCGTACCTTGAAAGGTCCTCATGTCTGTCAGACAGTTTTCACTTGACCTCGACCTCATTTCATGGATCAGTGAACAAGGTTAAGTTTTGGTGGTCAAGTCCATATCTCAGATACTACAAGCAATAGGGCTAGTATATTCGGTGTATGGAAGGACTGTAAGGTGTACATGTCCAACTGGCAGGTGTCATCTGACCTTGACCTCATTTTCATGGTTCAGTGGTTATAGTTAAATTTTTGTGTTTTGGTCTGTTTTTCTCATACTATATGCAATAGGTCTACTATATTTGTTGTATGGAATGATTGTAAGGTGTACCTATCTAGCGGGCAGATGTCATGTGACCTTGACCTCATTTTCATGGTTCAGTGGTCAAAGTTAAGTTTTTGAGTTTTGGTCTTTTTATCTAATACTATATGCCATAGGTCATCTATATTTGGTGTATGGAAATATGTTATGATCTTTATGTCAGTCGCGCAGGTTTTGTTTGACCGTGACCTCATTTTCACGGTTCATTGCACAGTGTTAAGTTATTGTGTTTTGGTCTATTTTTCTTAAACTATAAGTAATAGGTCAACTATATATGTTATATAGAAGCATTGTTAGCTGTACATGTCTGCCTGGCATGGTTCATCTGACCTTGACCTCATTTTCAAGGTTCATTGGTTTTTGTTTAGTTATCTTGGTTAATGTTAAGTTTATGTGACAGTTGTATTAAAGCTTAGCTTTATACTTAGGACTATCAACATAATATCAATGATTAGTATAGAAGGCGAGACATTTCAGCGTGTCCACTCTTGTTTAAATATGTTAAAAAAAAAATTAATACATTTTTTAAATATGTTAAAAAAAAAACTGTAATAGAGCTGAAGCAGACACCATAGACATTGTGAATGATTAGTGTCATTATTTAGCAGTTCTGAAAAACAACTTCATATCAAACTGGAAACCATCTTCACTATCCAAGGGTTCCAATTCAGTCTGCTCTCCAGAGGGTGATGGGACTGGATCATAACCATTGACTAACGATGAAGCTCTAGAGGAGAGGAGACCAGCCTAGAGTTCCAATCCAGTCTACTCTCCAGGAGACGCTAGTCACTGGATCATAAGCATTGAATAGTGAAGAAGCTCTAGAGGAGAGGACTATAACCCTTGGGTAGCAAAGATAGCTTGAAACATTCAATTACAGGAATAAAAATTCCATGACTTGATCTGTAGTTGTGAATGGTATCTACAATGTATATCTATTCCACATGCATGTCTCTGTAATACCTACTAGTTGAGAATTCATAATTAGGAAATGTTGGATCATAATTAATGCATTTTCTACATACTTTTGTTGGTTAATTTTTGTCTCTATAAATACATGGACATGAATAACTAATGGATACATTTTTGTTTTCTTGTAGACTGTTTCTGTGGGAAAGATAGATTCTGTATCCACAATAGGACAGGATGTTGCAGTGAGAACTGTTTAGGAGGATGTTCTGGTGAATCTAGCATGGACTGTGATGCTTGTAAGAATGTCATCTTCACAGATCAAAGGGAATCTAGATGTCGTAATAGTTGCCCTGGCGGAACTTATATGGTAGGATAACATGTGATTTTAATAGAAGTTTAAGATAAAATTGAGAAAAGAAATGGGGAATGTGTCAAAGCGACAACAACCTGACCATAGAGCAGACAACAACCAAAGGCCACCAATGGGTCTTCAATGTAGCGAGAAACTCCCACACCCGTAAATTTTACGGACGCCATCACGAGTTGGTTGATCGTTATGGAATAACCGTTTCACAAATGATATCTGATATGTTCCTTACGTCGTAACTACAATCCCCTTCCCTTTCATGAATGTGACCACCGAATTAGACTATTTACCGGATTTGTAATCACATAAGCAACACGACGGGTGCCACATGTGGAGCAGGATCTGCTTACCCTTCCGGAGCACCTGAGATCACCCCTAGTTTTTGGTGGGGTTCGTGTTGTTTATTCTTTAGTTTTCTATGTTGTGTCATGTGTACTATTGTTTTTCTGTTTGTCTTTTTCATTTTTAGCCATGGCGTTGTCAGTTTATTTTAGATTTATGAGTTTGACTGTCCCTTTGGTATCTTTCGTCCCTCTTCTTTAGCTGGCCCTTTAAAAATATGTATACAAGTACAGTGATAATGGATGTCATACTAAACTCCGAATTATACACAAGAAACTAAAATTAAAAATCATACAAGACTAAGATGCATGCTGTAACATTTTAAAAAATATTGGGTAAAATTTGAAAATATTGTGAATAAAAACCTAGAAAAATGGTGAAATGCAGTGATTAAAAAGAAAAGAAAAAAAAAACCTTTAAAATAGACATAATCATGGGAAAACAGTATCTTTGAATTTCAAATATGTATGGTAAAGAAACTTTAGTTCAAGGTGAATTTACTAGTTTAATTGTTTATTTTAATAAACTTGTTGGTGCAGTTATTACATTCTATTTTGAAAAATATAATGAATCATGCTAAGGTATCATGTGCATCTACCAGACAAAACTGGATAGTAGCAGTACAAACAACGAAGTATGGCATGTGAAAGTACTTACTCAAAGTCTTTTACTTTGAAGATTTTGTCTAGTTTTTGGAAAATGACGCAGTCATTGTTCCATAACTGCAGACCTGATTTCTCTGCCTACCGCGCTTGGTTTCGTATTTACTAATTTCAATACAAACTGGAGGAATGTGCTTGTGTTATCATTATGCATGAGTATTGTGTAGTAATCAGCCAGGAACCAGTTTACAAACTAACTGGTTTCTGTTTGTATTCCACTACAGTCGAAGAAAGTGTTGTAGTTTGACAGGAACCAGTCCAGAATTTTGTAAACTACAAAACGTAATCGGTTATTATCATTCCGTTTTGGTGTTTCATACCGACTTATATGGTTTGAATAAGCTTAAGACCCTTCAAACATTAATGTGATAGGTATATTAAAGACTGTTTTACAAAAGGATGAAACTGTTTTGCTTTAAAAGTCGTACTATAGTGATATATGTTATGTACGGATTTCCACTCTCACCGGTTAATTTCTTCTTTTACACGTGCTTTTGAAACTTCCTGTTTAAACATCGCAAGTTTTAAAATTGTTTTTTGAGTGAATTAAACTTATTTTAACAATCACGAAGCGTTCGGGAATCATTTCAAGCAGTTTCTTCTTCTCTTTGATGATGGAAAATAGGTTTTCTCCGCAAACGATCGCAGAGGAATTGAAACGTACAAGTCAAGTCGGCACCTGGTTAAATTGGCATCTAGTCAAATCGGCACCTATTTGACGTCAATTCGGCTTCCAATAATATTTATTATAATATTTTCTATTCAATTAATTAATAACTGTTACCAAGTACATAGTGAATATTAGGTAAACAACGAGACCAAAGTGAATATGTTGTTGTGTATAAAAGTAAACAACGAAGCTATTCTGTATCTGTATCTGTATTAGGAAATCCCTCCTTCAAAGGAGCACTTCACAATGAATATATATGTCTATACACACTTAGTTTGAAAATATAAAAAATATAAATATAAATGTACGCCCCGTGGGGTGTACGTTGGCTACAGTCTTTGACTCTTGCTCTTGCTAGACGGTAAGGTCTTTAAGAGTTCGTTTCTCTTGGCATGTAACGCATATTTGGCATTGTTTTAACCATTGTTTTAACCATTAGACAATTATTAAAATTAAATGGAAAACTATGAGTCCCTTTCAATAAATCAAACTTTCATGCCAAATAATTAGCAAATTTAAGGTGGTTTTTTTTCCAGTAATGTTTAAACAGCATTAAACAAACAATCCTGTAAAAGACTCAACTGGTTAAATAATGCATAAAAATATCCAATAAGGCTATTTTATTTTTTTCTGGGACGCCTTCCTAAGACGTTCGTAGGAAGGCTTCCTAAGAAGGCGTCCCAGAAAAAAATTAACATAGCCTTGTGGTCATAGGAAGGTGTCCCAGAATAAAATTTAAAAAGCCTTGCCAGACTTAATAATTATTTGGACTACTCATATATATCATTAAAAATACACCAAAAAATTCATGTAGTTGAGAAAAATAAATACATTCAAAATGTACATGAACATCCAAAAAAGTGAAAGTTAGTATTAACTCTTTTTGCTTTAAAAATTTACAACTGCATATAAGTATTGAATGCTTTTTTTTGTAAATTCATTGAGGTGTAAAAGCGTTGACCGAAGTACTTTTTGTATGAAGCGCATAAGCGCTTCATTCTAAAAATGTGCACACGGTCAACGCTTTTGCAACCCTATGAGGTTACAAAAAGAAACATTCAATACTTATAATTACTTTTTTTAGCTAGGATCATGAAAACACGAATTTTATAACTTTTTTATTCAATTCATCTGTGCACTTTATTGTGGGACCACGTGTTATCATGAATGAAAAGTTTTATTGAGTGATGCAATTGCTTGAGGAATAACATGTGATGTGCAGTTAGCCAATCAGAATAAAGTATTATAATGAAACATATATCAAATGTAATTATAACAAAATACATTACGTTGTAAGAGTTATCTCCCCAAACACTGTTTTTCTTGTGGCCACCTCTCCTTCGTAACCGTAAAAGATTTTATTTTACCAAATTGCTCGTTACATATTTAGGATAAGAATATTCGTTTGAACCATAGCTCTATGGGGACTCCATATGAGAGTTATTCCCCCTTTTTCATTTGATTCAAGCGATATGCATTTTCAACTGGTAAACCATAACTGATAGAGACCTAGGGTCTTCATGAGGTCATTGGTACTAAAAATGAAAATGAGGTCAATGTCAAAGGTCAAGGTCATATTATAAATTTTGATTTTGGCTTATTTTCACTTCTTTTCAAATACTGTATGACATTTTGACAAATAATTTTTCATAAATTATTAGTTGCGACATGTCCTTACTTGTATATTTTGGTTGAAAGGCTGCGCATACAATAAAAGGGAGTTTTTGTCCATCTTACATTTAAAATTACGCGTCAAGTGGTAGTTCTCATTAACCAAACATATTAAAGACCTAGGATATTTTGATTCAAGGTCCATGGTTTGTGACCTTGAAATTGAGGTCAAGGTCATAGGTTAATAGGACGTCATAAAGCCATAGGAACTAACATTTTAAACTGATTTTTCATATTTCAATATAAAAATAGATCTTTTCTAGTGGAAAGACTTCAATTATTCTCTGAACAATTTGTTTTTAATTTACATCATATTTTGTGGGAGAAGGGGGTTCAGACTATGTGGTATCAGGTCTGTTTGCGCCCAATACACTTTCCCACCTCGCACGTTCACACCCAAGGTCCATTCGCACTCTACTCATTCGCGCCCAATTTTAATTCAAATTCAAGTCATGCAAGTTGAATAATTGGAAAATCATGATTGTTGTTTTAAATTGCTTTGGTGTAAATACTGAATGTATTTTTAGCTTGGTATGAGTAAAACATTGAAGATTTTAAAGGAAAAACACAAAAGATAATTGTTTTCAAGCCCTTTGATCTGAAACAACGAAACAATAAAATATAGGAACCAAAATATAGCAATCCACTATTATAACCAAAACATGATAAAATTTATTCAACACACAGAAAAAAAATAGTCAGAATCTCACTTCATTATGAAAGAGGTCAATGAAACAAAGTATAGCAATACACTAACCAAAACATGATTAAGAGTTATTCAACGCTAAATAAAACGTTGACAAAATACCACTTTATTTAGAAAGGATTATTATTATCTTTAACAATACGCTATCCAAAACATGATTAAGATTTATTCAACACAAAAAAAAAATGCTGTCTCACTTTATTTTGAGACAATGACAACAATTATACTTATAAGAAAACACTTGCTTACAGAGTTATTAAACACAAAACCAATTAAGATTAGTTGCGAACATGTAGGGTGTGAAAGTGAAAGGGGGCGAACATGAGTTGGTGCAAACGTGAATGAGCGCGAACGGACCCGGATTCAGCCTATGTACCAGTGAGAAATATAGAAGCCTTTCTACGGTATTTATTTGTACAATTCAGGTAGTCTTGACCTATTCATTTGTCTTAAAAAAAAAACCCAGCCAGTTGGCACCTTCACTTCACACACACACATATACGAATATCAATTATATGCTTACGAGACATGTTGCATTGTTAAACTAATTACGGTATGTGAAAATCAAGACTTGCATAAAAACTATCCCAATATTAGAGACAGTGGCGTCATTTTTCTTCAGAGCTTTCAGCTCTTTGATAACTGAAATAATTTTGAAATCACTTGCTCTATATTCCTTTATCTTATTTCCCAATTATGATATTTTTTAGTACAAGAACAGAAGATGTTTATTGGAAAAGGAATGTTTGGATTTGAAATTAAAATTGTTAAACGACCCAGCACTTGGAAATGATTATCCTGGATTGTGTGTGGCTGAATGTCCAGCAGGATTTACCAGAGATAGCATGGACAATACACTAAATAGATGTATCAAATGTAAAGATACCTGTCCAAAAGGTTTGTGGTAGATCATACTAGAAATATCAATAACTCTCACCAAAGACTGCACAGTTTATTTCTACATTAGGCATAAAAAAGGTTTTTGTGCATCTTTAACTTCTTCTTGGCAATAGTGTGTCAGCTCTTACAACTTCTTCTTGGCAATAGTGTGTCAGCTCTTACAACTTCTTCTTGGTAATAGTGTGTCAGCTCTTACAACTTTTGAGCGTTTACAAAAAAATACTATTTCATATTTTAAATCTAAATTTATTTTTTTGATTTAGATTTTTTTTTCATGAGTAACTCGTAAATATATACTTGTTTACATGTATTTTCATGGGTTTCTAAGACATAATTGATAACATGTATTTTTCTATGTTCTAGAATGTTCTGGTAAGAAAGTAGATAGTGTACAGGCAGCACAAGATCTCAGTGGTTGTACTAAGATATATGGGGCATTAGAAATCAGGATCATGAAAGGAAGTAAGTTTAGTGTTACAGTATTCCTCTACATTGAAATATTATGTCATTTACAAAGAAACGAAGTTATGTCAGTATTCATTGTTTGACAATTGTTACCATGAAAGTTGTGGCTATTGGAGTAGAATCTCACAAGGTCAAGGTAGATATATCAAAGTCAGGTTGCTCTGACCTTGCATTTGACCTTTGACCCCTGTGATAGTAAAATGTCTGATTTGTGTTTGGTGCATAACTTTTATACTTCAGCACTTATATTGACAAAACCTGAATGCAGAAGCATCATACTTACCTTTAATTCGTGAATTTACAAACTGCAGACTTTGTTCTTGGGTCAATATGATTCATTCAGATTGACTTATCAGTAACCATGTGCCAATTTAACACAGGCTATACAAAATGAATGGCTGAAAACCCAAAATCAGTCATTGCCTCAATCTTGAATTCACAGCAACAGTTAAAATGTGGGAATTAGTCTAGTTGATCATATGGTATTTGGCATTCAAAAGACAACCAAACTCCGATAAGGCACCATACAATCTGAACATACTCAAAATAGAAATTTATAAACTTGATTTATTATATGTTTAATTTGATTGATTTAAGAAAATAACAATCATGAAAATTATCATGTTGTTGCATTTCACCTTACATAATTGATGATTTACTTTGTACACTTGTAAATGACCAGTATATATATTCATCTTTAACCTATTTTTTTCAGGCAATATACAACAAGAACTTGAGACAAATTTAGGACAAATTACAGAAATCAATGAATATTTATGGATTCATAATTCTCATGCATTATTGTCACTAAACTTCTTTAAAAAATTACGGGTAATTGGTGGAGAAAGTTTAGTTAATGGGTAAGTTCAATAACTATAAGTAATCAAGTTCCTGCTTTCAAAGATAGTAATAGATTGGAGTGAATTTTTTAACATTTGAAAATTTTTATGTTTCGTTATATATTTTGTGGGAAAATATGACATTTACCTCAGATTTATACTGTTATTTCTAGTGTGATATGTCTGTCGATTGCCAGATTCAAAAGAGGATGTAAAATATAAGCTAATAATTGTGAAAAAACAAATGAAGCACACACACATCCTGAACTTATAAAATTAGGTGATAATTACATGTGTCATAGCAGTTATTTTTATGGTGCTTATAAAACATTATTAACATTATAAACTCTTAAAATTGATGTAGTAATTCAATATTATATGTAGTAGATATAAATATATCTCATTAGAATAACAACAAAAAAAGAACAAAAATACATTGTCGCAGCAAACAGGATAGCAAAATACTAAAACTATAAATAGTGCATTTAGTTAATGAATTATTTAATACATATCAGTATCTATTGTCATTTCAAATTTATATTTTTTTTGTTCATTGCAGGTATGCCTTACTAGTGAATGATAATGAAAAACTACAGACGTTGTTTCCTAAAGATGTAGAGAACAATTTAACAATAAAAAGTGGGAATTTGACCTTTCACTACAACAGAAAGCTATGTGTTCGCCTGATTAATAAATTTGAGAAAAGTATAAAGATGTCAAAAACTGCCCCCATTCTGAATGATATCAGCAATTCTACCAATGGAGATCAAGCACCATGTAAGTATTGTACTTGACCTTCACCTTTGTGATGTGGTATGAGTGCTAATGAGACAACTCTCAATCTAAGTCACAAATTTTAAAAGTAAACCATTATAGATCAAAGTATGACCTTCAACACAGAGCCTTGGGTCACACAAAACAGCAAGCTATAAAGACCCAAAAAATGACTAGTGTTAAAGCATTCAAACAGGAAAACCAACGGTTTAATCTATATATAAAAGGAGAAACGAGAAACACTTATGAACCACATCAACAAGCGACAACCACTGAACAACAGGTTTCTAACTTTGGATGCAAACAAATGCAGTGGTTTTAAAAGTTTTATCAGGTGCCAACCTTCACCCTTACCTGAAACAGCAGTTTAACATCACAACCAGGGTTTCCGCTGGCGGTCGCCATTTTCGCAAATTTGCGAAAAAATAATAATTGTGGCGATTAAAATTCGTTGTTGGCGAAAGAATTTGGTGAAAGAAATATATTTATACGATTTATTTTCAGCCATCTTGTTTATTTACATTTTTTCGGGTTTCTCGGATTTTTACCTGATCAGACAATATACTTGGAATTCACCTTGAACTCGTTAAGATATTGACAGAAAATCAATAATCAGCTGATTGCATTTTGTGATTTTGACAACAAAGGACTAATTAATAAAGGTGTTGATTGTATTGTTTTAATAAAATGATATGGTTAAATGGCATTCGTCATATGTCACAAACGGATCATTTATTAACTACTTTGCGACGCACGCACGTGTTCAAAACAAACTTTTGATGTCTCCTCTTCTTCTTTTAATGATAGTCCAGAAAAGAAAACTGTTGTTATGACGAAAAAAATTTAAAAGCAAGAAAAATCTTCGATTTAAAACTTTGTCAATTGACTTTGATATAGATAATTGATTTTAAAGAGTACTTTAAAGTCGTTTGTGTGACTCCACATGTTTCAAACATAGTTTTACGCCTCAACTTTTCATTTACGATGGTCTAGAATAAAAGAAAACTGTCGTTATGAAGATATCTTTTCAAATGATTGGGAACAACCCCTCGAAAGGGAGTAACCCTTCAATTTATACCTACATCTTAAATGAGGAATCAATTCCAAGTGAAAAAAGCTTCTTTTTTTTTTTAAACCAGTTCATAGAACAAAAGGGCACCTATTTTCTTTTGAAGAAACTTTCCCAAAGAACTGTATAATCTTTCTTGTATTATATGGTCAAAATATGTCCAAGAATTTGTTATATTATGGGACTGATATATCTTCTTTATTATCAAAAGTAGGTGGCCTCCTCAATTAGAAAAGTTGTTTAAAATACATGTTTAATGAATTTTTAACCTTTCTAAAAATTTCCGTCTTTTTAATAGAAAATTTTAAGTGTTTATTCATTACAATGTAGACTCTAAGATAAGTTTGAGAGAATAATCATAGACAACGATGGGGCAACCTAAACTAATCTTATCAAAGGGGGGGGGGGGGGGGGGGGGGTACAAAAATAGGGAACAATTTTAACGAAAAATATATAATGATACTTGGGGAAAACAATAACAAAGTGGCGAAAAATATATTGTTTTGGCGAAAGAGGTGGCGAAAAAAAAAATTAACCCAGGGGAAACCCTGATCACAACATAAAAAGACACACTATCAGAAGTTTTATTTGAAGCAGTTATTCACTGACCTACATGACCAATTAGCTTTTCAAATTTGCTGAATAACAAAATATATAAATGCATACAAATAACTCCCATAATTTACACAACCATAGTTAATAATTCTTTTGAAAGACATAAGCTGAAGAATCTTTAAAAGACATGCTTTACACAGACGTTATATCTTATTTACAGGTCATGTATCAACTCTAAATTTAACTGTGTTCCAAGTAACTGGACATGTAGCTTTCCTGAAATGGGATAGATATAAAATGGGAGACACTAGGGCCCTGATTAGTTATGTTATCAAGTATAAAGAAGCGTAAGTACAACTGTATTGTCAAACTGTTAATATTGATCATTATTATTTTTATGCCACACCTACGATAGTAGTTTGTTTGTCTGTCCCGCTTCAGGTTAAAGTTTTTGGTCGAGGTAGTTTTTGATGAAGTTGAAGTCCAATCAACCTGAAACTTAGTATACATGTTCCTTATGATATGATCTTTCTAATTTTAATGCCAAATTAGAGTTTTGACCCCAATTTCACGGTCCACTGAACATAGAAAATGATAGTGCGATTGGGGCATCCGTGTACTGGGGACACATTCTTGTTGTTTGGTACTTTTTTGTCACATAAACAAAATTATCTGAAGCACATACAAATCAAATTAATTTGAACAATCTCAAGTTATTGATGCTACTTGTTCACTTTTTGATTAAGATAAGGTAGATCATCAAGTATGAAAGAAAGTAAAAATGTAGGGTGGTGTATGTTTAGATTTAAAGTTTGAGATCAAAATTATAAAAAATGTGTTTTTTTTTTAATCCATACAAATGAATTATGCAGTCAGAGGAAACATGTGTTTTGGATACAAAATTATCAGCTTGATATCATTTATGAATTTTTACTGTGTAAAAGAGCTCATTAATAATGTGATTTTCACTAATTTGCATGATATAGCAACTAATGTTTAGATAAAAAAAATTGCAACAGTGACAAATAATGGTATATTCACAGCACGCTAAGTAAAAAAAATCATTTCAATGTCTTTTAGGTCTTTGAACTGATGGGGTGCTATCTCATTCAACATTGATTCATGCCATGTAAACATCTTATTCACTTTTATTCAAAGAAGACAGAAATATATTGAACCTTGCGTTTTCTTTTTCAGTCCATTCCAGAATGTCTCAATTTTTGAAGGCAGAGATGCATGCAGTGATGATATGTAAGTCTTCAGTGCCTAATATTATAGAAACAATTACTGTAATCCAAACTTTTTTTGCAAGGGATTTATTTTTGTGACTTTCATAAGTTAAAAAAATAATATGAATATAAATTGTCATGAATACCAAAACACTTGTATATTCCTTTATTTAAAAGCAGCAAGTGAATTGAAAATCTGAAATTAAGTTTTTGGGAAGTGTACTAGAAAGGACTTGGAAAAAAACCCAAAGTATCCTCACAAATAAGTTGGTTTACAGGGTTGTTGATAGGGCACTGTTAAAAAATGCTTCTTACAAATTGTTGAAGCCAGAAGTCAATACTTGACAAAAAAAACAAAGAACTTTGTTGTGTCACTTAGAAATTGTAGGGATCACCTGTTTCCTCTTGTATCATAGACCTGGTTGTAGTCCCTATATCATGTTCATCTACAAAACAACTTTTACAGAATTGGACAAAACTTCCACAGATATCCTGCGTGACATGGATTTTTTCACCTTACATTTTGAATTCAATCGCTTCCATTTGATTCTGTTCACATTCTTCTGAAAGAAATGTTGTTACTCAAAACATGTTTTATTTATGCATATTACATGTGTTTAACCATAGATATATAGATTGTGTTTTGATACATTTTCTAGTTGGAAGACACGTGACATTCTAAACAAGAACACAATGAAGAACAGTAAGACTATCCCTGCCTTGTTGGTACAGTTGAGACCATGGACACAGTATGCAGTGTTCGTACAGACATACATGACATCTAGTACTCAGTATGGGGCCATGAGTAAGCTTATCTACTTCAGAACTGCTGCCAGTAGTAAGTATAAAACCAATCTACAATTTGTACATATGATGCTATTGTACATGTTAAATTTGTTAAAATTATTAATTGTTTTTGTCTCGCTTGACGGAGTCAAAAAGCGAGACATAGGTATGCTGTTTCCGGCGGCGGCGTCAATGTATTAGTTTGTGATTAGGTCTAGTTTATTGTGAACCACTTGTGGTAGGTCAAAGATATTTGGTATGCAGTTGTATAAGTATTGGCACATCTCATTGCCATGGAGATTATTTGGCCCCGCTCCCTCAGTTATGGTCTATTGACTTTGAAATTTTGCTGTTTAAATGTATTAGTTTGTGATTAGGTCAGTTTATGGGGAACCACTAGTGGTAGGTCAATGATATTTGGTATGCAGTTGTATAAGCATTGGCACATCTCATTTCCATGGAGATTATTTGACTCCACCCCCTCAGTTATGGTCTATTGACTTTGAAATTTTGCTTAGTTTAAATGTATTAGTTTGTGTTTAGGTTTGTTTAAAGGGAACTACTTATGATAAGTCAATGGTATTTAGTATGCAGTTGTATTTGCATTGGCACATTTCATTTCCATTGAAAATTTTTAGCCATTTACCTTCAGTCATGGTTCATGGACTTCTTTAGTTTCAACATTTGCATTATCAAAATTACAAAAAAGGGAGACATATCTCTGTGATAACAGTTTATTAGTATAATCAGCTGATATATGTAAGTTGGACTTTGTTACTTGTCATATTTAGAATTTGTAACTTTATGGTATTGAAACATGACTGGATGCTGCATTGACCACAATCAGCTCCAATATCTTTTCCTACCACTAGTCAGTAGACCAATTTTCAATATGTGTATAAACAACTTGCAAATGTTTGAATAAAATTTTACCTGTCTGAGGCATCAGACTAGTGGCCTAAGGTGCAGACTGGACCATTGGAAAGCCAGCTACAAACAATCTTCATATTTGATCTTGATTAATTGTAAAACGTTGTGGCAACAGTCACACATTGTGTATACACGGAAAAAACCACATTTGGAGCTATTTTTCTGAATCTGATTTGCCATTTTGCTAAACATATGAATCATGAGCAATGGACGTATCTATCTTTGGTAATCTTCTCTTGTGCAATTAAAAATATGAGTGAAGGACAAGGTTCAAGAATAGTTCAAATTGACCTTAAGATTTTTGATGTTTGCTTTTTTTAAGAATGTTTTAACATTACAAATTTTGCTTAGAAATAGTTGTGATAAGTGTGTCTTAAATTAAAGTCTGAAAGATTTATTGTATTTGTTCAGTAATTATGTAACCTTGAATAAATCAGGTGAAACATTGTTATTGTACATTTACATTTTTTTATGTCGCTCAAAATTGAAAGTTTGATGACATATTGCTATTCCTCAATTATTTTTTCGCTACAAGATTTTTTTTGTGGTAGGGAATGAATATTTCAGGTCTGAATATATGTGCTTTTATTTGCATATTTATTTTATGTGTTTTATCTGTATTAATAAAATTAAATTGTTTATAGTGCCAACTGTCCCTGCTAATCTGAAAGCCAGAGCTGTTCAACCAGGAGAGTTGCATGTTACATGGGATCCACCTAACCAACCAAATGGAAATGTTACTCATTACGAAGTTTACTGGAGACGTAGAGAGTTGGACCCAAGATCATATGCTCCAAGAGATTACTGTCATAATCGTGAGTTAATCATTAAAGTAAAACATAGGATAGTCATGAAGCTTATATGGCAGCATTTGTATATGCGGCTCAGTTGATAAGAGTTGGTGAAGTTTAGATAGTTTAATTCTATTTTAATTATAGTTTTTTTGGTTTAAAATGATAAATCTTCTAAGATACATCATTTAAGCAGCACCTACTTATTATATTGAAGTCAATCTAGTAATAAAAATAGAAAACTAGCACGATTTACCAAAGTGATGTAGTATAAGCTTGTTATAAGTTTTAAGTACAAGAATTCAAATATGTTGAATATTTTAGCACTGGCGACTTACAGTAGAGAAGAAGAAGATAGAGAGAAAGAAGAAGAAGAAAAGGAAAACAATGCAGAATTACCAAAACAAGGAACTTGTGCCTGTGAGATCAGCAAAGAAGAGTTAGAGGAGGAGGTCAGGGAGCGTAACTTGCAAATTCAGTTTGAAAATTTCTTACATAACAGCGTTTATTTGAAAAGGTAGTTTAAACATTTATTCTTATTGTAAGTTAAGAAATATGATTAATTAGAATGTCATTATGACTGAGCATTATTCTGACCTACATAGAAATTCAGTTCAATTTCAATTTCTGTTTCAAGAGAAGCTCCAAAGATTTTTTGAGTATTTTACAAAATGTTATTTCCTCCAGAAAAATAGGATTACTTTTTTCTGTCAATGTAACCTGAAGTAGGGTCATGATGATTTGGGAATAGTAAGACTATATTCTGGAGAACATTATTTGGTTAATAGACTATATTCTGGAGAACATTATTTGATAAGTTGGTTGTAGTATGGTTTTTACATACAAACACATTGTTTGATAATATATATGATAAGACTAGGCTATTTTTAGCTATGACTGTTAGCATCAATTTGGCTGGTATACAATAAATATCCAAAAGTTGCTATTGTTTATAATGAAATCCAAACTATATGAAGATTTCATATAGACTGTTATTAATTGTTAAGGATTACAATACTCTTACTGTCAATACATGAATAATCCAAAAATTTCAAATTAAAGATTTCAGATTTAAACATACAAGATCTTTTAATTAAAAGATTTGATTTTGATGAATTTCTAGTAATTATTTGCGAGTTGACAGTACTTTGACTAACGTAAATTTTTCCCTCCCTAACTGTCAAGAGATGATAGGAAAGAGTAAGTACTCTTGGTTCACACTGCATGATAGAAAGTCCATTGGTTGTTCTAGAACATTGATGGAATGATCTTCGGACCTTTTAAATGTTGTTTGCATCCAGAATATATTTTCTATATGTTTCTAAAAAGAATATAGGATTTCATGCATCAGACTGAAATAACTTGTTGTTATGAAAAATCTAGAAATGTTAAAATATGCTAGGGGCTTTAACAGCTAGTATCTTATATCTTTTGTTTAAATGATAAGATTATATAAACCTTCCTGAAACTTTTTTTAGTCTCAATGTTATCAACGTACTTTACTGGTTTAAAGCATTAATAATTGTTAAAAGTACATTAAATCAACTAAGGAATACGTTAGAAATCTAATATTTTTCTGTTTCTTATTTAGTTGGTAAGCCCAAAATGTGTCCCTATAAAATATTTTGTTTTGTATTAATTTTGAATTTCTTTGAAAAATATTTAGATTAACTAACTAATTAAGACCGTATGGTGGCCTATAATTGCTTACTACCACTTCATTTTAACTCTTGTAGATAGTTGTATCATTGGCAATCATACCACATGTTCACATTTTAATATCAATTATCTGGGTTTTTTTTATGATTATATAAATGCATTTTGCAGCTAAGTTATGAGTGAAGTTACAGGATTGAAACTGTTCTGAATTTCCCTGTTTATTGAATTGTTGATGATAATTAGACGGGGTTCTGGCTGGCTTATATTTACTAACATCTTTGACCTACATCAACTTTCTGTTTGATTAGATAGAGAGGTTTTGGGATTACTAAACTATTCAGAATTGTGGTGAAAGGAAAAATCGTTAAAACACTGTTCCTCTTCAAACTCATTTTGTAGTTAATTGTGACATCACAACTCAATCCTCTATTTCTTAAAAAAAATCATTTAAAGCAAATGTGAAGCTTAGCTTAATATGGGTATCAGTCCTTATCAAATATGTGTATTGTAAATTAAGCATGATATCATTATTAGACTTTAAGAGGAACGGTGTTATGATTTCTCGGAATGAAAGGGAGTATAAAACATTATTATGACAAAGTTTTTATTGAGAACGAACGTCATGCTTGGTGTTGAATGCAAAGTAATTTTAACTTAGCTTTGCAATAAGTTAACGAGAAATTAAGCTATCAATAAACATTCATTTTCATTATAGCTGACTTTAACCCTCTGATATAGAGATCATCGAACTTCTGTGTCATATATGTTAATTGTAAGATCGCAGTAACCTACTTACTAAAACATTGATGTATACTTCATTGTTATTGTCTCATTGAAACTATTTTCATTTTAGGTGCTCTATGTTTTTGCAAACTACCAAGATTTGTATATAAAAGGTTTTTTGTTTTTTTTATTCAATAATTTGGCATATACTCTTAGAATACATGCAACTTTCATTACCCATGCCTGTTTTAATAATTACAAAAAAACCTATAGTAACCTACCTTTTTCAATCAGAATTTGATATTTAAAATACTGAAATGTGGAAAAATATTTTGTGTAAATGAATTATCACGTTTAAAATGCGAAATTAATGGGTGGGCTCGTGTCAATAGAGCTAAAGCAGATAAATTTTGAATCTATTTCTGTTAACAACTTATTTTTGCATTGGATATTGATGTCTCTTCAATAATTATAATTATTTTAGATGTTCACCCACCAGTATAAGGTATAATTTCAGTACATATCAAAAACTATCTATTGCATTTAACACAGCTTCAAGTTATCTTGCATTTAAAGGAATGGGTTGAAAGGATATGCATGTGTCAAAATAAACCCTAAAATGTTTAAATGCAAGTAACTATGTAATGCTTCCTAAAATAACAAAATGAATAGTTAATAGAGTATTTTACACAGAATTTACAAAATTTTATATCCTATTTTCCACAGATTTTTATATCTGACTTGTATGACTACGTCAGTTAGACAAATCAGCTGATGTCAACTGTCAGTACTTGATTACATGTAGCTTGCATATAATTCATAGAGAGGTAGTACCTATCCCCCTACTCAGCTTATGCCTGAAATCATATTAAAAGGAGATTTCTAACAAATACACTGTTGTAGATTTTATTATAAATATTAATTGTAGGTTTATTATGGTCAGTGTTGATTCGTGTGTTATTTGTTCTGCTTCAGTATACAGCCAGAGACAAGCGTCTTCAGTCATGACAATTGCCTTCAATGTTTTGTTGAGTCACTTGTCTATGTCTTATGCTGTGTGGCTAGAGTTCCTTTGGCAAATCAAAGGCATTGCAGCGATCACAGACTTAGATGCTCAGGTTAAGATTTAGGACAAAAGCTTATAGTTCTAACTGTATTGACAGTTACTTGCCCAGATATTGCATGTGTACATATATTTGGTTCTAATACTATTTTATAAAAGACTATTTTCCTGAAGAAATATAATTTGGCTTAAAATATATAGAATATAGCCAAGTATATGTATATGTTAAAATACTGCCATGCAAGGCAGAAAGCACAATATTTATTGCTGAACAAATGCATACAGATTTGTAATTTATTGCTCTTTTTGCATACAACAGGGATCAATATCGGTGAGTAGCGAGTGCGATACACAAATCGTTTGCAACTTTTAGCTGCACAATCATTCTATTTGTCTTCTTTTTCTGCTGCCAAACCAAAAGCTCGCCTGATAGTTCCTCTTTAACATTTTGAGTTATAAAGCTGTGTTATACCAGTAAGCTATGACTAAATACATGATTTGTAGAATTAACATTGGATTGGAGAATAAGTAGATAGTCTTACAATTATTTCATTCATTTGTTGTCTGACTACTCCTTATTTACAGTTGGGAATAAAGTATTTCACAGTGTAGATAAATGTTCATATTTCATTTCCACTGATTATATAAATCCTAGTCTACCAGTATTCAATGTATGCAATGGGCTGTCTGGTTATTTTAATCAAATAGTTCATTTTGTATAATAAAAGGGATTATCAATTCATAAAATGTTATTTTCCATGCTTTTAGATTTGTTTTAGTTATGTAGCGGTTTTATTGAAAAGTTGATAAGTTTGACTTGTGTGTTGATAGATACATGTAGAAGATGAATGTTTTAGTCATAGCTTGTTTGGTTTTTGTCCATAATACCACAAGTAACCGTCTATTTTGTTGTTCATTCACCATCAACCCATCTCAAATATTCAAATTCATTCAATATATGTTTGAAATAAAGTATATATTTCATCTGCAACAATAATCCCTGCTTAGCATTGATAACGTTTCCGTAAATATTAAAATCCATAAAAATAACTGACAATTTTTGCTAATTTAATTTTTAATCAAATTGTGAACCTTTCTGAGTTTTTTGAAAAACTAAGCAGCATGCCAATCATTCAAAAATCTGCAATAAAAATTAGGATTTTTGAAAATTCTCCATTGAAGCATAAATGGTAACCAGAAAATAATTTGTGGATGAGTGCTTTTAAATTTCTTTTGATATTTTTATCAGAAATGAACAAAAACATGTACATGTACATTTCAACTATACCATTTATGCTAATTTCCTGCTTTAAAACATGGTAGAATTTGTCCTTAATCACAACATGCTTTTATAACGTCATTGACTGAATTCCAATACAGTATTCCCCTTTCTTTCTTCTCTTTTTCTTGAATCCGTACTATCCTCAGTTTTCTTGCTTGAATTCCTGCTCGAAGTATTTCCTTCCATGTCCAAATTGTATATAAAGAAGCTTATAACTGAATGAACAGAAACAGATCCATTCTTGTTTTATAGATGAAAATTGATATCATTTTTCAAAAGATGTTTGAAATTTTAAATTTATGTAAATATTCTTTTTTTTTTTAAGTTAGAATAAACTGTTTGAGATAGGTTTTCACCAATGTGTTGTCATTTTTAACATCACTTTGAATATTAGTAATTTGTCTCTTGATGAATACTACTAAACTTCCATCAACCCAGCTATCCATCTTTAGAAAAATGATAATCATTTCAAGGGAAATATTTTCATTTTTAATTTAATTTTGAGCATGATTAGGACATTTAACATAATTACAAGAGATTATAAATGCTTCATTTTATTTTTTGATGTTATTCAGGAAGAGACAGAAAATTCAGTATGATGTTGGATTTTAATACTTCCTAATTTTCCTTTTAATATCCATGAGCACCCTTTAACAATATTTTAGTATAGTTCCAAAAGAATTTAGTTTGAGAAATCATCTTGTAGAATTCTGTTTGAATTAGTTGTGTTTGGTGACCCAATAGTTATGCTATTTTTTCACAGCAAGGATAAGTCTAAGAGACGTCCAAGACAGGCAACGTATGTTCATAGTCTGGTTTCCTGTTTCAATCTTTCTGGTACCTGCCATGTACAAAAATGATACAAGCATTTGCCATTTTGAAAATGATTCTCAAGTTGTGATGTTTGTGTTGTGAATAAGGAATCATTTTCATTATGACAGCTCTGTTTTAGCGTTATGTACAAGCAGATACCAGGAAATTCACAACAGAACTCAGTCTATTTGTTTTGTAACTTGACTGTTGAAAATTTTCTATATATATAGGGCAAATTCAGGAATAGTATTTTTGTTAGTTATCTTTTAATTCAGATTAATTACAGTTTTTCTTTTTTACCTTTTATGAAAAAGTTTTACAAAGATCACAAGCGTGTTTGCGACTTTTAAGTTTGGATACTTGAATCTGCCCTTAGCAACCTTAGATATCTTCATTGTAACAATTATCTTGAATTGAACATGAGAATGACTACCTGTATCCCTGCTAGTATTTATACCCTATCTGGTACCCTTTATCATAATCAGGAACTTTGCCAGGACCTTTGTGATGGAAATATGCATACATACATACATTTACAGATTTTTATGATACAGGCATGGATATTTTTAGTAAAAATCATTTTTGCACTTTTTCTCAATTTTCTATAAAGCTAGACATAGTATTTTTTTTTGTATTATTCTTTGAAGGAACTTTTTTTCATGTTTAATTTGGATAAGGATTTTTTAATTGATATCATTTGGTCATGGGGTATAACTCTAGTCAAGTAATTTTTAGTACTGCCTTTTATAATATTATCTATGAATTTTTTGGGGGTATAATAATAATACATGTAGAAGAAATGAAAATTTTCATGTTTAGTTCAAAATAAAGTTTGGGAAATGTATTGGTATTAAGATTTAACAAATGCTTAAAATAACTTTTTCATGAGTCTCAATATTGCAGCAGATGCTTGCATTGAACCTTTCATTCTGTTGCAGTGAATTGAATGGGTTTAATTATACATTGTGAGTGAAAAACACGAAACTATATTCTTTGTTTACTTCTTTAGCGCGAATATGCACATAATGGTATTGTTGTCCTTGCTCTGTAGCAACAAGAAATGTCCTATTTATCTTGTTTGTATGTCATGGTGTGTGTCTGTGATTGTGTTGTCCAAAATATTTGTACTGTGTAAATTGTTATGCCATGAAAAAAAAATAAAAAAATTAAGATGCTAAAAAATGGCAAACAAACAAAAAGGAACTTTTTGACATGAAATAAAACTTTCTGTTTTAAATGTATTTGCAAACATAATTATTAAACTTTTTAAATATATATATCATGACATATCAGTGTCTAGTATTGATGGATTACACTATTCTATAAATTTTGTATGTAGATCATATTTAATTTGTCTAGGAAAGTGTATTCCATGCAACACAATACACATGCCAGGCTTTAAGGTAAAATTGGGATGTCTAAATTAAGAATTTTTTTAGAAAATGCAGAAATTTTTATATACATGTCATATATAGCTTTATCTGCTTTGTATTTTATTGTTTAAATATTTATTTTTTATTTTACCTGATCCTGTCGATAGTATTTTTATTTCAAATGTATTTTAAGTATTTTAGTAGACTATTTATAATTAAACTATATTGATAGATATTTATTAATGGTACCACAAAAAAACGTAACCATACCAAAATATTTATTTCTCGTTGACTTATACGATGTGTATGATTTTAAAACTAACAGCATGCCCGTAGAATAGAAAATATTTGTTTATGTATGATTTTATTCCTGTTTCAGTTTTCACGGTGGCTTCCATTTTATTGATATTTGATTCTTTTCTGTTGGTTCACAATTTTCAATAAAAAAATAGTGTTCACAAAGCACTGCTAATTTTTTAATTCAGGAGATTTCTATCAATAGTATTACGTTGATAGATGCAGCGTAAATCAATGATCAATCTATCAATAGATAATGAATGAGATACACATAATGGAAAGCACCCAGGCTATGAATGTTACTCTGCATGCATATTACATTCTATAATTTAATTGTGCATTTTAAACTTGCTTAAAACAATTGTTTCAGAAATTTAATTGTTGATTTATTTGCTTGTAGAAACATAATGACGATTAAACTTTGTGTTAATATTAACAAAGAATTAACATTTGATATTGAGTTGTATGTCTTAAGTTCCATCCAAGCTTTAATTTAGTTGCTCCCCTTCATTATTCCAGCACCAGATGATATTCATGCCTATGTCCAGTCACTCCCCTAGCCTCCTGTTATCACACACTGACAGTTTTATTTGTAGATTTTGAATTCAAAATAGATAATCCAATGTAGAAGACCCATTACTGGCCGCAGGCTATTTTGTCTCTATGACACATTAACAATTTACATTCTCAATTTTTAATTCATTTTTAACCGGATTTTTCAACGAAAATGTTGGTTTTTTTTTTTAATTTGGATTCTTGAAAGCATATACCATTTTTTTCATGGGGACTTAAAAGAAAAAGTGTAATTGCTTCTTTAGATGAAACCAAAATGTAATACTGTGACTCTGGTGTAAGTACCGGTGTCTCTCATTTGCAGTTTTATATAAAAAATTGAAAAAAGAAGGAAAAAATTGCTGTTTATACCATATAATCAAGCTTATCAGAACTTATTTAATATAATTATCCAACCTCTACATGTGCTATACAAAGATTCATAGTTACATGAAATTATACTCACACAAAGTTTTAGTTAAATCACCTGTTACAGTCATTCCGATACATTTTTCGTTTTGTTTTGTACCAATTACCTGGTTACCACTGACAATTTCCTTTATTATTGCTGTGTTCTGACTTGTATGTATTATATTTAGAGAAATGGTTAAGCGAATAAAAAAGATTTAATATTTCCACAGGGCTTAACTGTACACTGCAACAAAGTTGGTACAATAAAAGTAACATATGCTTGTTACTTGTAAAAGATCTTCCTCAAACTAGACACATTTATTCTGGGCATGGTCTTGTTATAGGTTATTAACATGATTAAGTTTCAAGGTCAAAGATCCGAGCTAAAGCACCAGACAACATAGCTTGGTACACTTGAAGCAGCACTTTGATGCTGTTTTTCCCTTTGCTCATAGCATGATCTAAAATAAGTTCAGAGGTCAATGTAGTTGGATGTTTGTATGAAAACTACAGCTTTTGGTCAATTTTAGCAAGCTCTTGACCACACTTAAAGGATACACCAGAGTAATGGCATTGAAGGCTATTTAGATTTAAAACCATGTCCTTAACATTGTTTAAGTTGTACTTTTTGTGGTGTAAAATATCAGTATTGAAAATTCAAAATGAAGTTTTAAAGGTTTTTGTAGGCACATTTTATTGAAGGAGTTGTCAGAATCCATGTAATTGGTATAAAATAGAGAATAAATTTACCTTTGTCATTTCTTACTTTACCCAGTAGTTACGATTATGTTACATTGATTTTAATGATTTTGAATGACAATGTTATAAATTCTGGCTTAGTTTACTGCATGAACAAGTTCTGTTGCAGGCTGTTCACAAATAATTCTTGCATACATGTTTTTTGCTGTAGATGTTATAACTGTTGGTCTCTGAAAATTGAAAAGAAGTTATGTGCAATATATTATATTGAATTGGACTTTTCTGAAAACTTAGGCTGTATAAATGTTTATGCTTACATTGCTCTCTATATATATATAAATGTTTGAAGCTTTCTTCAGAATTTTAGAGTGCATGAGTTAATTGAAAAATCTTTCTTTTGTTGATATATAGACCTGATAGGGTAACTCGACAGAAATCATCCAGGGGGAATAAAACAAAACAAACAAAGAAAATAAAGAGGAATAAACGTAATGTATACAAGGAGATAGTGGATCCAAGAGAATTTGAGAAGTACAAAAGAAAGCGAGAGATACTCCCTGACACAATAGTCTATAATACTACGGAGACCATTGGACCAGTGAATGTAACAGAAGATGAGAAAGAGGACATTCATCCCCAGGGGACCACAGAACACACGGTGTTGAGGGCTGTGGTATATTCCAGAGAGTTTATCATATCTAATCTGGGACATTTTGAAGATTATAACATAGAGGTATGTTGAATTTTAGTCAAATACAAAGGATGATGTTTCAAATGACGCTGAATTAAATTTTGTAGAATAACAGAACTTATGGGTAGTTTTAAGTGTTTACTACCTTTATACTTAAAAAAAATAATATTATATTGTATTGATTGGAGCAATTTTACTTATTGACAAGTGACATTGTATTTTTTCTTATTTTTATTGTAACTTTCAGGTAATTGCTTGTCAGGAGCGTGACCACAGAGACCCAGATAAAGTCAAGTACTGCAGTAGCAGGGCACTTACTGTTGGTCGAACTAAAAAATCTAGTAAGTTGTATTAACTTTTTTGTAAAGACTTGAAAAATCTTAATTTCATGCTCAAGATCCTACTGCTGCACGTACACAAAACATAAATAGCAGCACTGCACATTAATACCACACAACATCAGCCAACAAGACCTAACTCCTCAAAACTTTTAGTTTCAATCACTGGACATGCTTAGCACATGCATATTCCTTTAATGTCTTGCAAGTAAATAATACATTGGCATTTCTATTTTAGTTTTTTTGACAAAATTAAACTAACTGCCACTAGCAAATTATCTTTTCCAATATTCAGCTTATATTAATGCTTGAAACAAGTGAAATGTTGTATAATTGTAGCTCATGCCTTACAAAAATTGATAACAATATCTGTAGTTTGTATTTCCTGACATTGTATTTGTTTATCTTACATTGCCGTACTTGACTCAAATTGTACTGTAAAATGTTTGAGTAGACATGTGTTCACTGTCTTTGTTTGTCAATTTTAATTGGAAAAAATTATTAAGAATGAATTATGATTATTTGATACTGACCTTTCTTTGTAGAAACTGCTGACAACTTGAAATCTGACAGCATTGTGGCAGAAGGCCAACAAAATAAAACAGGAACTGTGCTAATTAAATGGAAAGATCCTCTTAGTCCGAACGGTCCAATTATTAAATATGTGGTGCAGTACAATAAAGGGGGATTAGGAGAGGTGAGTGTAAAGGGGGATAATTTAGGCAGTTTCACCATGACATCTCTGCGTGTCAAATTTTGGCACTTTGGATTAATTTTGTACTTTTAATTTTGTCAAAAGGAATTCTTTGCTTAATTAGGTTAATAAAGTATATAAATTAAAACCTGTTATGACAACTGAAATGGAACAAAATACTGACGCATCAGAGACAAACAACAACAACAGGATAACAGTTAGAAAGAATTGACCTGAAAAATTATATTACTTATATAGATATTAGATGAGGTGGTATGAGTGACGATGAGACAACTCTCTATCCAAGTGACAATTTATAAAAGTAAACCATTATAGGTCAAAGTAAGGTCTTCAACATAAAGTCTTGGCTCACACCAAATCGCA
The DNA here is from genome assembly GCF_963676685.1 of Mytilus edulis. Classification (NCBI taxonomy): domain Eukaryota; kingdom Metazoa; phylum Mollusca; class Bivalvia; order Mytilida; family Mytilidae; genus Mytilus; species Mytilus edulis. The sequence continues at coordinate 4,617,154 of NC_092347.1, forward strand.
AGCTATAAATGGCTCCAAAAATGACTAGTGTAAAACCATTCAAACGGGAAAACCAACAGTCTAATCTATATAAAAAACGAGAAACGAGAAACAATAGTTTGATAATAGAACTAAAGTTTGATGTATTGAAGTTACATTTTATTAGTGAAAATTTATGTAAAAAAAAACTCTTTTTTTTGCTAATCAAGTAAAAGGGATAATTTAGCTATAACAAAATTTGATGCATTGACCCTATTAACTATACAATTAGCATAAAAATATTTTCACCCATTCTATTAAACTATTATTTTACTAATCTTTGTTATAAATCTTTCATTGACCATTTTGATGAAAAATATTTCATTTTGGATAGTTAGATTAGTTTGTCACTTTTTCCTATGATCTCAATGAAACCAAACTACAGCTAAAATATCCCAAAATAAGGTTTAATTAAATGCTGTATATGTAAACTGTATAAAATGTGTATCTGTATGATTCTATGAGCTGTATTTGCTTACAGAATAAAAATATTATTATTATGTCTAATAACAAAGCCTCAAAATGGTGGTCAAACTGATAATGAACAAATTGGACAATCAAAATAGTAGTAAATAATCCAGTTATCGGCATGGATCTAATGAGAAAATGTCATTACTAGGTTTGGATTAATACCTCCTTTATAGATAAATCTTACTGTTTACCTTATTGATTACGTGGCTGGGCTGATTAGTTAATGATGTCATTAAGTCAAGTATAATTGGAAAACAAAATCTGATGACAAGTATAATATGAAAGATCTCTATGGCACATATGGGACTTCCGTTTGTTGACCTTGAGATTTTCTGCTGATTCGGCCATTGTTTGTTTTTAGCCTGACAAGACAAAACATATGTGTTGCTTTTCGGACAAGTTGGGAGTATCAACAATTTTAAAGTTTTCTGCTGTAGTTAGTTTGATAGGATTTACTTGTGAAAGATCAATGATATTAGCTAAAAAGTTGCATTACCATCAGTTGGTATTAGTTTGATAACTGTTTTGTGTCCCTGCCCCCTAGGTCATGGTCCAGTGACTGAATAAATTAAGCAATTTTTCAATGTTGAGTTTTCTGATTAAGCCAGTGTGTGGTAGGAATTACTTGTGATACATGTAGATCAATGATATTTACATTAAAGTTGCATTACTATCAGAACATCTCAGTTTGTAGACTATTTTGATGGCCTGCCCTCTAGGTCATGGTCCAGTAACTCTGAATTAGCTTTGTTGTGGTTCATCAGATATTCTATTTCTGAATTTTCTGGCAAGAAGCTAGACATATATCTCTGTGTCAAAAGTTGTGGACATTTGTGATGAGACAAATAAGAGAATAAAGTAAAGTTTTATTTAATGGAAATGAGTATTATTGTGGATTCATTTTTTTTTCTGTTTACCAATTTTGGTAAATTGAGGAATACTAGCATTTTCATGGATATTTGATTTCTGGGTTTTGCCAAATTCCACATAAATTCCTAAATAAAATTGTCTTCATTGGGCATTGGAATTCATGGTTTCAGGGTATCGACAAAAAAAAAAGACAAAAATGTTGGTAGGGAAAAGGAGTCAGAAACTGTTATAACATATAAACTATTATGCAATGTAGGATCAAATAAAAAGAGCCTCCTAACCCCTAAGAAGTTATATCTTGAATAGCTCTAAATGACATGTTCTTAACAGCACTGTATTCAAACTTTGTTCCATTTCAGACTCCAATCTCTCTATGTCGTACATATCAGGATTACAGGAAACACAACGGGACAATTATTCCTACGTTACCACCAGGCAATTACTCCTACAGAGTACAAGCATACTCACTGGCTGGTAATGGGTCATGGTCAGAAGTTAGATGGTTCTACATCTCAGATAAGCTAGGTTAGCCAAATACTATACACAGCTTGAAATTAGTTTTAATTTTTAATATAAAAATTATTTAGTCTGCACCATAAGCCACGAGTCCAAAGCCCAGACTACAGTAGTAAAATTTTATTCAGACTAGTAACTATTTTCAAAAGTTTGTGAAGACACATATATAAAATATCTGAAATTGGTCTTTAGGACTAGTAGATGGAAAAGATTTTGGTGCAGACTGTTAAATAAGGTGTTGTATGATGACAATGAGACAACTCTAAAAACAAAAACCTAAATGACACATACTGTTAGAGATACAGAAAATCAGTATAATGGAATATGTAAACTCTCTCACAGGCAAAAAACCCTAACTGTAAAGTATAAGGGCATACACTACAGGCAAGGGAACACATTTTACTGCATCCACAGTAAATATACATTCTTTGTCATCCCAGGGCCTTATATAGCTGACTATAAGGTATGTGTTTTGCCCATTGAAGGAGGTACAGTGACTTATATAGCTGACTATAAGGTAAGTGTTTTGCCCATTAAAGGAGGTACAGTGACTTATAGTTGCTTTACTATGATTCATATGGACCCTGTTGACTAGTCATCAGAATTATTATTTTATATTGGCACTGTACCAATATTAGGGAAAACAAGTTTTTTTAAGTTGCTTTATGTTTAATTCTGTTATATTTTTTGTAGAAACGTCCTGGTCGAGCTCCACCATTATAGCAGTGTCTGTAACATCAGTACTGCTAATAATTTTATTGGGTGTAATAGTGGTATGGTTAATAGCTCGGAGCAGGACAGATAAAATACCAATGGAATGGCATGTATCTACAGTCAATCCAGATTATATGCAAGATTATGATGGTAAGTTGGTGTTAATGAAATATTTGGGGACAATTCCTTCAAATCTACCACTTCATTAGCAACTTCATTCTTTGTAGATTTCTGTTATTAAGTTGAATTGTAAGGAAGGGATTTATATAAGCCTCCCATGAGGTGTCTCTTGGAAGTTTAGACTGGAGTGTTCCTATGTATATTTATAAGATTATAAGTAATGAGATTTGTACAAAAAAAGTCAGTCCTCTTATATTAAGATTTTGAATGTTGCACACTGATTTTGGAACAATCTTTACATTGTGTAGAATTAACAGAAGATGATGTTTAATGTAACAAAATCTACAGAATTTTAATGTTTATATTATTTTAGCTTATATACCAGATGAATGGGAAGTAGAAAGAGAAAAAGTATGTTTGTTACGAGAATTAGGTCAAGGGTCATTTGGAATGGTATGGGAAGGACTTACAAAGGATCTGGTAGAAAATGGAAAGGAAGCATTAGTAGCTGTAAAGGTATACATGTTAAACAAGATAATTGAAAATAAAAAGCAATGTAGCTTATATCAATAAATTTCCAAGTCATGAGATAATTCATTACTGTATACCTCTGTAAGAAGACCTTCTCAAATTTTGAAAGCTTTATGGATTATTTGTATTTTTTTTGTATTTTTTTTTTTTTTTAATTCAAGTTTTCAATAAAATAGAAAGGATATGGAGTATCTGTTCATGACACAAAATCAGTACCTGTGTAAAAAATATAACAAGAAGAAAAGGAACAAAAAGCATTCAAGCAATTATTAAGTTGTGGGATCTTTTTTTTCCAGACTGTCAATGAAAAAGCAGATTATCATCAAAGAGGAGCATTCTTAAAAGAAGCATCAATAATGAAGTAAGTTTGACTAAGTCAGTCTGAGATTGTTTTTAAGTTTGACTAAGTCAGTCTGAGATTGTTTAGCTCTCTAACAGCCTGTGCTTTGTTTTCTGTCAAAAATAGTCCCAAAACAAGGGTTAACAGAGGACTTTCAATAGACTAACAAAGATTAAAGCTTACAAGAAAACATACTATAAACTTGAAATTAACAAACTAAAAAATGAAAACCAGAATAAAACCTTGCTCAGCATCTAAATTACTGATTTTTATTAAATCAGGAATAAATAGAGAAAATAGATATATAAGAAGATTTGGTATGAGTGCTAATGAGACGACTCTCCATCCAAGTCACAATTTGTAAAAAGTATTACCATTAGAGGTCAAAGTACGGCCTTCAACACAGAGACTTGGCTCAAACTGACCAGCAATCTATAAAGGGCCCCTTAATAGTTTAAAACCATTTAAACATGAAAAAGAATGGTCTAATCTATATAAAAAGATAGAATAGAGAAACACCTATGAAGTATGAACCATATCAACTTACAACAACTCTGAACAACATGTTCTTGACTTAAGACAGGTGCAAACAAATACAGCAGGTTTTAACATTTTAACAGATACCAACCTTCACCCTAGTATGGAAACATTACAACATAGAAAGACACACACTATAAAATATCCATTGAAATGGCTTAACTGGATCAAAAAGAAATATTAACAAAACAAGTAAAATTAAACCTACACAGAACAAATATATTTGATCTATGACACAATATAAATACCATATGTAAAATGATATCAAACAGATAACTATCACCTGGGACAAAATGGTGTTGAATAAAATAACAATAGTTAGACAAATATTCTCATGTGCTTTTTAAGTTAGACAAATATTCTCATGTGCTTTTTAAGTTAGACAAATATTCTCATGTGCTTTTTAAGTTAGACAAATATTCTCATGTGCTTTTTAAATGCTGCTATAAATATCAGGAGAGAACAAGTTCAGTGTCTGAAAATTTGATTTCAAAATTTTAAGGTTGATTTTTTTTTTTCTCATTAAAAAAAATATGAAAATTTGAATCCATTTTAGTATTTATGTGCACATGGTACTTGTTGAATATTCAAAAAGATTAGTAAAATTTGGATCCATTTAACAATTGTATATTTTTTTGTAGGGGATTTAAATGTCATCATGTTGTGCAGTTGCTAGGAATTGTTTCCCAGAGTCAGCCTGCACTTGTCATAATGGAACTAATGACTAATGGTGATCTGAAAAATTATTTACGAATGAGGAGACCTGATAATGAGGTAGGTCAAATAATGTCAAATAGGTTATAAGTATACCAACAAATTTACTGAGTTAGAATTGTAGATTTATATATATAAACGCCTTAAAAGTATACAAAACAACACCAATATTAAAAAAAAAAAAAAACAAACTTCAAATGTAGTTATCTATAAATATTTCAAATAACAAATATCCTTCTGAAAAATTTTAACATTTAATGAGTTTCATGTTTACTACCATTACAGGAAGGATTAGTGCCGCCAGCATTACAACAGATATGGCAGATGGCGGGAGAAATAGCCGACGGCATGGCATATCTGTCAGATAAAAAGTTTGTCCATCGAGATTTGGCGGCTAGAAATTGTATGGTAGCTGAAGATCTTACTGTGAAAATAGGAGGTTAGTATGAGCTCTCAAAATGTGTCAGAATCCCAAGTCTGAGCTTTGAACCTCCCAGCATTTTGGTATTTGTTCATCAGTTTGTCCATCTCATATCTGGTTAAAGTTTTGGTACAAGATAGTTTACCATGAATTCAGGATCACATCAACTTAAAACTTAGTACACATGTTCATTATAATGTGAACTTTTAAAATTATGTTCATAATTTTTTAGCTGGATGCAATGCTGCTAATGCACGCCCTTCTAGTGTGTCTTGAATTTTGGAAGTATTTATATGTGAGTAAGAATTTCTTATTTGTTGTAGATTTTGGTATGACTCGAGATGTATATGAGACAGATTATTATAGAAAGGGTGGTAAAGGATTACTGCCTGTAAGATGGATGGCACCGGAATCATTAAAAGATGGTGTATTTACAAGTTATTCTGATGTATGGTAAGGTTACCAATAAAATTGAGAACGGAAATGGAGAATGTGTCAAAATGACCAACAACCCAATCAAATAGCTTCACATGGCCATTAAACGAAAATGTGTACTAGTTCAATGATAATGGACTTTATAATAAACACCGAAAAAATATAAAAGAAACTAAAATTAAAAATCATGCAAAGCTAACAAAGGCTCCTGACTTGGGACAGCCGCAAAAATGTGGTGGGGTTAAACATGTTTTTTGAGATCTCAACCCTCCCACTATACCTCTAGCCAATGTAGAAAAAAGAAACACAGCAGTACGCACAGTAAACTCAGTTTAATAGAAGTCTGAGTCCGAAGTCAGAATAGGTAAAAAAAGAAACTAAACAAAATGACAATGATACATAGATTAACAAAGGACTACTAGCAGTTACTGACATGCCAGCTCCAGACCTTATTAAACTGATTGAAAGATTATGTCTTAATCATATGAATATCAAGCACAATCCTTCCTGTTAGGGGTTTAGTATCATACAGTCATAAAATATATGAGAAGAACATAACCCATAACATGCCAACAACATGTTATGGAACAATAGGATTGTACTTTCTCTTTCTTTAGTATTGATACATGTACTTGTATAAATCTTGATTGAAAAGATCAAGGTGGAGACAACAATTCCATGCAATAGTTGGAAACAACCTTTTGTATGGACTAGCAGTGACTTATCATAGACACACTTATGTTGAAATTTTGTATATAACTTTTGGGCTCATTACTGGGTTGCTTGTATAAGAATTAATGAAAACATTTTAGGGCCATGCACTACCAACTTCTGTATTATTTCCTGTCCAGATGTCTGTTGCCTTTTTTAGCTCACCTGGCCTAAAAGGCCATGTGAGCTTTTCTCATCACTTGGCGTCCGTCGTCGTCGTCGTCGTCGTTAACAATTTTTCAAACATCTTCTCCTCTGAAACTACTGAATGGATTTGAATGAAACTTAACATGATTGTTCCTTAGTATATCCTGCACAAAATGTGCGCTTCGATTTTTGATCCGTCAAAAAACATGGCCGCCGTTACTTAAAATAGAACATAGGGGTCAAATGCAGTTTTTGGCTTATATCTCAAAAAACGAAAGCATTAAGAGCAAATCTGACATGGAGTAAAAATGTTCATTAGGTCAATATCTATCAGCCCTGAAATTTTCAGATGAATCAAACATCCAATTGTTGGGTTGCTGCCACTTAATTGGTAATTTTAAGGAAATTTTGCAGTTTTTGGTCATTATCTTGAATATTATTATAGATAAAGATAAACTGTAAACAGCAAATATGATCAGCAAAGTAAGATCTACAAATAAGTCAATTTGACCAAAATTGTCAATTGACCTCTTTAGGAGTTATTGCCCTTTAAAGACTATTTTCACAATTTGTTCATCATGTTGACTTACTTTAAAAAATCTTCTCTTATGAAACTGCTGTATCAATTTCAGCCAAACTTAGGCTAAATGAGTTTCAGAGTTTCAGAGTATCTAGTATAAATTTTATATTTCATTTCCTTGTATGTCAAGAAACATAGCTCCTATGGCTAAAATAGAACATAGGAGAAAATGATTTTTTTTTGCTTTTGAAGAAAATAGGACGATTCAAAGAACATTTAAATAAATTGAAAAGCCAAAATAATCATTGATGAGAGATTAAACCAAAAAAATTCAGGTGAGCGATTCAGGCTCTTGAGAGCCTCTTGTTACTATACCTAATGTTTGCTCTCTGTTAATGATGTTGATATTGAACGTATGGATTATAAATGTGGCTTCTAAATTAGAACCAAAACTTATTTACCAAGATCAGTTAAGCCAGGAAATGTTGGATATATAAAATTGTAGATATGGGCATAATCTATCTGAAAAAAAAGTATAGTCTAGGTTTATTATGAGATGAAAAGTTTCAGATGGCTTGTATCACTTTATTTTACAAAAAAATAACTTTCTTAATTTAGGTCCTATGGTGTAGTACTCTGGGAAATGGTGACATTAGCAGAACTGCCGTATATTGGATTATCCCATGAACAGGTTATAAAATATGTAGGCAGTGGGAGGACAATGGAAAAGCCAGAAGGCTGTCCTGACAGATTGTAAGTATTTATATTTTCCAAACACAAATCAAGATGGTTGACATTTTCACAGAACAAATCAGGATGTGTACAAACATATTTGGATAAGATAAGTAGGACAACAACATGAAGCAAGTATTATAAAAAATTATAACATGTCAGGTAGATGAATGTGAGACAATATTCAAATGAACAGTCCAAAAATTTGCTTATCTACATGTATATTATATAGATATAAGAAGATTTGGTGTAAGTGCCAATGAGACAACTCTCCACCCAAGTCACTATTTGTACAAGTAAACCATTATGTCTTATGTATGTTATTTGATTAATGAAAAATCCAAGTCAGCATTGACTTGGATTACACTTTTGTTTTAAACACATACAATATAAAGAAAATTGTTGGGTTCATTTATAATGGTAACATTTCTACAAATTATAGTTCTAGTTTTTAATGCAAAAAAGGCTTTAAAAAGTAACTATTTAGTTTCTTTTAATTTTTGTTATATTCAGCTTGTTACTTTCTTGTATTAATGTATGCAACAATAGTGAACACATGATCTTGGTCTTGCTTTCATTAAAAACTAAACATTTGTTGACCTATTGATGATGAATGGAGGGTTGTCAGCAATATAAAAGCTGTTGCACAAATATGATATTTAAGACATTGGATGACTAAAGACGTTCAAGTAATGAGTTTGTCTTATTTGTTTTGTAGAATTCAGTTAATGCTTCAGTGTTGGAGATTTAAAGACAAACAAAGACCTACATTTCAAGGAATAATAGAAATTTTAGTGCCTGTATTGGACCGTTCATTTAGGGAAAAGTCGTATTTCTTTAGTGTAGAAAATCATACTGAAGACAATCACGATGTTGATTACCCAGATGAAGATTATCCTGATGATCTATGGGATGATTCAAATAAACCATTTATCGCCGGTGCCGAGGGCGATTCGTCTCATCACAGTCAAAGTCATCATAGCAGTCATGGTTTTGAGGATCAAGATGAACAACTTAAATTTGTTGACTATAATTATCATGGTCAATACGGGACAGAACCGTGTGACTGTATCATGTTAGAGGAAACCGACCATCGGAACCGTAATCATGTGGACAGCAGTTATCGTAATAGTTCGTGCTCAAATCCCAATAGTGCAATAGATACAAGTGATGGGAGTAAAGACAGTAGTACGAGTAAAAGTTCCAACAGTAGTTATCCTATCAATGGAATCAATTTAAATATAGTTAATGGTCATGTGCCGGTTCACATGCGAACAACACCATGCTAGCTATTATTTTGTTGTCATTTGCCAATCAATGTCAAGGCCATATTGGACATCAGACTTATCAAAATGGATGCCATTGGTCAATCTGTTCATGTGATCTCTACACTTTGTTCAAGTGCTTCTTTTTTTGTATGTTCTATTCTGATCTAGCTACGGGATATATTTTTTATGTGGGATGCTGTTTTAGTTGCTCACTCAACAGGAAAAAAAAGGCTTTTTAAAAAGAATTTGTGATTTTATCTGTACTTGATAATTCTTTTGAGCTTTTAGAGGACAGCTTTTAACAAAACAACTCTGTTAAATACCGTCGGATTTCACGATTTTCTTCTCATCTTGTCATTCATACTTATTTATGAATGGAATAGCATTCTAAACATTGTGATTAATGTTCATTGTAACACTTCATCAAATCTGTTATGTATATAGATATATTTATATATATATACATTGTATATTTTGGTTCATTTCTCTCCCTTTCTCCTGATAAGTGCAAGATTTCATTATTCATTATTTCTTAAAAGCATAAAACCATGTTAACGATTGATGATTTTAATGTTTTTAAAAAAAGATCTTTTAATCATGATAACATTGCAAGATTTTTTTTTTATAGAAAAAGGAATAGTTTTAATCAAAAGTTGTCAACCATCCTGAGTTTTGCCCTGAATTTTATCACTTTTTGAAAGTCTTGTTCCATTGAAATTACTGCAAAAAAGATGTGTGTCTCTAGGGTCACACTTCAAAAAATTAAAAAAAGTAATTGTTTATTATTTTGAATTTTTTTAGTGAGTCCTTATTTTGGCAAGAATATTTCAGTTTATATTATCCAGATAAAAAATGATAATTTCTTGAAATTTGATGCTGTGAATAATAAAATCCTAAGCATATGACTCTCTTGTTTAATGCACTGGTTTAATGATTGATTTAAAAAATAAAGAATGGTTGACGTTCAACATACATATATTTTATTCTGTCTTAGTACTCCTTACAGAATTATGACAGTTCATCAGAATATTTTATAACATGACAGTCTTGCATTTTATCATCATATGTATAGATATATTCCTTCTCATTTTACTGCTGTGCTTTGAATGTTACGAAAGGCCAAAAAAACATGAATATTCATAATTTATTTGTTGTGTTTCTGTTGGTGAATGTAGAGAATGACTTGTTGATTTGTTAATATCTGAATTTACCGGTGGATTTTTATATGAATACTATTGATGATGTTAAGATTTGTGAATGATGAAGTTTAAATGTTGGGTACTTTAATCAAATTTGCTATGAGATCATGTAACATACAGAATGAGAAACGATTATGATTTTAAAAATATATATTTGACTTGACTGTGATAAAGAATACTGGACATTTAACAGTCGAGGCATTCATTTTATATTTTGTTTGTTTGATTTATGTTTTTAATTTTTTTTTATCAACAATAATTATGAAATTTCTAGTACATGTAGTAAGACTTACTTACTTTTAACTTGAATATTCAAATTTTTGAAATTGAGATAAAAATTATACTGTTACTGTGATTGGAAAAGATGAATTGAATAGAAAACTTTTTTTAAATCTTTTTTATGATATAAGGACATTAAATATAGGTTGTGTAGGAGTAGAAAGCTAAACATATCCGTTACTATTTTTATCTCTCAGGAATTCCTGACTATTTATACACTTTAATCTAACTGACCAGTATATATAGAAATGATCTGATAATTTCTACTCCTATATTATTTTTGGTTGTGATTTCTTATATCTTAATGAGAAAATAACGATTTTTTATTACTGGTAAATTCTCTTAAAGATTATTCAAAATAATGTGTATTTGCATCTATTTTTACATATTCAATTGTACCCTAAGATTTATATCTTTTTGAAAGTTCATAAATATATAAATCTGACTGTGCGAGACCCTCATGGTTAGTCGAGGTCCTTTTAAACTCCCTAGTTGATTGGTTAGTTCATAAAAATTGTTTCAAAGTTACTTTTGGTTTTATGGAAATCAATTTATCTCTGAAATAGACATTTATACAAAAAAGGATGACAGGATTACCATTAATATTTGACAACACCAATCGGTCAGTAAGATCAAAGGAAAATTTATAAAATACCAGTATTTACATTCTATGTTGTTCTGACAGTTAAGGTATACAAAACCTGTTGGCATTGTTTTAAATACAGGATTATAATAATTATTAGTTTTAAATGAAGTAATGAGGCATTAAAAGCTTGAATCAAACAAACCAAGTTAATGGTTAAAACAGGTACACTTTTGCTTAGAAGAGTAAATTTCTCAAGGAATTGTATGAATCAGGAACAAGATATATTTTAATGATGAGTGTTAATATTTGTTATGTTTGAATTTTTACTTGTTTATTTATTGTTATATTTTTTTATTCGGATGCTGCAGAATAACTGATTTTGTTTGAAACACATCTTCATTATGGAACAGTTTGATATGATTATACTTTTTGTGCAAACATGCGTTTCCTCAAAATTGTTTTACTAATAGTTTACTGATCCATTACCAATTACGTCTCTTGGCAATTTATGCAAGGAAGTGTTGCATATCTATACTGCTTTTATATTCAAACATGTAATTTTATTTCATTTTTGAAAACTTGTGTTTGTTAGGCCAATTTAGGCAATGAAATATGTCTTTTTTAACACATTATTGGAAGATTCGTATTTGGAGACATGAAATGAGCATATTATAAAATCTTTGATTTAAGAAAAGTTACTGTTTTCATACAAAGTAATATCAAAGTTTGCTTTTATTTTAACACAAAATCCTTTGAATGAAAAAAGGTTTTAATTTAAACATTAAAGTTACAGTATAAATTTTAAATTAGATTGTAATGAAAGGGTGTTTCCAAGAAAATCAGTATATTATATTTTGTGGAAATGAATGAAAGTATTGTGTAAAGTGCCAGATGAAAAAAATGTGTAATGGAAGATGTGAGAAGTTTGTAGAGTATTTGCATGTTGTTAAGATGGGGTGAATGAATATAGTTGTCACTGTGTGATGCATGTTGTTAAGATGGGGTGAATGAATATAGTTGTCACTGTGTGATGCATGTTGTTAAGATGGGGTGAATGAATATAGTTGTCACTGTGTGATGCATGTTGTTAAGATGGGGTGAATGAATATATTTGTCACTGAGTGATGAATGTTTAAATGTTTACATCTTCATCATCAGTTTTGTAGCTCTGCCTTTCAAACCAAAGCAAAAAAATAAATGTAAATATAGACTATAGTAAATCTTCTCTTAGTTTGTTTGCCATAGACTGGAAAATCATACAGATTCTCATCGAAAACCTGAAGACTGGACATGTATAAACATCACACCTAGTATACTCCCAACTCTGAGATTGGTAGGTATACTGCATCAGTTTAATTTTCAATTTCTCTCTTATCATGAGTAATAGGCATTTTTATTTCCATATTTAGCATGTGGGTAACTTGCAAGGTTCTCATGTTTGTCGGTTTTCATCTGACATCAACTCATTTCATGGATCAGTGAACAAGGTTATGTTTTCAAGATCAAGTCCATATATCAAGTACTATAAGCAGTAGGTCTTCTATGTTTGGTGTTTGGAATGCTTGTAAGGTGTACATGTCAAACAGGCCAGTGTCATCTGACCTTGACATGATTTTCATGGTTCAGTGGTTAAAGTCAAATTTTTGTGGGTTGTTTTTTTATAACACTGCAATTGGTCAACTATAAGCAGTAGGTCTTCTATGTTTGGTGTTTGGAATGCTTGTAAGGTGTACATGTCAAACAGGCCAGTGTCATCTGACCTTGACATCATTTTCATGGTTCAGTGGTTAAAGTCAAGTTTTTGTGGGTTGTTTTTTTATAACACTGCAATTGGTCAACTATATTTGGTGTATGGAAATATTTTATGATGAACATGTCAGTGTGGCAGGTATAATCTGACCTTGACCTTATTTTCATGGTTCATTGGTCAATGTTTAGTTATCGTGTTTAAGTCTATTTCTTAGAAACTAGCAATAGGTCAACTATATTTGGTGTATTGAATGATTGCCAGGTGGACATGTATTTCCGGTTTGGTTTATCTGGCCTTGACCTCATCTTCTTGGATCATGTTAAGTTTATGTGATATTTGTAGTAAAGCTTTATAATGGCCAGCAAAAAAAGCAAGACATTTCAGGAAGTGTGCTCTTGTCATACAATAACTTCAAAATACTTTGAATAATTTTCATGAAACTTTGTTGAATGGTTTATATCTTTTAAAGGAAATTCCCTTTTGGGTTTTTAGGCGTTAAGCTGCCTTATGCCAGCACCCTAGATTTGTGTTCTTCCTAATGAGTGCTGACAAAAATGCCCTTGTTATTATATAGCAGGCTAATATGTTATTTATAACTAATTGGACACTTTTTTCATTGTTTTAATACTGGCATACAAAAAATATGACCAGAATAACCTTAAACAGTATAATTATAAACCATTGATTAAAATCAATTCATGGGTATTAAATGATGTTGCAAACCTTGTTTGCCTCCAGGACTGTTTCCTTATTCCAAAAATAATCTCATTTCAAATTTCTAATGGAGTTTGCAACAATAACTACTCATTTAAATACATCATAAAATGACATACAGTCATGGTTAAAATTAATATTAATTAACAGTAACTTTCAAAAATAAATTTACGGCTACACATCTCAAGACGATCATCAATCTTAATACATAGTTTTCAAGCAGTGTAAGGGAGGTAATCAAGTAAGAAAACATATATAATAGTGTTCTTTAAATTTTAATAGGATTACCTCCCCTTCACTGCTTTTAAATTGTCTAAATTGTCCTGTAACCAGAAAAACCTTTGTTTTCCCCCTTTTTTGCCCCTAATTGCTTAATGAGTTGAGCAATAGCCATCCCTTTGAAGTATGGAAACTTGTGGTATAATTTCAGAGAGATTTATACACTTAAACACAAGTTATTGTCTGAAAACTACAAAAATGCTTATTTGGGTCCTTTTTTTTACCCCTCACTTATTGAAACCCCCCTTGGAGCAAGAACCCCAAAACTCAATTCCAGCCTTTCCTTTCTAGTAAGAACTCTAGTATAATTTCAGAGAGATCCATACACTTAAACACAAGTTATTGTCTGCTAACTAGAACTAGATGCTCTGCAGGGAGCAGCTTTATACGACCGCAGAGTTCAAACCCAGAACATTGGGGCAAGTATGGACACATCATTCAAGCTTGATACAGCTCTGAATTTGGATTGTGATTAAATAGTTGACACAACACAGGTTTCTGACACATAATGAATGTGGTCTAAGAACTTAAACTTAAAAACTTTAAATTTTAAATTGGACATTACCTATTATGGTCCAATATCCAAAATCTAAATACATGGTTAGATTCAGCATATCAGAGAACCCCAAGAATTCAATTTTTGTTAAAAATCAAACTTAGTTTAATTTCTGACCCTTTGGACCTTAATGTAGACCAATTTGAAAATGGGACCAAAAATTAAGAATCTACATACACAGTTAGATTCCCCATATCCAAGAACCCTAATATTGGGAGAAGACTTTATAAGTTTGATTAACTTGTGTCTCATCCCTTTTGCACATTTACGCAAATAAAATATGTTTAAACTAAAACCCCAATTATTCAATTTTTGATGAATTCAAACAAAGTTTAATTTTGGACCCTTTGGGTCCCTTATTCCTAAACTGTTGGGACCAAAAACTCCCAAATTCAATCCCAACGTTCCTTTTATGGTCATAAACCTTGTGTTTAAATTTCATAGATTTCTTTTTACTTATACTTAAGTTATGGTGCGAAAAAACCAAGAAAAATGCTTATATGGCCCCTAATTCCTAAACTGTTGGGACGTCAACTCCCAAAATCAATCCTAAACTTCCTTTTGTGTTCATAAACCTTGTGTTTAAATTTCATTGATTTCTATTAACTTATACTAAAGTTATTGTGCGAAAACCAAGAATAATGCTTATTTGGGCCCTTTTTTGGCCCCCAATTCCTAAACTGTTGGGACGTCAACTCCCAAAATTAATCCCAACCTTCCTTTTGTGTTCATAAACCTTGTGTTTAAATTTCATAGAATTCTATTTACTTAAACTAGAGTTATAGTGCGAAAACCAAGAAAATGCTTATTTGGGCCCTTTTCGGCCCCTAATTCCCAAACTGTTGGGACCAAAACTTTCAAAATCAATCCAAACCTTCCTACGGTCATAAACCTTGTGTTTAAATTTCATAGATTTCTATTCACTTATACTAAAGTTATAGTGCGTAAACCAAAAATTCTTGTTTTTTGCACCTTTTTGGCCCTTAATTCCTAGAATGTTTGCCCCATAACCCTGAAAATAAATCCCAACCTTCTTCCAAATGGTATTGAACATTGTGGTACAATTTCAGAGCAATTGAAATACTGATACACAACTTATTGTCCTGAAACTAGACAAATGCTTGATTTGGGACCCTTTGGGCCCCTAATTCCTAAACCATTAGGACCATAACCCCCAAAATCAATCCCAAGCTTCCTTTTGTGGTTATAAACATTGTGTTAAAATTTTATTGATTTCTATTTACTTATACTAAAGTTGTTATCTAGAAACCATCCATCTTCGAACAATGCTGACGCTGACGACGACAACGGGATACCAATATACGACCAAAATTAAAAATGTTTGCGATTGTATAAACACTGACAATCCTAGTCGATCAAGATTGGAGTTTAACACCTGCCATGTACCCGACTCTTAACTCATAACATCAGTGTTGACAGGCTAGCTATACAGATTTTGAACTAATTAGACACTTCTGGCAATTCAGACGAAGACATTATAATTTATTATGTATACCTGCACATGAAGATTGTTTATAATCGCAATACTGAAATTACTGCGGTTTATCATCTTGATCAACAGGTGGTCTTGTAGTTACTGAGACATTACTGCCACTTATCAATA
This sequence comes from Mytilus edulis, assembly GCF_963676685.1. Classification (NCBI taxonomy): domain Eukaryota; kingdom Metazoa; phylum Mollusca; class Bivalvia; order Mytilida; family Mytilidae; genus Mytilus; species Mytilus edulis. The sequence goes on from NC_092347.1 coordinate 4,633,206, forward strand.
AAACAAGATAAATCAGTGAGCAGAATGTGTTGTCCCTCCCCCACAATTTTTCTGTTCTTTACATTCGATAAATGGGGGACGTGTCCCATTGTGTCCATGGGACACAGATGATGCCTCCACTTGCTTTATCATTATAAAGGGAAACTGTGGATTCATTATTACCAATTATTGTGAGTATTGTTTACCATAGATTCAATTTCAACGAAATTACACATTTTCTTTAGGTTTGACATTGAGAGATTGGCAAATCAATTAAAATCACTTAAACAAGAAAATGCAGGTTTTCCTCAAACCACAAAAATTGATACCCATGAAAATAAATGAATCCACAGTATACCTCAAGAACTGTAAAAACACTTTCAAAATTTGTACTTTTTCTGAATGTTATGGTATTAAGCTTTGTGCATAAGTTTCATAACATTTGGTGGAGGCAAACTTAAGTTGGAGAACAGAAACAAGAATGTGTCCACAGTACGGATGCCCCATTCGCACTATTATTTTTTATGTTCAATTGACCGTGAAATTGGGGTCGAAAATCTAATTTGGTATTACAATTAGAAAGATCATATCATAAGGAACATGTGTACTAAGTTTGAAGTTGATTGGACTCCAACTTCATCAAAAACTAGACTGACCAAAAACTTTAACCTGAAGCGGGATGGACAGACTAAAGGACGAACAGACCAGAAAACATGATAATGCTCCTCTACTATCGTAGGTGGGACATAAAAAGAAGCATCAAACAAAGCACATTAACAGATCTTTTCTTATCTCTTCATCAAAAACTACCTTGACCAAAAACTTTAACCTGAAACTTGCACTATCATTATCCATGTTCAGTGGACTGTGAAATTGGTGTTAAAAATCTAATTTGGTATTAATATTAGAAAGATCAAAATCATAAGGAACATGTGTACTAAGTTTGAAGTTGATTGGACTCAACTTCATCAAAAACTACCTTGACCAAAAACTTTAACCTGAAGCGGGACGAACAGACTAACGAACGAACTGACGGACGCACAGACCAGAAAACATAATGCCCCTCTACCATTGTAGGTGGGCATAAAAACCAATTTTGGAACATACAGATGGACAAGGGTAAAAATAGCAAATCTTTGACACATTCTTGTCTTATTCTATTATTAAGCTGATTTAAAATGATGGCAACAGTTCACACGGGCCGTTTAAGCATTACTGTAAACCAACTAATTTTCGCAAGCAATTCATTTTTGCGTTTTGAGAGTGAATGAATAAATAACGCGAAAATTGATCACCGCAAATATGTAAAAAAAGGATCTTTTATTTTTAAACTGCATCAAGTTGGTTAAAAAATAAAGAAATTTTATTGTTGTGTAGTGGACTAGAATAGGCTAAACAGGAAATAAAATATCTGCGAAAATTAAGTTGGTTTACAGTAACTTAATTCCAACACAATACTGGTAGGTAAGATAAAGTGGAAAATATCAATTCCTGGAATATTCAAAAAACAACAACATACTATTTTGATTTTATTTTCATTCTTGTCTTAATATGCAACATTACAAAACATCATACAAACATACATCAGATTCCCTTGATAAGGTGATATTGTAACAACTTCATGTTCACATGTTTCAATTGCCATCACAATTTACAAAGCAGTTCTAATTTAAAAAGAAATTCACTTATATTCAATCATTCTTTTTCTACGTATTCAAATAACAATAAGCCAAACATGATATTTGTTATTTTTTTCAATATTTAGGCCTTCAAAATAAAAATTAAAAGAATGCATCATACCTAAAACATTTTCACAGAAGTCAATGATTTCAACAATAAAATGCAAGCGTATGATAAAGATATTTTTATGGAAGCAGGAGGGAAAGTATAGTTTTAATAGTAAAGCATTATAAGAAAAATGGTTGAATTTAAAATATTTTTATGCTTTTGCTGGTTTTGAAGGATGAAAAACACAATAAACAGCTGCGCCATGAGCGCATGATACGCCCGACGTCTTGTGTGGAAGTTTTATGCAATAATCATAAATAGTTTCTGAGAAAGTTTTAAGCAATAACCATATATTGTTTTTGAGACACAGCGGGGACATGTGAAATCCCTAACCCTGTTTTTTTTTACAAAAAACTAAATTTCACTAAAATAAAATTTTGAATCAAAACCAAAAAGTATACAGATCTTTAGATTAATATAACAAAGAAGTGTGTAAAGTTTTAAGCAATAATAAAAAAATATTTTTGAGATACGGCGCGACATGTAAAAAAAAACCTCCCCTGTTTAACAAAATACTCAATAACTCCAAAATAAAGTTTTGAATCATCACCAAAAAGTATACAGATCTTTAGATTAATATAAAAAAGAAGTGTGTAAAGTTTTAAGCAATAATCACAAATGGTTTTTGAGATACGGCACAACATGTTAAAAGACCCTCCCCCTTTTTTACAAAATACTCAATAACTCAAAAATGAAATTTTGAATCATCACCAAAAAGTATACAGATCTTCAGATTAATATAACAAAGACATGTGTAAAGTTTTAAGCAATAATCATAAATCGTTTTTGAGATATGGTGCGACATGTAAAAAAACCCTCCCCCTTTTTTACAAAATACTCAATAACTCAAAACTAAAATTTTGAATCATCACCAAAAAGTATACAGATATTAAGATTAATATAACTAAGAAGTGTTTAAAGTTTTAAGCCATAATTAAGAATCGTTTTTGAGATACGGTGCGACATGTGATAAAAACACACCCCTGTTTTAGTTACAAAGTGCCGTAACTCAAAAAGTTTTAATCTTATTTTCACCAAAAAGTATACAGATCATTTGACCATCATAAGAAACAACTATGTTAAGTTTCATGAAATTTGGATAAGTCGTTCTCAAGTTACGGTGCGACATGTTTACGCCGGACAGACAGACGGACAGACGGACGGACAGACAGACGGACAGACGGACGGACACCGGACATTTGTATACCATAATACGTCCCGTCAAAATTTTGACGGGCGTATAAAAATTCATATCACCTAGCATTACAAATGTTTCTTCTTGAAAAATGTCATATTAAATTTTGGTTATTGAAATTGCAGATTATGAATTGACAGATTTCACAGTTAGTTAAATGCTACGTCAAATGAAAGCATTCCTTTTACAACTCTAGTTTCAATTTGGTGTGCAAACTTCAATTTGAACCCAGTTTTTAGAACAGAAATATAGAGGAATACAAGCAACAAGACAATACAACTTTACCAAAAGAAATAAGCTCAAGTTACTGGTCAAGTTTAGGCAGTGAAAACAAAGAGGACCTTTTTATTCAGGTTTATTTTACTGCCAAATCGCATATCAGCTCAATTTTGAGTTATATCTATAAAATATATTAAGAAGCAGTTATATCAGCAAATAAAAAAAGACACTTATCAAATTAAAAAACAATATTAATGGAACATAAGTACTGTCTAACATTGATTTTAAATTCCAAAACTGACCAGACTTTTATCTTTTGAAATGAATTTGGAGATGAAAAAACATCCTGAAAATAGTCATCATAAATCAAGTAGAAAGAAATACTGTTAAACACATCAAATCAGATTAAAACATAAAATGACAAAAACACAAAACAAATTTCAGTTTGACTTAAACACCCCTCAATTGATATTACTTTTATAAATTCACAAACACACTGTTCACCTTTGTTTCAAATAATTTTGTGTCAAAATAAGTGTTATAAATATGTAACAAAAGACAAACAATGGGAGACAACTCTTGTGGAAAAATGTATCAAATTTAAAATCAACTTTCTCTAAGAATAAATGATTCAGAAGTAGACAGCAAGATTTCATATAATTATACATTTATTTATTTTTATGTTAGGGTTCAAAACAAGATATACATATCATATGGAAAGGTAAACTTATCACATTTAACTAAAATAATTTCTTCTGAATAGTTTTCAGCACTGCAGACTGCAATGACTATAAACCATAAATTTTTCTTTGATATAACACTTTATATTTAAACTATATAAAGTTTTACATTTCTATCTGTTTCAAGCCTTGTACCAATCAATTTTGATTTTGATGAAAAACTTTATGTTTGTTCAATAATAATCTCTTAATCTCTTCTTTACATGAAAAATCCATGAAGTTTTGCATTTTTTAAAGCTAAACATTTGTGTATAAAAAGCACTTCTAAAAGAACATAAATAATGAAAAACAAATCTAACAAAACCTAAAATGATTCCCTAGCAACCAAACACAATACAAATCTTATTTCTAATTGGCAAGATTATTTTATTCATTATTTTTCCACAATTTTTTGTTTCATAAAATTTACTTTTGAATTGTTCTTCCATACAATAATAATAAGGTTTATCAAACTAGATAAATATACTTTGTTTCTGACCTTTCACTATCACTATAAAGCTATAGACATTTTAAAAGAAAAGCTTCTTGAACATAAACATTTGTACCATTAAATTTAATCTTAAAAAAACTAAGTAAGCAAAAAAGTACAGTACAATTGTCACACCTATGAAAAAATGCTGTTTTTAAATAATCTATGTGAAACTTTGATCTATAAGATCAATCAATAAATACCAACATGGGATATAAGTACAGGATGATGTTATCAAACATTCAAACATACATACACACATGTACTTCAAGCTAACATTTCCTTCAGAAAAGGGAAATAAATGCACAACAAAATCTCTTTCCTACTGCTCAGCAGTAACTCTCTTCCTTGAGTTAGCCCTTTGTATGTATTTTGTATCTAATCAAACAACAAACCTAACAAAAAAACACACAAAAAGTCAGAATGTAATTTGCATCATCAATAAATCCTTCTTTACTATGCTGACAGAAGAAAAAAGATTTTGTTTGACTAAAAAATATAAAAAGCCTTTCATGTCGATATAAACATACAACATTATTAATTTATAATAATAATATTTTACACAATAAAATATCAAAAACCTAACATTTCACAGTTTAAAAGTCCTGATACTCCCAAGATTCTTTTTCATAACCTTCTCGTACATGGTCTAGTAAAACATTACGTCTACTTTCACAGTATCTAAAAAGATAGAATGCATTCAATGATAGACATATAAAATACATTAAATATATTTCTTATAATTAATACTCCCAATACTCCCAAGATTCTTTTTCATAACCTTCTCGTACATGGTCCTGTAATACATTACGTCTACTTTCACAGTATCTAAAAAGATAATAGTAGACATTAAAAATATTCGATGATGAAGTCTGGAGAATCATTGTTAGCAAGTAATTAGGTTCCAGAAAGTTATTAGGTTCCAGAAAGTAATTAGGTTCCAGAAAGGTAAATCCACACTAACTGTGTTATTAAGTAAATATGGGGCTGCTTGCCCTATGGCAGATTTACATCTAGCAGCTAATATGGTATGTATACTGTAAATTCTGAAATTTTTGTGATGTTTAATTATTGCAAAAATTGTGACTGAATAGATGATGCAAAATAAAAAAAAAACTCGCAAAGTTGATTTCACATTATTTGTCTGCAATATTTTAATACTCTAATGGCAATAATTAATCTCACATTTTTGTACTTTCACAATAGTGGAACACAATAGTGGAACACAATAATACCTGAATTTACAGTATTTAGATTGATATCATGTAAATGAGTTAGACTATTCTATACTCTGTACTTCACCAATATGTTCAGTCAGATTTATATACATAATATATATTATTCAGAAGGAAGACATGTCACTCTTACTAGATTAAATGTTGTCTTCTTGGCTTAGAAGCAGCAAAGGAGAAGGTTCAGTAAGACCCCTTTTTGGCCCCAAAATATAGCAGTTTTAGAAAATTGTGAAAATGTAATCTTTAAGCTATATTTTGGAAAGTAAAATGCTTCTGCTACATAAATATGAGCTGTTTTTGACAATATAATGCACAAATATTGCGTACTAGCATTATAAAGTCATGCTAAATTACTGAAATCTTCAAAATTTTAGCATTTTGGTTAAATTTTAGACGGTTTCTGTTTAAAATGAAAGTGGCCGCATTCGTGTTCATTCATAATAGTGAAATGTAAGTTGTATTTGATGATAATACAAAACATATATAAAGGTTGAGGATGAACACAGATGCGGCGACCATCAAGACCGGCCAACTATACTCTCGGTAAATCTTTTTTACGTGGGTGAAATTTTCATTGAGGAGTCGCACGTTAGATGCGGGCGAGCTACTGCGGGTCTCACGACCATCGAGACCGGCCAACTATACCCTCGGAAAATTTTTTTACGTGGGAGAAATTTTTCATCAAGGAGAACATGTTAGACGAGGGCTAGCTATTGCGGGTCTCTCGACCATCGAGACTGGCCAACTATACTCTAGGTAAAAAAAATTTATGTGGGAGAAATTTCACTTTCATTTTTGACAAAAACCATCTGAAAAGTGACGTTTTTTGGCATATTTGATAGATTTTTCATATTTAAGCTTGAATCAGAGCATTTTTAATGACTAAATCAGTTAAAATCTTTCACATAAACTAATCGAATGAATTGAAATAGACACTTAAGTGTTTAAAAAGTGTCCAAAATTTTTCGTTAGATGAACCTGAAATTTGAGGCCAAAATCAGCCCTTACCCGACCTACTCCTTTCAATTTTAAAGTTTCTGATCTGTCCAAACCAGGTTTCAAACTAATAATCCTCCACACTTGAGGCATGTTCACACCATCAAGAGAGTAAAACAAATACCAGATTTTACTGACTTATAAAACATACATCATCAACATTTTGTTGTCATTAAATCTTACACTGATATTTTGTTGGCTTACCTATATTTATCCTGAACTTTCTGTTTAATGTCATTTAACATATCGGAAGTAATATCTCTTTCTAGATATTCGGATAATTGTTCTGTAGCATTTTCTAAATCTTTCTGGTTGTCCTGGAAACAAAACAATAAAACTCAATATTTTCTCTTTGATTTCTTGTTTATAAAGGAGAAGTGTAATTTCAGGAATCTATTTTGAATTTTCCATTTCATTTTATTAATTTTCTACAAATAAACAGTTCAATGATAGTTTCAAGGTGAAATACTAATAAATATTGAAAGACCAGCAAACCTAATGTATTGTTACTGTTTAGGGTATAAGCTGTAGGTTTGTACATACGACTGTTTCAGGCTACTCAGTAAACACTCTATTCTATTTGCGCATTCGTCGTTTATATAAAAATTACGGTTTTTATGCAAACCAGTCTAAATTGAAAACTACGTTCAAACCTATGATTGCGTTGGATAAAAACCACAATTTTTATACGTGTGCATGTAAAACAAATTTTGTTGTAGAAGGGTCTAAATACAGCACAAACAACATTTTCCAAAAGACCAAAAAAGTGAAGAAGTATATTAAAACAAAACACATTTGACTAACAGGTCGAACAACTGATGTTCTTTAACCCTACTGACTGCCATTGGCGATTGCCAAATAAAATTGATCACAAGATGTAACAAAATGGATCTTAATATAAATTTAATACTAAACAGAAAACAGTTAACTTGTGGCCCCGATGTTAAGCCTCAAATATAAGGTGTTAATATCTTTTTGTACACCAGATCCGGATTTCGACAATAAATGTCTCTTTAGTGATGTTAGGGATCGAAACAGTATTTGGAAGGCCATATAATATGTACCCTCATTTTTAGATAGACTCTTGAATTTTAAGAGTCAATATAGGATGAACGGATCATATAAACCGGAAGGAAAATATGATACAAGCCCAAATGCAAAAATATAAACAAGTCTAAATTGAAAACTACGTTCAAACCTATGATTGCGTTGGATAAAAACTGCAATTTTTATACGTGTGCATGTAAAACAAATTTCGTTGTAGAAGGGTCTAAAAATATATATATATACTAGTATCCATAAATTATTCCATTAGTTTTCTTGTATGAATTGTTTTACATTTGTCATTTCGGTGTCTTTTATATCTAAATATGCTGTATGGGCTTTGCTCATTGTAAAATGTCAAATAGGGACCTATAGTTGTTAACCCTTAGACTGCTGCATTGATTTCTATTGTACTTTTGTGTAATGCTGAGTAAAATTTTAATCACTGATGAAATAAACATGTTCACTTACAATTGCTGTATCTTTGTAAATATTGAATATTCATCAATAAAAGTTATATAAAAAAGTATTGTTAGATTCTGTATTTCTAATTTATTCTATTTTTGTGTGAGTCTCTGGTCATGTTTTACCTGTACAGGTGCGAAAATAGGTAAACAAAGGTAAACTTATTTTTTCATGTTTTATTAAACGATCCATCAATGTAAAAGTATTCATGACTTCAGAATTGAACCAATATAGTTTAAAATCTCTTTTAAGAACTAAGTTCCATTGTGATTATCAAAAAATAAAAGTTTCTTCTCAGACCAACGGCCTTTTTTATGCAAATATTTTCCGGTATTTTCCTCCAACTTTCACTGCGCCGACTTTTACTTCCATGTACAAATATATTTACACGACAAGTTCATTTTTAAAGCTTTCATCAATATATAATCTTGACAAACTTAAAGTTCGGGTCTATCGATGTTAGTCAATATTGATTCACATTTGAAAGGCGAAATGATAAACATCGCAAATCCTGTTTCATGTCATCCATTTTGAACAATGTCTGGGAATCCCCGTAATTCTCGCTTTAAAAGTCTTCTGTTTGCAGTTTTGATAGAATACTTCCATTTCTGTCTATTATATCTTCGGTTCTCGTCCAAATCCTTTTAATCGTCCGCCGCTGTTAAATCGTTATCATTGAAATACTTCTGAACGTGTTGGCCATTTCTCCAAACAATGACCGCCATTTTGTCACTTTTTTCATCAAAAATTTTCACTTTCGGTTTATCGCTTATACCTGATTAAAAGTCAAGAGACACTCGAAAGAACGCAGATTTTAAGCCAATCAGAATCCATACAAGTCGAAACTGCCGCAATCTCATGAATATTGACTCCGCCCATTCCATGGTAACTGTGTAAACAAACGAGTACGGAAAACGACTATAGTCGCGAGTAGCAGTAGCGGACTGTCTTATCGGAAAGACAATAGTCGCGCGTAGCAGTCTAAGGGTTAATTTCTGTTTCATTTGGTCTCTTGTGGAGAGTTGTCTCATTGACAATTATACCACTTCTTCTTATTCCTATGTACAAGGCCTGATTTATACATTTCCTTCAGCTTTGTATAACTTACCTCAAATATAATTGACTGATTGTTCTTTTTCAAATAGAAAGCAAAGACATATGTGTACATAAGAGTCTGTCTACATTGACACAACACATCTACAGCTTTTTTTAAGAATTGTACTTCAATCCATGACATGTGTTGCTGCATCTCTTCCATCTTTAATTTCACAGAGGCATATAGCTAAAACAAAATATTATTAATTTATCATTATGTCAAGTTGTAGTATTTATTGGCTGCACACTTCACTATCATTGACATTGCACTATACTGTTTAGCTCACACTATCAATTCTTTCAGAAGTACGGTCAGCAGTTGATGATTTGAGTTTCAAAAATCAAGATTTCACAGTCAAATAAAACAAAGATGGTTACAATTATTTCTTGAACTGTTTTTTTTTATAGAGCCTTCAAATATCAATGTTATAACAGAAACATGTGATGCAAAAATTTCAACAAACATTTTTTGTAGGATTTTTTGTGAAAAGAACTACTGTTTTAATACATGTCCACATTTAAGAACATTTCACAATCTTTCTCGTCTTTTCCTTAATATAAGAAATAAAACCATTTACTCCCTTTCTTATTAAGAAATGAGACAGTTGAGATTTTGCCACTCAACTATATGGAAATGGTTCATAACTGTTTACATAAGTTAGTGAGAATCTTACCTTGTTTTCAAACTTTAAACTTTGCATGTGGTTCATGTACCGGTTACAGTAGAACAGATATCTTTGTAACATTGCTCTAGAGACCTGTAATTGATAATAATTGTCTTCTAATACATACATACGTAAGACAGTCACAAGTAAAAGCAGTTATATTGAGAGTTTTTTATGGGAAAGTGGATGATTATAGTATGGTTGTCAATAGTAATTTTTTTAATTTGGAATGTTCAGTGAAATAGTATAAATATAAATCTGCTGATACCACATCAACTGCAGCATTTAAGGAATGAACTTTATTCTATTCTTGTCCAATGTCTTTTTTTATAATGAATCATCTACCCTACCAGACTACCATGATTTGGTTGACAGTTTTGAGATATCCTAGCCATAGCTGACCAGTTCTTCACTCTATTGTGGCACCAATGAATAAGACTTGTTAACAACAAAATTATTGCCATTAGCAACCTGATGGGTGCCACCAGTGGAGCAGGAGCTGCTAACCATCCTAGATTTTAGGTGAAGGTAATGTTGTTCAATCCTAGATTTTAGGTGAAGTTGATGTTGTTCAATCCTAGATTTTAGGTGAAGTTGATGTTGTTCAATCCTTAGTTTTGTATGTAGTGTTTTGTGGACTGTTATTTGTATTTTTTCATTTTTCTTTTGGCCATAGTGTTGTCTAATTTCATATTGCCTCTTAGTATCTTCTCTCTTTCTTCCTACTTAGGTATTATAATCAAGATTTTAGCGTCATTTCTTATGCCCCCAATGGTCATCTAAATAAGAGAGGCTCAATATTTCAGAAACCATTTGATAGCAACTGTATGGTTTCATTAGTTTCCAGAATCACTTTTAAATAACATACATAAAACAAGATCCTATAAATGCATCATAAATTGAATGTAAACAGCCATACCATTGGCATGCTAAGATTTTACTTTGATTTCAGAGGACAATTTACCTCCTGGTTATCTCTAGCTTTCTTAGCCTCATCTTCATCATATCTGTTACAATTATACCTGCAATACAGTAATGTCAGTATTTTTATGAAAGTTTCAAAGTGTAAGAAAATTTACTCAAAGTTATGTTTGAATAAAGACTTACTCAACTTTTGAACAATAAAAGTATTCATTGTTAAAGTATTTTGTTCCAGGTTGTAGTTGTATTTTTGACAATGTTTAACATACATGTAGCATATTTATTTTGTGTCATAGATAAAATTTATTTTTTCAGTGTATGTTTACTTGTTTTGTTAAAGTTCTTTTTGTGTTAAGGCATTTCAAAAGATTATGATATCACAAGGACTCAAACCCGCCTTCTTTCTAAACCTCCTTACCATTATGACCCATGTGGTTCCCAGGGACCTAAACACACCCAACAGAAGTCTGCTTTACAATTCTAAAAGTCCTAACCATGATGACCCATGGACCTAAACACACCCAACAGAAGTCTGCTTTACAATTCTAAAAGTACTAACCATGATGACCCATTTGGTTCCCATGGACCTAAACACATCCAACAGAAGTCTGCTTTACAATTCTAAAAGTACAAACCATGATGACCCATTTGGTTCCCATGGACCTAAACACACCCAACAAAAGTCTGCTTTACAATTCTAAAAGTTCTTACCATGATGACCCATGTGGTTCCCATGGACCTAAACACACCCAACAGAAGTCTGCTTTACAATTCTAAAAGTCCTAACCATGATGACCCATGGACCTAAACACACCCAACAGAAGTCTGCTTTACAATTCTAAAAGTACTAACCATGATGACCCATTTGGTTCCCATGGACCTAAACACATCCAACAGAAGTCTGCTTTACAATTCTAAAAGTACAAACCATGATGACCCATTTGGTTCCCATGGACCTAAACACACCCAACAGAAGTCTGCTTTATAATTCTAAAAGTACTAACTATGATGACCCATTTGGTTCCCATGGACCTAAACACACCCAACAAAAGTCTGCTTTACAATTCTAAAAGTTCTTACCATGATGACCCATGTGGTTCCCATGGACCTAAACACATCCAACAGAAGTCTACTTTACAATTCTAAAAGTACTAACCATGATGACCCATGTGGTTGCCATGGACCTAAACACACCCAACAAAAGTCTGCTTTACAATTCTAAAAGTTCTTACCATGATGACCCATGTGGTTCCCATGGACCTAAACACACCAACAGAAGTCTGCTTTATAATTCTAAAAGTACTAACCATGATGACCCATTTGGTTCCCAGGGACCTAAACACATCCAACAGAAGTCTACTTTACAATTCTAAAAGTACTAACCATGATGACCCATGTGGTTCCCATGGACCTAAACACACCCAACAAAAGTCTGCTTTACAATTCTAAAAGTTCTTACCATGATGACCCATGTGGTTCCCATGGTCCTAAACACACCCAACAGAAGTCTGCTTTACAATTCTGGTTTTTACAGATCATGTGGTTACAGCCTCCATCTTTCTCTATTGTCACTCGACATTTTGGACATTCCTGCCAAGGAAATAATAAAACTATATTACATTCTATTACAGATTACAGTTAAACTATTACTTGTTTCAAAGTTAACCATAAAATTAAGTTTTCTGTTTAATAGTTTGTAGTTCTGGTATTAAATATGTAAAAACTTACTGTATTTCAGGTTTTTTGTGTCAGCTTAAAAAGAGACGGACTTAGTATTGATGGTTTCTTAGTATTAAATATGAGAGTCTCATGTACAAACACAACATATGGTTCTTCAAACTGCTTTGAATATAAGTTGCATGATTGAATACATATACGAAGCAGCAATATAAAGATTTGTGTACCAAATTATAAATGAAACAAAAAGTTTCAAAATTTTGATTTAAATATTTTGACCTCGAGATTTGGGTTAATATATGTGGCAGATTTTACAATAAGAAGGAATTATTGTTTTTTGTATCCATCAAAAAAGCAATTGCTGAAACTGTGAAACAGACTGTGTAATGGAGTAATGCATTATGTTATTGAATAAAATGTGTCTTTCTGAGTAAATAAAAATAAAAATTACTCTGTGTTTGTGTTTTATGTTAGAATTAGAGGGTTTTCAATTTCAAAATATTGGACATGGAATAGACATCATGACCTACTTTACTGACATCCAGCTTATTTGGAGTGGAATTTTGAAGTATTATTTATAAGTGGAGCCTAATAACATGGACTTATATTTTAATAAAAAGTCTTCTTTTGTGTTTTAATCATAACTTTTAGGCAGATTTTTATTGGTAAAGGCTAAAAAAGGTAATTTAATAATATTGTTGCTAACGTCACGTCTTTTCCGTCCATTGTGGTATGTCACGATCGCAATTTTCTTGTTAGTTCTCAGACAGCCCATTGTAGTTATTTTTATCCCGGGTTTTATAAATAATTGAAAATAGCAATCATATTAAATTTGGATGACGTAAGGGGGTCAAAGGACTTGAGGAATCAATATCATTGGCTGTTTTATTTTTTGCGAACGTTACTGTTCGAGGTTTCCGTCCAAATCAGTGTCACGTGAGCAACATATATTTATATCTGTAACTCTCCTGTATAGGAGTTACGATATCGCCCTTTGCAGAAATAGATTCGGAGTCAGTTCCTTCACATGATGGGGAAGCAAAGAAGGTAAGTTGTATGTAATATCGTTACAAGAGGACCTTAAATGTATTCCGTCCATCAAAAAGACGTTCGCAACAAAACATAATGTCATGATAGTATATGTTGCTAATGTTACTATTACGAATTGGTTTCTTGTGTATTCATTTGATATAAAGTACACCTGCAAATGACATTCTGTATATTTAGAAATTCTAAACCAGACTGTACAATTTTATTACTCCAGGCATATTTTAAACATCACTGTGTGCATACATTTTAACTTTTAAAGATGTTGTTGCTCATGTGACATGTCCAAATGTCGCTAACGTTACTAATTTTTTGGTTTCTTGTGTATTCATTTGATATAAAGTACACCTGCAAATGACATTCTGTATATTTAGAAATTCTAAACCAGACTGTACAATTTTATTACTCCAGGCATATATTAAACATCACTGTGTGCATACATTTTAACTTTTAAAGATGTTGTTGCTCATGTGACATGTCCAAATGTCGCTAACGTTACTCATTTTTGTCTCCGTCACATTAGCAACATGAAAGTAGGAGACAGAACACAATACTGTAAAATCTGCCACGTACCTTGGTATTGGCAGCTATCCAGTTAGAAGTTTCACTGTCATCATCACACTTCTTTATCCATTTTCTTAACCATTTACATTTTACTGGGTCATGCCAATTTTCTCCACATGCAAAGCTATATAACAGATAAACAAATTCTGTTAATTTTATGTTTGTATGAAAACCATATGTGTTACTATCCTTTGACAATCAAATTTAAATTGACTCTTATTTCCCTTATTTGTTCACTAAAAAAATGTTTTGCAATTTCAACCACCTACTGTAACAGCTACAGATCAGGGTTGGTCTGTTGTGCATTTTGCTTTCATCTTGCATGAATTTGGGTTGAGGAGTCTGGTATGGTGCATTGATTAATATCTGTCTACTCATGCATATATTAGTACATGTTATGTGAATTGTGATAGAAACAAATAAAAATGCCTACAAAATCATACAGAATATTTTCTATTACACAAATGTAGTTTTAATGGTTTCCACAATTTAATCGAAAACAACACCTTTCAATGATTTCAAAAACATGTGCAAACACAGCTTATGTAATAGATCTGAGACATTTATTCTTACCAAAATATATGGCCGCAGGCGCAGGTTACTGGCTTGGCATCGTGGAAAATAACTTTTACTACATGCCCACAGTCTGGGGCTGGACACCATCGTAATAACTTGTTACACTGAAATATAAACACATTCAATTTTTATCTAATATTCATAAAAACACATTCAATATTTATTTGATATTCACAGAATATCCTAGTGTGAAAGTTAAAATGGAATGATGTTTTTTCATATACAAAAATGGCTTGTTAATGTGTTTTAAAATAAGGTAAACTCTTCATATGACTTTGAAATAAATAAGTTGATAACAATAAATATTAAAAGCTGCAAATTTTGTTCAATGTCAAACATCATAGTAATTCTACTTGATGTTCATACTTTGTATGCCTGATTTCTTTAACATGCATAATTAATTGATTGATTTTAAGTATAATACACCACTTTTGACACTCTTGGCTACATGTATATATATATATCATTGTATTATGGCTGCCAGAATAAATTATAAAGGAAGCCAAACTCAGCTGGCAATTCTCGTCATTTTAGATAGTAGAAAGCACCTTTCCACAAGATTGGTTGGAACTTACATTTTTGAAAACTTACATTTATAGCTATAAATTAGACAAAAACAGAATGCCAATAATATTTTACGGTGATAATCTTACCTCTACAAAACTATTGGTTATTAATTGCTGGTATTTTAATCTAGTTCTTGGATCAGTTATTAATTTCCTGCAAGCATAAATCATTTCATTTTAAACCATATGACATATGACCTGTAATTTTCCATCTTAACTAAAATTAGGATTGAAACAGTATAATAAATATCTTTTTGATTCCTACATTTCTAGATTTAGGAGTACATTTGTAGATTATTATGATACAATGGTAACAGTTTGGCAGATTTCAATAATGAGTGGTTCAATCAGATCTTTCACTTAGATCTTCAAATGTGTCCTTTTTGTGAGTTCTAAGACATAATAAATAGGTCATGTTAAGTGACATTTCAGCATTCAATCAAATTTTCTTTACAAAAGTTTTAGTATTTTTACTATAGATCATCAAAAACATTTTGGGTAATCTGTGAGATACCTCTGCTTAATGTTTGAAATTAACCTTAACAATATCCTGACATGATTCTAACTTCATGCATAATCTAGGTGTTCCTTTGTTTGAAGCCTGTTGTGTACACCTTGGCAATAGATATCCCTTTTCAGCAATTTGGAAGTCACAAGACAGGAAAGCAATTCTTTGTCCTTATCGTCCGGCAGTAGCAGGAGTCCTTTATAGTCAATGATAATGATAACAGATGATGCTGATAGCTTTTATTAACCTTGAATTGTGTGTATACAGAGAATACTTACATAACTGTATCATCATCTACTAGAATATCACAACCATACGCAGCACATGATATTTGTTGTCCCTGACCTTCTTCTACAATCTTAGATGTTAAATAATCTGTCCAGCATTCACTACAAAATTTATGGCCACATTCTAATCCTGCCATATCCTACAATATAAATAAAAAGTTAGTGGTCATGGTACATTGTAGTCTGCTGGAATTACACACCAAGCTTTGAAAACTATCTCCTTGTTCGGTACAATTAAACACTCTTTCACTCATCATTTGATGGAAAAGTAAATTATATGACACAAGAAGGTAGAGCATGTCAAAGATTTGCCACTATTCATTTACTACATGTATGTAACTTACGTCACAAATGTTACTTATTATTTGCACAAAGCCTTTGTATATGTAATGTTGCCTTGTGCACAACTAATCATAAAATGATTATTTATTGTAGGAAAACAAGCCCCATTTATCATTTAAGGTATCAGAAAACTGGTATTAGGAATGATGTGTCTAACAGATTTGAAAAGCACATACAATTTACAACTCTATACTGTTGAGCTGCTGGCCCATTTTAAGGACATTCTGTTTAGTTCTACAGAGAATAAAAAGGGACAGGAAAATTTACTTTTAACATGATGAAAAATCATAAGCAATTGCAAACAAGAAGTAGGTAGGTAACTGTCAGATGCATAAAGTTCTCATACTTTCCATCTGATGACTGTCAAGCTGCTGACCAAATATAAAGTCATTGGGTTAGATAGTTCAGAAAGTTGTTAGTTGAAGGAGAACAGATGGACAAGATGCTGTAAATAATGTCTCCACCATGGAGTAGAGTAGATATTGTAAATCATGTCTCCACCATGGAGTAGAGTAGATATTGTAAATCATGTCTCCACCATGGAGTAGAGTACATGTAGATATTTCATAAATCTTTGTTGACCCAAAATAATTAAGGACTCTGCCAGTCAGGATTTTATTAGTGTCTTTAAGTGCATCACCTACCTTCTGTGATTTAGTTATATAACAGATCTCACAAGTTGCTGGAACACTATCAGCTGATGTTGCCAATCTAGTCATTTTCTATAACATAGAAGAAAAGCATTAATTATTTTATTATTATCAGAAAAATCAATTTTAGTCATACATATGTAAAATCACCATGATCATTGCAATTATTAATTACAAAACAAAATTCACTACAATTTTAGCAAAATACAGATGAAATACCAACTATTGTGGGGTCAAAATCCATGGTTATGTCTCTAACCAGCATGACCAGTGTTCTTCCATATGATGCTATTTTTCTGGATTGTGATGCTATATTTTTTGAAACAAGATGGTATTTCAAATTTTCCTCTTTACCAGGATGCTATATGTATGAAGAATCTGGGAATAACACTGTCTAACACACTATTTTGTGGGGATTAATTTTCCTGTCTTAAAGTATGTGGATGTTATTATTTAAAGGTTAGAATTCTGTTAGGGTTTGAATTCCATGGGTGACATATATCTATCCTCAAAATAGAAGAAATAAAATCCTAAATAAAAACTTTTGCTTTTACAGTAGTTCCTTCATCATTAATACACAGTACATATATTTACCTTAGGTCTTGCTCCGGTTCCAGAATCTTTTCTCAATGGACTGACAACATGAGCCTCAGAAAACAGTCTGTCTTGATCACCATCATAGTACCTATAACGTTATTAAACACTAAAGAAAAACACTTTTATTTCCCAACCAACATACAAAATTTAGCATAAGAAGTGAAACAAATGTATTTTCTTAGTTTGGGTCGCACTCAACTCCAATCTTAATTGACTAGGATTGTCAGTTTTCAAAGGTCTGTGGTTTTCTCCTGGCACTCTGGTTTGCTCCACCAATAAAAACTGGCCACCACTAAATATTTATAGTATTTTCAGTGCTTAAAAGTTGTGTTAAATAGTTATCAACGGTACCAGGATTATTATTTAGTATGCCAGACGCACGTTTCGTCTACATAAAACAAGTACAAAGTTGAAGAGCATTGAAGATCCAAATCAGAAATTTTAGTTTTGTTAAAATTTTTAAGCTTTTATATACTTTAAAATGTTACTTGAAGCTAAACTTCCTTTCTCATACATTTATCTGCCAAACAATTGAAAACTTTACATTACCTTTCCATAAGCTTTTCTTTATCCCATCGAAAATGGTTCAGTAAAATTCTTATCACTGTTGGAGGAATCTGAAACAATTTTTTTTATCTTATAGTACATGTATGAACTCTTAAGATAATAATATAAAATATCTTATAATAATTTTCTTTACCTTAAGTCATGAGCATTGTACCTGTATCAGTCTCTCTTTATTTATAGCTGATTAGAATTTGGGGCTATCATATTTCAGCAGGATTGGCAAAGTGTTACATGAATTAATACCCAGGTGGGAAAACCCAGCTGGGATTCCCGGTATTGGGACCGTTCGCCCTAATAACATGTTCGCTCTGATTTCTATTGCCCATAGAGTCTGTTCGCCCTACTAAAAAAATATTAATATTCTGGGCATTGAAGTTGAATAAACTTATTCAGATATTTCTATGGTATATATTCTTGAAATTTATGGAAACAGGGAAATATTTATTATATGGCTTGTTTAGAATCATTTATTGTTCAATGACAAAATAATTCGGATCACTGATTATTGTGATACTTGTCTTTTGATGGAATATTAATAAAAATCAAACGTTTTGTTTTGATAAAATATTCAGCTTGAAATTAATAAGAACAATGATGTACGAACTGGAAAGTTCATTCATTATTATACTCTGAGAATAGTCATCAATAAAGAGAAATACATTGTATTCCAGTATTCTACTCTGTAAATCAAAGGGAAAATGATAAATTGATTGCGGCAATATAAATATTCTATCAATTTTTCAACATATTTTAACATATTTTGTTCAAATAACTAAAATTATGCGACTGGACAACAATTAGAAAAAAATAAAAATCAGGGCGAATGGACCCTGGGCGAACAGGTACTAGGGCAAATGTGAATTAGGGCGAAAACCCGGATTCGGGATTCCCAGGCTGGGCAATATTCCCCGACATGGGTAATAGCAACCAAAGACAACAGCTGAATTCATATTACAGCTTTCTATTTCAAGTACATTCATGAAGTTTGTGGCAGGTTAAACTGTCAGTGATAGGAAGGAATCAAATGTCTACATGTATTTATTCTGACATACATGTACAAATGTTTTAATATTGAATAATGACCATGGTTATCTGAAACAAAACATGCAAAAACAACAAATGGAAGTTTTTAACAACCTTGACTGGCTATAAAGCCCTTTCACGGTCAGAACATACAACAGTATGAGTATTAATCTTTAAAATACTTCATTGTTATGTCATTGTATCTACATGTAGTCAATCATAACCCTCAGACATATCAGTTTTGGATGATTCTAATGAATATTGCAACTTGTAATTTAAGTTAACTTTACAAAAAAGGCAATTGTTCATGAATATGACTTTATGAAATTATTAATCTAAAAAGTAAACAACACTTGACACATAGTTACTCATTCCACTAATTCGAGGAACTATCCTCATTTGGTAGATTGTGCATAACCTGTTATTGTTAAGAGCATATACATTTTACATAACTTTCAAACACACCTGAACCACAACATTAACTTCTTTAATGCAATCAACCATAAACTTTACTATCTTATCAGCAGTCAAGACCTCAAATGGAAATTCTTCTTGTTCAGATTTGTCCTGTGTGGAGGAGGGTTCAGCCATTTCCACGAAGTCTTCATTATCACTGGAATCGATTTCAACTTCACCTTCAGAGTCCTCATCATATATCATATCATCTTCACTGTCCATTTTCTTTCTTTGTTTGAAATATTTATAGATCCCTCTTATGAGTTGTTGCACAAAACAGGTCGTATTTACATCTGTGACGTCATCTTCGGTCTGCGACCAACAGACGGTCACCAGTATTTGGAATTACTAGGGGAAACGATTGAATCTTTACTTAAAATATAAACAATGACATTCCCTTTTTGTCGAGCATGACATAAATTGAATTTGGTTGAAAAGAAAGCTTTGGTAAATCTGAATTTACGAAGATGATATCACCTTCGCCGAGCTCCTCATTCTCGAGGATTCTGGGAAAGTTTTTTGTTGTTTCTAAAACTACCTCAATGCACAAAAGAGCGGAGCAAAGAGAAGATAACTCACTCAAAATCACCGTTTTGGTGCCTTTTGAGTCCTTTTGAAGTTTTTTTTTATTAACATGTAGAACTTCGTAAAATCACTTGTTCTTGTAAATTATTTACAAATTATTTGAGTTTGTTTATTTTAAAATTAAAGAGATTATGATTTCATATGTCTCTGGTAAAAGGACTATTGAATTCATGATTTATATTAGGTTATATTAATAGACTATATAGTGATGACTAAATGTCAAGCTATCCTGCAATTCTCATCCTGCAATTCTGTTTATAAAAAGCTATCCTGCAATTGCGTTTGGAAAACTACATGAGCGGCAATTTTATTTTTCTTTAAACATGTTAAAATCATAGCTAATTAAACCGATTGACAACAGAAAACTAAGAAATGCCATGTTGAAAGATTAGGAAAAAAATCTCAAAACTAACTCAGAAGGAAAACTACGCACATATGTTACTTTTAAATCAAATTTTGTTTGTGAAAAATATCTTAATATTGTTAACAAATTTGAAGATAGACGGAGTCTAACAAGATTTCGCATATCTGCTCACCATTTACTTTATATAGAGAGAGGTAGATATAGTAATACTCCCCGACACAATAGAATATGTAAGAGATGTTGTAGTAATGAGGTCGAAGATGAAACACATTTTCTTTTCAACTGTGATAGTTTATCAGACCAAAGGAAAGACATGATAACAATGATAAATAATAGCTGTAAGAATTTTAAAAATCTTGACCCTAACCAAAAACTGATATGGTTAATGAATAATGAAGATGATAATTTATTATCAGAACTATGCATGCTCATTAAGAAATATGAAAAGTTTTAATGGGATTTATCTCCCGCTACTACTTGTAATTTGAACTTTATATTTTCTGTATAGTGAGTTCTAGAGCACCGTCCCTTGATGAATATTGCCCAGTAGCAATGTCAACCCTTGCTGCTGTGCATTAGTCATGAGGAGAATCACTATTGGAGTAATCTCATGTATCTGTAGCTAGTTCTGAAGGATCTCCCCTTGATGACCTTTGCATTGTTGTGATGTAAAAGTCCCTCACTGCTGTGCACTGGTCATGAGGAGAACTACTGCAGAATGAGATACTATATTCCCGGTTCTAATTTTACTTTTTTTACTTTTTTGTTTTCGTATTAATAAACTTTATATCATATTCTTATAATATCAAATCGGCCTCATTACACTCAATGCCTCTTACCATAATTATATCCTACATTGCTCATATTATCAATTTATTATTTGTGTATTACTTATTGTGTATTTCACTAATGTTTATATAATCATTGTATTATGATGTTTTTGTATCTTGACCGACAAGGGCCCATGATTGGTATAATAAAATAATGTCTAATGTCTAATGTCATAGTTTTTGACTTTTTATTCGAAAACAAGATTTATAGTTTATAGAAAATCAAAGATTATGTCTGACTCAGGTGCACCTCAAATAAAGTTGATAATAAAAACATTTTTTATTTTCGTGTGCATCATCTCAAGATAAGAGAAATTGTTTAAATTCCACCATTAACTCACTATGCCCACACTTTACGCATCTGATTCCTCAGCCAAAAACGGATATGGCTTCTTAATGTAGAGAATCTTGATATCTGTCTGAGGGTTAGTCATGTTAGTTGACGAAGACAAAATATAACTTGAAAGATAAATATTTAAATCAGGCTTTCTGCACTAGACACGAGGTTGGCATGGTGGGGTACAGTACCCACCGTATAAGTTCTATTACCCTTCTGTTTGTGATATTTTTGATTAAACTGGTAATATTTTATCTTTTTCGTAATATGTGCACTTTGGCATGTCAATTGTCCCTTGGTGCCTCTTGCAGTTGTGTCACTTTAACATGTTCAAATAGTACTGACTCCTCTGCACCAGGCACGAGGATGACATACCAGTTATTTGCAACTTCTTACAATATCTTTAATACCATATCATTAATGTCCCGATACACATTTTAACATGCACCCACCATGCCATATGAGCACCGTCCCTTGGTGCATCCTACAATTCAGCTAGATATATTTAGCCAACTCACAGAATTCTTTTTTGTTACTTTCTAGAGGTATGTCTGAGACGAAGGTTTTATATATACTACTAAAATATATACGAATATATGAAAACTGTCGTTTCAGATTATTTGTGTTTGTAACTAACTATATGTATACTGTATTAATTATTATATTTGTAAAAATAATATAATGATATTATATTATGCTCCTTGTGAGCCCATTTGATAGAAATAAAGCATCTCCTTCTTCTATCTCATTATTAAAATTCTAAAAGTTAAGTTTGCAGATTTCTAACTCATATTTACGGTTTTGTAATTACTAGTAGCATTTACAATTAAAAAAATCATTATGACGATTCACAAACAAGCTTACCCCAGAAATTCTTTACCCACTGAGTATTATCTAATAGCTATTCATTGGGGGCAGCGTCTATAAACCCTAGCCATAAAGAACTACGGAGACAATTGGTCGGAAAGTGGGTGCCCCCATTTTGTATTTTATCGCATTTAGCTTTATTTCCATGTTTCGGACAAAATTTCCAGCCTTTAAGAATGCTTATCCCAGAAATTATTTGCCCTCTCGTTGTAGTATTATCCAATAGTTATTCATTGGGACAGCGTCTATAATCACTAGCCACAAAAAAAAAAAACCGCCGAGGCAATGTGTTTGAATAAGTGGGTGACCACAATGCGTATTTTATCGAATATGGCTTTATTTCTATGTTTCCGGGACGAAATTTCGGCCTTTAGGAATACTTACCGCAGAAATTATTTGACCTCTCGTTGAAGTACACCCAAAAGCTATTTATTAGAGCAGAATCTATAATCCCTAGCCATACAGAACTGTCGATGCAATGGGTTTGAACAAGTGGGTGACCCCAATGCGTATTTTATCAAATTTGATTTTTTTCCGAGTTACGCACGAACATTTCGGCCTTCAATGATGATTACCCCGGACGAAATCTTCGGTATTTAAGAATGCTTACCCCAGAAATTATTTACCTTCACGCTGTAGTTCTATCCAATAGCTGTGTATAGGGCAGCATTCATAATCCCTATCTCTATCCAGTAGCTATACGTCAGGGCAGCATTCATAATCCCTATCTTTATCCAATAGCTATACGTCAGGGCAGCATTCATAATCCCTATCTCTATCCAATAGCTATACGTCAGAGCAGCATTCATAATCCCTATCTCTATCCAATAGCTATACGTCAGAGCAGCATTCATAATCCCTATCTCTATCCAATAGCTATACGTCAGGGCAGCATTCATAATCCCTATCTCTATCAAATAGCTATACGTCAGGGCAGCATTCATAATCCCTATCTCTATTTAATAGCTATACGTTAGTGCAGCATTCATAATACCTTTCCACAACTGCAGAAACATTAGGTCGGAAAATGAGTGACCCCAATGAATATTTTATCAATATAGGTATTTTGAACTATGGCTGTGAAATTTGAATTAAAGAAACAACATCCATAAACACGCAACACACTCATCCAGCATGGATGTCCGGCAATCACTCTATGCAAATATGAATAAATTTCTATCTTGACAAGAACCTGATATATTTGCCGACGGACGTAGAGCAAACACCAAGCAATAAATGAACAGGAAATTATTGAAGTTTATCATGATTTTGACAGTCTTTTGAATTGTGTAAGGGTTGGATACGTCTTTATTTCTGTCTTCTGTAATTTTTATGCCATTTTCTTTACTTTCTTTTTCTTATTTGTATCTATTCTTCATGTTTTAGCATCCGATTACTCTCTATTCTGTAAATTTTTGGTCCCTGGTAACATTTTTGATGTAACAATTGGCTTCGATTCGACAAACATTATTTAAGAAGGAAATATAGATATCTTTTGCGCTTTCCAGTACACCGACGAATTTTTACAATAGATAGTATACAAATCCTTGGTATATCTGATGCTATTTAAACAAGTCTGAGTTTCAAAAGGCTACAAATCGACAAAACATTTGCCGTTCCCTTTGATTTGAAGAATCATTAGTATACACAACTGAATGCAAGTTATCATGACAAGTTATATTATTTGCAGTCCAATAAAAAAAACGTCACATGACTGATTTGCATGCGGACATTCCGTGCTTTTGGTATAACGGGTACGAGTTTAGTTCAAGCTATATTTAATGAGAATTTGTTTACTTTAAGTATCTGCAAATATGTATTGTATAAGGAATCGGATTAACTTATTACAAAAAGGCTAGGATAAATATAAAACAAGAAGATGCATGTGGTATATGATTGCCAATGAGACAACTCTCCACAAGAGACCAAATGACACAGAAATGATAAAATCGGTATATTACGGTTGCAGAAGCTGACTTGTCTGTGGATTATACACTGTCAAGTGATAGCGGATAATTAACAGACCATCCTTCGGTTATTCTATCATGGTCAAAACATTATAAGAGAACGATGAGCTTCTTGTGACAAAATATAAAGATTGATATTGTAACGTTCCGGGGTTTTCTTGTCAGGATGTACACCCGTAATTACTTTTGTGGGCCTCTGGTGAAGGAAGTAATAATAAAGATCATAATGGAAGTTCATTAATTGTATTATTTCTATTTAAACAATATATCAAATACAGCGGTTCAAGAAACAAAATACGTTAATAATTAAATACAATAAGTAATACGGCAAGGTGCATTACTTGCACTAAGATTAATAAAACAATTGCTCGGTGCAAGAAAATCTACTTGGTGCACGGCATTCAAATACTCAGCTAACTCGGTGCAGCAAATCTACTTGGTGCACTGCATTCAACTTGAATACTCAGCGTACTCGGTGCATGTAAATCTACTTGGTGCACTGCATCTAAAAACTCTCACCAAGCAACTTTACTTGGTGCTGCAAATCTACTTGGTGCACTGCATTACTTGGTGCAGGAATCTATACTTGGTGCACTGCATTTAAATACTTTCACCAAGCAACTTTACTTGGTGCATTGCATTTAAGAGAGACTGCTAACTGCATGGAGGTTGTTGGAGAGAATCTCAACGTAGGAACATGCGTTCCGTATTTTATACTACGTGTGACGTAATACACAAGTTCTTCATAAACAAGAACACGTAACGTTACATTTGGCGCGTTATACTGAAACTGAGTATAAATAAATACAAAATGAATAATTACACATATAAATAGAGTCGATATATAGATTTAAAGAAGTCAGCATATAATATAAGGTCAAAGTAAGCTATTTCTTCTGTAAATTACGAATCAGAACACAACAACGGACATCTGCGTGTATCAAGTGTGGAACGAAGACCACGGTAAAATATCATCTTTCAAATCACCGGGGCGTAACACTACCCCCTACCTTATATAAAAAGGATTTGTCCTCAAATATGAGAGTATGTATGTCATGCAGATGTCATTTCATAATGTAATATAAAATAAACACAAAAAGTCTCACTTCGTTAGTCTCTTGGTGTAAGATAAAACAATAATGTTTAGTAAGAAACACTTCATAGAAATTGAAATATAATAATCCATCATTCAACCATGCAGGTATTTCCACTCTTCAGACCGTCTTCCTCTTCCTGTTCATTGTCTTCTGTAAAATGTTTAATATGATTCGATAACATATATCCCTCTTGTGGTGAGATAAGCAGTTCTGTGTTGATATCAAAGTTCAATAAAATGTTATAAAGCTGTACGTGTACAAGTTTTTTAGTGATATTCATGAAATGGTTGACTCGCCGCTTCAAGTCTAGTTAAAATCAGTTTATATGTACAATTCTTGTTATGGTTTGCACATAAACAAACTTATGCTTAAATCCAGTCGCTGATATTACAATTCGATATCCAAATAAGCAATAGTATTCCACAGACAATATACCAGTCACAGGACCATACTAAAAATTCCCCAATACTCCACAGATATTCTCATCACAGGACGTTCGGGTAACACCCTTAAAATATATAAGTCTTCCACAGACATTCTTTCGTCACAGGAACCGACTTCAAAAACAACATTAGCAACAGCATACCACAGACAATATACCAGTCACAGGACTATACTGCTCCTAAAATATGGTATTTCACAGATACTCGATCACAGAAAATACACATAAAATCACCGGTACTCCACAGATATTCATCACAGGACGTACAAGTAAAACCCTTAACATATATAAGTTTTTCCACAGACATTTTCTGTCACAGGATAACTTACAAAATACAACAGCAAACCATTATTCTAATTCATGATAACATGAATATATATCAGCGACAGCATTACTAACAAACCATTCATTGACGTATTTAGTCTAGATGTAACTTACATCCGATACAATAGCATAAAATTAGTCTGGTTCCATGGCCTCATTGTTTACTCATGAAGCTTGACTTATGCTATTATTTCCGCATCGGGTATAATTACACAGACAATTAATTATTTCTGCGTGCAGTGTATTTTTATTGTATAGTGGTAGTTTGGACCACTACTAGTTCTTGCAAATTTTACTTCAACAGCATTAGATCAACGACAGGAAGACAACAACATTCAGCAAGCTTTTGTTTCTACTTTTCAGCATATTTCTGCATTACATTCAAGAATTAGATATTTAAAACATTTTAAAACATAAATATTAAAACACATAATACGAAATCAATATTTAAGTTATTCTCTATAAGGACAAGTTTTTCTGACATGTCCCTTTTCACCACAGCGAAAGCATTTATATTCATAAGAATTCTGCGATCTTGTTCTCATTTCATGTGTAATATTCTCCACTGTATCATCACTAGCAATTGATGATCTATCAGTTGGATTAAATTGAATTATATCAGACTGCAAGGAATCATCCATTTTAAAATGATTTTATTTTTCAAACTTCACCAGATAATTTTTTTTTATGAATAAAAATTTATAATCCCACTTCTGACACCAGTGTAACGTTCCGGGGTTTTCTTGTCAGGATGTACACCCGTAATTACTTTTGTGGGCCTCTGGTGAAGGAAGTAATAATAAAGATCATAATGGAAGTTCATTAATTGTATTATTTCTATTTAAACAATATATCAAATACAGCGGTTCAAGAAACAAAATACGTTAATAATTAAATACAATAAGTAATACGGCAAGGTGCATTACTTGCACTAAGATTAATAAAACAATTGCTCGGTGCAAGAAAATCTACTTGGTGCACGGCATTCAAATACTCAGCTAACTCGGTGCAGCAAATCTACTTGGTGCACTGCATTCAACTTGAATACTCAGCGTACTCGGTGCATGTAAATCTACTTGGTGCACTGCATCTAAAAACTCTCACCAAGCAACTTTACTTGGTGCTGCAAATCTACTTGGTGCACTGCATTACTTGGTGCAGGAATCTATACTTGGTGCACTGCATTTAAATACTTTCACCAAGCAACTTTACTTGGTGCATTGCATTTAAGAGAGACTGCTAACTGCATGGAGGTTGTTGGAGAGAATCTCAACGTAGGAACATGCGTTCCGTATTTTATACTACGTGTGACGTAATACACAAGTTCTTCATAAACAAGAACACGTAACGTTACATTTGGCGCGTTATACTGAAACTGAGTATAAATAAATACAAAATGAATAATTACACATATAAATAGAGTCGATATATAGATTTAAAGAAGTCAGCATATAATATAAGGTCAAAGTAAGCTATTTCTTCTGTAAATTACGAATCAGAACACAACAACGGACATCTGCGTGTATCAAGTGTGGAACGAAGACCACGGTAAAATATCATCTTTCAAATCACCGGGGCGTAACAATATGGTAAGTCGTTAGTAAAAAGTTGTTCATTTATATTTCAATTTTTTTATTCAAAACTCAAAAACGGTCTGAAAAGTCTTCGAAACAAACCTATTCATTGTCCGTCAAAAGTCACAGAGCGGGAGTGGATCGTAACCCTTGGCTAGCGAAGATGACAAGGATTATGTTATATGAGAGATTTTAAAGGATACATCATATCCTGAGAACTAATTATAAATACTTTAGTATACAACTTGATGATGACTGATTGGTGTGTATGTCAAGTAGCAAATATTACATGCATATCAGGACGAGAACATAACATCATAAATGTAAAACATCTGTGATACGTCTCTTACATGATGTGTGCTATGGGATGAAGCAGAACATACCGATTTTCAATCCTTTAGTATGACAAGCCCGGGGATCATACCACACCCTCCTGCACTTAATTCGAACACACAAAACCACAGCAATTTATGAGTCACTCTAGTATTATATCTTTCCCTTTTTTTTTTAAAGTCGGCATTTAGATTTTTTAAAATTTATTTCGGATAAAAAAAGTTTGATACAATGCATGCTTATTTTATTACTATTCATGAAAATATCTTCAATAGAATCCCCTCCTTTGTGTATTGGTCCAATACCTCAGGTATTAGTCACAGCTTGTGTTCAATAACGTTAAACTATAAGAAGTGATTGTTACATCAACTATAGTATACTAAAAAGTAAGTAAAGCAAACGGCACCAAAACTTGATATCTATGTAATATCATAGCAAACAACATAAAACCAGGTGCTCCGCAGGGCGCATCTTTATACGACCGCAGAGGTCGAACCCTGAACAGTTGGGGCATGTATGGACAAAACATTCAAGCTTATTACAGCTCTGAATTTTGGAATGTGATCAAATTTTTGATATTATATGGGTTTCTTACACAAAACAAATGTCAAGATCTTACAAATCAATTAAAGATTTCTTCTTCAAACTTTTCAAAAATTTGAAATTTGAGAAAATTCGATTAAAACATTGAAAACTTGTACCAACTTGTCTTAAGGGCATACGATACAGTAGAGATCCCTCGTTGATTTTTTCTTGAAAGTTTGGTACAAGGTCAATTTTAATGTGTACTTTCGAAATATGCAAAGAAAAATATACCTTCATGACTTACTTTTTCAGATAATTTGGTTTGAAATTTGCATATTTGAGGTAAAAACCCAGAAATTCCATAAATAAGGACTTTTACGGAAAGTAACAATACTTTTGAACGAACAGTCATAACTTAACCAGGTTTTTTTGTGAAATGATCCCTAGATCTATGGCATCAACATAATCTAACAAATTTAAGGTTAAACTAAATTGTTATTTTCTGAATTTATATCACTATTAGTGAAATAAAGAAATTGACAACATTTGTGATTCTATTCAGAGGTGCAGAAAAAATTTGATCGTTGATTTTTCCTTTAAATTTTGGCGAAGCGTTCTTTTAACATTACTTAATTGATTGCAAAAGAAAAAACTGGGGGTCCATGTGCTTGTTTTTTCAATAAAAGCAATAAACATTGATTTTTAATGGCAAACGGGACGTTTGCCAATAAGGCGCTAAACTACGTTAAAATAAGTTTTAATCGCAACAACGTCATGATAACTTTCCCGCCGGTCACAACTACGCTGTCAAGTTCAGTGGTATAGCCAAGATTTTTTTTCGAAAGCAATGATATTAATCATCAAAATTTATAAAGCTGGTTATCCGTAATATAGTGGTTATCCGAAATATAGCATAAGATATTTGCCAAACCTTTATGAATTGTTATGATACTTGGATAGAAAAATTCGTAAGGGCTCCGCGGAACCCAGTGTCTCGCCTACTTTTGCTATTAATAGCAGACTCAACAAAAAAGCAGAAAAAATAAAAATAAAAATATTTCTTTCGATACTATCTTTAGATTGTAAGAAGCTTTTTCCAAGTTGGGGTAAAATTCCAGAATAGTTTATGAATCTAATATTTTTTTTTAAATCTTTAACTACAGACTGTATGTAAGAAAAACTAAGTCAAATTATTAGTAAAATACGGAAAAACAGGTACAAAATGTAACAAAATTTCCTTCTAGATACTATCCATTGATCATACACAATCTTTGGTACAAATCCGAATAGTTTAAAAAGTTATTAAAATTTCAAAACCTTTTAACAACAGGGTGAATATTTGTGGACGCATCCGACGACTCCGACGACGACGGCATGTAGGATCGCTATGTCTCGCTTTTTCGACTAAAATCGAAGGCTAGACAAAAAGTATTCTAGTAAATTACTTTTAGAAAAGAAACGTTTGAAAACAAAAAAGTTAAATCTGATAAAAAAAAATGTGCATAAGTCCTACAATTCATGTAGACAACACAGCTGAATATAATAGTTTTCAGTAATAATTCAAAAGGCCCCGACATGACACAATGTGAAAACATTATAATCAGGACAAATGATGAAGATAAATGAAGTAAAGGTCACTATACGGCCTGCAACAAAACAAAAACAAAAGCCACACCGATTAGTTAAGAATTGAATGCTTCTTTTTGTAAATTTATTGGAGTGTAAAAACGTTGACTGAAGCACATTTTGTATGAAGCGCGGAAGCGCTTCATTCTAAAAATGTGCGCACGGTCAACGCTTTTACAACCCTATAAAGTTACAAAAAGAAGCATTCAATACTTATAATTACATTTTATAGCTATGATCATGAAAACACGTATTTTACATATTTTTTTATTTAATTCACCTGTGCACTTTATTGTTGGACCACGTGTTATCATGAATGAAAAGTTGTATTGAGCAATGCTGCAACTGCTTACGGAATAACACGTGATGTGCAGTTAGCCAATGAGAATAAAGTATTATAATGAAACATACATCTAATGTAATTATTCAGCTTTAAAAATCCCCGATATGAAAATGTGAAACGATTCAAATAAGAAAAACTAACGGCCTACTCTATAGGCATTATATGAAAACAAAACCATACCCACATTAAATCGGGTCAACTTGGGCACTACTCTGAACATATATAAAAAGTGAATATTTAGAGCGGTCTTGAACAAATTTATGTCGTAATTATTCAACATAGTCAATTACGGTGTAGTTTAACATTTTATTGGAAGTACAGCCGTCGGTATTAGAGCATGAAATTGCATGATTCTGTATCATTAGATAAGTTACCTAAGCTTGTTTTCGGGGTAATCTCTTTTATTATGGTACTTATAATTAATGACGTAGAGAGCAACCATTTATTAAGACATTTTTTTTCAGTTTTCGTTTTTCGACTCTATCAATCAATTTTTTTTTCAAAATTGAACAAATTGGACAATATAGCCTAAGGAACAGGAAACATCTGGATTCAGAATTTTAATTAATTTTGTCACCTGCTTGACAACAACATTTCTTTATGGGGAAAACATTACCCCCCTCCCTTTCTAACTTTGACGTTAAATGGCCGTTCCCTTACTTTTCTGAATAATACCTCCAATCTAGGAGTAGGTGCAACCACATTGTTTGTCCGTCCGTCCGGTGGTCCAAGAAATATTTTTTTCTTATCTAAGATACTACCTCACAGAGTAACTTCATATTTGTTGTCTTTGGTCAACAGCTTAACATCATGAGCTGCAACGTGTGAACACTTCCCTGGTTAGTCAGATACCTAATTCCTGAGTGCCATTTTTTTCTCTCAATATGTACATAAGGATATACTTAGCACATCAACGGATGCTTTGTTCTATAATACCGTGCTTATGACTGTTTCTTTTTAACTGACAGTTCTTCTTCATACACATACACTTGGTTAAATTCTAAATTGCCGTTTAACGTTGTCAAGAATGTACATATTCAAAGTCAGAATCAGTATGAGTCGTTTTCTTTATTTATTATGTTATTTTGTCATTTCGTTGATAGTCTGTTAAATTTATCAGTGAAATTCTCCGTACGATTTATAGTTTGCCAAATAGTGTAGATACTAAATATTTATCAAGACAGTACGTTGATACCTAAATTACTTATTGGGCTTTTTGTGTAGTTGGGTTTCTGTCTCAGCGACGTATTATTATTTACATATCTTTTATTCATTTCCTATATGAAATAAAACACATATAAAATTTTGTATGTGGATTTGATTTTTTTTTCTCATTTCAAGTTAATACTGTTTACTTCTTAACTTTAATTAATAATGAATAAATATAACAATTCTTGTGATATGGACAATTTTTTTAGCAGGTACTTTTTTCAAATCTGCCCAACCGGGTTTATGACGTCAATGAATTTTCCGCAAATGTGAATACATCTAAAGCGACGTCGCAAAATGTAATCGTTCTTATTAGAAACATCGCGAAATCACAACGTTCTGATTAACAACGTCGCGGAAACAACATGACAAGTTTCGACAACGTTATTATCTGCCCCTGCTACTGTATCGTATTCCCTTAATTAAGGGCATAAGATATAGTTAAAGGGGAGGTAATGACATTGCTAACGTAAACTGTTATTTTCGCGACGTCAACCTATGACTTATCGGGAAAAGATTCAGTTTTTGACTTATTTTAACTGATTTAACTTGAAAACGAGTTCATGGACCCCTCTTTATTAAAATGCAATTTGGTTTTGTGAGAAGATTATGTGTGTCAATTTTCATGAAAACCTAAATAGTGCAATTTTTTTTAATTTGATAAATATACAGCAAAAAATTATGTTTTTTTTTCTACATTCATGAAAATTTGATAAATATGAGTTATTTCTGAATAAAAAATGTATGAATTTTTAGAATACTTATAAAATACAAAAATTACAAATTATTTAACAAAAAACATTTTGTGTTTATCTTTTAAAACAAAAAAGGATATGTCTTTCTTTCCAAAGGGAAAATACGGCCACAAATCTGAAGTTTGACCAAATTTACAAAATTTCGACCTCATTTTAATCAAAAAGTAGCACATGAATGTATATTTTTTATTACATATTTGATTTAATCAGGTATATAATAGTCTATATGGAAATTTTGAACAAAATGTTAATACGGGATCAAAACTGTATGGTATAACCTAAGTTGTCCATTGACCAGAAAAACCTAGTTTTCCCCTTTTTTGCCCCTTATCCCAAAATATTTTGAGCCATAACCCCCCAAAGTCAATACTAACTATCCCTTCATGGTATGGAAATTTGTGGTATAATTTCAGAGAGATTCATACACTTAAACACAAGTTATTGTTTGAAAACTACAATAAACAGCTGCGCCATGAGCGCATGATACGCCCGACGTCTTGTGTGGAAGTTTTATGCAATAATCATAAATAGTTTCTGAGAAAGTTTTAAGCAATTACCATTTATTGCTTTTGAGACACGGCGGGACATGTGAAACCCCCCCCACCCTGTTTTTTTTTTTTTTTACAAATATCACTAAAATAAAATTTTTAATGCAACCAAAAAGTATACAGATCTTTAGATTAATATAACAAAGAAGTGTGTACAGTTTCAAGCAATAATCATAAATTGTTTTTGAGATATGGCGCGACATGTAAAAACCCCTTCCTCTTTTTTTACAAAATACTCAATAACTCAAAAATGAAATTTTGAATCATCACCAAAATGTATACAGATCTTTAGATCATTATAACAAAGAAGTGTGTAAAGTTCTATTAAGCAATGATCATAAATCGTTTTTGAGATACGGTGCGATATGTAAAAAACCCTCCCCCTTTTTTACAAAATACTCAATAACTCAAAATAGATTAATATAACAAAGAAGTGTGTAAAGTTTTAAGCAATAATCATAAATCGTTTTTGAGATACGGCACGACATGAAAAAAAACCCTCCCCCTTTTTTACAAAATACTCAATAACTCAAAAGTGAAATTTTGAATCATCACCAAAAAGTATACAGATCTTAAGATTAATATAACAAAGAAGTGTGTAAAGTTTTAAGCAATAATCATAAATCGTTTTTGAGATACGGCGCGACATGTAAAAAACCCTCCCCCTTTTTTACAAAATACTCAATAACTCAAAAGTGAAATTTTGAATCATCACCAAAAAGTATACAGATATTAATATTAATATAACTAAGAAGTGTGTAAAGTTTTAAGCAATAATCAAGAATCGTTTTTGAGATACGGTGCGACATGTGAAAAAAAACACCCCCCTGTTTTAGTTACAAAGTGCCATAACTCAAAAAGTTTAAATCTTATTTTCACCAAAAAGTATACAGATCATTTGACCATCATAAAAAACAACTATGTTAAGTTTCATGAAATTTAGATAAGTCGTTCTCAAGTTATGGTGCGACATGTTTACGCCGGACAGACAGACGGACAGACGGACAGACAGACAGACGGATGTGAACAGACAGACGGACGGACATCGGACATTTGTATACCATAATACGTCCCGTCAAAATATTGACGGGTGTATAAAAATGCTTATTTTGGGCCCCCAATTCCTAAACTATGAGACCATAACCCCCAAAATCAATACTAACTATCCCTCTATAGGATGGAAACTTGTGATATAATTTCAGAGAGATTCCTACACTTACACACAAGTTATTGTTTGAAAACTTACAAAAATGCTTATTTTGGGCCCCCTTTTTGGCACCTAATTCCACAACTATTGGGACCATAACCCCCAAAATCAATCCCAACCTTCCTTTAGTGGTATTGAACCTTCTGGTAAATATTTGTAAAGATCCCTTCTCTTAAACTAAAGTTATAGTCCGGAAACTAAATGTCTTTGGACGATGATGCAGACAACAACACAGACAACGACGACAACATGATAGCATTATACGACGCAAATTTTTTTTTTGTGGTCGTATAAAAAGGGAAAAACATCAGCAAAAAGGAGAAAATTCAAATGATTATTGGACCTGCATGGCTGCTTCATACATTGTATACAGATGCCTTATGTTACGAAGTTTCCGTTCATCATATGTCCATTGTCCTTGACCCGATTTTTCATGGTTCAGTGACTACTTTAAAAAAGTTAAGATTTTTTGTAATGAAAATTTCTCTCTTATGATGAGTAATAGGATAACTATATTTGATATTTGCGTACTTTGCAAGGTCCTCATACCCATCAGAAAGTTTTCAATTGACCTCGACCTTATTTCAGTGCTCACTAAACAAGGTTAAGTTTTGTGGTCAAGTCTATATCTAAGATACTATAAGCAATAGGTCTAGTATATTTGGTGTATAAGTCCAACTGGCAGGTGTCATCTGACCGTGACCTCATTTTCATGGTTCATTGGTTATAGTAAAGTTTTGTGTTTTTTGTATACTGTATGCAATAGGTCTACTATATTTAGTGTATGGAATGATTGTGAGGTGTACATGTTCAATTGGCAGGTGTCATCTGACTTTGACTTCATTTTCATGGTATCAGTGGTCAAAGTTAAGTTTTTGATAGTTTTCATACTATATGCAATAGGTCAACTATATTTGGTGTAAGGAAATATTTTATGATATACATGTCAGTCTTGTAGGTTTTATTTGACCTTGACCTCATTTTCACAGTGCAATGCTCAGTGTTAAGTTTTTGTGTTTTGGTCTGTTTTTCTAAAGCTATAAGCAATAGGTCAACCATATTTGTTGTGTGGTAGGATTGTAAGCTGTACATGTCTGCCTTGCAACTATATTTAGTGAATTGAACGATTGTTAGGTGTACCTGTATTTCTCATTTTGTTTATATGTCCTGGACCTTATTATTTGGATCATGTTAAGTTTACGTGATAATTGTAGTAAAGCTTTATAGTTAGGACTGTCAACATAATATCAATGGTTAGTGAAGAAGGCGAGACATTTCAGTATGTGCACTCTTGTTAATTTTCTACATCAATCTGGAACAAGATCCCAAAAATCAACATATTGTGATAAGAAAGGTATTATATGCATGTACATAAACTAATCTGCCACACTATCTACAATCCACTGACAATATGTATGTTTATTTTTAAAAATGTGTTGCACAATTAGTCAATACTGTTTAAATCTGTTTTCAGACTTTATATCCATTCATTTTGTTGCAATTTCAGAGACAAAACTATTATTTCATTTTAAATGCAAGAACATTCCTAGTATACTGTCTATAGCCTGTTTTTTTTTTTTATGTAGAATGAAATGTTTGGTGTTTGGTGTGGACCTCCTGTTCTATTCAAGATATTCTTACAGACAAAACATGTCATCAATAAATGTTTGTTAATTGTTAAGAATTACAAACCTTCCTTCTTATGTAATAGATTGTTTTTAAATACTTAGGGGATGTATCTTTATTTTTCAAAGAAGTGTTATTCCTCTAACTATGACTTGAAGTAACAGGAATAGATGATAAAATTCAGAATACAAACATAAACAAGAAAAAATAATGCTCCTACCCCTTGGGTACTAGTACAGGCTAGGGGATAAAACTATCTACATTTACAAGATACAGAGCTAGGGGATAAAACTATCTACATTTACAAGATACAGGCTAGGGGATAAAACTATCTACATTTACAAGATACAGGCTAGGGGATAAAACTATCTACTTTTACAAGATACAGAGCTAGGGGATAAAACTATCTACATTTACAAGATACAGAAATAATGCTCCTACCACTTGGGTACAGTACAGGCTAGGGGATAAAACTATCTAAATTTACAAGATACAAAAATAATGATCCTACCCCTTGGGTACTAGTACAGGCTAGGGGATAAAACTATCTACATTTACAAGATACAGAGCTAGGGGATAAAACTATCTACATTTACAAGATACAGAGCTAGGGGATAAAACTATCTACATTTACAAGATACAGAGCTAGGGGATAAAACTATCTATATTTACAAGATACAGAGCTAGGGGATAAAACTATATACATTTACAAGATACAGGCTAGGGGATAAAACTATCTTCATTTACAAGATACAGGCTAGGGGATAAAACTATCTACATTTACAAGATACAGGCTAGGAGATAAAACTATCTACATTTACAAGATACAGAAATAAGTTCTTAAGAGGTTATAAAGGTACTAGTACAGACTAGGGGATAAAACTATCTACATTTTCAAGATACAGAGCTAGGGGATAAAACTATCTACATTTACAAGATACAGAGCTAGGGAATAAAACTATCTACATTTACAAGATACAGAGCTAGGGGATAAAACTATCTACATTTACAAGATACAGAGCTAGGGGATAAAACTATCTACATTTACAAGATACAGAGCTAGGGGATAAAACTATCTACATTTACAAGATACAGAGCTAGGGGATAAAACTATCTACATTTACAAGATACAGAGCTAGGGGATAAAACTATCTGCATTTACAAGATACAGAGCTAGGGGATAAAACTATCTACATTTACAAGATACAGGCTAGGGGATAAAACTATCTTCATTTACAAAATACAGGCTAGGGGATAAAACTATCTACATTTACAAGATACAGGCTAGATTGGGTACTAGTACAGAGCTAGGGGATAAAACTATCTACATTTACAAGATACAGAGCTAGGGGATAAAACTATCGACATTTACAAGATACAGAGCTAGGGGATAAAACTATCTACATTTACAAGATACAGAGCTAAGGGAAAAACCTATCTACATTTACAAGATACAGAGCTAGGGGATAAAACTATCTACATTTTCAAGATACAGAGCTAGGGGATAAAACTATCTACATTAACAAGATACAGAGCTAGGGGATAAAACTATCTACATTTACAAGATACAGAGCTAGGGGATAAAACTATCTACATTTACAAGATACAGAGCTAGGGGATAAAACTATCTACATTTACAAGATACAGAGCTAGGGGATTAAACTATCTACATTTACAAGATACAGAGCTAGGGGATAAAACTATCTACATTTACAAGATACAGAGCTAGGAAATAAAACTATCTACATTTACAAGATACAGAGCTAGGGGATAAAACTATCTACATTTACAAGATACAGAGCTAGGGGATAAAACTATCTACATTTACAAGATACAGAGCTAGGGGATAAAACTATCTGCATTTACAAGATACAGAGCTAGGGGATAAAACTATCTACATTTACAAGATACAGGCTAGGGGATAAAACTATCTTCATTTACAAGATACAGGCTAGGGGATAAAACTATCTACATTTACAAGATACAGGCTAGATTGGGTACTAGTACAGAGCTAGGGGATAAAACTATCTACATTTACAAGATACAGAGCTAGGGGATAAAACTATCGACATTTACAAGATACAGAGCTAGGGGATAAAACTATCTACATTTACAAGATACAGAGCTAGGGGATAAAACTATCTACATTTTCAAGATACAGAGCTAGGGGATAAAACTATCTACATTTTCAAGATACAGAGCTAGGGGATAAAACTATCTACATTTACAAGATACAGAGCTAGGGGATAAAACTATCTACATTTACAAGATACAGAGCTAGGGGATGAAACTATCTACATTTACAAGATACAGAGCTAGGGGATAAAACTATCTACATTTACAAGATACAGAGCTAGGGGATTAAACTATCTACATTTACAAGATACAGAGCTAGGGGATAAAACTATCGACATTTACAAGATACAGAGCTAGGGGATAAAACTATCTACATTTACAAGATACAGAGCTAGGGGATAAAACTATCTACATTTACAAGATACAGGCTAGGGGATAAAACTATCTTCATTTACAGGATACAGGCTAGGGGATAAAACTATCTACATTTACAAGATACAGGCTAGATTGGGTACTAGTACAGAGCTAGGGGATAAAACTATCTACATTTACAAGATACAGAGCTAGGGGATAAAACTATCTACATTTACAAGATACAGAGCTAGGGGATAAAACTATCTACATTTACAAGATACAGAGCTAAGGGAAAAACCTATCTACATTTACAAGATACAGGCTAGATTGGGTACTAGTACAGAGCTAGGGGATAAAACTATCTACATTTACAAGATACAGAGCTAGGGGATAAAACTATCTACATTTACAAGATACAAAGCTAGGGGATAAAACTATCTACATTTACAAGATACAGAGCTAGGGGATAAAACTATCTACATTTACAAGATACAGAGCTAGGGGATAAAACTATCTACATTTACAAGATACAGAAATAAGTTCTAAAGAGGTTACAAAGATTTATTGACTTCATGACATAAACAAAAGTAATTTTAACAAACAATAACACACACTTGTAAAAGTACAACACATCTTCCTCATTGGACTTAATAAA
This sequence comes from Mytilus edulis, assembly GCF_963676685.1. Classification (NCBI taxonomy): domain Eukaryota; kingdom Metazoa; phylum Mollusca; class Bivalvia; order Mytilida; family Mytilidae; genus Mytilus; species Mytilus edulis. The sequence continues at coordinate 4,672,521 of NC_092347.1, forward strand.
TAAACGTACAGAAAGATGTATTCTTTTAAACAGACTTTTTGAAGTTTTCCTTCCTTATTCTTGACATACTAGATGTCATCTGTTCAATGCAATTAAAAATAAATTAAAAATATTTGCCTAAAGTTGTCATACAACCTAACTCTTAATTTGAATTTTTTTTTTTTTAATAGACACTTTGATGGACATAAGCTGCAGACTTAGGAAGAGAAAAACATGATTTTGAAAGAAGAAATAATGTCACAAATATCTATTTACATGAGATTCTATTATACTGGTATAAGAAACAGTTACAAATTATACTTTTAGGAGAGAAAACATCAAATATTTTAATATCTCCCCTTCTAATAAAGTGCAATAATGTCTACTAAATGAATCCCTTTTTAAAACCCCCATCTTCACATAAGGTCTTCTTCAGTTTTATTCTATCCCAAACTCCTACACAGTTTCCATGTCCACTTGAACCATGTGTAAAATTTTATGGACTTTAAATCGATGCATTAATTGATTTTTTAGGGGGCTCGCAGGTCTAAATCAATTTTTACTTTAATATAGGATTTTAAAAAGTCATCTGGGGCCAACACAAATTGATTTTTTTAATGATTTTTGTACCATATGATAAAGTAACAACTAATAAAAGTAACAAATTAAATTTGTAATGAAAAATAACTGTTTCATTTTTTTCCGAAATTATTATACCCTTGAGCCTTCTTAAGCTTGTAAACATTGCTAAAATTGCTGTGTGATATTGTAAAGTTCACATTAGTACCTGCTTGAATTTTTGAAGACTTTTAGTTGGAACAATTTGAAAAATTCATTTAGAAGAAACAATGTTATATGGACAGAATTTCCAACAAAATAAAATGGTTTAAGTAGCATTGCACATGTAATTTTTTTTTTTGTCTTTTTGAATTTAATTAACAAGATATCAGAATATTTTTTGAAACAGCACATGGTCCTCAACTGTTAACAGAAGTCTCACAATGAGGAACACAACATAGTGAAATACTAAAATGATTTTTTCATATAATTGAAAAAAAATAAAAATATCACATGGGATACTAGGGACATCTAATAAATTACAAAATACAATCAATTTCAGAATTCATTCAGTTACACAAGGTTTGTAATCATAACAATTTATTTAATGATGGAAATAACAAATAATTTACTTTTTTATTGTGTTCCTGAATTTTTCATCATCTTTTTCACCTGTACTTCATGACAAGGTGTACAAAATTATATACCATGTTACAAAATATGATCATATGATTCATATGCTTTTATTTAAGTTATCCAAAAAACTGAACACAAAACTGAAAATGGCTGTCTTATTAAAAATATCTATAATAATTCTATTGCAAAATAATGTCAAATAGATAAGATATGTTATGCCAATTCTTGAACCTTCCGACAAATTTCTTGAGTTAATTCTGAACACTTTGAAGATCCTCCTAAATCACCAGTCAAAACCTAAAAATAGAAATTTAAGATATTGAAACAGGTCATATATATTGAGATTTGAAATTTGAGTTTATATACATGTTTTGTAATTCTGTTTTTTTAAGAATTCCGAGAGTCCACTTTATATTGTCCATTATTTCACTAGTCATGTAAAGTTTACACAAAATATTGCTTAGCCATAATTTGATTTAATAATGTTATGCCATCTAGGAGAGTTTTTCAAAGGCTAAGTTTCTGCTATTTTGACTTCCATTGATTAACATTTTGCATTGGTTGAATGATGGTAAAGACTTCCTGACACAATAATCTAGGATGAAGAAGGAGAATACTGTTGTCAGTATAAGAAAGTATCCTTTCAAAAGCTACTATTCCAATTTCTACATTTATACCATTTTATAAAGTTTGTGTGCTAAAACTTATCTATTCCCTTTTTCTAGATAACATGATAATTTGATAATTTTACATACAAAAATTAGACCAACTGACATAATCTTAACTCAACAATTACTACACTATTGGTAGTAACACATATTTTCCTCCCTTTAAATCAAAAACAGAAAAAAATACAATCTTAAAAAAGAAATAAAATCTATTGAATGAGTTAATTTACCTTTCCTTCTCTTATAACTTCGAACGCTGAAACCTCAATTTTACGAGCATGTTCTGTATACCCTAGATGTCTAAGCATCATGACAGCACTAAGTAACAAAGCTGTGGGGTTTGCCTTGTCCTGACCAGCTATGTCTGGGGCAGTACCATGCACCTGTAAACAGAAAAGTACCTGTCAGGAGCTGTGATTATACAAATAAAACATAGAATGATTAAGTTCTCTCCTTTTCCCCTTCTAGATATGTTACTATCAAGGAACTGCAAAACAACCTGGACTAACAAGGATTGTGTAACATCCCACAATTTGTGTACTGTGTGCATGGACAGCAAAATAGAAACAATGCTATAAATAATCAATTGAAATAAAAAAAATATTTTAAAAATATGATATACAGTATGAACAAGTGTATGACGGTATTGTATTTAATAGGTAGCAAAGTGCTATCACTTTTTGAGGATTCTAGGTTCACTCAAGTTAATAAGTTGAATTTACTTCATATGTATCTAAATATTGTTCTCTAAATGTCTTACGTTTTGTTCTGCTGGGGTTGCTCTCTAGCTATATATATAGACTTCCTGCTTTCTTTCATAGTCAGTTATTATAACCTTCACCTATCTCCAGACTAAAAACTTTTAGGTGAGCAAGTTACTAATTATAAATAAGTAGTATGACCATAATCCTAATGGTACAATATTCAAACAACAGATTCAACTTACAGATTCAAAGATAGCACCATCCTCTCCAATATTGCCACTAGGTGTCACTCCTAAGCCTCCAATTAATCCAGCACAGAGATCACTGAAAGAAATTAATCGACCTTTATACCTGTTACATAAACATAACAAGGTTGATGTTATCTTAAGCTTTATCATTAACAAGAGTGCACACGCTGAAATGTCTCGCCTTCTATACTAATCATTGATATTATGTTGATAGTCCTAAGTATAAAGCTAAGCTTTAATACAACTGTCACATAAACTTAACATTAACCAAGATAACTAAACAAAGACCAAGGAACCTTTAAATTGAGGTCAAGGTCAGATGAACCATGCCAGGCAGACATGTACAGCTAACAATGCTTCTATACAACATATATAGTTGACTTATTACTTAAACTTTTAAGAAAAATAGACCAAAACACAAAAACTTAACACTGTGCAATGAACCGTGAAAATGAGGTCACGGTCAAATAAAACTTGCGCAACTGACATAAAGATCATAAAATATTTCCATACACCAAATATAGATGACCTATGGCATATAGTATTAGATAAAAAGACCAAAACTCAAAAACTTAACTTTGACCACTGAACCATGAAAATGAGGTCAAGGTCACATGACATCTGTCCGCTAGATAGGTACACCTTACAATCATTCCATACAACAAATATAGTAGACCTATTGCATATAGTATGAGAAAAACAGACCAAAACACAAAAATTTAACTATAACCACTGAACCATAAAAATGAGGTCAAGGTCAGATGACACCTGCCAGTTGGACATGTACACCTTACAGTCCTTCCATACACCGAATATACTAGCCCTATTGCTTGTAGTATCTGAGATATGGACTTGACCACCAAAACTTAACCTTGTTCACTGATCCATGAAATGAGGTCGAGGTCAAGTGAAAACTGTCTGACAGACATGAGGACCTTTCAAGGTACGCACATATCAAATATAGTTATCCTATTACTTATAATAAGAGAGAATTCAACATTACAAAAAATCTGAACTTTTTTTTCAAGTGGTCACTGAACCATGAAAATGAGGTCAAGGACATTGGACATGTGACTGACGGAAACTTCGTAACATGAGGCATCTATATACAAAGTATGAAGCATCCAGGTCTTCCACCTTCTAAAATATAAAGCTTTTAAGAAGTTAGCTAACACCGCCGCCGCCGGATCACTATCCCTATGTCGAGCTTTCTGCAACAAAAGTTGCAGGCTCGACAAAAATGTAAGCATAGTAAATTCTAGAAATTATCTCATCTACTTCTGTTTACAGAAAAATATTTCTTTTTCTTTTTAAGAATTAGTAACAAATATAAATCATATAAATAAAAATATATAATAATATAAATCAAAAGTTATAAATCATTCAACCATACCTTAAAATATCACCATAAAGATTTGGCATAACTAACACATCAAACTGAGTAGGATCTTGTACCATCTAGAAATATAACATGATTACATTGTAGAAACATAGAAGACAACAATTTTTATATGATAATTTTCCATCTTATGGCAATAGACTAAGATGGGTTTTGTTGTCAAATATTTTTAGGGCTGTTGCACATCAATAAGGTTGAAATCAAGAAACACCATTAATTGATAATCTATAAATATAAAAAAAATTGAACTGAGTGAAATGGTGCTGAATGATGTAGTATTATTTTGTCACTGTTTAATTTGGACATTTTTCTTTGACTTGTTATAAAGAATTATTGTAAATTCATAAATCATTGAGTGCCTATAATTGTAATTTTTGAAGAATGGGACGAAACGATAGATCAATCATTGCCATTTCAAGAAAATTTTATTACAAATATACGCATTAAATATCAGAAGTTCTTGTTATTGCAATATCACTCTGTTGTATTAATATACACCTTGCAATTATTTCTGTATTTACAGTAACAATATTTTATAGTACATATTCTGACAAAAAATATTTCTTATTCCAGCTGTTCTTTCTCTAGGAAATCAATTTTTATAAACATAGCTAAACATCTAATACAAATTGAACCTGAACATTGGTAAGGTTCTAACCAAGGGTGACTGGGGATTAGAAATATGGTCACTTGGTCTTCTTCTGACCGGCAGTAAAATGCTTGCCAAAATGGGGTGTCCGTTTGGCTGTGCAGAATGTATCAAGTTGGCAGCAACGTTCCGTCAAAATGGGGACGTTAAATCTGATGCCTCATGTAAAGAGAGTGCCACACACTTTACATGTTAAGAACCCTTGCAAAAATTTTTTGAGAGTTCCGTAGGTGGCCTGTTGCAAGGCAAAATTTCTATCCTTATTGAATATACCCTCATTTTCCAGTGGCAGTCTAAATTTCGAAGACCATCATCCTGAAGGCCTCCATTACAAGACCTACATATTGTATTTATTGTTAATTTGTTCTCGTCCAGAACATGCATGCAATATTTGCCACTGGACATTAAGCAACCAACAATCAATCAATCCATCTATTGTTAAATGAATTTATTTTAAACCTTAATCCAAAGTGAAATCAGAAATTACTAGTTTTTGAGTTACAGCTTTCTACACTTCAATGTACATTGAATGTGACATTTAATACATACATTTAAACAAACTGTGTCTAAATACATTTCTCTAAATTTCATATCAGGATTTTTTTCTGCTACATGTCGACAGCATTTCAGGAAGAGTCCATCAGACATTCGCCTAAAGATTAAAGTTAAAATAATAATGTCAAAATACTATCAAACTAACCTAATGCATGATGATTTTATACCTAGAATAATTATACATCAAAGCAAAAGTACATATGACAAAAAGGTTGGCTGAAAACTATTCTATAGCCGTCATAGTAAAATCCTTCTAATACTATTATATAGTCACGATAGTAAAATCCTTCAAATACTATTCTATAGCCATCATAGTAAAATCCTTCAAATACTATTCTATAGCCATCATAGTAAAATCCTTCAAGTTTGCTGTAGACCAAAATTTGTAAATCCAGGTACATTTAACTAGAGGCTCTTAAGAGCCTGTGTGTCGCTCACCTAATGGTCTATGAGCATATTAAACAAAGGACACAGATGGATTCATAACAAAATTGTGTTTTGGTGATGGTGATCGTGATGTGTTGGTAGATCTTACTTTACGGAACATCACTGAACATTCTTGCTACTTAACTTTTAATTTTCTTTATCTATAATAAACTTGGATCTTTAGTTACAGACAAAAATATTTTGTAAAAATTTTCACTAAATTAATGAAAATTGTTAAAAATTGACTATAAAGGGCAATAACTCCTAAAGGGGTTAACTAACCATTTTGGTCATGTTGACTTATTTGTAGATCTTACTTTGAAGTACATTATTGCTGTTTATTTCTATCTATAATAATTCAAGATAATAACCAACTCTTAAGAGCCTGTGTTGCTCAAAATGGGCAATGTGCATACAAAGGCAAAATTGTGTTTTGATGATGGTGATGTGTTTTGTAGATCTTACTTTACTGAACATTTTTGCTACTTACAATTTTCTCTATCTATAATAAACTTGGCCCTTTAGTTACAGAGGAAAATATTTTGTAAAAATTTACAAAAATTTACCAAATTGTTAAAAAGTGACTATAAAGTGCCATTTCTCCTTAAGGGGTCAACTGACAATTTTGGTCATGTTGACTTATTTGTAGATCTTACTTTGCTGAATATTATTGCTGTTTACAGTTTATCTCTATCTATAATAGTATTCAATATAAGAACCAAAAACAGCAAACATTCTTTAAAAATTACCAATTGGGGGGCAGCAACCCAACAATCTATTGCTCAATTCATCTGAAAATTTCAGGGCAGATACTTATTGACTTGATAAACATTTTAACCCTGTCAGATTTGCTCTAAATGCTTTGGTTTCAGAGGTATGAGCCAAAATCTACATTTTACCCCTGTGTTCTATTTTTAGCCATGGCGGCCATCTTGGTTGGTTACTCAACAACCAGTTGTCCAATTCATCTGAAAATTTCAGGGCAGATAGATCTTCATTTGATAAACAATTTTATCATTGTCAGATTTGCTCTAAATACTTTGGTTTCAGAGTTGTAAGCCAAAATATACATTTTACTCCTATGTTCTATTTTTAGCCATGGCGGCCATGTTGGTCAGTTGGCCGGGTCACCGGACACATTTTTTAAACTAGATACCCTAATGATGATTGTGGCCAAGTTTGGTTAAATTTGGCCAAGTAGTTTCAGGAGAAGATTTTTGTAAAAGTTAATGATGACGACGACGGAAAACGACGGACAACAAGTGATGGGAAAAGCTCACTTGGCCCTATGGGCAAGGTGAGCTAAAAATTGAGATCATGAATAAAAAAAACCCATCCCAACTGATATACCAAAAGACCTTACTTTAAGTGAGGGAATTAACTTATGATTAGGAAAAGTAGACATACAGCAATGTTAAGCTATATAGAAGCTAAAATTAAATAATGACATATTGACCCTTTGAAGGTCAAAGGGAAACAAAACAAAGGTTAATGTGCAATAGTATCTATTGGGACTAGCAAGTATGTCTAAGATTGAACTTGCAAAGCAAAAATAATTTGGAAACTGGAATTTAACATATAAACAAGTGTTTTTTTTTAATTTTTTTTTACAATCTTAAGGGCATAATAAACCTATTTAGTATATATTGACAGTGTGACATACATACATGATATTTGCTTTATGTACAGCAGTTACTGAATCCCTGTTATTATCATGTGCATACTTGAAGGCATACTCTGCAACTCTCATTGATGCTTCTTCTGTTATCAATTTTATACTTTGTACTACACCATCAACTATCTGAAATGAATTATTTGTTACTTTATACATCATACAAATTTAATGTCACAACGTTCATACTGTTTGGTAAGACTGTTGCATTTCTTTAGTAGGTAAGTTTCTTATATTACTATAATATTTTTCTGTACATTATTATTGGACATTAAATATTTTCCTGACAACTGAAAGTATCAGATTCATGAAATTTATGAACAGAGTGATACAACTGCCTAACTGAATATTTAGAAAGGCCAAATATTCAGGAGGTCAAAAAGTCATATCTCCTTGTTAGAGAGCAAAAAAGATTGCAACCAGCTTCTTAGGCTTAAATTAAAATATCGTGTGTTTGCCCTTTACCAACTGACCTTATAAATTCGTTCCGCCTGAAAATCTTTTATTTGTATCAACCAGCAAGATTTTTTTTTTTTTTTTTTCGTTCCTTCCAAAATCTTATATAGATAAAGGCAGATGTGGTGTGAGTGCCAATGAGACAACTCTCCATCCAAATAACAATTTAAAAAAGTAAACCATTATAGGTTAAAGTACGGCCTTCAACACGGAGCCTTGGCTCACACCGAACAACAAGCTATAAAGGGCCCCAAAATTACTAGTATAAAACCATTCAAAAATTTGTATTTCGCGCTCAAAACTTTTTTTACTGGAATCCTCGGGTTTAATCTTTCCTGTATATTAAAGGTCTAGTCTGTTTGGTTTGACATGAACACTTGCATTTAGAGTTTCAAAGCATTTGTTTGAAATCGACGTTGAAATCTTTGAAATCATGATATGACGAATGTTACTCTGTGTCTTTATACTTGAAGAGCAGGGTTCATTAAAAAAAAAGTTAGCCCAATACAAAATTATCAACGTGTGTATTTTGTAAACTGATGTTGTCTCCTATGTAGGGATGACCGTTGGTGATCCGTAGATCAAGATAATTATGTTAACAATGCCTTTGACCAGCATTGATATATATAGATTCTACCACTGCATCGAGTGTATTATGATATTTATCCACTGGAGACAGTTAAATTTTCAAATTTAAAACGCAAGGCTTGCCCGAGCGTTTTAAATATTTAAAATTTAACTGTCCAGAGTGAATAAATATTGTATTACACGAGATTTGGTGGTGAATCTGTTTCTCTAATGATTTTCTAACATTATGCAGGCAAACTTATTCCTTCTTTTCGAAAGATCTGAAAAAAGATGTGTTCTTTCTATGTGACGTCATCAGGCATGGTCGCCTTTTTTCATGCAGTCACAATAGGAAATTCAGAGGAAAGCAAGAAAATTCGACGTCATAATCGGATTTTAACCAATGAAGTACTGTCAGAGATTAAACGAACCACACGTTGATTAAGTTTTTTTTATACAATGGGTGCAGAAAGGGATAAATTGACAAAGAATTAGAGAAATTATTTATATCTGACATGAATCAAAGGTCTGTAAAGTGGAGAATATTTGGCTGTTAAATAGCCAAGTTGTTCCATACAGATCATTTATAAAATGCAATGTAAAATATGTGACAACATCTTTGCTAGCCAAGGGTTACGATCCACTCCCACTCTCTGTGGAGAGAGCTAGAGTGGATCATAACCCTTGGCTAGCGAAGATGACGTGACAATTGAGTTTCAAGTCTTGTAGCATTTTTATTAGAAACCAGGCCTCGACAATAACGCTTGTCCGATACCAGAGGGAAAAAAGGTCGGACAAGTAAAATCTGTATCAAACTTGTCCGTCGGGAAAAGTACAATTATTCAGCAGAAAATAAATTTAATCCAAATTTGATGAACAAAGTAATTATAAACAAAAACAAGAAAACAAATATTAGTTTGACATGCTTCTGCATTCTGTTTATTCAAATGCAAAACCTTTTTCTTCAATATGTTTACTTGCAATCGATAATTTTTAACTGGTTCTTTGTCAGGTACTTTTTATCAGGTATACTATTCTGTGCGCTTTGTAGATAAGGTAATTTTACAGGACAGTTCTCACCTCTACAGGTTTAGCTCCAAATTTAATAGACAGTTTGGCACCGTAGGAGACATATTTAGTAGTTTAGTTTAAACATATTTATTTATAGTGGATTGGGAAACAAGTTTTGCAACTTATATTAATCCCTTTCCACTTTGCGGGTGCGAGTGCTGCCTTGTAGCGGCATTAGCCTGCTCTTTTTCGAAATCTACAAGGGTGTCTTTAACGTGCAAGAGATATGGCTCTCTCTTAACACGGGTCAGCCATTTATCGTCCCCTTCCGACGGACTATCATCGTTTCCTCGAGACCATACTCGTAAATGGTGTCAAGGGAGAGCCGAAAATTGAGTTCCTGAAATTTTCATCCCAGACGGGAATCGAACCAGGAACCTTTGTGTTAGTAGTCCGATGCACTAACCACTACACCACGGCATATTTAGTAGACATGATTGATAGACAGTTTGGCAAGGCAGGAGACATTTCGGGACCAGACAAATCAGTACCTCATTTTGCTGAATATAATGAATACCATACTGGTAATTTTTTCACAATTTTTTTTTTATATACCATTAAATTCACTAAATCATATTTGATCATAAAGTATAAAAATCAATACTGACAATATGGTGACCTATAGTTGTTAATTATGTGTCATTTGGTCTCTTGCAGAGAGTTATCTCATTGGCAATCATACCACATCTTCTTTTTTTTATTGCATGTATTCATTGCATTTCAATAAACTTTTTTCAACTTAAAAAAAAACAGGATTATACATTTCCAATGAGTGTACAGGCCTATCAGATGGTGCCTTATGTTTGGAGTCTGATGAGACTGGCATTGATGAAAAACTAGAACATAAGTCCTGTGACATGACTTGATTCAGTTGAACTTGACTCATATTTTTGAAAAGTATTTCAAATCAAAAGAAATACATCAAATCCTGTCTATTGTTTAAATTCATTTTGTTCCTTTAATCAACTTAAAATAGAAAAAGGTTATTTTTAAGGGCATATCCAACAGTTTATTTTTGACGGTGAGAATTTTTTCCCGTAAAGATATTTCATTCTTCAATTGACAGAGAATAAAATTTTGCCAAAAAAAATATTTGTTGTCGATTTCGTTTTTGCAAAAAATACTGCTGAAAATTGGACATTTTTGCAATTTTGAAGAAACAAACGGTTTTTTATTTAAAAAAAATAAATATGATTTTTTAATCAACATATACTTATATAATGGGACTCAAATTGAAGCCACATAGTTCAAGATGGTTAGAAAAATCTAACTTTACCATTTAAAAAATTAATTCTTACTCAAATAAAGCCAAAAACGTCATGGTTATCCCCAAAAATGTCAAGAAATGTACATTTGAAATGCACATTTTAGATTTTTTTAAATATTTCTAACGGTGTCGATTTGACCAAAGTAAGATATGTTATTCTTTGAAAAAAATGGAACGTCATAACGTTTTGAAAAATATTTGTCACCATACTTGTTTTTGAGAAAAATCCAGTAATATAATATTGTTTACTCTATCCCTTCCGTAAGCCTCACAAATTGCGCCAAAAATTAAGACGTTTCGGGACGTTATATTACCCGCTAATTTTTCAAAGGCAGTGCGACGGTGTTGCAGACTGTGACTTTGTTGGATAGTTGTCTCGATAGCACTCATATCGCATCTTCTTATTTAAAATGGACCAGTATCTGTACGAGATAATAATTCAGTTAGCTTTACTATTGTGTTCGTCAAAATTGTGAAACATGCAAACAATTAATCCGAATAATTCAGTCGTTATATTCCGCTGATCTAAGATTACAAGTAGGAGAGATCGATTACGGGGAGGGACTGAATTATTCGGGTTAGCAAACCATGGAATTACAAACTATTAAAATAGTCCCCGTCTCTGGTATACGGTATTTCATTCCTCTTTTAAAACAAACGAATTACACGTTAGAAATCTGTTTCTGTGTCTATAGTACAAAGCAGGGTTAATTTTCATATTATATTTACATTTGATGTTTTTGTTCTGATTATTCATTTTATATGCCACTTGACGTCCGTCATCCATAATCATTTTTTATTTTACCGTTACTTTACAAAGAAGTGTTTTTCTTACACTGATTTATATTACACTGTCTATATAATTTCACATATCGAAATCAATAAAGAGCGTGTGAAATTTTGCAACCAAACACTTGTCTAAAATCTCTCCGACTCTATATTATATATTCATGTTGCAGTTTTGTTTTTTTCTTTCTTTACAGGCTTCTAGCTATAAAAAAAATCTGTATGTTGACTCTTAGTGTTTTGAATTATATGTGTCGTTGGGTTGCTGTCGTATTAATGTATACCTTTAAAATCTTTTTCATAAAAAAAGGATTGATTGGGTATAGAAATATTCACATCTCTGGACTGCTCTCGTCCAACAGTTACGTGTATATATCTCAGATGTATAAATTTGCACCCTCGTTTAGTCGAAATAAAAATGTCGTAATATCAGACGCATAGAGTAAGGAGAGTTTCGCGCTATCTATACGTTAAAATACCATCTAAATAAATGGTTGAAGCGATATACGAACTTCGAATAAAACCTATAAACAACAACAAAGGTCACATGAATCTTCAAATAAGTCGCATCTGTTGCGCCTTTTGCAGTTGTAGATGAAAAAAATACTTTGATTAACAAAACAGTTCAGTAAGAGAATTAACTTGGAGAATAAACGAAACGGCCGAAAAATGTTAAATGTTATTATAAATTGTGGCCATTTTTTTTCGTGTGTTTTTGCTTTTATCACATATTTACAATATATAAGTATATGAAATTGACACGGTAATTTTTCCACATAAACGAGCCTGACTGCCGTGGTATAACGCTTCAATATATGAGTTATTGCATATATACACAATGAAAATTGTTTTCTGTTCTACTTCCCTCTACATAGTTTGGCTGCATACAATGTAACCACTGATGTAGACATTGATTATTCAAACAAATGAATTCAAAGAGAAAGATGCGGAAAGAAATTCTAAAATTTTCGTTTAGAAATAAGATATAAAATAAAAATAAAATACCAAAACTGGAGACACTTATCAGTTGAGAACTAATGATTATGCATCACTATATGAAACTGATGAATTGATTGCTCCCGTGCTCCAGTGGCAAATATCTCACGCATATTTACGACGAGGCGAGAATGAATCTGAAGTAAATGATTGATAAATGTACATTATCAAGATATAAAGAGTGTACTAGCGGTAAAATGTATGCCGTACTAGATAAAGTTGAATAATGATCAAAATCTTGACTTAAGCTATTAGCCCCCCACCCCCAATTTCGAATTATGGTATTTCGATGGCTGTTTTTTTCCAATCCTGTTATGGACTCGCTGACTTAAGAGGGCGTGTCTAATTAGTCAAGACCTACACTGGTTTTTTGTTTGTTAAATTATATTTATTCCCTCATACATAAGTAAACACCAACATCGTCAGATATTTTCCACTTGTATGTCAGTGTATATATTACAATGTTTTCCTAGTTCAATGTTTTTTTTATTACTGTGTCATCTTTTGTTTTACATTGTTTTCCGGTTAAAGGTAGTATTTATTTAAAGAGCTACTGTAAATATATTAGCACTTCAACGCAAAGCTGGATGCATGATAAATGTTAGTTTTACGCCGTATTTTATTTTTCTCAAGAAACAATTTTTTTTCATCTTTCTGAAGTAAAACCAAACTTTGAGTTTTTTTTTTTTTTATCCTGAATGACAATCTCTCGGAAAAGTTTGGTAAAGAACTAATTACAATTTGTGTTGCATTCTAATGCAATAATAAATCATTACGCATTTCCTTTCTACTGTATTGAAGATAATTTTCATAAAACAGAAACATAAGTGAGTATGGTCTAGTAATGATTAAGATAATTGTAGTTCTTTTATAATAGACAAAAAGGACAAAGATATCTTTTAAGTTGAGTTCTAGTTCTGTTAATATTCTGTATGAGATTTTTGCCGATTCCCGCCGTGCCCTTTCCTTTGAGGAAAGAAACCGCCCTTTCCAGACGGCCATTATGACGTCGTAGAAACACCGTGAAATTACGGGGAACAATAGACGACGGTTACGTTTGTTATTACCTCCCCTGAAACTGTTGGATATGCCCTTAATAGAATTTTTTTGGACAAGTAACAATTTGATTCGGACAAGTAAATTTTGGTATGTACTTGTCCTACAGGACAAGTTGAAAAAAAAGTTATTGTAGAGTCCTGGAAACTCAGCTTGGTTATTTTTTGGGAAAGAAAAATAAAATATTTTACCTACCTACCTACCCTGTTTCAAAACATAGGGTCGGAAAAGGGCAAACAAACAATATTTTGATTTAGGCCTAGTTTTACTTTAGTCTATTCACATTATCTTTCGTGTATCTTCAAACATATTAACCTCTTAGTTTATAGACTTACTATATGTTCTATTCCACTGTATTCTCCTTCAGTATTTTCTCTAATTGTCACCAGATCTACATTGTTGTAAGGTGTTTTGAAACCTTCTATAGATTTACATGGTCTAACATTGGCATATAATGTAAAAGCTCTGAAATAAGATAAAATATTTAAATTATAAAGAAGTTTGATACAATTGAATTCCATATTTTTTTTTGGCGTTGAGCATGCATAACATTTTGAGAATGAAGAGCTTCAAACAAAATGTATTTTTGTCAATACTGTTACTCTACCAAATAACACAAAGAAGCATTCAATTCTTAAATGTTTTCAAATCAACTGTTAGAAAACATCTCTATGTTTTAGTTATATAGCAATTTTGAACTTGACACAGATACCCACACCCAGAACAGCCAAGAGTTCATCATTTTTTTAGTGGTCCAAAATATTCCACTTTAATTTCAATCAATATAAGAGAAAAATGAAAATACTCAAATATTTTTTTTTATGGATTTTTTTTCCAATAATCAAGTCTTGAACTGATTACAATGAAAACAACAAAAATTAAACTACCATGGTAACCATTTTTAGTGGTCCAAACCATTTCATCATTCTTAAATCAATTTCAAAAAGCAGTTCTCTAATAATTACATGGAACAAAATTAGAAATTACTCAGTTAATTTTCATAAGTCTGTATCATAGAATGTCACAATATATTGCCAAAAAAAGCTTTCAGCCATATTTAGGACTGGAAGTTTTCACAGTCCAAAGCCCGTAATTTTGACAAAATTCATTGACGCTTAACGAAATGTAAAGTCAATCTGAAGCTTATCCTAGTTGACTAAAGTAATAAAAATCAGCTCAATATGTGAAAATGTTTATAAAGAATTCTGAATAACTGTACGTTGCAGAATGACAGATAAAGGTAACATTATATTGCACAGACCTAAAATGGTGGGACCAAAAAAAGTAATCCCCAAAATATATAAATAGTATTACACATATATGTTCAAAGCATAATTGTTTATATCTGGGTATAAATTTAGATGGATTTTTTTTCATCAATACACTTTTTAATAGTGAAACACTCTGTAACAAGAATGTGTCCCCAGTACACGAATGCCCCACTCGCACTATCATTTTCTATGTTCAGTGGACCGTGAAATTGGGGTAAACCCTCTAATTTGGCATTAAAATTAAAAAGATCATATCATAGGGAACATGTATACTAAGTTTGAAGTCGATTGGACTTCAACTTCATCAAAAACTACCTTGACCAAAAACTTTAACCTGAAGCGGGACAGACGGACGAACGAATGAACGGGCGCACAGACCAGAAAACATAATGCCCCTCTACTATCGTAGGTGGGGCATAAAAATGCCAATAGTTCAAACATGTTTGAACAACCTTAAACATTGTAGCCTGACTTACTTCCTAAGTGCTAAGTTCAAGGACTGGTGACCTTTTCCTATTGGTGTTGCCAATGGACCTTTCAATCCAACCTTTGTTCTACTCATAGAGTCAAATATTTTTTGAGGTAGTCTAAAGTTTCCATCAGGACCTTTTACTGGGGTGACATCAACATCTTCCCATTCCACAGGTACCTGTTAAAAAATAGATTTTTAAAGCATTATATTAAAGTAGGTACCAGTATTGGTTTTTCATAATTTCCTAATCAGAACGTATATTGATGGATTGAGGGGCTATTGTATATTTATGGATATCTGCATACAAACTATAAACAATTTATTCTTTGGAGATTTTATATATCTATACAGTGTTCTCCCCAGGCAGTTTTCGCGATGCTATATTTTCTTCCCGCGACACTATAATAATTTCCACGACACTATAATTATTTTGAGGATGTAATTTTTCTCGTTTCTATATGGCAAAGCCATGTCCTAAATTTTGAACTTTCATCTAATTACCGCTTATGATCATAAAAAATTTATCACCTTTAATCCCTTCAAGTCGGACAATAGACAATTAAGAGTGATCAAATAGGTGTTAGTTGCCCTTTGGGGGATAACTGTTTGGATAGGAATACCCCAAGCTGTCACTTGTGACATGATTAATACCACGTGGTCTGCAAAATATTACAGTAGTATTATTTTCTTTCTCTTCCTATCACTTTTTGTAAATCTAGAGTGAAAGTTTGATTATGAGCTAAATAATTTTTTGGTCTTTCTTGAGAAAGTGATCATAATTGGCTTTATATTATGTTTCATCCATTTAATGCATTAAAAACGCCATATTCATTCCAAATCTTTTGTCAAACATTGTTTATTTTCGTATTTTTCATTGCTTTCAGCGGCCATTTAATATTTTAGTGTAAACTATACTGGTCGGACCCGGACCAGATATGACAAAAATCCGTATTTTACGATAATAACTACATTTGCACAAATGGCACAGTAGACAAAAAGCAATGATACCTAAAGAGAAAACTAAGCATTTACAGACTTTTTGTTAGATAACTTTGTTAAGAATATATATCATTTTGATAAAAAGAAACAACTGGGGCTGATTCATTGAATACCATGAACCAATATATTTCATAGACATGATAAAGATTTTTTTTTAACTGGGTAGGTAGGGTAACTGGAACCACACATATGTTTTATTTGGCCCAAGAGGAAAAAATAATTCTGGAACTATAAATGAATAAAGAAAACATAAACTGAGAATACTGTTATCATGGTTATAGTTTAATTGTATTCTCAGTCATGAATTCAACAAAATTGACACAAAGAATAGGGTTAAAAAGAATATTTTATTCACCAATTTGGCAAATAAGGACCTATAGCATACAAAAAATATAATACATTTTCTAATAAACAATAACGCATATATCATAATGGAAATAGAGCATTGCCACGACGCGACAAATTACAATGAAAAACCAGGTGCTCCGCAGGGCGCAGCTTTATACGACCGCAGAGGTCGAACCCTGAACAGTTGGGGCAAGTATGGACAAAAAATTCAAGCGTGATACAGCTCTGAATTTGGATTGTGATCAAATTTTTGACATTACATGTTTTTTTTTTACACAAAACAAATGTCAAGATTTTACAAATCAATTAAAGATTTCTTCTTCAAACTTTTTAAATCTAAAATTAAATAGTTGACACAGCATAGGTTTCTGACACAGAATGAATGTGGTCTAATGAACTTTTTTTTTTTGCCTTTGAGCAATTCACTATGCTGTTGAATATTAATCCTCTCAAAAAAATGTTTGAAGAAATTTTCTTTTTATTTATGAAATCTGAAATGAGAAAAATTTAAATCCCCCCCCCTTTTTTTCACATCCCTGTTTCCCTTTTTCCAAAACTGATATCAATTCAAATTTCTAATGGAGTTTGCAACAATAACTACTCTTTTAAATACATCATAAAATATTAAAATGTAAAATAAAGTGCTTGTTATCACTGAATGGTAAAGATTGGTTGGTAGTAAAAGTGAATATACATTGTTTATTGTATAAAACAATAAAAAAAACTTCATCCGCAACATTTTATATTGGCAAATTTCCAATGAAGTTATTTACATAAAGTTATTGGCAAATAAAAATAGAAAATGACATCATAGTCATGTCTGGCAAATGTCCAACATACATTATCTAAGAACATTTTAGATAAGATAAGGAAAAAAAGCTTCATCAGCAACATTTTATATTGGCAAATTTCCAATGTAGTTATTTACATAAAGTTATTGGCAAATAAAAATAGAAAATGACATCATAGTCATGTCTGGCAAATTTCTAACATATATTATCAACTACTATTCTATACAAAGAAAGATAACTCCAATTGAAAATTAATTGCTATTGCACAATATTGTGCAATTAGATATTTCTTGCTATTGTGCAATACTGTGCAATTGAAAATTTCTTGCTATTGCACAATACTTGATATGGAATCCTGATTTGGACCAACTTGAAAACTGGGCCCATAATCAAAAATCAAAGTACATATTTAGATAAAGCATATCAAATAAGCCCAAGAATTTAATTTTTGTTAAAATCAAACTTAGTTTAATTTTGGACCCTTTGGACCTTAATGTAGACCAATTTGAAAACTGGACCAAAAATTAGGAATCTACATACACAGTTAGATTTGGCATATCAAAGAACCCATTTATTCAATTTTTGATGAAATCAAACAAAGTTTAATTTTGGACCCCCATTTGGACCAACTTGAAAACTAGGCCAATAATTAAAAATCTAAGTACATTTTTAAATTCAGCATATCAAAGAACCCCAAGGATTCAATTTTTGTTAAAATCAAACTAAGTTTAATTTTAGACCCTGTGGACCTTAATGTAGACCAATTTGAAAAAGGGACCAAAAATTAAGAATCTACATACATAGTTAGATTCGGCATATCAAAGAACTCCAATTATTCAATTTTGATGAAATCAAACAAAGTTTAATTTTGGACCCTTTGGGCCCCTTATTCTGTTGGGACCAAAACTCCCAAAATCAATACCAACCTTCCTTTTATGGTCATAAACCTTGTGTTTAAATTTCATAGATTTCTATTTACTTATACTAACGTTATGGTGCGAAAACCAAGAAAAATGCTTATTTGGGTCCCTTTTTGGCCCCTAATTCCTAAACTGTTGGGACCTAAACTCCTAAAATCAATACCAACCTTCCTTTTGTAGTCATTAACATTGTGTTTAAATTTCATTGATTTCTATTTACTTAAACTAAAGTTATTGTGCGAAAACCAAGAATAATGCTTATTTGGGCCCTTTTTTGGCCCCTAATTCCTAAACTGTTGAAACCAAAACTCCCAAAATCAATCCCAACCGTTCTTTTGTGGTCATAAACCTTGTGTCAAAATTTCATAGATTTCAATTAACTTAAACTAAAGTTATAGTGCGAAAACCAAGAAAATGCTTATTTGGGCCCTTTTTGGCCCCTAATTCCTAAAATGTTGGGACCAAAACTCCCAAAATCAATACCAACCTTCCTTTTGTGGTCATAAACCTTGTGTTAAAATTTCATAGATTTCCATTCACTTTTACTAAAGTTAGAGTGCGAAAACTAAAAGTAATCGGACGACGACGACGACGCCAACGTGATAGCAATATACGACGAAAATTTTTTCAAATTTTGCGGTCGTATAAAAATCATTTTTTTACGCCAAATGTGTATCCAAAATTTCTGGGGAGAACACTGTCTATATAATACCTATGAAATACATGAAATTGCAGTGATATTGTTGGTTTTTTTCAAAACTACCTCTACCCTTTTTTATTGGGAAAATATGCATCATTTTCATCGAATTGGGAAATTTAAAATAAACCATGAATTTGACTAAAACCCATTTTCAAGAGTCAAACCCCGATTCAAAATAAGGCTCCATTTTGTGAGTGATGATACATAAATAGACCCTCAAATGTGCACATATAGTCATTTTTGGAAAGAAAATTGTTTAAATGAGTGTTTTTCAGTTTGTATTCATGCACAATTTCTACTAAGACTGCACTGTTTGGGAAAATAGTTGTCTTTTTGTGAATAATCTAAAGCCATTTTTTTTCCAATTGGGATTCTTCTCCCCCGGGAAAAAGCCTTTATTCTCCACTAATTTAAGACAAACAATATCACTGAATTGGTATCCCTTAATACTCATGAATTGACAGTAAGTCAAATGAAGTAACCAGTATGGCCTTAGTTACCTGACATATAAAACTAAAGGAACTAGGCCACAGGAAAATTCAGTTAGTTGAAATCAGCAAAATACTTTAACCATTATGTTACTGTTTTTCAAATAAAATTGTTGTGTTAATATTTTGGGAAAATATAGTGTATCATACAGGAGGTTTTGGTATGGTATGGCATCCTACTGCATTATCTTGACAACCTACACTTTTTTTTAATATACGATAGACCATTTTTTAGAGTTAACTTTAGAATATGCAGTACTATCCAAACTTAGAATAATGCAGAATAGTACCAAGACGGTTTTCACATTATGTATAATGAAGTATTAGATACACACCCCACTAGCACTGAAGATATCTTTTACAGACTGTGATATTTCTGGACCAATGCCATCTCCTGGTATCATGGTGATCTGCTGAACCTGTCAATGTTTAAAATATTACCTAGAGCATGAAATGTCTTAAATAGTTAAAAATATTAAAATTAATTGTTAATTTTAAAAAGCCAAATACATGTATACAAAGTATATTCACACATGTTACATGATGACCTATAACTCAGAATTATTTTCAATTGTATAACGTTGTTTTTAAGGCTTTGATTTTTAGAATACATCTGCCAGTGACTTTCAGTTGGTAACATTCTTGACCTCTGACTGCGTCTGGCCTATTTACAATGTTCATATCATTTGTAACAATTTCTCCTTACTGTTAACTTATTTGTACTATTTTTACATTGTACTGTTCAAACAAATTGGATTTCTGTTCATAGAGAATTGAAGTTGTAAGTATCATTAAAAATTCTGTGATGCGTGTGGTCTTTCATAAAAAAACTGCCTGTGTGTATTTTAAGAAATTTAAACATAAAAATGGCTTCTTTTTTTGTACTTGTAGACTTTCATAGGTATATTTTATCAGAAATACTTATGTCAGTTGGAAAATGGCTTATTGAATGGCTAAAATAATGAGCACTGGCATGTAAATCACTGAACCTCTTCAAAATCATCATTGGATAAAATTTCATAATAACGAAAACTCGGAAATATATTTTTTGTCACTACAATTTGTGAAGGTTTGTGCCGTATCATTCATAACAATATAACTACATGTAAGTAAACTTACACCAGAGGACATCTGTCTGCATGATGAAAGACTTTGTGGTGTCACCTTAAAATAAAATATAAAAAAATTATACAACATTGAACACATATTGAACAAATATTTTATTGTAAATACTGTTCAGTTTTTCCCTGGACTTTTATTTTTGGCCAGAGGAGTGGCCTCCTGTCTGTTTGAGATGCCCAAGTCAATTACACTTTACTACAGAGTTCGACTCGTAGTGGGAAGAAAAAGAACACTCTCTATAAATAGTCATGTGACTGTGTGTGATAATATGTGTTGATTGAAACATAAGTACAAAATTTACTAGTTGCTTCCTTTTAGTATTAGGCTTTTTATACTAAGATACTAGAAACACTGACAAATTTCAATGTCTATTTGTAGTGTAAAATCATTTCAAATTACATGTACAGTATTGTGTGATTTTACAGGTTGTGGTTTAAACGAGGATTTCTTTGATCTCCCATAGAGGAAGTGAAGATTTATTACAGATACAGGTACAATGAGATGTGTAACTAGCTTATATATACATGTACATTGTACAACCCACCACCAGACAATCCTTAACCGAACACCAAGGGAGTGTTAGGACACTATAATGTAGTCTGTTATTATGGTTTAGGAAGCCAAAGAACTTCCAAGGAGAGAACCACTGGGTTTATAAGCGGAAACAAACAAACCATAGAGATATCTACAGATTGATCTTCAGATGAAAGCCAGGGAGCAGTCAGCACTCTGACTAACCTAGGCCATTAAAGTTATCACTCTTGATAAATATTGGGTCTATTTCTAGAGATGCGTGTTGGAGGGTGAAAATCACCCTTCTAATGTTCTTAAATTTCCAATGCCAAGAGTCAGGATTGAACCAGGGACCTTCAGTATTGTAGAGAATGGTCTTTTATCACTAAGCCAAGCACATATTCATATAAATAGTTTAGCATGAATAAAAGAAAGTGTTTAAATCTACATGTTTTAAACTTTACATTTACTTCGATGATTTGTCATAAGATTGTAATCCTAACGTCAAAACCTTGTCACAACTTAAGTCTCACTGTCTTATTTTATCTTAATTTGGTGCACTATTTCTTTAAATAATATCTAGTGGTACTTTAATTTAGTCCACCAATAAATTCACCTTATCGCTATTTGTCTGCCAAAATTTACTGGACATCACCAAAGGTTTCTGTAAATTTTGACACCATAATATTAAATATCTGACATCACAATGGAAAAGTGATAGTTGTAGGATGTCATTAGTCCAAGCTGGACAGATACTCGGGTCGACTAGGACAGATTTCTAAATATCGATAAAGTGTATGGACTATGGGAATTATTCCTGTTTTTTCTAAAATTTTCAAGGGCAAACCTTCTTTTATAATTTTCAATAGTTTCGGAAAGGGTACTGATCAACAGTCAAAAAATGTCGTTCATAAAAACAACATAATCAATATCCGTAAAACAGTGTATCTGTTTCCTTAACATAATGCAATGAGTGATGAATGATGATATTGATAACTTTCTGTGAGTCTGAAATTATCTTTGACTGTAAATGAAAAGATGGAAATCAGTTTCATGATTCGTAGTCCATATAGTCGATCTAATGACCCTAATTTAAATATATGGTCAATTTCTGTAAATTACGCTTAAATTATGCTTCACCTTTTCAGAAAAGCAGACAATCGCTTTCCTCAGCAACCGGCTTGCCATGTTCAGAAAATCAACCTTGTCAAGGACGTTGATTTAGTAAGAATCCGTAAGACGTTTTATGCAGTTTGACAAAGTTTCAAATTTATACAAAAGATAAAACGCACAACAACGGACTCTTAATTTGATATTTAGTCAACTCCAGATAGTCTTTTATCAAAAAGTATTATCCCATTTTACTATGCCGAAAATTATTGCTAGAACTACATACTTAAATTTGCCATTTATTGACCATACATCAAATTATCATTTATTATAACATACAACCATATTAAAAGAATGATAATGAACTGATTGAACTCGAAGTTTATCATAGTCATTCTTAATTTCCGTGCACGGCAAACAACATCTCATTAAAAATGAGGATGTGCTTTACCGTTTGAAATAAGTTTTCTATAGGTACAACCAAGCTTCGAAACCAAATCTTTATATCTATGAAAGAAAAATTTTGTAAAAGTTTTAAGATATTTGTGGTAATGAAATCCTTGACTTAACAATTTACCAGTAACACATAGATTACATTCGTTTTAATTTAAAACGTCACAACAGACACAGACAAACGGCGAACGAGTTGTGAAATATAAACACCGTAAAGCTGTTCCAATGGAACATCACCATAAAAAAATTGGAAAAATAACACTGATAGGGAACGAAAAATCGTCCCTTTTCCCTTAGACCTGTAAATTCCTATGTTCTATTTTTAGCCATGACAGCCATGCTGGTTGGATGACAGGGTCATTGAATAATTTTTCAATCAAGATACTCTATCAAAAATTGTGGCCAAGCCGGTTTAATTCTATTTGGCCCAGTAGATTAAGTGGATAAGGTCATTGTAAGAGTGCAAATATTTACGATTTAAAAAACACAAAACGCAGTAACTCCTAAAGGGATCAATTGAACATTTTTGTCATTTGACTTATTTGTAGATCGTACTTTGCTGAACATGATTATTGCTGTTTACACTTTATTTATATCTATACTAATATTTAAGATAATAACCCAAAACTGCCAAATTCCCTTAAAATTACGAATTCAGAAGCAGTAACTCAACAACGGGTTGTCTGATTCGTCTAAAAATTCCTTGGCAGATAGATCTTGGTCTGATGAACAGATTTAACCTACGTCAGATCTACTCTAAATGCTTTGGTTTCTTAGTCTATTTTTGATGATATTCATTTGACGTGGCTCGGTACCTGTCATGTTACCAGAACATTTTATTAATATACTTATTTTTGATAATTCAAATTTCCCGCATTTTTGCACGTGCTTTTACTGTGTAAAACACGTGTTATTTCTTATCAGTTTCATTGAGATTCCCACATGGCATTGTGAAGAAAGATTGTGTTTCGCTTTCGATATTTTCGATTTTCGTGCAATCTTTGGTAAACTACAGTGTAAGTTAATTTTTATATTATTTTTTTTTATAACTTTAAGTAAATATTTCATATTTTTAATAAGTTTAAGCAATTAATTATCTACGTTTTCTTTGTTTGAACTGCCGATTAACGTGCACACAGGTCATGTTTGTTTACATCAGTATTTTGTATGTTTTGCACTATGTACACCGTTTATTTTAGAATAATTAATTATTTTAACGTTAAAGATATAATATTATTCTTGCAATTGTATTTTTCTTATTTAATTTAAGCTAATTAACTTTTAGTAGTACAGAGTTGCTATCGGGTAAAAAATCTATGGAACGCCATTCGTGCCATATTTACACCTGTATTTCTATTTTTATAATTTTTCACTTTATGGAATGCAATTAATGCCAAAGTTGTTTTACGTTAATTTCGCTACATAGTTCATGTTTGTTTATGTTTTGAACTTATAATTATTTAAAGGATTTTTTATACTTAAAAAATAAATGTATGGAGGTCAATGAGTGTCATTTTGACAAGTGTTTATTTTCTTGTAATTTTTTGGTAAATTACGGCATTTGAGTTTATGATTTTATTTTTTCTATTTGTAGCTTTTTACTATATGTATTATGAGTTTATCTGCAACGATGAAGCATATTAATAAAGAATTTGAAACTAACGTAGTTTGAAGACTTTACAGTAAAAAGACTGCATCCTTTACCACAGGATGAGCACAGAAACAGTAATACGTAAAATGGAAAAGGTTCAAGGCAAACCTTTTATCGAAACTGGAGAAGATGTAATAAACGCTGACGGTCAAGGCAACCTACCATTTATTATTGATGATTCAGTTACAACACAATCACCAGAGGACGTAAGGCCAAAACGGGTGAGAAAGTTAACGTCTGGTGGACAGGAACTGTACGAAAAAGACGTAGGAAAATACACTGCGGAGCTAATCCACTATAGAAAGAACTTAGATATTTTAAACAAAAGTTACTACTCAGGAGAACTAGAAATATCCGATGTTAAACTATTGCCAGACAGAATTAGATCGGAACTGTCAAAATATCAACAAATTTCAGAAAAATTCATCGGCTTTCTGAACAGATACAGAACTGAAGAGAGCGCCCGGGAAGAGGCAACACAAAAACTAATCTACAAAAGTATCATGTCAAAGGCTAAAACCATGTTAAATGAGATCGAAATTAAATTGAAGCAGTCACAATCCGTCAAATCTATCGCTACTGGTAGACAATCTAAATCCTCTAGATCCTCCTCCGCAAGTTCAATACTAATTAAACAAAGAGCAAAAATGGATGCCGCTAAGACAAATCTACGCTTTGTTAGTCAAGAGGCAGAACTTGAAAGATTACAATTCGAGCTTGAAGAGGAAGAACTTAAAACAAAAGCAGAACTATTAAAGAAAAAAGTCGAAGCAAAGTTGAAAATGAATATTTTAAAATCAGAAAAAGAAGTTGCAATTGCTGAAGCTGAGTTTAATGCCGTCCGTGAAGAGATGGAGATGGAGGGATCACGTTCTAGTGGAAGATCTATGGCATCAGTTGTCGATCCTCGTCAGCACGTCGAGAGATATCTTCAGGAACAAAGGGAACTAATGAAATCCGGATATACAAACACTCAACAAATGCACCCTCCAGAGCTCAACATTCACGCCACACCTTTTGAACCAAAGACCGAAGATATTAGACAAACAAATTATGAAATTAACAACGTTTCCGTGGCAAACGAACTCTCAAAGTTCTTATTAAAGAAGGATTTGTTAATGTCTCGTTTTATGAAATTTAACGACCAAGCAGAGTCTTATCACGTTTGGAAAGCTTCGTTTTCCAATATAACTGAAGAACTTAGCGTCAACGCGCGAGAAGAACTTGATTTATTGATGAAATGGCTTGGGCCAGAATCCTCAAAACATGCAGAAAGTCTGAGGATAGCCAATGCAAAAGACCCAGTAAAATGTCTAAAGCGAGTATGGGAGAGACTTGAAGAGAGATATGGCGGACCAGAAATGGTTGAAACGAATGTAAAATCAAAATTGAACAAATTTCCAATAATTACCAACAAAGATCACAAGAAGTTATATGAACTTAGCGACATTTTAACAGAAATTGAATCCCTGAAGGAGGACGAAAGATACGCACAGTTATTGTCTTACTTTGATACTTCGTTAGGCGTTAACACCGTGATAACTAAATTACCGTATGGGATTCAGAACAAATGGATCGATAGAGCCATGCGATATAAGCAAAACCATAACGTACTGTATCCGCCATTTCCGTTTTTCGTCAGTTTCATCAGAGAAATGTGCAAACAATTCAATGACCCAGGCTTTGCCTTTAAAGAAGACACAAAACCTCAACAAACAAAATCGTATCCTATCAACAATAGATATAACAACAAAGTCACAGCTAGAAAGACAGATGTATCACAAGAAAAAACATTTAAAACTACTGGTGCGACTGATAAACTTACAGAATGTCCTATTCACCATTCAAAACACTCTTTGAACAACTGTAGAGGATTCAGACAAAAAAGTATGAATGACCGAAAGAAAATTCTCCGTGAAAATAGCATCTGTTATAAATGTTGCGAGTCAGCAACGCACATATCTCGAGATTGCAAGGAGTCCGTCACATGCAAAGATTGCGGAAGTAACCGTCATTCTTCAGCTATGCATATAGATAGATATGATAAAACAACAAGAGAAATAGAACCCGTGTCCTCTCATGGCGGGGAGGAACCATTGATTCAAACAGTAGAAACGAAGTGTACGGCAATTTGCGGAGAAGGATTTTCTGGAAAATCATGCTCAAAGGTGGTACTTGTCAAAGTTTATAAGAAAGACGAACCTGAGAAATACATAAATCTTTATGCTTTGATGGACGATCAAAGTAATCGTACGCTAGGCCGTACAGAGCTATTCGATGCACTGAATATAGACTCAGCTGTTCAACCTTACACTTTATCGTCCTGTGCAGGAAGTGTCCAGAAACAAGGCCGTCTTGCTAGCGGGTTAGTAGTAGAACCTATAGACGGGCGAGTAAGAATGGATTTACCTACTGTAATTGAATGCAACGACATTCCAGAAACAAGAGAAGAAATTCCAGTGCCAGAAATCACAAAATATTACGAACACTTGAAGCGTATTACATTACCGCCTATAGATCCTGAGGCACATATTCTCTTATTGATCGGCAGAGACTTGGCCGATGCACACCACGTCTATGAGCAAAAAACAGGAGCTCAAAACACGCCATTTGCACAACGACTCAGTTTGGGATGGGTCATTATCGGTGAAGTATGCTTAGGCCAAACGCACAAACCTAATTCGAAAGTAAACGTGTGTAAAACAAATATTCTAAACAATGGGAGGCCGACATCCTTTGAAGTATGTAAAAACGTCTTTAACATTAAAGAAACTGTCAACACACGCAATCACCAAGATACCGTGGAAGATCAGATTTTCCACAGAACAAAGAACGATAATAAGATTGGCATGTCCGTAGAAGACCATATATTTATAGACATCATGGACAAAGAATTTGTCAAAAGTGAAACAGGCAATTGGAGTGCTCCTCTACCGTTCCGGAAGAATAGACCTCGATTACCTGACAACAGATCTCAAGCATTAAGAAGGGCTAGAATGCTCGATCAATCTCTTCAGAAAAGTACGAGTAAGCGTCAGCATTTCGTAGAATTCATGGGCAACATGTTTCGTAATGGTCATGCCGAAGAAGCTCCAACCTTAGAACAAAACGAGGAATGTTGGTATCTGCCTTTATTTGGAGTGTACCACCCTAAGAAAAAAGATAAGATAAGAGTTGTTTTCGATTCTTCGGCTAAACAGGATGGCATATCCTTAAATAATGTTCTACTCTCTGGACCGGATTTTACAAATAGTTTGGTTGGAGTATTGCTCAGATTCAGAAAAGAGAGAATCGCTGTAATGGCCGACATAGAGCAAATGTTTTACTGTTTTAAGGTAAACAGTTCACACCGTAACTATTTACGATTCTTTTGGTACAAGAACAACATTCCTGGAGAGCAACTTATCGAATACAGAATGTGTGTTCACGTCTTTGGAAACACACCGTCTCCAGCAATTGCCACCTACGGTCTACGGAAGTGTGTTGAAAAAGAACCAACAGAGAACGATGTCAAAGAATACGTAAATAGGAACTTTTATGTGGATGACGGACTCGTTAATTTCACGAATGAGGAAGAAGCTGTCAGTGTCCTTAAGAGGACTCAACAATCTCTACTTGAAAACGGAAAATTGAAACTTCATAAAATTGCATCGAACAGTGAAAAAGTAATGAACGCCTTCAGTCCAGATGAGTTGGCTAAAGAGCTGAAAACCTTAGATCTAAACAAAGATGAGCTACCTATTCAACACAGTCTTGGAATGAGTTGGGACTTGCAACAGGACTCGTTTACTTACAAATTATCAAATGAAGAGAAACCTATAACACGTAGAGGTGTGTTATCATCAATAAATAGCTTGTTCGACCCATTAGGGTTTATCTCCCCTGTCATTCTACAAGGTAGAATTCTTATGAGAGACATCATTGCCGAAACAACTGACTGGGACTTACCACTATCTAATGATATTCAGCAAAAATGGATCGAATGGAGAGACTCTTTAAGGCCAATAGAACAATTTTCGATACGAAGAACATTTGTAGAATCGTCATTCTGTTCAAGCTTGGACAAACAGTTACATATTTTCTCGGACGCCTCAGAACAGGCAATAGCAAGTGTAGCTTTTTTGAGAACATCTGACGCAGAGTTTTCTATCAACACCGGTTTCGTATTTGGGAAATGCAAAGTGGCGCCCAAACATGGCCATACAATACCACGATTAGAACTATGTGCCGCAGTTATGGCTGTTGAAATAGGAGAAATAATCTGTGAACATCTAGATATGAACTCGGCTGAGATAAAGTACTATACAGATAGTAAGGTAGTGTTAGGTTACATTAACAACCAGGTTAGACGTTTTCAAGTCTATGTTGCAAACCGAGTTGGTAAAATTAGGAAAGCTTCAAAACCGGAACAATGGACATATGTGAATACTGATCATAATCCGGCCGATATTGGAACAAGACTTATATTCGCGGATCAGCTACAAACTAGTTCTTGGCTAACAGGACCCGAATTTTTACAGGAATCTGACACGCTTAGTCAAAGAATAGCTACTTCATTTCCTCTCATAAATCCTAACACTGACAAAGAATTGAAAACAGAAATACAAGTCATCAAATCTGTCTTAAAATGTGACAACCTTGGGTCACAAAGATTCAACCGATTCTCCAATTGGTGGAAATTAGTTCGTACCATTTCACGCTTACAGCGACTTGCTAGTAGTTACTCACACAACAAATTAAAGGACAATTTGGAGTCAAACGAGCTTGAAGCTCATCGAAAAGCTGAAATTTTTATCATCAAAGAAGTTCAAAAGGAGGACTTTGGTAGAGAAATCGAGTGTCTCAGAAATAAAAGACCTCTGCCTAATAACAGTTCCGTTTTATCTTTGAGTCCCGTCTTGGACGAAAATGGAATTTTGAGAGTAGGTGGAAGACTTCGTAATGCTAAAATCACATCAAAAGAAAAAACACCGATCCTTATTTCTGGAAAACATCATATTGCTACTTTGCTTGTCCGTCACTACCATAACGATGTACAACATCAAGGGAGACATCTTACTGAAGGTACTATTCGATCTGCTGGGTGGTGGATTACAGGCTGCAAACGACTGGTCTCATCTATAATTTTTAAATGCGTAAAATGTCGACGACTTCGAGGTTCGTTGAGTGAACAGAAAATGGCCGATTTACCAGACGTAAGATTATCGCCATGCGCACCGTTCAGTTTTGTTGGTGTAGATGTATTTGGACCATGGAACATAGTAACAAGACGCACTAGAGGAGGCGCAGCAAATTCCAAAAGATGGGCAGTGCTATTTACATGCTTGGCATCTAGAGCTGTCCATATAGAGGTGATAGAAGAAATGAGCTCCTCTTCTTTCATCAACGCTCTACGCAGATTCTATGCACTTCGAGGCAAAGTGCAAGAGTTCCGTTCCGATAGAGGTTCAAACTTCGTTGGATGTACCGACGCCCTGCAAATCGATGCTTTAAACGTTGAAGATGGCGAAGTAAGAACACTTCTCAACAAGAATAGAACAATATGGAGGTTTAATACACCTCACTCTTCTCACATGGGTGGTTCATGGGAGCGAATGATTGGGATAGCTCGTAAAATTCTAAATAACATGCTTTTTGACGTGAGATACAAGAATTTGACTCATGAAGTTTTAACAACATTTATGGCAGAGGTAACAGCCATTATGAACGCCCGACCGATTGTACCAGTCTCCACTGATTCTGACAATCCTACAATTCTGACACCTTCTCTTTTATTAACTCAGAAAACATCTGATCAGGAAGATAGCTTTGAAAATATTACATCAACTGCATGTATGTACCAATCACAATGGAAATATGTTCAGACATTAGCTGAGATATTTTGGAAACGTTGGAGTAGGGAATATCTGCAAACACTACAAAAGAGACAAAAGTGGAAAAAGGAAGTGACAAATTTGAAACAAGGAGACATTATTCTTATGCGAGAAAAAGACATGGTTAGGTCCGAATGGCCAATTGGAACAATATTAAGAACATTCGCCAGCGAGAATGACAATCTTATAAGGAAAATAGAAGTGAGAGTTATTAAACAAGGAAAACCAGTTATCTATGTCCGTCCGATAACAGAGATTGTGAAACTTTTGTCTGAGTGATAATATTGAACAATATTTGAACTGTTGATATGTACATTGACTTTATTAGTTAAACATTTTAGATAGTAGTTACAGTAATGTACCTTAGATTTAAGTAGTTTAGTAAATTTTCTTTTTGAGATTTTTGTTAACGAAGTTATTTAGCTAAGACTTGAAGTCTTAAGTATTTTTGTTAAAACCTAGGGTGATATTGTTATATCAGACGGGGAGTGTCATGTTACCAGAACATTTTATTAATATACTTATTTTTGATAATTCAAATTTCCCGCATTTTTGCACGTGCTTTTACTGTGTAAAACACGTGTTATTTCTTATCAGTTTCATTGAGATTCCCACATGGCATTGTGAAGAAAGATTGTGTTTCGCTTTCGATATTTTCGATTTTCGTGCAATCTTTGGTAAACTACAGTGTAAGTTAATTTTTATATTATTTTTTTTTATAACTTTAAGTAAATATTTCATATTTTTAATAAGTTTAAGCAATTAATTATCTACGTTTTCTTTGTTTGAACTGCCGATTAACGTGCACACAGGTCATGTTTGTTTACATCAGTATTTTGTATGTTTTGCACTATGTACACCGTTTATTTTAGAATAATTAATTATTTTAACGTTAAAGATATAATATTATTCTT
The DNA here is from genome assembly GCF_963676685.1 of Mytilus edulis. Taxonomy (NCBI): domain Eukaryota; kingdom Metazoa; phylum Mollusca; class Bivalvia; order Mytilida; family Mytilidae; genus Mytilus; species Mytilus edulis. The sequence goes on from NC_092347.1 coordinate 4,703,839, forward strand.
GCAATTGTATTTTTCTTATTTAATTTAAGCTAATTAACTTTTAGTAGTACAGAGTTGCTATCGGGTAAAAAATCTATGGAACGCCATTCGTGCCATATTTACACCTGTATTTCTATTTTTATAATTTTTCACTTTATGGAATGCAATTAATGCCAAAGTTGTTTTACGTTAATTTCGCTACATAGTTCATGTTTGTTTATGTTTTGAACTTATAATTATTTAAAGGATTTTTTATACTTAAAAAATAAATGTATGGAGGTCAATGAGTGTCATTTTGACAAGTGTTTATTTTCTTGTAATTTTTTGGTAAATTACGGCATTTGAGTTTATGATTTTATTTTTTCTATTTGTAGCTTTTTACTATATGTATTATGAGTTTATCTGCAACGATGAAGCATATTAATAAAGAATTTGAAACTAACGTAGTTTGAAGACTTTACAGTACCTATACATCCTGTCATTGTGTTATTGTGCTATGGTAAATTTGTGTATTCTTGTCTTTCATATTTTATGAATATGCTTTGTGTATGTGTCTTTTTGTGTTTCTTTGATGATATTTTTTTGATAGGAATTTTTTGACTTACCTTTTATGCCTATTTTGTTTTGTTCACACCTCGATATCAATGTAATGGAATTTGATGCGACTGTCATTCAAGTTAGAGGTTTCGCTAGCTATAAAACCAGTTTTAATCCCCCATTTTCTACATAATAAAATGCGTAGGAATGTGACTGTTATAATCCATTCGTTTGATATGTGTTAGCATTTGATTTCACCATTTGATTAGGGACTTTCTGTTTTGAATTTTCCTCGGAGTTAGATATTTTTGTCATTTCACTTTTACATCATCGATAGGCACATGGGCCAGCTACTCAAAAATGAAAACAAATGTTTTGAAACAAATCGCCCGTATGAGGAGTGCTGAAAACAAAATGTTAAATGCCGTGTCATTTAATCGTCATATTTTGCACATATGAATAAGGGTTTATTATGTATACTGGCAATGAAAATGTAGCAATATAGGGATCACTTGGTTCATCCGAAATTTTAAATCTCTGGTTACTGTGGAATCGGAAGTTTTTGAAATAAAGATAACCTTTCATATTAATACTGGACAGTTAGTTATACTTATTTGTTGTACCTTGTAGTTACTAGTAAACACAATAATTCTGTTATTTCATTGTTGTTTCTTGTTAGAAATACACCATGCAAGCATTCCATTAGTGTCCTGTTAGGAAAGGGCAAGTTTAGTACCTTTGAATATAAAGAACATTTTCCGTTCTTTTAGGCCAATCCCATACTCCCTTCGTCTTAAATCTTTTGGGAGTAAGCAACAACCGTCAGATATTTCAGAGTGATTATATACTCTTGTTTCACTTTGGTTGATTTCGCAAAATTCCATCAGCTTAATTTTGCATGATTATATATAAAATATGTTATTGCTGTATATGTACTGTTGTGTGTCTTTTTGTTGATTTTCTTCAGACTTTGTATGGTTGTTTTTATTTGTGTTATGATTTTGTATTACCCCTTGGTATATATTACTAGTATTGGATAAGATATTACTAAGTTGAATCCATTGTCATTTTTGAACAATAAAATATGTCTCAAATATCATTGAAATTCAGTCCATAACTAATGAAATCTTTCTCTGTATGTGAAGAAACAAAACTTTATACAGATTCTACCCACATAACAATTACTAGAAGAATTTGAATGACAAAGGAAACATGCAACTAACATAGTAATGGCGCCATGTTTAATTCTCCATGGAACACTTTTTATAAGTATAGTATTTTTAAAATTATTTACCATCTGCTGTACACTGACTACACTCAACGTGAAAAAGACCTATATTTGTTTCTATTAAGTATATATGTAGTGTATACTTTTACGAACTGATATGTTTCCATTCAACTGTTTAATGATATATAATTGTATATAAAAACAGTTTGAATTTAAAAACCAATGAACTCTGACTTGATGGAAATAAAAATAATATACCAATACTAGATAGGTGTATGTTGCAGTTGTCTCTCTTTTCACGAAATATAATTTTAATTCTGACTCCATATATCTATGAACTCAGCCAGAGAACATAATACAATTAGTTCTATTCAAATAAGCAGTGATTTCACTAGTAATCTTATAGAAACTTTACGAAATAGTCCATAAATATAGAATAAAAAACCTTATGAAAACTTGAAGGATGGTTATATCTGGTATGTAGTTTCCTGTAATTAGATAATACTTCAGTTTTATCTTGTATATCTTTTGTATAGTCATTTTATAAAATTTACTGTTTGCAAAAGTATAAATTATTCTAAATAATAGGGATGTTCTGGTACCTAACAGAAAACCCTGGCCGTTTTTGGCACAACTTTTTTGAACTTTTGGTCCTCGATGCTGTCCAACTTTGTACTTGTTTCGGCTTTCAAACTGTTGTATCTGGGCGTCACTAGTAAATCTTGTGTGGACAAAATGCACTTCTGGCGTATTTAAATTTTAAACTTGTTGCCTTTTGTTAGCTATTATTCGTGTTTCTTTGTCAATTGTGTTCTATTTATTTATATTGTAGTCCTGTAATGTTTTGTTGTCATTTTAATGTTATATTTCACATGGGCATAAAAGAGGTAGGTTTGGCATGCCACAAAACCAGGTTCAACCCACCATTTTTTCCTTAAAAAATGTCCTGTACCAAGTCAGGAATATTGCCATTGCTATATTATAGTTCGTTTCTGTGTGTGTTACATTTTAACGTTGTGTTTCCGTTGTGTCGTTTGTTTTCTCTTATATTTGAGTGTGAATTCACATTACTATAAGACGTGTCACGGTACTTATCTATCCCAAATTCATGTATTTGGTTTTGATGTTATATTTGTTATTCTCATAGGATTTTGTCTAATGCTTAGTCCGTTTCTGTGTGTGTTACATTTTAATGTTGTGTCGTTGTTCTCCTCTTATATTTAATGCGTTTCCCTCAGTTTTAGTTTGTTACCCCGATTTTTTTGTCCATGGATTTATGAGTTTTGAACAGCGGTATACTACTGTTGCCTTTATGTAGTATCAATTATAAATAAGACTAAGTGATTTTTGTCGTATAACACTCTTATCCATGTCAACTTTTGACTAATAATTAATGTTGAGTTAATCCTTTTGATAAATTTTCAACATAATCCCGACATTTTCAAACCAGTTAGAACTATCTTTGGTGTTTTTTAATGCAGTCATGCCCGGTTGGAATATGGAGTATCTGGTGCTCTGTGAAGGGAGAGTTTTAATGTTCTACATGTTTAAGAATAGCTCTTGTAATATGTTAAACATAGTCATACCAATAAGTGTTTTCTTGACTAGAAAATTTAAATTGTCTTTGTTCAATGTTTGCTAGCATTCAACTTTTTATGTTTTTATGTTTTTAAGTACTTTTTTTTTATCGCTTGGTAAAGATACATTTGGAGTGTAAAACTGTAACTGATTTGATTTGCGATAAATTCTGAAAGGAACGTCTCTTGCCCTCAGTCCGACTTGTTTCTCATTTTAACTATCGAGAATAATTGCCACTCAATAAAAAGCTACCAAATTGTCATATAAAAACAATACTAAAAGTGTAACGACAGAATTATTGCATATTACTTTGATATTATTTTGACTAATTTGTTTCAAAAATACTTTGATATTATTTTGACTAATTTGTTTCAAAAAGCTATTTAGAGCGAAAGGAAAAAGTCTCCATGGCAAAAAGTAAAATCACAAAAATACTGAACTTAGAGGAAAATCAATTCGGAAAGGCAAAAGTCTTGTATATCAAATTATTTGAGGATGAATTGATTATTTCTCTTTGAAAATAACGCGTACACTAATTTATTTCCTTTAATGTTATACCATATATATAACTATTTAAACAATTGTGATCTGAAACGGTTATTTTGATCTAAATTGTAATTCAGTTCTTTAAAGATTGAATACGAAATTCAGTTGTAACAATTTACACCACAGTACTTAACTGATTGTGACAGAATTGTTGAACAGAACTGAATTAAGGGGACGACCATTCTGAGGGGGGAGGGGGGCAGGAGGATTTGTTTTTGATCGGTTATTTATTTTTGTAAACTAAGAGGACAGATTATTCATTTTCTGCACTATTGAAGCAAGATTCTTCATTTTCATTAAAGCAAGGAACTGATTATTCATTTTCACAACTATATGATATTGGAAAACATACAATTTTTAAATGATTTGTTTATTATGGATCTTTTATATACCCAACTGTGTATACATGTATTGCATACATACAAAATATTAAAGTTTGGTTGTAACTAGCCTCTTTTAAAAGTATTGGCAAACATATTTCGGCGAGCGGAGCGAGGCAAATTTTTTGTTTGAAGGGTTTTGGAGCCCCTGAAGGCCCAAGAAGATATACAACAAAGATGCAAAATCATGCTTTCTGGGTGTTCCGAAGACCCTTTCATAATCTGAAAATGCAAGTTTTGTTTTAATAATGTTTTGACACTATTTTGGTCTCAAAGCAAAATGTTTAAATTCAGTGTAAGACTTAAGGTCCTAGGGACAACACCAAAAGACCAATGTACATGATAAAGCCAAAAATGGAATTCACATAGTTAAGTCTGTGGCTGCTTTTTTTTAAACTCCTGATCAAGTTCACAACAAAATTACTAGATTACAAAAGGAATGCAACACTAACAGAATACAGAAGGACAATCAATGAACAAATTTAAAGACAAATAAATAAGAAACATTGTCATTGATCCTTAAAAATCAGGGCTAGGTCTGAGGGGAAACAGAACTTGCTTCTTGCAAGGCACTCGCTGTGAACACAATTTGATAAGGAGACAAGCGTTTGGTTTTGAAATTTCCTACATGAGGCATTTGCCGCAATGTAGTTAATTAGGCCCTGTTAAAATAAATATGAGGTAAGGTTTCCTGAGACAATATACCGTAAGTTAAATGAAACCAATTTGCAGACATTTCAAGTATATTTAAATAATATTTATACTTTTATTATTGAAAAAAATGGGAAGTGTTTCCCGATTTTTTTTAGGGAAAAAAGATGAATTTATGAAGAATCTGGTGCCATCTCATACTTTCGATTAGACCTGCTGAGTTATTTATTTTCATTACATCGCAAGTCAGGTAATTAATTTTCAAACAATTAATTGAACGACTGAATATAGTTATCAAAGGTACCAGGCTTATAATTTGTGACGTTAGACGCGCGTTTCGTTTACATCAAACTCATCAGCGAAGCTCAGACTAAAAAAAGTTGGAAAGTCAAACAAGTATAAAGTTGAAGAGCATCGAAGACCTAACATTCCTAAAAAGTTGTGCCAAATACACCTAAGAAATCTGGTATAAGAAAATCATTAGTATTTCGAATAATTTATACTTTTGCAAACAGTAAATTTATAAATTTACCATATAATTAGTATTTATGTCAACATCGAAGTGCTGACTGCTGTGCTGGTGATACCATCGGGGACGAAACGTCCACCAGCAGTTGCATCGACCCAGTGGTGTAAAATTAAAATAGTTATCAAAGGTACCAGGCTTATAATTTGTTACCCCAGACGCGCGTTTTGATTTCACAAAACTCACCAAATATGACTTTATATTTGTTTATTCAGACATTTCAGATGTGATAGGATCAAAATGACTGCTTCAGACTTAAATTCATTTGTTACACGCGCTTCACATCCCAACTGGTTAACTAGTCCATACAAATAGGAGTATACTTACATCAAGGTGTTATCAAAACATTTTGTATGTCAAGTAGTTGAAATCCACCACGTAATGAACAAGCCAATTTTATTTATTACTTCATTATAACAAAGAAATTCACATGCGTTAACAGATAATAATTAGAACATAATGTAATATTTACACATGTTTTATAGCAATCAATGAAGAATTCATTCGTTTTATTGTAAGCCCATTTATATCCACGATGAAATAAAGTTGGAGTGAAGTACAAATATACACATCTAATGATCGGGAATCTAACCAGATTGACATTGTAGTCGTAACTAAGAGTCTAGAATTGAAATACGAATTTTTCAAACGCTTACATATTACTAATGTGGAAATTAGCTTTTGTTTGTATGGTATTTAACTGAAATCCAACAAAGTTGTTCAAAATCTATGAGGAACCAAGAGTTTATAAAACATTAACATAAAGTATTTAGGTCATATGAACACATCGAATGGAATATCGCTGTTATGAATGTATGATGTTCGTATGAAAATGTATTTTATTAGTGTTCTTATATATCTAATTCTATATTTTCATCATGCTCTATCTAAGGACAAAATATTACATGAATGTCTTGAATTTCTAACTCAAGCAACATGCCAATTTAAATGATCCTTTTCTTGTAATAGTTCAGTAAGAACAACTTGTACTTCTTAAACAAGTCTCATCAGGTAGTGAGGAATGTCACATACATAAAATCATTACAATTACAAATTGACAATTATAATGTATATACCTTAAAATATTTTCCAGTACCAAAGCACATGGTTCTGGGTAATGTCATTAAAATAGCTTATGTACTGACCAAATGATAGTAACATATAGTCTGGTTTTGGTGATAACCATTTGACGTGGCTCTGTACTTATATATTCCGTGATTGTTCTATGGTAAAATTTTTGTATTCGAGCTTTTCATTTTTGCTAATGTGCTTTGTCTGTATGCCTTTTGTGTTTCTTTGTCACATGACGTGGCTCTGTAAATATACATTCCTTCATTGTTTTATTGTGCTATGGTAAATGTTTTTTTTTTACTTTAGAAAATACTTGTACAAAGTCAGGAATATGACAGTTATTATCCATTCGTTTGATGTGTTTGTGCTTTTGATGTGCCATTTGATTACGGACTTTTCGTTTTGAATTTTCCTCGGAATTCAGTATTTTTATGTTTTACTTCTTTTATACACAATACCACCTAATACACACGACACACGTATCGGGAACTACCTTAATCAAGTTTGTCTGAGACCAAACGCTGGTGATGCCAAATAAATATTTTGTCTGAGACCAAACGCTGGTGATGCCAAATAAATATTTTGTCTGAAACCAGACGCTGGTGATGCCAAATAAATATTTTTTCTGAGACCAAACGCTGGTGATGCCAAATAAATATTTTGTCTGAGACCAAACGCTGGTGATGCCAAATAAATATTTTGTCTAAGACCAAACGCTGGTGATGCCAAATAAATATTTTGTCTGAAAACAGACGCTGGTGATGCCAAATAAATATTTTGTCTGAGACCAAACGCTGGTGATGCCAAATAAATATTTTGTCTGAAACCAAACGCTGGTGATGCCAAATAAATATTTTGTCTTTGACCAAACGCTGGTGATGCCAAATAAATATTTGGTCTGAGACCAAACGCTGGTAATGCCAAATAAATATTTTGTCTGAGACCAAACGCTGGTGATGCCAAATAAATATTTTGTCTTAGACCAAACGCTGGTGATGCCAAATAAATATTTTGTCTGAGACCAAACGCTGGTAATGCCAAATAAATATTTTGTCTAAGACCAAACGCTGGTGATGCCAAATAAATATTTTGTCTGAAACCAGACGCTGGTGATGCCAAATAAATATTTTGTCTGAGACCAAACGCTGGTGATGCCAAATAAATATTTTGTCTGAAACCAAACGCTGGTGATACCAAATAAATATTTTGTCTTAGACCAAACGCTGGTGATGCCAAATAAATATTTGGTCTGAGACCAAACGCTGGTAATGCCAAATAAATATTTTTTCTGAGACCAAACGCTGGTGATGCCAAATAAATATTTTGTCTTAGACCAAACGCTGGTGATGCCAAATAAATATTTTGTCTGAGACCAAACGCTGGTAATGCCAAATAAATATTTTGTCTGAGACCAAACGCTGGTAATTCCAAATAAATATTTTAGCCATAGAGAATTTAATCCAAAGTGAATCATAGAAAACCTAAATTCGCATTATTTTTCTAAGGAAGTTTTTATCAAAGGCGTAGGTCCGGTAAGGGCCGATTTTGGCCTCAAATTTCAGGTTCATCTAACGAAATATTTTAGACACTTTTTAAACACTTAAGTGTCTATTTCAATTGATTCAATTAGTTTATGTGAAAGATTTTAAATGGTTAAGTCATTAAAAATGCTCCGATTCAAGCTTAAATATGAATATCTATCAAATATGCAAAAAATGGTCACTTTTCAGATGGTTTTTGTCAAAAATGAAAGTGACCGCATCCGTGTTCATCCTCAACCTTTATATATGTTATGTATTATCATCAAATACAACTTACATTTCAATATTATGAACGAACACGAATGCGGCCACTTTCATTTAAGACGGAAACCGTCTAAAATTTAACTACAATGCTAAAATTGTGAAGATTTAAGTAATTTATATAAAAAAAGAAGATGTGGTATGATTGCCAATGAGTTAAATATCCACAAAAGAAGCATGACTTAATGATGTCAGTACCCGAAATGTGTGCATTGTATTGCCAAAAACAGCCCATATTTGTGTAGCAGAAGCATTCTATGTTCCAATAAATAACTAACAGATTACATTTTCACAATTTTGTAGTCTCGTGTCTATTGTTACAGTGAACCATTCCCACCCAAAAATTTTGGTGGAGACTTACTTTATCAAGCAGCACAGAGCTAGATTCTCCAACGTTATTGAAAATTAATTACCAAATCCTGATTGACCCAAAAGAGCTGCATGATAACTGGCGGAGGACCCGAGCACTGTAAAAATAGACACGAGACTAGAATGATATATAGTTTTATTGCACACCAGAAGTCTAAAACCTCATTTGAATATATAAACAAACATAAATATATAAATAAACAAACACAAATACAATTAGTTCCGTTTACCTACTAACCTAATATTTTCTGTTATGATTTGACATAGTTAATCTGATTATAAAATCTGATGACTGACCATGAACTATAGGGATTAACTTGTAATTCGTATTAAAGCATATTTCTAATATTTTCAGTTCGCAGAAAAATAGTTGTCAAAAATAAGATAGTAAATAGCTATCATTTGTGATCAATTATTTGTTTCAAATAAGTTGTTACCTTTGATAAAATTGTGAGAAATTGAAATGCAATAAATTAAGAAGATAACACGTACCTGTAAAAATAGACACGAGACTAAAATGATATATAATTTTATTGCACACCAGAAGTGTTAAACCTGGCTGCAACGTTTTCTTATATACCACCCTACGTCCGTCTCTATGTTTACAAGGTTTTTGATACATCCCGTTCTTAAAGATGTATAAGGCAATTTTTCTCTTGCGATAAAGGATTCCAATCTTGTTTCTTTTCCTGCTTAATTGTGCACATCCTTTAGCTCTAAGCCTGTTATATATCTTTTTTAATACTTTAATTTGTTATTGTATTTATGATTTATGAAACTCAGTTTGCTATGTTTTCTAACACGTTCTCCAGCCAAAACCTCAAAATATAAAATGTAGAAAAATAATGTCTTACAATACTACAAAAAAACCTGTTCACTACGAAAAAAACCCAACCAGACAGATAAATACAGGCGCGGACCAAGCCCCGGACCCTCCTTTGGATCCGCCAATGTTCTTGTAAGAAGTTGCTTGATTATTGGGCAACATTTGACTGTCATTTAATGTTTTCTCCATTTTCAAGCATTTTCTCCCAATTGATTATCTGTGATACGCCATTTATTACCATATTCACCAGCTCTACTTCAGTATGTCCCAATCTGTTGGCATTAGAAATATCCACAATCCCAAGATAAGTCTCTGTGTCGACTCCACGATGACCGCGAGCCTGAAGACCCAGTTGGCTTAACTTTTCTTTAAAATCATGATGAGAAGAGAAAAGAGGTATTTTGACGAGACAGCCTGCTCGTAATCCAGTGCCAATATTTGAAGGACATGTTGCAATGTAACCCAGGTGATCGTTATACATGAATTCTTTTCCTTCACAGCCAAGTTCTGTTTCGAGTGCGTTTAATAAATCCACAAATCGTTTAAAAACACCTTGCATATTTGCTCCTTCTTCCATTGAAATGACTCTGACGTGATCTTCCTCGTTAACCCAAACAAACGCATTCTTATTTTTATTGTGATATATGCCTCTCGCATCTGGCCAGTCCCTATAGATTGCAGACGAAGAGTGTAAAGGAGAGTTGGTATCCTGAAAAAGCATCCCTTTAAAACGTAACTCTGTTTCCATTTCTACTGACATCCCATTTGGTTTCGATATATAAGAATAAGAACCTTTAAGTGGGAAGTAATCCCCTTCCAAATCTCCACTGAGTTTTAATAAAGAGTTTACAATAGTTTTCTCAACTGACCTTCTGTCATCAAATGAAATTGCAGGAGACAGTCTGTATCCCCGGATAGACCGCCCAGTGCGGACACGACAGGTTAAAACATACTTCCTAGATGGGTCAATATTTTTATCAAATACCTGTGAATAATCTAAATTACTTATGTGTTTAGTAAATGGCAAGCATTTAGCATGTCTTCTATTAATTACAGGATCGAACAATTCTGCAAACATTTGATAGCTTTCCTCATCTCCCGCTACGATGCCGCATGTTTTAATATGAGGATGGCTTGGATGATCAATTCCAGTTTTAATACATTGAATAAAAGAAACTCCTAAAGCTGTTTTCTTATTCCTAAGTTTCTTATATAGATCGGGATTTGCCCATAAAACCTCTGCCATGTAGTTTTTATGATTGGAAAGGTCTGGTATTTCTTCTGGTAAATTGCCTAATGAAAATTCTTCTGGTAAACTAGATACAGCGTTATCCATTTAATCTTTTAGTGTATCATTAACTGTATTGTTCCTGAATTAAGATTGAATATTTACTTTATTTGAAGAAAAACATCACATTTTCAAATATTAAATTAGTGAAATACAATAATAAATGTGTTTAGTTATATTACAGATAACAGCCTGCTACTCTTCCAAAAAAATATATCAAAGTGACTGTGTCATCATATGAAACAATAACAACAACAAATGAAAATATAGAACAAAAAGATAAATAGCTCCAATATTACTTCAGTCAATTTGTTACGGGATATACGATAATATCTTTCGCAATGACAAACTGTTTTTCTGAAATTTCTATATAATTCTCTTTATGTATTTTATATGAGTCACAAATCATAAAGATATGTTATAATTTGCAGTAATGGTACCAAATGATTTATTATTATTCCGACCAAAACGATTATTAAGCTTTATATTGTTTTGGTGTATTCACAGGTTTTAAGGCAGATTATTATGAAAGTTTCCCAGGAAATAATGAATTTGAAAGTCAGAAATATGTGTTTAAATTTTAAACACGTGAAGACATGTTAATGTTTTAATCTCCACGAAACAGTTACACCATTCGTTATTGCTGTTGTTCTCAAATATTTTATATAACTTTTATTATTTGGTCAATCGTTCATCATTTCGTTTTTGATAAACGTGGATAAATGGTCATAGATGGTAGCTGTAATTGCAAATTTCACCTACTAGTATTATTAAAAGAGTGAAATCTCTCAAAACCAACGAACTTTACATGAATTTAAAGGCTATGCTTGGACTATAAATTTCGCTCGTCTTTGAATTGATATAAGAACTACAAACAGTATTACGGAGTATTACCTTTGTGACTAAGGTTCGAATAAACATCTATTTTGAGACCTATTCTGTTCTGTTTATTTACCTCGTGATTACAGACAAAATATCCACCAATTAAGATCGTTAATTAAATGCCAGTCTGCCTAAGAATCAGGCAGTGGTGAAAACATGATAAAAAAACCACCCTATTTGACATTGATTTCAGTTCATAATATGTAGTTATGCACAAAAATAACATTCATTTCCATTTTCTGTTCTGGTAACAGAAGATACAATTTGGTTGAAATGCACTAGAAATTAACAAAAAAAGGAGATAACTCTGTAATTTGCTATCATTCTAACCAATTTTCTAACCAAGTTATTTGATATTACCAGACACACACAAACAAAAGACCAATTATTTTTAACTCAAGATGATGGTTAGTATTAAATAGCATGATTAGCTCGGTGGGTATTTTCTAATCATGTTTTAATTTTTACCTAAATTGCCTGATTCTTACAAAGACTGGCACTTAAATGCTTTATACATTCGTTATTTTTTAAAAATGTATTATGCATTGAATGTTTCATGAACCCCACATCGCTAATATTGTAAAAATATCCAACACCAAAATTAGAAGAATCAGTTACAGTTATCTTTTGCACTCCGAAAACGACTAAGTTTGACCCAGGTCCATTAGGAAAATATTTCACCATATCCCTAACCTTAACCGATACCATAACCCCGACCCTAATCCTAACCTTTTACCTGATATCAACATTTATATAAAAGGCTACATACAATGTGAACCCATTTCAAGAGAATAACAACAAATAGGAGTCAACTGATAATTTTCGTCACTTAATTTTCTTGTAGATCTAGCCTTGATGATCATGATTTTGTTTGGGAAACAGGCTTTATTAAACTGTTATTATTTCAAGATATTTAAAGAATTCAAAGTTTATACCTATGTATTATATTTTTCAAGACTGAAAACAAAACAAAAAATGAAAAAAAAAAACAAAGAAAAAAAAATTGTAAGGATTATGCTGTCAACTCAAAAAGATTATTTAATTGACGGCACAGTCTGGAGTGAAATAACCTTTAACGGTTGACATTATCCGATACTTATCGCTTCAAGGGGCCACATTTGTTTTATAAACCCGATGCAAGCGCTAAAGGAATATTGCTACACATAAATGGAAAGTTCTCAATGACGAAAAAAGTCTGCCGACGAAAAATAACACAGTTGGTTCCTATTTAGTTTTCTGTTGAAAAACACACTCTGCCGACGAACCAAATATGTTATCAATAAAACATTATATCGTAATGACGATGCCAGTTATAGTGTACCTTATATTTGATTCAAGAGAGATTTGTCACAATGGGTCGTCCCTTCCAAAAACAAGCAATAATGTCTTGTATTTGCATTGGCGGTTCTGATTGTTGTAACTAATTTGGACTTATTCCTTCGACATGTCTTTAAGATTGGAATAAAGCATACAACGAAGAGTTAAAAGTATAAAAGTCAAAAGTTTATGCTGTTGCATGAGGAGTTCTTAAGGGACTTGAATGTTTGTAAGGCATTTGGCTTTTGGCAGACCAAGCAATATGTAACCTGCGTATCCAGAAAGCTGAAGGAAGATTCAGCCTACCATCCTTGTTTGAAATTACACAGGATCATACACTTGACACATGTTTGTTCTGGGTGTCCTCTTTATTAACTGTTAATGGAATATCTATATATATTGGTTGCCATATGAATTGTGAAAAAATAAACTCCTTTATCTAGCAGTATATACAATGGCATTTAGAAACAAACACTTTTATTGTTCGGGACTGTCCGAAGGGACAACACGATAAATTGTCATGGAGTGCTTTTTATCCTGATTTTCAACAATGACCTCACAAAATTAACCCACTCGGAAAGAGTCTCTATGTTTTCGTATTCATTTTTTATCCAATGTCTTGCATAAATATTCACATACTCCAGAAGTGTTTTCCTCTCATAGTTGATGTGTTTCCCTCGGTTTCAGTTTGAGACCCGAAATTTATTTTCGCTCAATCGATGTATGATATTTGAACAGCGGTATACTACTGTTGTCTTTATTTAAAAACGTGGTTTCAGTTTATGGATTCTAACACACGGTATTTCGGCACCTTAACTAGCACATTTCAAAGAAAATTATTCTTGGCATATTCAAGATTACCAGGTATGACATGACATGCTGATTAATTAAGCATGAATGGGGAACTTGCAAAGATGAAATCAAGTGGTTTTCACAAGAAGTCGCCCAACATTTCGACTTCATATGTTAGTAGTGGAAAGTGAAACTTTGTTGTATAGGTACAAGCGTTTATTGGTATAGTAGTATCTTATTTTTCAAAAGGGAAGAAATTATTTTTTTTCAGATTTATTCAAGTAATCAAGAACTTTGTTTTAGTCTGGTATTCAGCCTGAACGAACAACTGATATGAAACGTTTGCAATAGCCTTTATCCAAAATGATAGCTGTATGTTTGAATTGTGTTTAGAATGGAATTTGTGACGGGGGTTTCCAACATATTTGTACATAAAATATCGTATTTAATAACGACATAAACATTTTTTTACTGTGTTCGTGTCTTCACAACAAAATTAGACGAATTAAGATAAAAAGTACTCTTCAAATCTAAAAATATAGCCCTCACGGTTTGTACAATATCAGTATATGTTAAAAAGTCATATACATGATTACTGTAAACAGCTATTTTCGCGGATACTTTATTTCGCGTTTCACCCTTTCTTGACCACTTCGCGGCTATTAAATTTCGCGATTTTCTGATTTACTTGATGAAGTTTAATAAGGAAAGAACCAAGTTGTACATATTCGCGACGATTTATATTTGCGTTATTTTTCTATTCGTGAAAGTCGCGAAAATAAATCGCTCGCGAAAATAAGTTGGTTTACAGTATTAAGGGCAGCGGGGCATGAATGTGCATGGCTCAAACATTATTTTGAATATTAGGTTATTCAATTTTAAACAAATTTAGAATTTAACAACAATGTTTCATTTTTTTTAAAGACAAGTCTATAAATATCAGTATGACGATTTATGTCCCATAAAATAAGTTGACAAACTAACGCAGTCTTTCAAATACTTAAGTACATTTTCTAAATTTTATGGTAAGATCAAAGCATCATCTAGACCAGAGAAAAAGATCAGCTACTTGATATTTGTTATAATAAGATAGGCAAATCTCTAATATTTTGATTAACTAACAATTTTTAATTGGTTGAATTAAAAAAAAATCGACGTAATAAGATTGAAATTTAATGTTCTTTGAAAACAGACGTGTTGATGTACTTAAAAGTGTTAAACGTTCGATGGTTCTTTTAAAAGGAATTATTGCTTAAAAAAACTGTTATTAAAATGTTTATCTTGCTCAAGGGAAGATATTTTATAACTCGTTTCTTAAATCTTACACCAATTCGCTACTGCTTAGTCATTTGTTATTTATCCCACCATAGATACCAGAATTAAAAAATGTTGTGATCCAGACGCGCGATTCGTATACAAAGTACTTATAAGTGACGCTCGAATCAAAAATTATAAAAAGACCAAATAAAGTATGAAGTTGAAAGGCACTGAGAACCAAAAACTACGAAAGGTTTTGCCAAATACAGGGGAGGGGTGCTTGGGATGAAAGGTGTCAAATAAAAACGACGGAATTTTGTGTCATAACTTACAAAAGCTTCATGATTCTTTTTATCTACCAATATTAAGACAAGGTGAAATTTTTCGTCAACCTCCAGAATAAATAAAAACCTAGTAAATATGCCGTTTTTTTTTGCCTAGCACGAGGCAATAAGGAAATGGATCAATGAAAACCGGAAAAACAAATTGTTCAGGTAGGATGGTCTGTCTTTCTACGTACTGTACTTTAATCAAGTAGTACTTTAAAAATCCGACCCACCGTGTTTGACAAGTACAAAGCAGAGTTCAAATTCAAATCGCATAAAAACTTCTTGTCCTATCAAAACATGTTTTTATTTACGAGCAATGTTATCATATTAGAATATTTTTAATGATAATTTCTATTTTTCTGTAAATATTGCAAAATTAAAATTAATCGCAAACTTTGTTTGGTTTTAAAATTATTGTATTCTGTTCCATACGATACAAATTATTTTTGAGAAAAAAAGTCATACATGAACAAGAAAAGGTAATTTTGGTAAAATTTTACAAAATTTGATTTGTTAGATACTTGGCATTCGATTTGATTTAACAGACCAGAAAGATTATATAATTTGTTTTCGAATGATATATGATATAGGGATATAATATGTGACTTCATGAAAGTCACTTACTAACATATTTTAAAAAGGTATTTTTTTATATTAGTATTACTTGAAAGGTAAATATTTATGCAGGAAGATGATGTTAATGTATGTCTGATGAATAAAACAGCATCGATTCCCTTAAAGGCGTTTAAATAATTAAAATGCTTATTTTTCATATGTATATAAATTTCATGAAGAGCAAAGTAATCAATAAAACCAGGCTTACAATTATTTACGTCATTAGTGACGCTCAAATAAAAAATAGTTAGAATGCCAAATAAAGTAATGAATAGTTTTATTTAAATGTCTACTATAAAAAAAATACTTATGTTCTACAGCTTATGTTTTTTAAAGCATTACATTTCCACTAGAATGTCACAAGAATGTATAAAAACACATTTTAAAAATTTTAAGTTTATAGTTGTATCCATTAGTTATATAGGGACGTTTGAAAAACAACATTAAAGTAGAGAAATGGTAGGTATTCATTAATCTATAAGAATACCATGTGATCTACACAAGTTATTTTCAAATTTATCAAAAATTTATCATATTAAGGTAAGTGTGTGAAATGTTATACAGATGTGCAAAATAGTTTATTCTAATTGTCAAATTATTGGGAATAAGCTTAACAATGTAATTTTTTGGTAAACAAAAAGAAATAAAAAAAATATCTGCAGTTTACTTAATATGACTTTATATTTTTGGGACCAATAAAGGCAACAGTAGCATACCGCTGTTCAAAACTCATAAATCCATGGACAAAAAACAAATTCGGGGTAACAAACTAAAACTGAGGGAAACGCATTAAATATAAGAGAACAACGACACAACATTAAAATGTAACACACACAGAAACGGACTAAGCATTAGACAAAATCCTATGAGAATAACAAATATAACATCCAAACCAATTACATGAATTTGGGATAGATAAGTACCGTGACACGTCTTATAGTAATGTGAATTCACACTCAAAAATAAGAGAAAACCAACGACACAACGGAAACACAACGTTAAAATGTAACACACACAGAAACAAACTATAATATAACAATGGCCATATTCCTGACTTGGAACAGGACATTTTTAAAGGAAAAAATGGTGGGTAAAACTGACAAAACATTTAACAATTTTGCACATTTCCCAATAGCTTTCTCCAGCGTAGGCATGGATACTAGAACAGCTATAAACGGAAAAAAATAAAGATTAAAGTAACAATAAACTGATTGGAATGACACCCTACAAGCGATGTAAGCGTTAAAAAACAACAGAAGTGTACCGCTGTTAAAAAGTCATAAATCGATCGAGAGAAAACAAATCAAGGTAACAAACTAAAACAGAGAGAAACACACCTTCTTTCAGAGAAAAACAACAATGAAACAACAGAAACACCGAAGTGCAACAACAACAAATGCCAATGCAACATAGAAACGAACTATTAGATAACAACAGCCATATTCATGACTTGCTGACTTTGATACGTTTCTCTCAGTTTGAGTTTGTAACCCGGATTTTTTTTTCTCTATCGATTTATGAATTTCGAACAGCGGTATACTACCGTTGCCTTTATTGCTATAGGAAAAGTTATATGTATTCAATAATACTTAAAACGAATGTAATTGCTTTAGCGATGTTTCCAGAAGACTACTGATAAATTGAGACAATGTGTTTACATCAATGAGACAGAAACCACATGTACCGACATAATGTTAAAAGACAACTTAGGGGTTTCACTCTTTGGCACCATATTTAGTTTAGGATATTTGTTCATCGATTTCTTCATCTGCTGTTGTCCCTGTTTTTTTTTTATTTAGACGGAAAGTTGTTTTCTCATTATACTAGTTACTAACTTTACCTGACCATATAGGAAAATAGATATTTAGTCGGATCTTAACACGTTCTTGTGATTTGGTTAAAACCGGTTTTGTTCAAAATATACGAAGAAATGTAGAAATGTTCAGGACTTAATTAAATCCGTATTTCGGTAGGATGGTGCAAGCATACGATTTTTATTGCGTCTTACACTTTGAGAAGCGAATAATCTTCAACTACTATATTCAAATATTGTGTAAAAACGTTAATTTTGAGCTATGAAAGTCAAGTGGCTCGAGTATTTTTCTGAGGAAGTTTTAAAAAATTGCAAAGAAATATTTTTACATTGGGTTAGCTTTCATTAGTCTTAACTATCTATAGATTAACAACTTTTGGTTATATTTATAATTTAGAATCATCATTGAAGGTGGGGGACGATTTCGCAGATAATTAATTATATTGATGTGCCATTTGTATGCAAGAGTGACATTTCGTTGTATTATGTGACAATTCGAAAAAGTTATGCGAGTATTCGCTCCCCTCAACAGGTTCATTATTTTATAATTAAGTTTAGGTTTCTGATATAATTTTGAATAATTTCAAAATGTATCAATTCAATATATTTCAGTTTTTGTTAATGGTGTATGAAAAACATTGATGTACGAATATAATTTCATAAATTTGAAACGTTTAAAATGATTACATACCAATATAAAGAACCGTTCATCATTTTTGAAAAAGACTATGAACGAAAATCGATTTATTTATCTTCCCTTGGTGACAGATTGATTGGGAAATGAACCAGCGTAATATAATGGTAATCACAGAGAGGGACCAGCAAGCAATTTTTAATTGTAGCTTATTCAACGTTAAAACAAATTTCCACTATAAACGAATGTTACTTTATACAAATATAAGGACTTTGTTAGCTAAATCTACAAATTTTATTAGATATTATGATATTTTATTGCAATAGATTAATATGCTAGTCTAGTATACACATTTAAAATCATTAACACTTCCTTTTTAATTATACCTGTATATTGATTCTTTTAGCATTTATTTTTCAATAGCTACGAATGTTAAAATCAAAGGAAAACAACAAAATAAAGGGAAAGACCTTAAGAGAGCCCCCTAAAATTAAGTCTTATGAAGTATGTTATTACAGGTAACACTAATAATTATTGACAAAAGGAATTGTACTATGATAAGTATTATTATAGAAAATACATATTTCTACAAATTTGTACCTTAACCTGAAATATCGTTAAATCTTTTTCGAAAAAAGATACTTACTGAATGCTAATTTTCATACAGTATTCCAGAGCAAATATTAATTTTCCTCTATAACAGCACGGATGTAAGACCTTAGCTAATAAACTTAGTCAGTCTAACCTTCACACATGATACATTAAAAAAATGCTTCATTGATCAAACAAAATATTATCTGCATAGTTCATTGAGTCAATGCATAACTAATTGACAAGCATTTTCACGAAATAGCGATTAGTCTTTTATTTTACAGGTACATAAAGCGTTCATGTTTTTTTAATTTTTATTTTGTAAATTTGGTAAAGTAAGCAATCAATTATCACCTTACAAGTCTGTAAAATTATACTCTTACCCTATATGACAATAAAAGTGTTCATCATTAAGTACAACCAGATATTTCAACAAGAATAGGAACTTATATCATATATGCATAATCCGGTGATCAATTCTTAACTTATATTCTGTGCTAAATAAATCACTGAAAAATTCTGTAATAAAGATATGAACAAAAAAAGACACGTAGTAACCATAGTGTACCCATGATAAACATTTCCTGTTATTGACAAATTTGTCAAATTTGATCTCAGTCGTTCTTCCTCATAGCCCTGTGCATGTGAATTTTGAAATAAAAAGTAAATTTGCAAAATACTGCACACAAAGGAAACTTTAAAACGACAATCCTTCCACATTAAATGGAAAAATTAAAGAGCTCAACTGTCACACTTGCCCCGTCAAACGTAGAAAAATAGTATAAAAATAAGCTCCATAATCCAGGAAAACGTGTATGCTATTTCCCTAGATTCGGATACTCTTAACAGTTATAAATTCGAGCCTAAGTCGTGACCACTAAGAATATTCGAAAGTATGACTTATATACAGGCATCTTTGTGCTAGTGGGTATCAAGTATGAAAATAGAGACGCAATACATTGATTAATGTTCTTAATTTAAACTTGTTGATTAACTTGTAATATAAAACACAGGTAAAAAGACTGGCACATAGCACAGGAAATCAAACCGGATCAAAACCGGATACATGGACAGAGTAAGTGTCTTTTGTTATGCATGCGTCACCTGTCATTCATATAAAGTCACAAATGTGACGTCAGGAAATAGAACAATATCGGTAAATATTTAGATTTAGAGACCAATTAATGTATGTGGCGTTAAGAAATCTAATACCACGAAACATGTTTCTTATGAGTTAATGCATTGACACATTGTACCGAAAACCAATTCGTGATTGCAACTGTAAAACTAAATTAATTGTCGACTTTAATTCTTCTTCCTCATTAACTTCATTCAGGAGTTTTTATGTTAAGACAGTCCTATTTATGAATGTTTTTTAATGTAAACATGCGCGGAATGTATTAGTTGATATATACAACTCGTATAAACATCAACCCAACAATGTTAGATCTGTAAATTTGCTTTCGCAAATTTTTGGTTCTTCCCTCGCCGGGATTCGAACCCATGCTACTGTGATATCGTGACACTGCGGGCTTCGAACCCATGCTACTGTGATAGCGTGACACTTGGTGTCACGATATCACAGTAGCATGGGTTCGAATCCCGGCGAGGGAAGAACCAAAAATTTGCGAAAGCAAATTTACAGATCTAACATTGTTGGGTTGATGTTTAGACGAGTTGTATATACATTATGTACACAGCCATGTATCACCATCATTGATGGCGATCCGATGGATACATCTGTTGTAGGGTTGTCACTGACTCAGACGTACTTATTAGTTGATATATATATATATATATAAACGGCGCACGCCGCATCCGGTTACAGGGTATATAACAACTAAGCAATTATTATAACATCGGTAGTGTGCCTATGTTCAAATCTTAGAATTAATCTATTAAGAATATACTAAAAAATGAGACAATTCGTTTCTCTTTTAATACAAGCATCATCAGCATAGCGAAAAGTAAAATCACAAAAATACCGAACTCTGAGGAAAATTCAAAGCGGAAAGTTCCTAATGAAATGACAAAATCAAATGACAAAACACATCAAACGAATGGACAACGACTGTCATATTCTTTACTCGGTACAGACATTTTCAAACGTAGAAAATGGTGGATTGAACCTAGTTTTATAGCGTTAAACCTCTCACTTGTACGACAGTCGCATTAAATTCCATTATATTGACAACGATGCGTGAACAACATGTCACAAATACGACAACAACACGAACCCAACCAAAAACTGGGGATGATTTCAAATGCACCGGAGGGATAAGCAGATCCTGCTCCACATGTGGCATGTTGCTCGTGTTAATTAAAAAACGGTAAACAGTCCAATTCGGTAGGGCACATTTTTTTAAAAGAGAACGGGATTGTATTACGACATAAAGAACATATCTGATATCATCTGTATAACGGATATTCATTCAGTCAAAAGTCATCCAACTCGTAATCGCGTCCGTAAAATTTACGAATCCATACTCATACAAAATGTCACAATATGGAAAAGTACAGAATCGGTAAATAACAGTTCAGAGCTTCTCAACTATTATTATATCTATATGTTTCAGAATGTGCAAACATTTGGCTAGTGAGTTGAGAAACACATTAGTCGTAACTGTCAACATATATATGCGATGGGGACCTTAAAAGTAGGCACTGTCGATTTAAGTCGCACTTCCTGATACATGTACCTCTTTTGTTTTTTATGTATAAGGAGCACAACCCTGCGTATTAAAAAAAATTCCAGGAATATCATATATCACATAAGAGATGCACACGCAATATTAAGGCGCTGTTGGAATGTTGCAATTACTTTTATGTCTTTTTCGGTCAAATATCTATTCAACTGTTTGGCTCGTACATATCATTGACATTCAAATATTCCTGATAATGGTAAATGATGAAGAGAGCGTTGGACTCATAAACTTATAAAGCGTTGTTTTCATTTTTGCTACACAGAAAGGGAAAATTCACAACAAGACAATCAAATGATTTCTTTTGGCGTAACTATGAGGTCTTAATCGACCCTTTTTGTCAATGTCTAGATGTAAGTCAAGCTATGGAGCAGACGTTCATTATCTTATTTATATGCAATGTATCTATAGTGTCCCCTTTAAGTTCAATTGAATTGATGTGATTTACATAGTCATTAAACTTTAAATTAGTCAATGATAGGACATCATTTATATAATACCAAGTTTTCTTAAAATGATGAAAGTAAAAGGACTGTGAAAAGTCGGGCCACATAATTTACCCACAACAGGTATATGTATTATAATACTATAATATGTATTAAGAAAAAAAATAATGTACACATAAAAATTATTAACCAAATAAGTTATTAAGGTTTGAATTGGGTCCTTCATTTCTGTTTTTTATTAAAATTTTACCTGATATTTTTTATTCTTTATATCTAAGTACCTCTTACTCTCTATTTATTTTGAACTATTTTTCTCTATTCTTTAATGCCTCCGTCACACTAGACGACGATTGCACCACGGTCACAGCGATCTAAAAAAATCAGATCGTGGTGAGGTAGCGGATTTAGCGGCATGAAAATGTAAATTTTCGTTGTTTTCGCGATGCTTCTATGTCCTCGTTACGCTTCTACAATGACCCACTACGATTATACCACATTCTCACCACGCCCATCCTGGGACCTCCCTACGAGTATCGCTATCTTACTACGCTCGTCTCATTCTCACTACGAACATGTTGGCCCTTTATTCTGTAGGTTTTGGCTATTATTCTTCTATTCTTTAAAAATAAAATAACAAAAAACCGAACTCCTACGAAATTCCAAAACGGAGAGTTCGTAATTAAATGGCATAACCCAAACCTTAAACATACCAAACAAATTGATTACAACTGGCATACTATTGACATTTTCTTTTGTAGATAATGGTGGAATAAACCTGGTTTAATAAAACCACAATCCACACCCTCATATATACGTAAATGTGATAGCAGCACAAACAACAAAAACTTCAAAATAAAAGGTATTTACTTTGAATCATACTCAGTTCATCTTTTCCCATAACTTTACAATTTGAATTGTCTGGTGTATCGATTTTTTATGAAAAAAGCATGCCCGTTCTATGATTACTGTCAACTTCAGATGTTGGCATTTATTATGCATCGAGTGCAATAAGAAAAACATTCATCGATAATTATACTTTGGACCAGCTTAAAAATCATCAAGTCATCATATTTCTTTGAAAACAGTGTGAGCAAATTTAAAGAAAAAATAAAGTCACAAGTTTTAATTCATTTACAAAAGAAAGTTGCATGTTTATTTTTATTATCCAACGAAATATATCATTAGGTTAGCAATGAACCCCAGACATCATCAAACTTAGTTAATACATACACAAAACATTATAAAACAAGTTAAAATCAAATAAAAGGAATACTTTTAATGCAGTGTTCGCCTCTACTTATGGAAACACTCTATCTTAATTCAATGCTTTCTCATTTTAATTTGTTACTTAATTACAAAGTAAGACTTTTCAGTTACAGCAGTTATTGACACAGAATATATTGACAGCACTTTCGATACCAACATAATATTAAATTTACAACACGATCAAAAGTGTAATTGATTAAGAAGAAACTGATATTTTGCAAAATAAGATTAGTTTTATTGCTTTTTCGGTTTTCTCGAATGTAAAGCACGTAGTTTTTGTTTATAAATGGAACTTTTAATAACTGTTTTATAATTAATTTTTGATATTATTGAATTCTCAAATAACTCAACCTACACACACGACAATGTAATAGTATAATTCATATTTGCATATACCGAATGCTTTGAACGGATATTTTGTGGTTTATAAGTCTAAACCTGAACATAACCAAAAGGAGGGGGGAATTATTTACAATAGTCACCAAATACTTAGAATAACAACTATGTCTTCAGTAATAATGGTCCGACGAAAACAATAAATAAAATCAAAAGCCGACCAACGCTTATTATCAATCCTTATCAATCAAAAAAAATATCCAAACTGAACAACACCCAAAGGTTACAGATTAAAAAGACACGATGTAAGATTTCAACCTGGAAGTAATATCAACAACAACAACAAAAATGTAATGTGTCGAGGGAATATACTTCAACAAAGAGAGAAATGCTTTATTATGAAATAAAATACCTGTATAAGAAATTGAATATATAATCACATAAATAACCAACTTCAAGAATTAAAAAAATATACAAATCTCCACATAAACCATTCTTTGGAACAACACATGGACGAAATTTTGATATTCTTTATAGATATACCACGAGTTGACATTTGATGAACATTTTCTGTGATGCAAGCAGAAATTCATTTGAATATTAATTACCGTCAGTGTTGAACACAATTTTAAAACAACGGAAATCAGTGACTTTTAGAGGAGAGGACTTTTGAAAAATGGATGGACTTATATTAAGCAACTCTTAAAACGTAGTTATGGGTATCTTGTAAAAGACCATCTTCTATGATAATATGTTGTGCAAAACTGATTAGCACAAATCAAAGTACTTAATAAAACGTCCATACATAAGAAGAATGTTCAGAAATCAGCATTAACCACAAAACATTGAGTAAGGGGAATAAACTATCTAAAATTTAATTTTTCCAAACGCAGACACTGAATATCAGATTTTTTCAACGAATTAACAAACAGGTTATATTGTGGATTACATTTTAATACAATGACTGCTATCCCTTTTTTTAAACGTAATTTTGAAACTAATCATACCTTTAAAGTCATGATTTTCAAAACTAAAATTAGGTTTTTTGGGGGAACTTATACTCGGCAACCCCTTATAACTTGAACAGCTCTAAATCCCAATATAGCATTTGATATCTCTGATTCAAACAAAAAAATCTGTGAAACTGACATTATCAAGATGCTTGATTTTTTCATGAATGTGACATACTAAAATAGACTATTCACCAGATTTGTTATAACATAAGCAACACGACGAGTGCCACATGTGGAGCAGGTTAGCCTACCCTTCCGGAGCACCTGAGATCACCACTAGATTTTGGTGGGGTTCGTGTTGCTTATTCTTTAGTTGACTATGTTATGTCATGTGTTCTATTGTTAGTCTGTTTGTCTTCTTCCATTTTTAGCCAGGCGTTGTCAGTTAATTTCGATTTATGAGTTTGACTGTCCCTCAGGTATCTTTCGTCCCTCTTTTACATTAAAAAGAAATAAGCATTGTATACAATTGTTATGAAAATACACAAATTTGAAAATAACGAGTAGTAATATTCTTCGACAAAAACACGAATAGCAAATATGAGATTACCGTTTACTAGATCTAGAACTATGATAACATAATTTTGTGTTTTTGGATACCTTTTTTCTTTTTGTTAGACAAGGCACTCTTTCGCTTAAATAACAATATTTCGATGTTAACATCATTACATTCTTTTCAAATGTTGTATACTTGGAAGTAAATTAATCGTTGATGCTTTGAATTCTAAAAAAATGAAAGAAAATCAATTTTTATACAATGTTAATTTCTCTTATGTAATGTTCCGTTTGAAATCATTGAAATTATTAAATTCAATAAATAAGGTTATGTTAGATTACTGTAAAATTATGTACATAATATAGCATGATTATGTTTCTGTTCTAAAATATTGCGCTATAATTTTACCAATATGTAAAGTGAAATGTGATTCATTATTTTTTTCATTTCACAATCAATAGTATGTAAGGCAACATCTGATGAACTATCTTAAACATGTTAAAGACATACAGTTTGACACTGATTTGCCCTATTTGGTTATTGATGGAAACGTAAACCAAAATGAACCGTGATTGTGACAGCTTTTAATTACATACACTAACTTCCGGTCCCTCATGTTTGACGTTAAGTGCATGTCTCAGCTGATATAACTATGGGGCACCGAAGTTGTCTATAAGTCACAGTGATTAAACATAGACAGATGTCAACGACAGTTTCATTAACTTGTACATTTTGCTTATAAAGTCTGCGCTATCGAGGTTGTTTAGAATACGACCAATATTTATTGGTATGATACAGAAGTAAACATTCTTAAACAAGTTTCCATCGATAATAACTAAGCCATTAGGTAAAAAAGAGAACACTTCATGACACTTAATCAATTTTATGTGGTGTAAGTTCGTATTTCGTTAGTAATTAGATGATTTTGTGATTGGTCGTTTGAGACTTAATATAGTATATCCAAGAACTAGACAGCACCATATAACGTAAGTGAGTAAATTAGAAAAAAATAAAAATAGTGATTGGCAAAGTATATCAAAACCACAGAACTCCCAGCTACTAAGGCTAACTCAATACCGAACAAATATAGAAAAACATAGTCTGCGGACATAAACATCAAACAAAGAGCGACCCAGTCTAAGAAATAAATGAGTTAAGCTTACAAGATATATTTTTATTCTCCATCTAATATCATATTTGTTTCCGAACATATATGCATGTGCCATTAAGAATCATTAATGTAGAATACGCTTGTTTTTCTTCATTGAATTCTAACATTTACGTTAACCAATTATAGTCCATGTCAACATAGCAATGGTTCCATCAAGATGCTTTTACTTAGTGAAATCATGCATCTAAATACCCTCACAAGAATCTAAATCGCTCATGTATTTAGATTGAAAAAGAAACTACTATGTAGATGGAAACTGTTTTGACCTGAACGGCCACACATACAATAGTAATACTTGATATGGCCCCAGCATACCGGTTTTTTATTTTACCTCTGAGTACTGTTTCATTTTAACTGTTTTTTCATAGTTGCTAAGAAGTGATGTTACTAACCAAAAAGAAAAATGATAATACAAGTGTAAATTGTGAGCAGTCATGTAGATTTTGCAAATATGTAATACTCGTCCTTTAAATAATCTACGAGTTTGTTATCTGCTATCAGTGATTGATATTAATTGTAATAAATTGCGTTTTGGAGTTTTAGTAACTAACGACAAATTAATTCAACTGGTAAATCCATTACTGAATGAATGATTGTCCATGGTTAAACTAAAGATTCTTTCTATTCGCTATCAGAATGCACACTCAGTTTGTATAAGGTTAGCACCCCCGGGATATTCATTCAAGCGGATTATAAAAAACACGAAATTTGTTTCCTCGTTTGTTGTTTTTCTTTTGTTAAGAAAATGTGCCAATTTCCTGACGACTTATTTCCGGTGCGTATCTTTCTGAGATCTATATAAAATATGAATATTCCAGGCGCGGACCCAAGATTGATGTAAGAGAAACATATTTAGAAGTTGTTTTTTAAGTTTTGCTTGTAATTTCACCTATAAATTAATTAATTTTTTTTTCCAATTTAATTTTTGCACAATTTCATATACACATCTGGTATTGATACATCTGTTACAATTACAAGTTTTATGTAAGTTTCGTCTGATAAATGACAAACATGCGAGATTTCTGATTTTGCTGCTTAAAGTTGTATATTCGACTTTCATTAACAACTGGAATAAAGTGCAATGCCTGAATAGTTTTCGGATTGGAATTGTTTTAAGTGTCCAATGTATGCCTATTTATAGTAAACTTAAATGAGGTGCTTACTTAACTGTACAATGATGATGTTATATTTGTTGGTTGGTATGCCGTGAGTCGGTGGATTGCTCTAACTTTGAAGCTTTTCGCAGGTATTCTTGAAGTTTAATGGAGTATTTTAAAAAGATAATTGGTCGGTAGATAATGCAGTATTATTTGACTGTGTTTTAGGTAATCAGGTAAATAGTTATCAAAGGTACCAGGATTATGATTTAGTACACTAGACGCGCGTTTCGTCTACATAAGACTCATCAGTGACGCTTAGATCAACATAGTTACAAAGACAAACAAGTACAAAGTTGAAGAGCATTGAGGACCCAAAATTCCAACAAGTTGTGACAAATACGGCTAAGGTATTTATTCCTAAATGTAATTTATAACCACTGACATATTTAAACTGTTTGTATGTGTTTGAATCAAATCATCAATTTTCTTTCTTTTATTTGCATTAACTTTTTATCCGTCATTCGAATGCCACCAAAAAATCAAACACAAGAATACATCATGAGTTTAACATGATTGTTTAGTAAAATAAATGTTCTTTATCATTTATTTTTATTTCATGATCCTGTTAATTTATTCATACTGTTATTTGACGATTTTGTTATTTTATTTCTTCTGTCATTTTCAAAATCGTAAAGCACATTAAACAGAGTTATGTTATTTGTATGACGTAACTTAAGGTGGACTTGAATATGGAAAACAATTATTTTATACAATCATAACACTACAACACATCCCTTTGAAAAATGTTTAGTTTTCCTAGATTTTATCTAACATGAGTCTCTTACAGACATTTTGACACGGGCTGTATCTTGATGGATGACACATTAATGATGTATGATTCAACAATGTGTCCAGTGTTTAATAATTCAAGGCAAATACAGTTATTGATGGTAATTTCATATCCAATACTGCTGAAATATTCAGTTCAGTATTAAAACTAAGAACATTTGATAATGTCAGGTTGCTTTAGTATATGGTTATGTCACACAAGTATATATAGCTATCACCGATGGATATACTAAATGTATAATACTGGTAAAAAAAAGACATATTGTGTAAATTTTTACAAACCTGATATATTACTTTAAAAGGGTTGGGGATTATATCATTAACTTGTTGCTTTCAAATGTTACAGTTTTATATGACTCAAATAAAAAAAAGGTTGACAACATTCCTTTATCATACAATCTATCATAGCCCGTGTTCGAAAAGTCTGGAAAACTGTTGGCATAATAGGATGCCATATAGCTGAAAACCCCAAACTAGCACAGTTATCTTTTCATTTCACAAGGTCATGTTTTTCTCTAACTGTTTATAACGTCTTTACGCTAAATTTATTAGATGTTGGATGTTAACTGATTGATAATGTAGTCTCGATCTTAGATGCAAGATTTTTTTAAATTAGTTGTTCAAGGGTTTGAACTAACTGTCAGGGATGGACTGGTATCTGACCACGTCTGCTCTGTGTTTTTGTTAGGAGTATTTCTATTTGTATCCATATGATGAGATGAATTTTAAGTTCGTTCTTATGTTGTACTGTTACATCAATGTCCAAGGTTAGGGGATGGTTGGAATCCCGCTAACAAGTTTAACCTGGCCACATTGTTTTAGTACGTGTCTGTCCCAAGTTAGGAGCCTGTAATTCAGTGGTTGTCGTTTGTTGCTGTGAAACATATTTGTTTTTCGTTTTTTTTTGGTACATTTATTAGGTCGTTGTTTTTTCTCATTTGAATTGTTTTACGATTCTGATTTCAGTGCCTTTATTATAGCTGACTATTCGTTATGGGCTTTGCTCATTGTCGAAGGCCCTACAGCAATCATACCACATCTTTTTTTTATATAGGCTATATAGTGGAGTGACAGATCAAGAATAAGGTGCTGATTTTACGACTTTAATGGACCGGCATACCTTCAGGCTGAAAACGATTTTTTTGCAAAGCCAATACCTTAAGCTAACTTTATTACGGTCGTAGAAATTTTCTGCGGTGCAGTTTTTTTTATAAATTGGAAAGAAAAAAGACATTTGGACTTTTTTTCAAATTTCAACATGGGAAAAAATTTGAATTTTGTTACTTTGTTTTGTTCTTTTGACATATGATTTTGCATTTTATACAGAGTTTAATTGTTATCATATAGTAAAACTAGAATTCCTTAAAAAAAAATCTTAATTTTGTCCATTTTCACTCAGTTTAACGAAAGCACACTCTGTACTATTTTAACGAAGTGGTTTCAACATTTGTTAATTTAGATTATAATGATAATTTCATGATTTTCCGAATTGAAATGTTTTAAACTTCTTATAACAAAGTTTTGAAGCCATTCCAAGTCAGTATTTCTAATAAATTAACTTTAGTGGGGATTTTCAACTTTGCATTATAGTTCATTAAATATGATATGGACCTCCTCGTTTTTCTGATGCTCATGAAAAGATTGTAGTAATACTTCTGCACTTCCTTTCGACAAACTGCAAAAGGCCCTGACAATTACAGTATGCATACTTGCTTTAAACAGAAACCTGTTTACCCCATTTTATCTTCGTTTTTTATTGAAAATCCAAACTCTCATGGTTTTTGTGCATCCTATTCTGAAGTACGTAGATATCGGACTAGTTGAGCCGATTTAGAAATAGGCAGAATCCAAGACATGTTATGTACCTTATGATATTGCTCTATTTAGAAAATGTGGTCGTGTTATACAGTAGGGAGTAGAAAGATTGCCTAAAATGCTGAGACAATCGATGGTAAAAATACATTTCACTCCATGGCTAGAGTTGTCTTTCAGTATCAAAACGAATCATCAAACGCCCTTATACGTTCCATAAATGTTAAACGTGGACTAGAAAGATCTTTGTCGTTGAATGATTCAATTACCAATCTTATGCCATGTTTACCTTTCGAAAGGCCAACAGAACGATATGGACCTCCTCGTTATTCTGATGTTGATGAGATTTGGTGAAGATTGGGTCTTGTGTCAAGGAAAACCTAAACAAATCTGTCCTGTCTTTGGTATTTCTGCGACTTCTTAGGAGACAAAACTTAGATTCGATTCCATTTTCTAAATCTGAAATTTCGTCTGTAGCCTATGTTCCGGTTATAGATGCCAGGCCTAGCGACATGACAATATTATTTACAACTATGAAACAATGTCTATATATGTCAAAACGTGCTGGTCAACAATATGTTGTGCAAGCATTTGACAATTAATTGTATGATGTTACCCAAATGTAAAATGGTATATTTCAGACGATTTTCAATCACACATTATAAGACTAGGAGGAAGTCATTGCTTTTCTTGTTTCATAGTAACAGTTGGCGAGTAATGGGCACTAGCTGGGCTTTATGACTTTCTTGTTGACTCTGGTACTTATGCTCCTGATACGGTAGATCAGATGATTGTTGGAAAACAGTTTAATCGTTGTGTTCGAGTATGTATATGAGGCTCTCGTGGCTCGTTTGTTTAATCGAAAAGCATTCTTCAATTTGTGTAAAGACTAAAATAGTTTAATTAATATTGACATGTATGGAAGGCGTCCTTTGACTGACACAGTTCATTTGCTGAAACACCCAAAAAGGTATTGGACAGTTCTTTTCTGATATCAAAGAACATATGTTGCCATTGTTTGAAGAATTCTGAATACGCATTTTGGGATATGTTTTTTCGTGCAGTTGAGATATTGTTACAGAACATTAAGGCTGAACGGAATGGGTCGTGGCTTTTTCATTTGCAAATGGTAGTTGCAATATTGCAATGCTTTTTCATTACAAAGCAGACGAACTATGTTAGGTGGACACCAGCCTACATATTCGATATGTTAAATCTGTCTGAAACGGTAAAATCTGTCTTTATGTCAGGTGAGTTTTCAATCAGATATAAACACGGAGCCTTAAATAGTATCTGGAGTTATATGCTACAGAGAAAACTATTATTTAAGATTCCAAAGGTTGTAGAGGCATCATACGACTGACAGGGGAAAACTCCAATTTACTTCGATGGATGCTTACAAGACACATCCTAGCGCATTTTAGTTTTGAAATGAGATCAAGATCGAGATTAGCCACAGAAGCAGAAACTGAACACAAAGAAAATAAGCCATCGGCAATGAAATGAGACAGGAAGAATGTCTCTGATTTGATAGGGTATATGCATTCAAATATGACCTATCCATTTAACGTTGCTAATCATCCTTAGTCATTGTTAAATATTTCTACAGAAATGCAAGTCAAAGTGTAAATCAGGTGACTTTTTTAAGGCACATATAAACCCAGTGAAATTAGTTCGTCGAGCTTTAGTTCTTGTTAATGTTCGTGAGAATTGTGAATGTAGTCAGAATCGTGGCATATCCTATTGGTCCCATACCTTCAGCTCTATTCCGTGATGACGGTACCATGTGGAAATGTTGTAAATCTGATAAAAATTACCCCCTTGAAGAGGAAATTTGATCTTCTTTCAATCTTCCAAGTTATAATTATGGACGTTTCGTCCCCGAGGGTATCACCAGCCTAGTAGTCAACACTTCGGTGTTGACATGAATATCAATAATGTGGTCATTTCTTTTTATAAATTTCCTGTTAACAAAAGTTTAAATTTTTC
Source organism: Mytilus edulis (assembly GCF_963676685.1). Lineage (NCBI taxonomy): Eukaryota > Metazoa > Mollusca > Bivalvia > Mytilida > Mytilidae > Mytilus > Mytilus edulis. The sequence continues at coordinate 4,736,030 of NC_092347.1, forward strand.
GAAAAACTAAGAATTTTCTTATTCCAGGCATAGATTTCCTTAGCCGTATTTGGCACAACTTTTTGGAATTTTGGATCCTCAATGCTCTTCAACTTTGTAATTGTTTGGCTTAATAAATATTTTGATATGAGCGTCACTGATGAGTCTTATGTAGACGAAACGCGCGTCTGGCGTACTAAATTATAATCCTGGTACCTTTGATAACTATTATCAAAGCTACCAGACTTATGATTTGATACGCCAGACATGCATTTCGTCTACATAAAACTCATCTGAGACACTCAGGTCAAAATAATTAGAAAGCCAAACATGTTTATAGTTTAAGAGCATTGGACCAAAATGCCAAAAAGTTGTGCCAAATACAACTAAAGTAGTCTATGCCTGGTATAAGAAAATCCTAAGTATTTCGAATAATTAATACTTTTGCAAACGGTATATTTATAAAAATGAGCATATAATTCATATAAATGTCAACACCGAAGGGCTGAATACTTGGCTGGTAATACCCTCTTCCGATAAGTTTTCAAACGGGAGATCAGGAATTGCCGTTAACATTGAAAGTGATTTTCTCGCCTCATTGTATGATCCGAAGGGAAAGTTCATGTATCTTCATGATGATCTAATCAAGCTAAGGCAGGAATTTGCCGCCACAAAGAATGTCAGTCTTGTGAAATTCTCCCATTTGAAAACTCGTTTTACAGCATATCCCACGTGCAATGGTTCAAATGCTAGTTTGAATGACCTCTCATATTGTTAAACCAGTGATCATACCTTCCAAAGACTCTGGTTGGCAAGAGGGTAAAAACGGGGTTCCCTCGGTTTTCTTTGAGGGACCTATGTCAGTAGATTTCCTTCAAGATCTTGTTTGTACGTATACGTGGAAGGGAAAAACAGTTTGCAATAAAAACTGTGTATGCAACCAACAGATATCCGCGTATACCAATATTTGTTCATATGAAGGCTCTGATGGTTGTGGAAATTATCTAACTCATCGAGCAATATTGGAAGACGACGATGAAAACGATGACTGATGTCAGGTTTTCGAATGTTGTCATATTCTTTGTATGTTAAAATACCCCATACAATCACTCTTTCTGAGGGGTCCATGTGTGCTTCTGTAAGGCAAAGGCAGATAAAACCTAAAAGTTCATAGAGCTAGAATATACGCTGAAACTTAAGTCCATCATTAAACTCATTTGATTTAATTGCCTTGTGAAATATTTGTGACTGGCAATAAATATGCATCAAAGCAAAAACCAAATTGACTTTGATTTTTTTTTAAAAGCCGTAAAATTCAGAAATATGTCTTTAAAAGTACATGCGATGTAAAACAAAAATGAATTGAGAGTCGGTTGTTGTTCCATCTTCTATTTTCTTACTGTTGTTAGTCTGAATTCCCTTTAAAATGGGCATTTGGTGGTTTCATTATTTTCAGATTAAGTTTAAAATGAAGTGTCACATTTTATTTCACTATAAATTTCTTGTTTAGTAACAATTCAGATATTATTTTGAGACTTTTTATAACCTCTTGTGAAATAAATTGACAATAGAGAAAAACTCAATCACTAACCTTTGACCTTATTTAAAAAAAAATCACCTTATTTGAATTCTACGACCAGGCAAAAATTGAAAATAAACATTTCTCTTTCTAAAAATTCATGATTTAGCCTACAGGTAGGGTTGTCCATTTAAGTTGAAAAGTTGTTGGCTTGGTCACTCCACTAATACAAAAGCAGAAAAAAACCCCAAGGTAAAGAGTAATTTATAATATATAATTAAGAAAATATGGTATGACTTCTAAAGACAAAAAATTCTCACAATAAATGTATGCAATTATTGATCACCGAACAGTCATTGACAATGAGCAAAACCCATACTATATAGTCTAGTAGTTTACTAAATGCTCTGACATGATAAACTGTGAGATAATTCTAAAGATAAAACCAACTGATAAAACGAGAAACTGAGCTGGAAGGATTCAACCAGCGGCTACCTCTGAATTACAGGTTCGTAACTGGAGATAGACAAATAGAAATACTAGTGAGCGTTCAACTCCCTAATATAGGACAGCTGTGAAAAAGCACAATAAAAGAACTGTAAACTGTCAACATCAGTTGGAAAAAACTTGACACGAAACACAAAAAAAGCAAAAACAAAACACAAAATAAAAAAGATTTTATATTCTAGTACCAGGCACTGATTTTATAGTTACAGCAAATAAGTTCTCAGTCATTTCAATTTTAAAATAAGCAAACCATGTTTTCCAGACTCAAATATCAAGTAGCATGAAATGGATTTAGTGTTAATACGTGCTATAAAATCTCAAAATAAGATTTTTGTTATTAAAAAAAGAGTTCTAAAAAGTAAAATCACAAATATAGTTCAGCATGAATTCAAACAAAATATATATCGTAAGAGAACATTTTTCTTCTTCGAGTGGTTATCTCAAATACAACAAAATACATTATTTAAGGTAGATACTTTATGTTTATAACAAGGGAGGGAAGATGTCAAAGGGGGAAATCAAGAAATTAAGTAGAAGAACAAAGACAAACAACGCAAACGCTTTTTATGTTGTGATGTTGCAATATTGTTTCAGATAAGGGGGAAGTTTGGTACATATTAAAACATTTAAAACCGCTGCATTTGTTTTCACCCGTCCTAATCATGAAGTTGATGTTCAGTAGTTGTCGTTTGTTGATTTGGTTCATAAGTGTTTTCCTTTTTTTTTTTTTCTTTTATAGATTATACAATTGGTTTTCCCATTTGAATGGCTTTAGACAAGTCTTTTGTGGGGTCCTTAATAGCTTGCTGTTCGGTGGAAACCAAGGCTACGTCTTGAAGACTGTACTTTGGCCTATAATGGTTTTTATTTTTTACAAATTGGGACTTGGACAGAGATTTGTCCCATAGGCACTCATACCACATCTTCTTATACCTTTATAATTACATTTTACTTTTATTTACCTTTATGAATATGACTTTTATTTGATTTGATTAAGGACTTTGAAATTTTCCTCGGATTCAGTATTCTTTTTTATTTTACTTTTCATTACCATGGCCAAAAACAAAACCGAAGTAGACACAACATTCTTATATTATACAGAAAACTAAAGATTGAGCAACAAAAAACAGTCAAAAATGTACAATTGTGATATTTTCTTAGGACTTGTATGTAAAAAACACTGTCTGATTCAAAATATGAAAACCGTTCACAGTTAGAGAGGAAATTTAAAAAATTGAATGTTTGTGCTTAGAGACAAAGAAAAATGTCTAGACCCATGAATCTGTCAGTACCAATCGATTATAAAGCGTGTTTAATGAAAACTTATCTTAAGTTTTAAGTGCCTAACAGCCTTATTCTAAACCGTTTTGTTTTAATTGAAACAAAAAAGCATAGTGACAGTTATAAACGAGTTAATATCGCTGATCCTGTTTTCCTAGATGTAAATGCCAAATAGTGACTAAGACCACTTTATATTCAGTGGATGTTACGTGTTACAGGGACAGCAACATACACTGAAGCAATGGGATAAATCTCATCCGTGACAACTTAATCCGTACATACTAATTATTTTAGTAGAAATATACGTGACAGTACGAATCAATACTATTTATATATCTAGAAGGTGTTTAACTTTCTCGTTAAAACATGCAATATCTAATAAATTTCATTTAAGACCGAAGCTTTATTAATTGGTATTTGAGATATATATGCAATTCAATATATGTTCTATTTCAAAACAAGAATTTATATTCCTTAACACACTTGTTTCATTTATGGAATTGTAAGGCTTTATGCTTTTCACAATGTTAGAAATAGTAAAAGAACAATTAAAGACAGCAAGACTCGATATGGCGTTTGGTTTTTTTTTTGTATTTAGCTAAATTTTAAAGTACAAATTCTTTAAAAAAAAAAGGAAAAAGAAAAAAAAAAGAAAAAAAAGCAACTTTAATTTTGCTTCCATGTAATATTGAAGTTTTATCCAGTGAGGAAAATAGAATCGATTTTGTCGGATTCTTTAAATTTTCAAAAACAAAACTCTCTTTAAAAAATATTCTTTTTATGAATATATATGCGAATTACAGAGAGAAATCCCTTTGAATCGTAAATGTGAGGACATAATTAAGATATTCTTTATACCTTGATTCTATTGCATGTTTATATGCAGCAATATTACCTCACGAGGTGTAATTTGATTTTATATCGAACTAATTAACCTCTGTATAAGGCAAACATTTCTCCCGAGAAAACGAATAATTTTGAAAAGAAATTAAATTAATGTAAATTTCCGGCACTTTGTAGAAAACAGGATCTTAATTCTGAGATAGATTTTCATATAAGATTATAATTGGTGTATTATTTAATTTTCTTGTGGTCATGTTTTATGAAGTTAAGCGACAATACTAACGATATTAAAGACTGACAAGATGAGATGGGTATTGTGCGAGAGAAATTGCCTTTATTCTTTACCAATTTCTTTAATCTAAAACGACAAGGCAGAGCTGTATAATCAATTTGATCCAACAGGAATCAGTAAAGAGCTATCAGAACATGATAGACGCTCAATACGTTTTACTGGGGTCACAGCCACTTGATTGGCGTAGTGGGCTTAATCATGTAGAATAAAACTGATAATGGTTTTAGACAGTCCCTAATAAATTTAATAAACGTATATATTTCTAATGCTTCAGTTTTGATATCGCTCTATTTCACTCATGTCGTTGGTCAAATATAATTTGATAAATAACATTAATCATCTAAATCGGTTGATATACAATACAGCAACGAAGGAAACACAAAGTGGCGTTGGTTATTTCCTTCACTGCATATATATTAAATTTAACAAGAATAAGATAAGATAACAATGAAGGGAAAGCAAAGTGGCGTTAGTTATTTCCTTCACTGGCTATATTAAATTTAACAAAAATAAGATAAGATAGCAATGAAGGGAAAGCAAAGTGGCGTTAGTTATTTCTTTCATTGAACGTATTATATTTAGTAAGCGACATACTTACCTTCACGTACAAAAGATGTTTAACGTTAGATAGTCTGAATCTTACGTTAGATAATACAGCTAGGGCCCAAAATAAAATGCGTTAAACTTCTATATTAAATTTGGAATGTGTAAGGCACATATACAGTTGTAAGTAACACAAGTATAAAATAAAGAATATAGAACTAAAACAAGAATATGTTTCAATGAAACGGCTTGTACGCTCACATTCTGATTAAATTTCCAACTTCAACGAAACAAAACAAAAACTAATTTGGAATATATTTTAAAATCTCAATTCATCAGGAAAATGTGAGTTAAATGTTTTAAGTCACTACAAATATATTCCAACAATAGAGAAAGAGAATATCTTCAAACGATGTAACATGCTCAATAATATTCAATCAATTAACATTGCCCAATAATATACCAAATATGTAGAATGCTCAATAAAGATATATTTCAAAGGTGTAGATTTGGTTTTGATGTCTGATAAAATCTAAACCAGGTAGAGATACGGGAAGAAAACAGTACTAGCATTCAATCTGAAGAGACAATAATTGTCGACAGGGCGAGTTTTTTTTTTATTTCAATGCATGCACAACTTGAGGATCAAAGTTTGTATGTATGCACCAATCGGTCTTGCTTTTCGTGAAATATAAATAAAAAGATGTGTTTTGAGTGCCAATGAGACAACTCTCCATTCAGGTCACAATTTGTAAAAATGTAAACCATTATAGTTTAACACACAACAAAATTTGTTTACAACTTTTCCGGTAAACAGTGTACATTTTGTAATTTTCGACAATAATTTTGACTGCTGTACCCCTATTTTGACATTTTTACCTATTATGTCTGTTTGGTTTGTTTATTTCATTGTTGTCATTATAGTGGAATTTGATGGAATTTTCATATAAGCGAGAGCTCTAGCTAGCTATAAAACCAGGTTCAACCCACTTTTTTCAACATAAAAAAATGCCTGCAACAAGTCAGGAATATGACAGTTGTTGTCCATTCGTTTGGTGTGCATGAGCTTTTGATATTGCCAATTTGATTAGGAACTTTCCGTTTTGAATTTTCCTCGGAGTTCAGTATTTGTGTGATTTTATTTTTTTCTAGCAATTGCTTACATTTTGATTTCGGTTATGATTGATTGTCTGGTTCCATATACATCCCCATGAATACAAAATATGAATCCAATGTTACTACTGTTTGTAAAAATTTAACAAATTATATATCAAAACGTTTCTGGTCTTTCAAGTTCATTCCAAATTTACTCTTGAATTATCTTAAATGTTATGTAGCATTTCAAAATAACATTTTGCATTAAGAATAAGATTTTCCTGATGAAGTGAAAAATATATCTACACATGTATATAAATAAACTCATCATAGATACCAGGACTAAATTTTGTATATACGCCAGACGCGCGTTTCGTCTACAAAAGACTCATCAGTGACGCTCGAATCCAAAAAAGTTAAAAAGTCCAAATAAAGTACGAAGTTGAAGAGCATTGAGGACCAAAACTCCTAAAGATTTGCCAAATCCAGCTAAGGTAATCTATGCCTGAGGTAGACAAGGCTTAAGTCACTAATAATACTTAAACCGCAGAATGTGTATGTCAAACAAGATTTTCATAACAAGTTTAAACATAACTAAGACATTTTACTAAAATTAAAATTGAGAATGGAAATGAACAACCCGACCATATAACAGACAACACTTGTTTCCCTTTGTTTGTTTTCTGGCATTCTGTTATAGTTTATTTGTATGAATCTCATTTGAATTGTTGGGGCCTTTTATAGTGGACTATATGGTATTAGATCACTCATTGTTGGAAGCCGTATGGTAGTCTGTTGTTGTTTACATTCGAGTTATTTTGACTCATTGGCAATCATACTACCTCTCCTTATTTTTGTTAATGAAATTAATGATGATGGTTTGTACTAATCGAATGTTTATAGTATATTGGTGCAAAAGTGTTATAGTAAGGCCTATTAAATTGACAAATATCACGTTTAAACAAGTTCTTTGGTTCTACATATAGTCCTCTATTTTCATTAGAATGAAGTTTTTTTGTATAAGATAGAGTCCTGCTTTATGGCTAATTGTTTAAACGTTCTCTATCTAAATTCTTATCAAGGAAATCACATCTTTAAGCATCCATTTTGTCTTTAGTACCAAGTAATTTTGCTGTCATTTCAAAGAATCTTAATTATATTGAATTGAAAACACAATCACTAACAGTACATAATCAAAGCATTTCAAATCGAATTAACTTGGAATATGTCATATAGCACATTAATTACTGTTGTTTTCATATTATATTTTACTCAATTATTTCTTTATACGATTTAACCCAGGTTCAATCTGTTGCACGCCAGCCGTTTTCCTGGCATAACTGCTTATTAACCTTCCACGATATCTGTTTTATGTACTACATCCTCTGGCTTGGTTCGAAGAGGATCATAATTCAATATTGTCTGATTTCAAAGTTGTGATTTATAAACGGTTTTGGCGTCGGAAATATATTTTTACAAATTAATTTGATGTAAGGGCCCAATGGTTTTCATATTTAATGGCGTAGTACGTGCTTTGTATTATTAAAGAGACGAAGAAACCCCTCCAGAGGCTTAAAGGATGTGACACAATATTACTTTCATATTAATAAACTGATAATCCGAATCGTATTCCTAAACAGTAGAAATTACAAATTAAACACGCATCAGAAATTGAGAACATTGAAAAAGACTAATGTTAGAGACCTTTGTCGGAGACTAATGTTTATTAAAAAGTTTTAAAAAATGTATATTTTTGTTTTAAAGAATAATCAACATCATAGGATTCTTACACGTAATTTAATAAGTGGACTTTTTAGCAAGAGATTCATATGAACACTATCCTATCGCTCTGAATATATATCCTTTTTCTATTATGATTGATTTCCAGTAGATAGATATCTCACTCTTAAAAATAAATGGACGTGTCCGTGTCATGGTATTTATTTTAAAAATCTTCAGACATGTCATAATGCCTCTATCCTACAGTTCAGTCATGATATAAATGTAATTAGGAGGTTATTATTTGCTGTGCACTGAGAAAAAAGAATGGCAAAGACGCACAAAAAATAACAAATTTTATATGAATGATTTATTACGGAAAAAAACACAAAAACAAAAACAACGTCTTTTTACATATATTACAACCCACTATAGATGAATGTCTGTTGCAGACAGTTTACCACTATACAACTGAATACTATATTAGATATATTTTATATCACCGTCATCGGAATAATACAAACTGTCAGACACATACCTTACAAATCTTCGAACATTCTTATCAAATATACATTTCATATATACATTACACCAATTTATTTCAAAATAAAATCAACAATACAAAATATAAAATCTAACAAGAAAAACTTTGTCCTTGACATAACTTGCACCATTCAAAAACTATCACTAAAACATAAAGGCAAATAGAAAAAGACATTGAAATAAAATTCTTAAAATCAGAAATCAACTATATACAGATAGCTACTTTCTTTACAGTCTGGAATACATACAAAATTAACAGCAACACTTTTTTTTAAATGACTTGGGCAATTATCAAATAGCATATTTGAAATAATGGGGTAAAATAATTCTTCTGTTCAAGTTTTGACCTGTTACATGCATATGTCTGCGACGAAAATATATTTCTTGTATCGCACTGCACGGAGTGTGATTCGAAAAAGTGAGATGAAAAATGAGTTAATTTGACTGACTTATTAATCTACATAATACGATTTTACAACATTTCCATTGGGTCTTCTTTAGGTCATTGATGGCTTTCAAAGGTCAAAACGATTTACATTTCCTGCATGGCAACGTAGATATGTGTTTTTCTTCAATAATATACAAAAATCTAATTATTTGTTATTTTTTTCATGTTATGAAGCGTATGAAAGGTTTTAATATGTTTGATATTAAAGTTTTACGCAAAAACTGGACATATGATGTCATACTGGTATGTGCAAACGAGTCTCTCAGTTAAACAACTTGTGCGAATTGGATATCGTTTGATATCAACCCTCGTTATTTACTTTAAATAGTAATATTACCAAACTTGCCAAGGCATGTTCGTAAATACGTTGAAATCAATAAAATTCAATTCAATTCTTTATTACTAAATTAATAAATTTATTAACATTTGTTGATATCAAACGCTACCAAGTTCTCACTCGTTATGAAACCTTTAACTATTCATATATACAATTTTAAAAATATTTGACAGAAACATAAAATTATTAACTTTGTTAAGTAATCGTGTACGTGTTGACAGTATATGACGTAGTAAAATAATAAATACAAAATTAAAGACCAGTGTTCTTATGTTATGTTGTAGCATTTGGCACGTAGATTACTTCACCAATAATAATCAGAATCCAATAATTTGATACATGATGGACCTTAAACATTCACATTTAACTTTTCAAGAAATGTCATAAAGACCTTTAGGTACTATCATAGATCATGATAATCTTAAGCATGTATACAACTTATTTCAACAGCACTGGAAAGCAAACCTCTACAGTTTGACAATTCTTTGTATGACGAATCATATGTTCTCCTCTGAAATTCCATGTTTTTAGCTGATTGTCAATTAATTTCACAAGATTTTCTTTTTATAAATATCGAACCAGTAAATAAATCGTCAAATTTGACGAACAAATATTTGATAAGAAAAATCATGTCCGGTTTCTATAATACTTTCTCGTTATTTCTTATAAACAACGCTTCGTCATGTCAATTTACTAACTTCAATAAGATTAAAGTCAAAGTCAAAATACCAAGGGGATGCCGAACTTTATCTCCGGTATTACCATATTCACCAGTTCCAATCTGACCTGCAAAATAAAAAGGCATTTTGTCATAGTTTAAATTTTAGAAGGAAAACATTTCAATGTACTAAAGCCGTATTTTCTGTTGTGTCGTAGTTCTCCTCTTAGTTTGTAAACCGGATTTGTGTTTTTCTCAATCGATTTATGAATTTCGAACAGCGTTATACTACTGTTGCCTTTACTATACATATCAAACTGTTTCAGGGACGGGAAACTATTTCTGTCACAACTTCATACAATAAGCTAAGAGCAAAAGTTTGGGCACTCAATATAGAAAATGCACGCGATTATCAAAACAAAATGATATCTATATCTGGCTTCAATAATACATAAACACAAAAGTTGTTCTTGTCAAATGGCTCAAATTATGCATCCACCAATTTTGAATCATAATTTGTCAATTAAACACAAACATTTGAAAATAACTATTTGATAAATATTCCTTGTGGGACTCTGAACGAGGATAACAAACCTTAGATTTTGCTATATTTAAGATGTTTCACCGTATCTTCTCTGTTGAACATAAAGATTAATAGAATGGAACCCCATCCTCGTGATACCACCAGACTATAAGCCGGTATTGGATGTGTACAATCTGGTCAAAAATATGTACCATAACCGTTATCGAATCGACAAAGTTTTAAATCGCGTTCGAGATAATCAAAATTTAAAGGTTCACATAAAAAATGATAAATTTTGTTGATGAATGAATTTATTGTGCCAGAAAATTCCTTATTTTTGAAGTGCATTTGTTTTTATTAATATTTATTAAATTTTAAAATTGTGCTGTATAGATCTTTTATCATACTATTTTATGTAATAAATAAGTAAAATTGGCTTAAGAAATCTTTCTCTAAAATGGGCATTGATAATTTGAATTATCGTTAGGATGGGTTAAAATTCTAACATGGGTTATACTTTGGCACTAACACATTCATTTTGTATCACTCTAACAAGTATCGATTTACAAAAATAACCTCAGCCGATCTTGACTCTCGACATACATCTGGTTTATGATAATGAGTGTATGCTGAGAACTTCACAAAAAAGAGATGAATTCAATTATTTATTTGTGAACTTTCCAATTTATATAACAACACTCAAACAAAACTTGGATATTGAGTAGATATTTCACAGATGATCAATATTCATAAGCTAGCGATCCCTCTTATGTTTTCCTTGAAACATGATTGCTATTTACAATGGAAGTTACCTTGCCAAAAAAAATAATGAACGTCATCGTGTGTTTGCGAACTGGTTACCATTGATATCTGTCATTTATATTTGCCACAATTTCAACATCTTTCCCTCGTTGGTAACTTTATCGAATGCAATTATCATTAGAATTTGTAACTAGTAGAACACATACAAAGGTAAGTAGGTAGTATTTGCCCAATTTGTAGTTTTATGTGCAGTGATTTGGTGACTGTTTTCGTCGTTAGGGAGCTACCATTTGATTTTTATGGGGGGGGGGGGGGGTAAAAAATTTTGTCCTGCACTTTTTTAGCTGTAATCTCTGTCCTGCCTTTTTATTTTTCACTCTGTTCCGTCCTGTCTTTTTTTTTTTTTTTTAGTTTATCCTGACTTTTTTTTTACCTGAATTGTCGTCCTGACTTTTTTTTTTGCAGGTGTCTCATCCTGCCTTTTTTTTTAACTCAAAACTCCTGTCCTGTCTATTTTTTTCAAATTTCATCCTAGCCCCCCCCCCCCCCCCCCCCCCCCCATTAAAATCAAATGGTAGCTACCTTATGTATTTTATCATGATTTTGTCTGTTGTTCTTCAACCAAAGGTTTTGATAGTGCCTTCGTGTTTTTACTTTTTTATTTTAATCTGTACTTTCAATTTTCTGTAAAAATTCGAATTCCTAGTTTTCATTTGTTTTTATATATAAGATAAATGACGAGGCGTAGTGATACATTTTACTGGACAAATTTTAAACATATTCTAATATTCGGGTGGACATGCAAATCCCAAAACATCCAAATTCAATAATCAAACCTGAATATGACATCGCAATGAAGTATTTTTAAAGACATAGAAATCATCGTTAATAGTCTGTGTTTGCTGAAATTAAAACTTATTGCTAGCACAGGCTTTTTACCTCCCCCTAACCACCCATAGATACAATAAATAGGAAAAATCAGTAGATTTGTTTTATTGTAAACTTTATTATCTAAATGATATGATAACTATGATTCTTTTGTAACCTTTTTTTACGTTATTGGTTGTGTTTGAGTGTTTGATAGTTTACCCGAACATCCTAACTCTAAGCTGAAGATAAGATCCCAAATAGACAATCAACTGAATGGCTTTTTCTAGTGCTGTTCTTCGTTGGAAATTATTCAACACTGTATATCCGATATTGAAATTCATTAATCAATCAACCATTTTCATTTTTGTCTTTAGATGAATAATTGATATTTTTATCTCTTATACATGTTTTTGATACCTTTAACCTAAACATAGTTTTATTTAAAAAAATTATATAATCATTCATATTTTTTTTAAAGGAAACATTAAATAAAACAAGAATGTGTCAATAGTACACGGATGCCCCACTCGCATAATCATTTTCTATGTTCAGTGGACCGTGAAATTGGGGTCAAAAGTCTAATTTGGCAATTAAATTAGAAAGATCATGTCATAGGGAACATGTGTACTAAGTTTGAAGTTGATTGGACTTCAACTTCATCAAAAACTACCTTGACCAAAAACTTTAACCTGAAACTTGCACTATCCTTTTCTATGTTCAGTGGACCGTAAAATTGGGGTCAAAAGTCTAATTTGGCAATTGAATTAGAAAGATCATATCATAGGGAACATGTGTACTAAGTTTGAAGTTGATTGGACTTCAACTTCTTCAAAAACTACCTTGACCAAAAACTTTAACCTGAAACTTGCACTATCATTTTCTATGTTCAGTGGACCGTGAAATTGGGGTCAAAAGTCTAATTTGGCAATTAAATTAGAAAGATCATATCATATGGAACATGTTTACTAAGTTTGAGATTGATTGGACTTCAACTTAATCAAAAACTACCTTGACCAAAAACTTTAACCTGAACGAACGAACGAACGAACGGACGGAAGGACGGACGGACGCACAGACCAGAAAACATAATGCCCCTCTACTATCGTAGGTTGGGCATAAATCGTAGGTGGGGCATAAAAAAAATAAAGCATATTATTCTTAGAAAATTACATTGTTGCGAATGTGCAACTTTGCGTCGGAAAGTTGTGTAATGTACCTATCATTAAATAATGTAAAGTTCCAGTCACAAAACCATATCATAATATTACAGAAAATGTGATAATTTGACTTCTTTGACAAATGGTTCTACTTACACAATTGTCTCAGTAGACATTATCAATAATGCCTCCGAATGCTAATTTTGTAGAAGTTTGTCTTATTAGTATGAGCGATATAACTGTAAGCTAAAGGTCAACCACTGCTACAATAAACTTTGCCGATTCGCGCGTTAGGTTTGTATTTGTTGCATACAAATCTGATATGGCATAGCATAGCATTCTGATTGTCACTATATAATTGATTTTATCTTCAATAACATAGAGAGGATTAGAACAGCTTTTCAGAGTGAGGTAGAATTATTTGGGTTTTCAAATGTAGTGAAATAAAATAATAAATCAAAATTTAATTATTAAACGAGTATCACTGAAAGAGGTGGGAAAGATACCAGAGGAACAGTCAATCTCATAATCGAAAATAAACTGAAAATGTCATGGCTAAAAATGAAAAAAAAGACAAACAGACAAATAATAGTACACAAGAAACAACATAGAAAACTTAAGACTGAGCAACACGAACCCCACCAAAAACTTGGGGTGATCTCAGGTGCTCCGGAAGGGTAAGCAGATTCTGCTCCACATGTGGCACCCGTCGTATTGCTTATGCTATTGCAAATCCGGTAAATAGTCTAATTCGGTGAGTCACATTCATCAAAAGGGAAGGGTATTGTAGTTATGACGTAAGAAACATATCCGATATCATCTGTGAAACGATTATTTTATAACGGTCAACCAACTATTGATGGCGTCCGTAAAATTTACTAAGGTAACTAATGCAATTGATGCAATATTAATACTTATACCACATTGTTGGTTTGGGTTCTGATATGATTTAAAAGATGATTTCATGATGTTCACGTAAACCAGTTTAGAACCTCGCTTTGAATTTTGGGTTCAGATCAACTGGTTCGAAGTTTAGTTGAGATTAGTTTTTGCTTTATTATTCTATTTTGTCAAAGTATTTTTTCCTTTCAATGCATGACCGTACAAGAGTAATTCCATAAAAAATATTTATGAACATAATGAACATAATGTACAAAATTAAGAATCTATTAGGAACCACAATTTGATTTATTTTCGGTTTTATCATAACCTGTTCCATGACTGCCATATTTTGCGCGACAAAACTGCGCAAAAAAAATCTTTTCCACTTTTGCTAATATTTGACAAGAAAATCCATTTCAAAAATTTGGAATCAGTCTCATTCCAAATATAAAATGGTCTCCCTTTATAAAAACTTTAGATTTATACCTGAGACTTGTGTACGTGGATTTTGAGACAACGCTTTTCGGTAATCAACATCATCTACATACTCCAAACTGTCTTCTTCTGTGTCTAAATTGTTTTGTTTGTTATAATGTCTATTTTTATCTGGTCTATGATTATAGTTTTTGTGTTTTGTAGTGACAGCAGTTGTCGTTGTTGGCGGTATTGTTGGTTCTACATATTCTGTAATCAAGAAATAAAAATAATTCAATTTAAATGACTGCAATTTACAACCACCATTTCAATTAAAACTTTGGCAAATAAGGACACAAACAACCTGGGAAAAGTAAAAAGTGTAGAAATTATCGAGTCGCTCCAGTTTGCAAAACTGACTTTAATGTACCAAAAATAAACATACTATCTGTATGCACGAGTTAATTTAACCTCTAGACAATTGCAACTTATCACATGTATTAGAACTAATATACTAAATGTTTTGTTGTTTTTCCCTATCTATTTTCAATATTGTGTTTTTCCAACTATCATAGTCCTGAAAGATCGAAGTCTAACGCACCTTGCCACGAGCGGATTTCAACGTCATATTATCATAAGTCTCAATGATCTTTGAATTCAAATAAACAGGTATGTTTTAAGTAGAATTTATTACATGTTTTCTCTCTACTAATCTAAGTTTGACAATACAAACACTTTTGATAGTTAGTAAAACAAGCACTTACCATATAATTCCATAGTATCACTTGACATTCCTAAAGCATTTTTGGCTTCACAAGTATATAAACCAAAGTCATCATTTTTAACATTCAAAATTCTTAAAGAAATTGATATAGTATATTCATCTTCAGGATAAACTTCCACTCTATAACCATATTCATTTTTAGAGATTTCATTTTTGCCCCTTTTCCAATAATTATCTCCTTGTGGGGATGCTGTGACGATACACTCTAACATTGTTTCTTTGTTCTCATTCTGTCCTAAACGTCTATTTCTTATAGTTATTTCTGGTTTAACTGGAATGAGAAAATAACGACGTATATGTATGGAAGGCCTTTTCATAAAACTATTATACAAAAATGACATTGGTTATACAAATACGAATCTTTAATTTTAGTTGTACCGATCATACAGTATTATAGTTTTCCATATAAGTTTATTATGGAATGGTACATCCTTATTTTTACGTTAATGTTGTTTATCGATCTACTAAACTTAGATACGATCCGGTAAACTTATTGTTCATAAAGATATTCTAAAAGTATAAATTTCTTTTCGTTACAAAGATGCGTAGTAATTTGCATGGGTGGTACTCATAAGTCCTTGTTATTTACTGTTAGTTGTGTTTGCTCCTTGTAATGTTCTGATGAATTCATTCTTTTTTTGTTTTACTTTGGCCTTTAATAGTTGTAAACCTTCTTTGTTATTTTATTTGTGGTAGAAAGTTGTCTCATAAGCAATCACACCACATCTTTTCTCCTATTGTTTGTTTCATATTACTTGTATTTTTCATCTACTAATTTCTTCAAGAAAATCCTGCATTGTGATAAAATGACATATAATATATTCAGTATATGAATCTCGTTCTACTTTCATTGTATTAAATACTACTCACATTGTACTTCGACTTTAATTGTTTTAGAAATCGCTGGATATACTCCATTAAATGCCATGCACTCGTACATTCCACCACAATGTCGACTTATATTATAAATTATTAATACTTCTCCCACCGTACCGACCTCTGCAAGGAAAAGTTAAACAAATAATTAAGTTAATTGAGTTTTGTGATGCAATAAATGTATGTCTCTATCAAAAAGTATTGTTAAGGTTAACAAACTGACAGCAGGTTTTATGTCAGTCAATAGATATATGATTAATTGATAACATTTGTCATTAGTTATCATATTATAGAACATATATGTCAAAGAAGTATTTATGCATTATCAGGAACTTCTATAAGACACGATGCAAAATCAACTTGAATTTGACAGATGATTTTAAAACATTGTATCTGTTCTTCCATAAGGTTGACTTTAAATATTCATCTTTCATCATGGTCGTATTTGTTCAGACCCCACCTTGTGTTTTTTTCTTAACAATCTTGTTTTATGTCTTACAGCTGCTGGGATAGAAAAACAAACTCACTATAAATAACAGGAATGAATGGTTTATAAATTATGTCATGCACACACACAAAGTTTCGGCTGAAAGGGAGTTTTGAAAGGGCTGACGAACACGCTTGAGGTTAACGAAAGTAAAAATCGTTTTTGGTGTGATTGCCAATATGCAATAATTTTCAGAAGACATCTGAATTTTGTTCTTCGATTTGCATCACTCCTTCCTTGTTTGACCAATACAAAAAAAAAGCAAAACACAACAAAGGGACGTCGCAAGAAAACTGAACCATGGCCAAAAGAAAAAAGAAAATCAACTTAAAGATATATTTATTGTGATATTTATGTGACAACTAATACTCTATCTGATGAAAATAAAAATTCTGTGTGCACGAGGAGCAAGATACGAAAAACTGGGGTGCTCCGGAAGGGTAAGCACATCCTGCTCCAAATGTGAATTCTCTATCTGATTAAAATCTGACCGTTTTCAACCGACTATAACTTAAGTAAACAGGACGACGTTTTTTACATTGCTCTGCACTTATACATCCCGTCACTGTGTTATTGTTCTAAGATAAGTTTTGTATTGTTGTCTTTCATTACCTCTAATGTGCTTTGTCTATATGCTTTTTTGTATTTCTTTGATACATATGACGTGGCTCTGTACTGAAACATCCCGTAAATATGTTTTGTGTTACTGGAAATTTTTGTATTCTTGTCTTTCAATTTTGCAAATGTGCTTTGTCTATATGTCTTTTTGTGCTTCTTTGTTACATATTTGTTTGTAAGATTATAAAACAATGTTGACTGCTTTATCCCTATTTTACATTACCGGGGTATTACCTATTATGTCTGATTGTTTTGTTCACACATCGTTGTCAATATAATGAAATTTGATGCAACTTTCATAAAAGTGAGAGGTTAAGCAAGCTATAAAACCAGGTTGAAACCACCATATTGTACAAAAAGAAAATGCCTATACCATGTGAGGAATACGACAGTTGTTATCCATTCGTTTAATGTTTTTGAGCTTTTGATTTTGCTATTTGATTAAGGACTTTCCGTTTTGAATTTTCTACGGAGGTCAGTATTTTTATGATTATTCTTTTTACAGATCAGACAGTTATTGAATGTAATGCCGCGTAAGTATGTCCCTAGTGAATTGAGACAAAGACACATCCAATTGTTTAACCAATACAAAATGATGACCGTGACTCTTATTCAGTGTTGATTGCAATCGTTCTTCTTCATAGCTCTTTTGTGACGTTTTTTTTTGTAAGGAGGACACCCCTTTTAATGAAGTCCGTATATTATGCACATGGACGAGTGTAATGTATTATGGAGATATGTAAATGCCATACGATGAGGCAGAGATCAGTATTAAGGATAAGATAAAAACATAAACAGAACTTTCTAGTTTAGGTAGTATGGGATATCTTAGATACAAGCACTTACTCAAATGTTAGTTTTTGAGTAACAGGACGCCATCATTAAATCTGAATGTGTTATTTACCAAATGTACATGAAACTTCTTTTTCCTATTGAGTCTTTAAGAAGTCTGATTGAAAACAAAATCGTAGCATAACCTCAGTTTCATCGTAAGGCGTTTAAATGTCTCAATCGTGTTTGTTCATGTTAAACGAACTTCATCAGAAGGGTTATGCTGCTTACCAAAAATCTGCTCTAAGAGAGATATTTGGAAGAACAACTTGAATCAATCGACACTATTTGTGTATTACGGTCAATTTTTAGAAATGGTTGACTGATATAAAAAAAATATTTGTCTCAATAAACTAGCGATATGTTTCCGCAGTCTTAGTTCAAACCATTACTGTAATCGTACCTATTGCGACGTATTTCCAATTTTGAAATTTTGACCGAGTGTGATTTTCAACGCGGGAAATCACACAAAGCAGACGACGAGACGCTAACCATGCCGCATCACTTGGTCTCACTCCATTTCTGAGGTCATGTGATACAAAAGTTTTTGTTTGTTATTTTGATATGTCCTTTTAATTGATTTATGATATTTGAAAACGTGTTAACCACATAACTATTGCCTTTATTCATCTATCATGCATTGGTTTATTTTTTACATTTTTTCATGTGATGTTTAATATGTAACAAATAAAACAGGACAAGTAAAGATTAAGCTTACGTTCGGGATGTTCTTCTTCTTTTGATAAACGTCTAAACCATGTGATATTAGGTGTGGGTATACCAGTGGCATTGCATGTAAGTGTGACGGTTGTTCCTTCTCTGGTTATAACTTCATCACGCTGTTCATCTCTTACAAACTTAGAAGGCACTGAAGTGTTTACGAATATAGATCATTAAACATATATCATTTGACTCAATGATAACAATATTAACTTTATTCCCGAGTCTTTCAAATATTTTCCAATTCAAAGTCAACGCAGAAAATTGAGCCAAAATTCAAAAAATTACATTTACGTAATACTGTAGTTGTCTTTATTTCTGATACTAATAAGAAACCAACAGGAACTGCTTACCCTTCCGGAGCACATGAGATCAGTTAATGTTTTGCTGGGCTCATGTTGTTCTGTCTATAGTGTTCTATGTTGTATTTTGTTTATTTATTGTGTTTTGGTCTTTTTTCGTTTCATGCCATGGCTTTGTAAGTTTATTTTCGACTTGTGGGTTTGAATATCCCTTTGGTATCTTAAGTCTCTCTTTTTGAAATATTTTGTTGCAGTTTGATTATTGTAAGTGAGTTATGCAATACCTTTCACAATCAGTCTGATCCGTCTGGATTCTACTGGTTGTTTATTACTATTACAGGTGTACTCCCCTCTATCGTCGTATCGTACATTCCTTATGTGTAAATTATAGTCTCCAACAAATGGCCGCTCTACACTTATACGAGGGTCGTCGATATATCGACTTTCTCGTTCAGATATCATAATCTTTTTGGGATTCATCCATATTATCTGCAGAAATTAGAGATTATAATTAATTAAGTATTATAAAATGAATTGTATAGAATTTTATACTTGGATCTTGTACAGTTTACATTCCTGATGTCGTTGGTGAATCTAATCCTAGAGATACCTGTATATATTCTAGCTTTAAATGAAACAAACATTTGAAAAATTAAAGAAATTAAAGACATCATCAACTTTTTTCTAATACGTGATGATAATTTTTGTAGTGGTTATTTTTTTCTCATTTGTGAAGTATAAGGAAAACTAGTAACATTACCAAACCCTCTGCGATACTTACGATTGTTCACATAAGGGTGGTTGCGTTACCTTAAACTACTAAATTAACGAATTATTTATTGTACTTGTATGTAATGATACACGGTTTTAGTTAACTTTTTGGCCTCTAGCATCACTGAAGAAACATTAGTTGTCAAAATGGGCTTTTGGTATAGTAATATTGGGTCCGGTAATATTTTGCACCAGGTGCTTGTGTGGTTCGTTTAGTTAAGTCTTCAGTTTTCGGCGTTGTGATCTGTGTACTGTTGTTAGTATTTTGGTCGTATTTTAATCTTTTGCTATGGCATTACAGTTTGTTTCGACTTTCCCTTCGGTATATATCCTCTCTCTTTCGGTTTAAACAGAATTCAGTCACACGTAAGAACGGTTACACTGTACATGTTCATCGTCTTCATGTTATACTTTGTATCGTTATAAACAATGGCGAATGCAATATTGATATAGAACATTTACTGTCATAAAAGATACTTTCTGAGTACATGATATATCATTTTTATTTTTGCGTAGCAGTTCGTATTCCCAAAATGCAGATTTATATGTTGCTTTTTTTATATAGTTCAATGCCAGAAAAAATATGTGTACAAGGTCTGTAAACATGAGAATGGTGATGTTTATCGAGCCCTTAGAACATTTCGAGACAAATACAAAGAGTTGATAGATATTTTTCTGACATTGATTTATTGTGTTTATATGCTGCAGTTATATTCATTTAAAAAGTTATTAAGGTGGTATGGGAGTCTAAATTAAAAATGATAGAATTTGTTCATACTTTTCCAAAACGTATTATATATTGATATATGTTCAAAAATATAATAAAAATGACAGGTCACCGCACATTTTCTCAAGCTAAAGGTTGTGACAAAATGACACATTTTGTATGGATTATACAAAAAAACAACATGTTAGTGTGATTAGAATCTAAACTAAATGATAGAATTGTAAAATAAAATACGAGAAGATTGCTTTTTGAAAATGCTTTAAGAATATAAAAAAAGAGAGGATCATCATACATTTTCCGGCTGAAATACAAAATATGAAAATTTCATCTTTAGAAAATACCCAATTTCAGAGTTACCTCCCCTAAAAATGTATGTTCTAGGAAAGAAAGAAAACAGGAAATATTCTAGTTGCAGTACACATATTTGAATATTTTGTGTATGAGTTGTATTGGTCTAGATTTATTTCTAACATCATTTGCTTTTATTAAGGGAATGTCGGGTAGGTTGTTTGTTTCCTACAAATGTAGCAAAACATAGAGTTTTTTAAAATTTCCTTTGATAAAAGCATCCCATAAATGTATTTAAATGTATCTTAAGGGAACAAATTCTATATTTTTTTGTGTATAGTTACATCAGAGACCTACGTCTCTGGTTCCATATTGCCAAAACAGACTTATATTAAGGAAATGAAACTACCTATCTGAGATTATTTATCATTAGATGTACTTCAATTCGATTCCCATTTTTTTTTTATGAATATCAATGCTTTTTAAAATCTCGTCTTAAGTAATGGTATCATATTCAATAATTTATATAAAACAGACTACTTTCACAGTTCTGTTTATTGAATCTGAAAAAAGGTGAGATTTTCATAATGAATATTGATTTCTCATAATTATTATCTATTTTGGTATTTTGGAAAAACTTATTGATAATCCTACGCTACACACTTTCTTAAAGTCTGTATCGTGCTCATGAAATGTAAGCTCTCTGGTAATTTTACAGTCGTGATTGCCTTTACATGATGAAATATTCCCTCTACAAACTTTATGTTTTGTTCGATTCCATAAATGTACGAAGATGTCACATATAAAATCTTAATTCACTGGTGTGTTACAAAAATTAGTATTTAAGCTTCTTTTAAATGTCTTTAAAACCCTAGAGGCGAAAAAAATTGTGAAATCTGAAATTCAATGATTGCATAGATCCGAGTTGTTAATTTTAAGTTATATGACTGAGACTTTATAAATCTAATATAATTCTGAACAGAAAGATAATAATAAATAGTCTGGTTAAATGTTTAATTCAAAGCGGAAATTCAAGTCATCATTTGAATATAATATTATTCAAATTGGAATTTAAGAACCCACGAAAAATATGAATAAAAAAATAAATGCTACGGGTTAACCAATATTATCCTGATGGGGCAAACTAAAGTTAGAGAACAGAAACTAAAAATTTATTTTTTTTTCATTTAGAAAGGAGTTTAACTCGAGAACGCCCAAAGTGAAGCCACCAAATTTCAAATCCGATCTGTTTCTGTGGTAATAAGCATTTGCGTATAAGTTTCTTAACTTTTGGTTGAGGCAAAATAGAGGTTAGAGAACTGAAACTAAAAATTCAGATTTTTTTCTATTTATAAAGGGCAACAACTCTAAAACGGTTAAAGTGAAGCCATCAAAATTCAAATCTGATCTGTTTTTTGTTTGTGGTAATAAGCATTGTGTATAAATTTCATGGCATTTGGTTGAGGCAAACTAAAGTTGAAGAACGGAAACCAACATTGGAACGTACGTAGGTGCAGACAAATAAGAGTAAACACAATGCCCCTCCGCTACGGCTTGGACATAAAAATCCAAATTTTGAAGAAAAATAATCAGCCAGCATTTTATCAATGGTACACCTTGAGGGCGTTTGCCCGAATGTATGTATTCCTTGAATGCCAACATCCTGTGATCTACCGACAATTTACCTGTAAAACTATGTTGGCATTCGAGGAATAGGTGTAAGAAGTTATCACAACAACAGTGAATGCTCATCAAAACAATCATTCTTATTAAACAGAAAGGTATATTCCAGGTAGCTAAATCTCATTCATATTTGTAAAGTTGTTGAAAATTCATTTTTTTCTGAAACTGCTTGAACCAATATGCTTTTCTCTAAAAATAAAACTTTGAAATTGTTGCATCACTTTATTCAAGTCTTAAGACTTTGATGCTTTTTTCAATATTTCTATAGTTTTGTGTGCAATATACTCCTATTTTACTTGATGGCATTTCTCGAAACTTTAAATATTCTAATACTTTTTTCATAGCATAAAAAGAAGAGAATTTTGAATAACATATTATTTGTTTGAGACAGAGAACACAGAAAACAATGCATATACTTAAGTAAACATATAAGCTGATTGACAAAAAGCACTATAAATCTTCATATGTGAATATTGGTGAATATTTTAAACAAGCAATTTTCATTTAACAGTCTATTACAAGTGTTAAATTTAATTATCTGTTCAATTAAAAAGTTAATATAGTTTTGTTTACAGATAAAATATTCAATATGATATGAATTTAGATAAATCTGTAATATCCATTCTAAATTTGAAATAAATAACTAGAATTTCTTTTTAAAAAATGTGTCTTATGCTAATAAACATTTCCATTCCCAAAATAGTTTTGTTTAATAAAAAGTAATAATAAAAAAAAATCTTCTTTAATTCTTTAAAATTTATGATAATTTTAACCCCAAAATCTGCTATATTATCTTATCAAAATTTTTTAAATGTTTCAATTTTATCAAGTTCCCTAACTAATTTTTACATTTAAATGCTTATAAAATCATTTGAATAGTTATAAAAACACCAACTGTTCTTATAAAAATATCTATTGAAATATTTGTGTTGGCATTCAAGGAATAGGTAACATATAAAATGTTGGCATTCGAGGAAGACACCATCTAATTTACACTAAGATATTTTTAACAATGCAGAATGATAGTTTTCTAAATTCAGGAGGGGATTCTTTAAGTGGTTTGGCCATTTGGTTTTTAAAAGTATGATAAATGCAGGGTATCCGACTTCATTTAAAGACATCTTGGTGTAATAATGAAAACTGACTATTTGCTGTCGAGCGGCAAACATTAGAAATTAATGGACAAGACGATGTTAACCAAGAACACACAGAAAGAACGCTTGATCATTGTGACGTCTTGAAGAGCGATATCAGCTTAGTCGTTGAAAAATAATTCTAAAATACATGTTTTCTAAACTCTTAGAGAAATTTGACAAACTTTTAGTGTTATGTTTATATATCTCAAGATAGATAAGGGTCTATCATTCATCTTCATCGATAAGACAATTCGACATGATATTTTTCCGAGAGACAATTTATTTAGATAAGTAATATCTTTACCGTGCCTTGTTTATCTTTCATATTAAAACCAACAGCCAATTCTCAGAAGTGATTAGAGTCTTCTTGACTTTTAACAATCACTGTCAATTTGAGATCATAAGACATTAGATGAAAGGAAATGCCTATAGAATTGTACTGGGATCGATTGGTATTATACGTTATAGCAATAGAAATATCCAATAGATTGTTATACTTCAAAGACAGCGGTGCTTTCTTTAACGCTGTTCCTCTTTGTAAAACGTTGTACAAGTAACAACAAACGTTCCAAAACAATAAGTGATTGATTGGCTTACTGTATAGAAAACACAAAAGATTTCAAAACGTAGACATTGATACAATAAATCTCACTGTGAATTTATTCCTAGTTTATAAAAAAACGACTAATCCTTCATAGAATAATGTATTGACTTAAAACAAGGATTCCCCCCATTGAATTCAGTCAAATATAAAAAAGATCACATGAATCTGTGTTCAATATGCCATATGCATGTGGGCAAAAATTATCAATATATAAAGATTCTTCATAATACTTCTATTTATTCGATTTGCCTTAATACGACATGGAAATTGCATCCTTTATTATTGTATTAGAGAAAAGAAGTTAACATTAAAACGATGACTTAACACCAGAGTATGGATCAAGGACATACAAACCCATGGCTACTTATTTAAAACAATGTCCATGCATGTTTATATTTATGTGTGTATTGGAAAATTGATGTTGCAACAACAGGTTGATTGATTTCGCATACCGGTCAAAGTGTCTTAAATAAACCATAACATTATGCAATTACAATCATTTCAAATAGCTTGGTTATTATATTATAATTCAAATACTAGTATAACATTATAGTTTGTTTAGCAATTTAAGGTCCTCGATGCTCTTCACCTTTGTACTTTATGTGGCCCTTTTAACTTTTTTTGAATCGTGCGTCACTGATTATCTTTATCTAGACGAAACGCACGTCTCGCGCAGATACAAAATTTCAATCCAGGTATCTATGAAGAGTTTATTTATATGAACATAATGATTTTTTTACTGTCCGGTTGTATTTTAATATAATACCCAACATTGGTCAAGACATTGTTGTAATGTTTAAGCCTTAATTTTAATGATAAAAAACAACAACTTTTTATAGGCAAACAGGAGGACGATTAGTATTATTATATGATCTTACAGAACTTACCATAATTTCTCTTTTGGATTCAACATGGCATGGGAGGATTGCCTGTTGCCCTTCTGTCACTGTAACATTGTGTGTAGAATATTTGTCAAATTGGTGTGGAAATGTACTTGTAATAACTGAAAATAAAGATGTTTGAAAACGATTTTATATTTTGACCATTCCATAGCGTGCGCTTCCTATCATTATTGCCTTAATAGAAGGCTGGTTTAAAAAAAATATTACTGTACATTGTACAATTAACTCGGTCACATGCATTATAATTATACAACAACAATAATATAGTGATGTTTTTATAATCTATATAAAAATAAGCAAATGTGGTATGATTGCCATTAAAACAACTACACAACAGAATTCAAATGAAGTGGATGTGAGTGATTATAGAAAACCGTATAACAACGAGAAAAACTCATGCTGTTGAGTCGGCAATGAAATGCCCCGATATGTTAAAAAATGAAACAATTGAATTGTGAAAACTAAAGGTTAAATTTGATGTGACAAAACAATTTACAAAATAACAAACACACCAGAAATGAACCAATGACAACCACTAAACTACGGGGTCATGACTTAGGACTAAACTACGGGGTCATGACTTAGGACTGAACTACGGGGTCATGATTTAGGACTGAACTACGGGGTCATGACTTAGGACTGAACTACGGGGTCATGACTTAGCACTGAACTACGGGGTCATGACTTAGGACTGAACTAAGGGGTCATGACTTAGGACTGAACTACGGGGTCATGACTTAGGACTGAACTAAGGGGTCATGACTTAGGACTGAACTACGGGGTCATGACTTAGCACTGAACTACGGGGTCATGACTTAGCACTGAACTACGGGGTCATGACTTAGGACTGAACTACGGGGTCATGACTTAGCACTGAACTACGGGGTCATGACTTAGGACAGGAACATACTATGTATCTAAAAGTAGTTTTTTTATGATATATTTCAGAATGAAATAAGTAGATATAGGAAGATGTAGTGTGAGTGCGAATGAGACAACCCTCCATCCAAATAACAATTAAAAAAAAAGTAAACCATTATAAGACCTTTTTAAAAGATTTTTGTTCTTGTTTAAACATGTTGTGAGTGCTCACAAAAGCACGTTTAAACTCGCCGTTTAACTCATTAGATCGATAAAAAGTTCGTACAAAAACACAAACTGGAATTGTAGGGTATTTATACATCAATGAAAAAAGAAGAAAAAACAGATCTGAGAGCACTTCCAGTTACTGACAGGTAGTTGAAGGCCAAAAACAACTAATAATCAGATGATCCACAGGGCGCAGCTTTATACGACCGCAGAGGTCGAACCCTGAACAGTTGGGGCAAGTATGGACACAACATTTAAGCTTGATACAGCTCTGAATTTGGATTGTGATTAAATAGTTGACACAACATAGGTTTCTGACACAGAATGAATGTGGTCTAAGAACTTAAACTTAAAAACTTAATTTTTTTAAATTGGACATTTACCTATTATGGTCCAATATCCAAAATCTAAATACATGGTTAGCTTCAGCATATCATAGAACCCTAAGAATTCAATTTTTGATGAAATCAAATAATGTTCAATTTTAGACCCTTTAGACCTCAATGTGGACCAATTTGATAACCGGGCCCAAATATAAAAAAATCTAAATACATGGTTAGATTTAGCATATTGAAGAACCCCATATATTCAATTTTTGTTAAAATCAAACAAAGTTTAATTTTTGACCCTTTGGACCTTAATGTAGACCAATTTGAAAACGGGACAATACTTTGCAATTGAATATTTCTTGCTATTGCGCAAAACTGTGCAATTGAAAATTTCTTGCTATTGCATAATACTGTGTAATTGAAGATTTCTTGCTATTGCGTAATACTGTGCAATTGAAAACTTCTTGCTTTTGCACAATACTGTGCAATTGAAAATTTCTTGCTATTGCACAATACTGTGCAATTGAAAATTTCTTGCTATTGCACAATACTTAATATAATAATTTTGGACCAACTTGAAAACTGGGCCAATAATAAAAAATCTAAGTACATAAAATTGAGAATGGAAATGGAGAATGTGCCAAAGAGACAACAACCCGACCATAAAAAAAAAACAACAGCAGAAGGTCACCAACAGGTCTTCAGTGTAGCGAGAAATTCCCGCACCCGGAGGCGTCCTTCAACTGGCCCCTAAGCAAATATATACTAGTTAAGTGATAATGAACATGTTTAGATTCAGCATATCAAAGAACCCCAAGAATTCAATTTTCGTTAAAATCAAGCTAAGTTTAATTTTGGACCCTTTGGACCTTAATGTAGACCAATTTGAAAACAGGACTAAAAATTAAGAATCTGAATACACGGTTAGATTTGGCATATCAAAGAACCCAAATAATTCATTCTTTGCTGAAATCAAACAAAGTTTAATTTTGGACCCTTTTGGCCCCTAATTCCTAAACTGTTGGGATCGAAACTCCCAAAATCAACCCAAACCTTCCTTTTGTGGTCATAAACCTTGTGTTAAAATTTCAGAGATTTCTATTAACTTATACTAAAGTTAGAGTGCAAAAACAAAAAAAAAATGCTTATTTGGGACCTTTTTAGCACCTTATTCCTAAACTGTTACGACTAAAACTCCCAAAATCAATCCCAACCTTCCTTTTGTGGTCATTGACCTTATGTTAAAATTTCATAGATTTCTGTTTACTTATACTAAAGTTATTGTTCGAAAACCAAGAAAAATGCTTATTTGGGCCCTTTTTGGCCCCTCATTCCTAAACAGTTGGAACCAAAACACCCAAAATCAATCCCAACCTTTTTTTTATGGTCATAACCCTTGTGTTTGAATTTCATAGATTTCTATTTACTTTACTAAAGTTAGAGTGCGAAAACCAAATGTCTTCGGACGACGACGACGACGACGACAACGCCAACGTGATACCAATATACGACCAAATTTTTTTTTTCAATTTTTGCGGTCGTATAAAAAAAAACCATCATGTCTCTAAGACTATATATCAACCAATACACATCCAGCATATTATGGATTCAGTAAAAAGACACCAATACCAGTAGGAGAAAACCCTTTTGCAATGCCAAACTATGTGTATTGACAGATTGCAGTACAGTAAATATGCGCATGCATATAATAATGCTACAAGCAATAGAAAACTGATTGAGTGAATCTCTGTTTATATCTGGGTCTAAGTAAAAACAGATATTCACAGTCATTGAAAAATAGTGTGTCCTAAAAATGTTTTTTTACCATGAGTTACGCCACGTTGTAGAGATGTACATTTTAAAATTTAGTAATCTTCTCCTGGATCGTCCGTAAAAAATTCAATGAAATAGTTTTTGTCGCTGTTTGCGCGAGTAGTCTTTCAGTAACCTCCGTTTCATGTACAAGTTTATATTGACGAAAAGGTCCGGCGACGTTAGTATATGGATTAGTTCCAGTACGACAGTAACATGGGTACAAGTCGCGACACGATGTTCTTTTAACACGACGTTACACCAAAAAAATGCGAAAAACTTAGAAGTATATTTTAAACAGATTGTTTTTCTTCAAAAAAAATTGTATGAAGTTTCGCAAATACTTTTTACTAGAATAAAGAATGAAATAGGGAATGTTCCAAAGAGTTAAAACCCTGATAAAATAACCTACAAAAAACAACAAAAACAACACAAAAACACCAATGTTTCTAGAATTTGATGAATCGGAACTCACTTTTAAAATCTAAACTTTTGGCATTGCACAAGGTTTTTAGTTTATTCAAGCCAGATACTCTACCTAAATTTCACTTAAATCTGATCGGATTTCTGTATAACTAACATTGACCGATTTCTGTGTATCTAACAGTTAAAGATTTTCTATTTTATTGCTTTTAAGTGTTGTAAAACCTAAGGAAAATAAACAAAATGTGACCGACTGTCTCTCTAAAACAGATAATATTTATTAGCCCACGTTTTGGTATAAATAAATAATCAAGTTTGTCCTGACGGAATGGCGTCAATTACAACCTGGTTATAATGGGTTAATCCCTGCATCATACAAATTCGAATACTAGTAGCCTTACGATAATCTTGCTGTCCTCTCTGTATTAATCAGGAACTATGCCCCTATTTTTACCATTATATTTGAAATTATTAATGTTTACAGATTATTCACAAAATTCTCTATCACTGTATTAGTCAAATTCATTGGTAACAAAGTTTTGAATCAATGATCACTCTATCTTCATATTTTGTACAAACGTTGATCGGTATATAATTATGGAATAAAATTAAATAAACAGAAATATTGCTATCGTCTCTGTATTAATTAGGAATTAGTCCTCCATTTTACCTGTACATAATTCACAAAATTCCCAAATCACTGTAGTCAGATTTGTTGCTTGTTTTAAGATCAATTATTCAAATTTGCTCCAATTTCAATTTTGGTACAAAAGTTGATATAAATATGATTAAGGAATTTAAATTAATATGAAAATATTCTTATATATTCATCTCTCGAATTGCTTGTGCATGGATGATAAAACATGTACTTAAACATTTTTTCATTGAAAGGCAATAATTTCAAAGAAGAAGAGATTAAAAACATTCCATAAGTGACTATTTTCGTGAATTTCGTTTCAGTTTGAAAAACGAGGGCCGTCGTGCAACGATTTAAATTATTATTATTATTCCATTTTGGGTGTGTCTTGCTTCCAAAACTAAAGACTTTGTCAGTTTTCTCATTTAAAACTTTATACGGTATCAGAAATAGTGCGTGCTAGTAACAATAATTAATGTCAGTCAATAATTACCATATAAAGTTAAATAAAACAGGCAGATATTTTTTATACCAACTATGGTAATTAAGAAGTTATATATGAAATCAATTGCATAACGAACCAAGCAATTCAACTACATTTTAACCTGAAGTACGCCATCATTTGTAAACTTTTATTAATGAAGTTCAGACCTAATGCATTTATTTCTGCAAATAATTTACACTTGCAAGCAAACACAGATTCCGTTTTGTTTTGTTAAGCTTACTATTTGCATGCCTTAACAAGATTCTTGTAAATGTTTAATTCATGAGCACTTGACCACAGTAAAGAATAAAAACAAACTAGAGATTGACTCAATCATTGCATTTACTTAAGTATAGTGTTTTCATATCACATTCAGCAAAACTACTAGAAACTTTGGATTGAAATTGACGTTTTCCCTCCATTTGTGTCATTAAACAGTAGAAATGACAAAAAGGAAATCAATCTTAGTTACATTAGTGTTATATTAGGATGACAATATTTCCCATCCTGAAAGCAAGTGATGTTGTTGTCTAGTCCGGAAATAGAACATCTCAGCTCCGGTAACATAACACTCAAATTCTAAGTTGTTATGGTCAATAAAGTGTTTCTTTTTCAGTAGTGTAGGATTTTTTTGCTCTTATGGAAGAATTTGCTTCTATAAAATTCAGTTAAGAACCAAAAAGGGAAGACATTACCCATTGCCATAAACGAAATGTGTACTTTATTTTTTTCTTGTAAAATAAATGAGTAAATAACAACATTGACGCGAAATCATTTAGAGGTTTGTGCTAGATAATGGTGAAGACAAAGGAAATGTCAAACAGTTTTGCATTAGACTTGAAAATAGATTAAAATTACCGTAGTAAAAAAAACAACTGGCGAGTTAAGTAATACACAAGCAAATTAAAATAAGATATGCAGTCGTTAGTAACAAACTTTTAACTGTAAAGAGACTGTTGAAATATCTACTTTTGTTATAAGTTTTTCTTCTGATCGGCTTTAGGACTGAAAAATAGATATATTTTTACTTGAAAAATGAGAACAGAAATGTACATTACGAATATAACGTAACAATCATTCATCGTGTTCAACAGCAAATAAAACCTTAATAATTTAATATATGGCGAAAGTTGGTATGGTGACACAAACAAGAAGCATTCTGAGAGTATTGCATGACAATACATAGTCCCCTACCGGTTGAAAATTAATGTTACTGTAACATAATGCTAACATAATCTATAAATTGTCATGGTGTTAACTATATACCAAATATAAAGTCAATATCTTCAAGGATGATGAAAAAACGTGTGAAAAACTGATTATCTAAGTGAATTTTCTAAGTCCAAGGACCATTACTCTACACAAAATTATCAGACCGAAACAAATTTCAAACTTGATCTGCAAATTATCATGATAAAATAATGTACCAATTTTTAAATCAATATCTTCAAGCATGACGAAAAAAAGTGCGGAAAATGATTATCTAAGTGAATTTTCAAGTCCAAAGACCATTATTCTGCACAAAATTATCAGAATGGAACAAAATTCGAAGTTGATCTGTAACTTGTCATGAAAAACAATATACCTAATATCAAATCAATGTCTTTAGGCACGAAGTTAAAAAATGTGAAAAACTTATTTGCCGGACTGACGGATGGACCGACAAATAGACAGACAGACAGACGGACGGAGTGCAAGTCCCCTTTGACTTCGTCGGTAGGTGACTAAAAAGAAGAGACTTATGATGAAATATTTAGTTCATCAAAATCTTTTGACTATCTAGATATTTCTCCGATTCTCACGCGGAGGTTGCATAGTTTTCCCCCTTCTATACAAAAAAATACGTTCCTGCTTTAGAAAAAGACTCATGACTTTTAACAAGTTGCGAGTACTTTTTATATTGGCATAATTTATTAATTGTCTAAATACGCATCTGATGCTTTAACATTTGTACACTTTATGTTATTATTCAAAGGATACTTCATCTTGTCTATGAATTTTAAGTTGCAACTCGATTAGGCATATCTGACTTTAGGTGCATTTTGGTTCTTTCATGTCGCGTACACTATTTTATAAGTTTTAGGAAAATTGTGGCTTTCCAATCATTGGATACGAGCGAAACTATTAAAGATTATTTTAGAATCATCGCAGTCATCATATGTTTTTATCAGTTCCAATATCACGTAAGTAGCCTTGATTTGTTAATCTTTAATAACAAGTACGAATTCAAAACTTTGGTTTGAGAGGGTGTGAGGGCAAAGATAAATTGGTCGCCGTGTTATAGAACAAGGATGATCGATAAGAGCCAACATTTGGTGTATGTTATATTTTAGATAATACCTTGCGGGCGTTAGCTAAGTTAAGATATTGTTGCCAATGCAGATTAATTTAGGAAGGGGTCTTTCATCGATTTGACCATATATCATCGAAAAGCATGATGAATACAGGGTAGTCAATTTTATTTAACGACATATTGGTGTAAATATTTATATCTTTCAGTTTCTTAAGATGTCAACATGTCAAAACATACATATCTGATCTAGAATGGCAAATTTTACGCGCACTCCTATGGGAATTTAAATACTGCAACAGCTTAGATTATGGGTGTATAAGAAGTCATGAAAGACGTTTGAAGGCATACATCTATATATAGTGTTGCAAAGCTATAGATGCAGCCTAGTTGGTTGGTCACTCTCAGCGAAATTCACCCTGACTGAAGAGAGGCGAAACATAAGAATATTCAAACTCATAAGTCGAAACCAAACTGACATTGACATGCTAAATTAAGCTTGACATAGAATCTACAAGTAAAACAAGGTTTAAAAAATGGTTGTCAATCATTTTTCAAATCGTACATATAGATTTTGATGTCAGTAACAATATAAAAACAATTGTGATTATTTCGTTATTGAAATTTGCACTTTTTAAAAAAATAACAGGGATATGATTAAATTTGCTCATGAAAAAAGGCATTAAATTTGCTCATGAAAAGCAATAAGTTCATTACAAAGTTTATTGTTTCTCTTCATTTTACATAAATGCTTAAATCTAAGTTTCGTATCTTATGCTTTCAAACATCATTGAATTAAACATAGAATTTGAGAGCACGAGGGATAAATTGTTTATCCAAAATGTGTAAAATTCATAAAAACTGATAAAATCAAACGTTATAGTGACTATGACAACAAACAGAACAATTAGAAAACAACTGTCATATTCCCGACTTGACATTTTCCGTAGCAAAAGGTGGGTTAAAACTGGTTTTATATCTAACTTAACCTCCCACTTGTATGACAATTGTTTATAGTTATATTGACAAAATTGTTTAACTTATAATTAATTAGTCTATCCATATACGTTTTAGCAATACATCAGGTACATTTCAGATTGAAACTTTAGTTTAACATGTAACATAAAAATGTAGTAATGCTGAGTTGCTGAATTGCCGCAATGATTATTTTCTAGTAAAACAGCACCGCGTGTATTTTCTTGACATCCAATTGCTCAAGGCATATATACATATTTTGTGTTTATATCTATAAAGTCAGCTGGTATTGATGTTTATACATGGCAGGGAATTGTGATAATGTACGACAAAAGGGACAATAAACAGGGAATATGTTCATTGGACACAGATAATGTCCCCGCTTGCATAAAATGTTATAAAGGGACACCACTCAAGACGCCACCAAAATTCGTACTTGATTTCAGTTATATGGTAATAAGCATTTTGTATAAGTATAATAGCATTTGGTTGAGGCAAACTAAAGTTAGAGAACGGAAACGTAAAATTCAGCATTTTTTTCCGTTTATAAGGGGCATAACTCTAAAAAGGTAAAAGGGGCACCAGCAAAATTAAAACTTGAGTTTCTTTGTGAATTTTTAAGCGTTGTGTTTAAGTTTCATATCATTTGGTTAAGGCAAATTAAAGTTAGAGAACGGAAACCAATTTCGTGAAGTATAAACGTACGCACGGACATGGAGAATTTTCGCATTAGCAATCATACCCTAAGTTCTTCTTATAAAGAGGCTAGTGTATTACCATTTCAAAAGGGTGCTGAATACTTCATTTTTCTAAAATAATATGAATATAGCGTCCAATTCTTATATTTACAAGATACAATTTTTCAAATGAAGAAGTATTTTTTTTTTAAATCATAATCTTTTGCACGAAGTAGGATTAATATTCATTAATCAAATGAACGGAGATGACAATTCTATAATCCGGATTGCTTTTCTATGGCATGTGGTGCTTTTATATGGCATAGGTTGCTTTTCTATGGCATAAGATGCTTTTACGTGGCATATGTTGCTTTTATATGGCATAGGTTGCTTTTACAACGCATGGGTTGCTTTCATATAACATATATTGCTTTTATATGGAATGTGTTGATTTCCTATGGCATATGCTGCTTTTATTTGGCATGGGTTGCTTTTAGATTGCATGTGTTGCTTTTAGATTGCATGTGTTGCTTGTGTGTTGCATATGTAGCATTTTCTGGCATTGCTTTATTGTGGCATGGGTTGTTTTTATATAGCATTGGTTGCTTTTATACAAAATGAAAGTTCATAACAGAATAAAATTATTCGTTTTTCACTAAATATAAGATTAGCATTCATATGAATAAATATATGTAATTGAAGACCACTTGAATCAACACACCAACAATTGAGAACGGAAGTGATATTATGCGTTCAGAAGGGCAATCACATCAGACAAAGGTCGATATGAGCAATTTATTTTTTTTATTTTTACGAAACTGCATAAAAAACTTTAAACTACTATTTTTGCATTGCTATTGCTTAAAATTTATAAAATAGCAACTCTAAATTCTATGCAAAAATATATGAATATATTTTTCCCTCTCAAATCTAAAAAAAAAAATGCTGCAGCGCGTTCCCAAATCCTGAAAGTCTAATCTTTGTGCGTTACCTGTTACACTCCCTTGGTATAATTTTCCCCAATATAAACATGAAGAATTATATTAATATCATAATTAATTCTGTGATTAACTTGTAGCTTAGACATTCTTTGTCTTTCATTTCCTGTTTATCACCTTTGTTAATTGATATACTTCTGTCTGGATACTGCAGATAATCGGAAAATATTTTATGACATACATTAAATGTTTATCACCTTTCCCCCGAAGGTGATATCAATAATATTGGACTACAACTAGAAATTGTGAACCAATAAAGTTTAATCAGAATTTGGTACAAAGACATTCACTCTTCTACAGTGAAACCCATCGACAAGACATTAGTGAGTGAATTTCGTATTCCCGTGAGAGTTTATCAAACATTCTTATATTTCTTTTAAGTGACCGAAGACGTTAGAAAATTGATTTGTTTTATTTAATCTACACCAATTCTTTATGGATGTGATATTATAACATATGGAAAATACTTTATGAGATCTTGAAAGATCAATTTCATGACAAATTATTTCTTTCGTTATCAGAGAAACGAAGCGTTATCAAGTTTGAAACATAACATTTCATGAATATTTGCATTTGTTTTATAATATAAAAATTATGTAAATTGATCACTTATTTAGAAGTTATCAGATAAATATCAATACAATACATATTACTTGGTCTTTATGCTTCATGAAAATGAATTTTAAAACGTTTCCGTTTCGGTTCTTGTGACGTCATTTCTCAGATGTCTGACGTAGAAATCACACTGCACATTTCTTTATCTTAAATTTCAAGAATTTTGATATATTTAAATTAATTGAGATTATGACATTTTCTTCCATTATAGGTTATTAATAATTGACTCTTGGGTAGTTGTTGCGTAAAAGCAATTGTCATAATTACGTGTAATAAAATAAGGAATTAGATGACGCTCTTTCACTACTCAATTAACTTATGGTCTATATACCCCCTACTAGGAGAGGTCTCAGGTGGTATGTTGTTCCAAAACGAAAACAGCAAAATTCCAAAAAGCAACAATGGGTAGACAAAACATCGACACAAAAAGTTAAAACTGTAGATTAAAATGGATTATACAGTTGTTATTGTGCAAAAACAACACAACAAAAATAAGTAAATAAATAAATGCAATCTTGGTTTTCATAAACATAAAGCTGATTTCATAAATGTGACTCATAGGTCTTGATATCCATCTCAATACGATACACAAGGTCAAAACGAGGTCTCGACCGGCATCGCTGTGTATTGTTGATTGAACAACTATCGGAAACAGGAAGTAGCTGCACCCCAAGCGTTGCTAACATGCTTCCATTCATTTTTATCGAGCTGCAGACTATATATAAAACCATTCCATATCATAGAAGCCAGGAAATGTTTGAAGAAAACTGTCTACTCAACGTCTTTCGGACGGATTGTAGTGACAGATGGGGTCGAGCGGTTGTTAAACCTGCGTTCGTCGTTGGCGACACTGGTGAAATTATATATGTACTGATAGTGTTTTACCGGTATAAGGACAGCACGTCATCAGTACGGCAGTGCTTCTACTGCAACATCGTCAAAATTACAAGAAGCGTTCGGTAAGTTCTTGGTATGTGGTTGTGGATGTGTTTGCGTGTGTGGTGGAAAGGGGGATTTTGAAAATGACCAAATGATTGTTTGAAATTTCTATTCCTTAATCTTAGAAGTTTTCAGAAGGAATACTCCTTTTCCAGACCTTTTGTCAGAAGCAATACTCCTGTTCCAGACCTTTTGTCAAAAGGAATACTCCTGTTCCAGACCTTTTACCGTGGTAATAAGTTGTTTTCCCACCACAGAAAACATTTACATGAAATTAAGAGTAGACAAATTGACAAGTCAGTCCTAGGAGAACAGAACACTATTAAATGAAATCTTTATCAATTAAATGCCCCTTTTAATAGTTCGCTTGTTGGGAACCACAAGTTATAATTTTCAATTTACATGGATGCGAATGATTCAAGACTTTTAACAAACGTGTGCGTAATTAGGATCTTTTATTCGATATAACGAAGTCAATTTGTACCCTTGTATAAAATTGAATCGAATTTGGCAAGCAAGTTAATCAAAGTCATTTTACTAATCAAGTTACACGTCATGGAGGACTATTGTAATTTCACAGTCAATTGCTACACTGAATGGCAAATTATCTACTACAACATTGGTTTGAACAGCCAAAAACTTTGATCGACGGATCTTCAATAATTACAAAATATGTCTTTAACAAAACCACCAGTTAACTCCAACAAGTAGGCTTAACTTTTCTTGGTGTAATTTGTCATAAAAATTTCATACTATTACAGAAGATATCAGTCGAACGCAACTAAAGTCATAAAACACATCAATCATACAAATGATATTTCAGAAAATCATATCAAAAAGATAAAATTGCAATATTTTCTTTTTAAATTATAAAACCAATTCAAGTTTTGTAATGGAATAATCTTAGAATGAGACACGTGTATAACTGTGTTTGTCTTATAAAGTTGGAATGAAGACAAATAGAGAAAAGTTAACGACTTGACTAGATGACGTATCAATATTGGTTAGGTTATATGGATTGGACAAAGATTAACCATAATTAACAACGTTAGATCACATCATACTGTAGATTAGAAAAGGATATATGCTGGTAAATATGAACATATGACATTATTGGGCATCAATTATTAAACCGAGTGCCATTAATGCTAAATTCTCCATCTGAGACTGAATGACCGCAAAACATTTGTACAGGCCTGTCTATATATATGTAGTCGGTAAATCGTGCAGTTTTTTTTGACATTTACGCAGTACTAAAAGTACTTTTGCGAACGTTGTTACACTGAGCAAAGTTTTAATAAGTTCATGAATAAATAAACACCTAAATGGGTTTTCTTTGTTTTTTACTTTCAGAAAAGAAGCAGGGCTGTTTTGTCCTTAAACTGTTTACACCAGTGTGATATTTTCATATGTTAATTAAACTATGATTTAAAATTTTACATTTGGCGTGCCACATCTAGAAATATATAGGCCACCATGAGAACAAGTACCAGACATTTTGCCAACAAGCTTCCAAAGTTCGCCCAGATGAGTTGTTGCAAGGCTTTTCAGCGTTGCAATATTCTAACAAGGCGATCGGATTTGTTGTCCAATTGCAATTGCGCAAACATATTATACGGATTTGTGAATAAGGTTTATTGTGTGGTCATTGTAAAAAGTAAAAAAACAAATTATAGTTAATATAATAATATGTTTGTCGTATTATAATTTGCACAATAATAACTTGTACACAATACATAACTAACGAGTACCAAACAGATAATGTTCCTATGGTGTGTGTGACTTGCAATCATATATCTAGTCTGCATAGCACACCGCGCATTTAACTGGAAACAAAAGACAATATAAATGCTGTACTAATTCATTGAGTCTACATACATTCATTCTTTGCACGTCATGGAATCATTTCAAATGGCTTTCAACTGGATGAACTCATTTGTTAAAAAGTTTTATCAGTTGAAGCAAGATGCTCAATCAAAGGTCAATGCAAAAAAAAAAAGCCGATTTCCACACAGTTAATCTTGATAATCTCAACTTTAAAATTGCATTATTTTATCTTTTTTAACATTAAAATAATTGTTTTTCTCGTTTTCTCCCCCTTTTTAAGGTTTAGATCGTTGTTTTATTGACGTTTCGAGTTTCGAATATCACGACGATACTTGTACTTTTAGACCAGTGTGAAGTCAGTTCCATTAAGATAAGGAACACTTTTATCAGTTGATCTTGTTTGAATGCTATTGACATATTAATCTACCGGCATATTGCTTTATTTATTTTATAATTACTTTTTGTGTATTTCTAGTCACGTTGAGATAATTCAAATTTGTTTAAAACATAATGAATTCTCACATCAATACAACATTAATGGATAAATTTTAACATTCTAAAAATCAGTCTGTAAAAATAAATAAAATGATCATTTCACTTTAAAGGTTAACCCTTATATTAATATATATATATATATACTTTGTTTTTTCATGTGTTTACTTAGAATGCCAAAATCTTTAGATCCTTGATTGTTTTAACCTATGAAATAAATGGACAGTTACAACTTATTCTTTGTCAAAACTTGTACCCAATGCATATGCTATATGAGATTTGTTTTTGAAGAATAAATTGAAATGTTTGTGTATGATAAAATAAAAGGAGGATAGGGAGGATTGTGTCAAATATACACCAATAAAAAGTAAAAAAATAATTGAATAAAACATTCAATCTTCAACGATATACAGGTATTTGTCTATCAGTGTTGAACTCCAAAACGTGCCGAGTTGGAAAAGTTGTATATTAATTTAACAGAGATTATCTATGATCTGCCATTAATACCAATTTCTCTTAATGGCAAACCGTTTAGAGACTAGAAACGCAGGCCACTGACGAGGTTCCTAACTTGAAGCAGACACACTATAAATTTTCATAGCTATAATATAAAAAAGTTTGTTTTGCGATAGCATCCCTCGATTTATATGGAGGTTAAATTCCGATATAATTAAGTTTTCATTATATTTTTTTTCCTTTTTGATACTGAAACTCAGAACAATGTTGTTGTTTAAGATTTTTATCGCAACTTTTATTCGTTTTTTTCCTTCAAATAATTTGAATTTTTCATTATATTAAAAATTACTGGCTTTTATATCTGATTGTAAGAGATATTTCATAGTTTGATATATCAAATCAGCTTTCAAATTTCAATTACTTTAGTACCGCGAAGAGATGTGAAGCCTTGGAGACTCCTCGTAATCATATCTTGTATTTATGATGATTGATGGCACCCAAAGGGTCAACAAATGGGTTGTCTTGAATACTACAGGAAGTCACACTAAATGTAATCTGTTTTTTTAAACTACTAGACCAAACTAACACATATTCAGATGGAACGCTTTATGGAAAGTATTATATAAAAAAATGTAAATTTACTGATGTTTTCGTCAGATAAAATATATGTAAACTTAAAATCAAAGCTTAATGTTTATATTGGAGTAATATTTCCACTTTAGCGTTGACTATATTACTGTAATTTTAGAAACCGTTACTTTTTCTGAGACATAGCTATCAAATACTTAGCCTGCTAAGTTGGTCAGAGTGCTACTCTGCACAAAGATTCTCATGAAAGATATATGAGAAAAACAAACGATATCAAAATTAGTGCATGAACAACAAAAACACACATAAAGTAAATGAACAGCGCTATCATTGTTGTTCGTCATTTCTAAGTAACAATGAGACCTTCATCTGACACGGAGCAAAAATGAAATAAAAAGGGGAACAGAT
Source organism: Mytilus edulis (assembly GCF_963676685.1). NCBI lineage: Eukaryota > Metazoa > Mollusca > Bivalvia > Mytilida > Mytilidae > Mytilus > Mytilus edulis. Next base: position 4,776,170 of record NC_092347.1, read on the forward strand.
GCATATAATGTTATAAAGGGACATAAAACTGACGCTACACACATTTGTACTTGATCTGAGCTATGAGGTAGTAAGAATTGTATAAGTTTTATACCATTTGGTTGAGGCAAACTTAAGTTAGAGAACAGAAACGAAAGCCTAGCATTTTTTTTCAATTTGTAAAGGGTCATATCTTATATCAAAGTGACACCACCTATATTTAAACTTGACCTGTGTTTTGTGGTAATACGCATTGTGTATAAGTTACCTAACATTGTGAGAGGAAAACAAAAAAGAGTTAAGAGAACGGAAACCAATTTTGGGACGTGCAGACGCACATATGGATATGGGTTAAACTTAATGCCTACTCCGCTACGACGGGGTCATAAAGATACAGCAATGCTATCACTTCATAGATAATATACGTTAATTTAAGATTTCTCAATGTTTGTCTCAATCAAAAAAAGTTTGTGCACATCATTTATACAAGGATTGGTTCTTCAAACTTGCATACAATATCTGGTTTTTTTTTGGTTATATAACGGTCGATTCATGATTATTAAAAGAGAGGCGAAAGATACCGAAAAGAACAGTATACTACGTAATACTGAGCAAAAGAGTCTTAGAGACAACCCGAATTAAGTCTAAGGGTCATATAAACACCATGATAGTGATGTTACATCCTTATAACAGAATCAAATAGCTTTCCATCTTTTATTGCTTTATCATCGATACTTGAACAAAACTTTCTTTTCCATCAACACACATTTAGTGTTCCGATTATTGAGATACATAAAAACTTATCTATAAAGGTGGAATAACATTAGTCACTCGGTTGATTGATAATGTACGAACAATTTCTATGTAAACACGGGGAAAGATTCTTATTATCTAAATTGACATTTAGAAAAATAATATTTAACTGTAATGATGATAATGAAAATTCTACAAATATTTTACGTGAAGTTGATACTTTATAGTTACTAAAATTGGAACTTGCAGCATGGTGAAGATTGTCTATTTATAACAGATTTTTTTTAATTTGTATCATTGTTTTAAAACTAGGTGGGTTGGGTTATGTTTTTTTCTAAAATAAATATTCTGATTCCCAATTTGACGGAGATAAAAATTCTTGTCAAGCAGAAAAAAATATATTCTAAATGCTAAATAACCCCATACCTTATAGTGTTAAATTTTGAAAAAAAATAATCTGATTGGTCACGTTAAAAAACTAGATCTTTCCTGACTAAGAAAAAAAAACCATACCCCCCCCCTTTCTGAGGTTAATTGGTTGCTCCCTTTGGTCATTTTTGTCGAAAATCTAAATGTTAAAATCATACGACAAGCTTAAAGACGTGATCTTTCTGAAATACTTCTAATTCTCAAATTCCCCATAGTGGCGCCCACACCTAATATCCGATTTTTTTAAAGTAAAGAATTGCTTTATTTTCAAATGTAACGAATGTAAAAATCTAACTACTAAATGTGTTCAGATGTTTTACTGTTGAAATTCAAAATAACTTTTTCTAAAATTGAGAATGAAAAATATGCATACAGATAGTTTTGAGTGGTTATTTATGAGACATAAGCATGTGAAAAAAAAACTTCTGCTGCATTATTTTGTCCCTTATAGCTATTATAAATGTAGTCTTTATTTGGATTTTTAGAAAAATAAATCAATTATATATGTTGAAGAAATTGGTTAGCAGTTTTGACATAGATTAAGTTAATTTTATATTTTCTAAAATAACATCTTGAAAACGCTTGAGAGAGTTGTTGAATATGAGTTTGAAATTTCAGTAGAGGTACACCAACTTTATTGCATGTTGAACTTCGATTTAACTCGCCTGTTTTATGTCAAGGAATTTGATGTCACTCAAGCGGTTTAATTATGTCAAATGAAAAACAACACTATCATGCTACTTGCAACATCAGCTTAAATTCTATGTCTCTGGTGAAGACTAACAAGAGACAAAATACAAGGATTTACGTACAAGTTGTTAAAACCTCTTCATTAGTAAGACAATCCGAAATCTTTTTTCCTAGCATGTTTTGCTGTGATAAAAACTAAAGTTAAATTAGACCTTGCGGTATACATTAAACAATTCTTAACATTTATATATTAATAATACCAAGGGTTGAAAAAAAATCCTAGAAGGAAGAAGGACACCAAACTTCATGGCAAAAGAAATATAACCGAATAGAAATAAAAGTGCACAAAACACTGTTCAAACGAAGATAAAAAGAGAAGACTAATTCAACTGGACAATAATTCAACTGAACCAAAGTCAAAGGTAAACTTGACAATTCCGAAAGGATAAGTAGTTTCTGCTCTACCATTGGTATATGGCACGCCGTTTTCATATTTATTCAAATTTGAAGATATCTTATTTATTTAACAAGATATCTTTAATTTTTATAAGATATCTTATTTAATTTGAAAGTAAATAAGATATCTTTATTAGTTTATAAGATATCTCTATTAGTTTATAAGATATCTCTATAAGTTAATAAGATATCTCTATTAATTAATAAGATATCTTACTTCTTTATAAAGATATCTTTTAAATACATACTTTATAAGATATATTATTAATTAATAGAGATATCTTTTAAACTAATAGAGATATCTTATTAATTAATAGAGATATCTTATAAACTAATAGAGATATCTTTATAACCAATTAAATAAGATATCTCTATAAGTTAATAAGATATCTCTAAAAGTTTATAAGATATCTCTATTTGTTTATAAGATATCTCTATAAGTTAATAAGATATCTCTATAAGTTAATAAGATATCTCTTAAAGTTAATAAGATATCTCTAAAAGTTTATAAGATATCTCTAAAAGTTTATAAGATATCTCTATTAGTTTATAAGATATCTCTATTAATTTATAAGATATCTCTATTAATTAATAAGATATCTTACAAAGTATATAAGATATCTTACTTCTTTATAAAGATATCTTTTAAATACATACTTAATAAGATATCTTATTAATTAATAGAGATATCTTAGAAACTAATAGAGATATCTTATTAATTAATACAGATATCTTAGAAACTAATAGAGATATCTTATTAATTAATAGAGATATATTATAAACTAATAGAGATATCTTATTAATTAATAGAGATATCTTATGAACTAATAGAGATATCTTATTAAGTAAATAAGATATCTCTATTATAAACTATATAAAAGATATCTTATATAGTTAATAAGATATCTTATAAATTAATAGAGATATCTTATATTTTAAATAAGATATCTTATATATTTAATAAGATATCTTTATAAACATTTTAATAAGATATCTTATTTAATATATAAGATATCTTATTTAATAAATGAAGAAGGTAAAGAACTAAACAACTGAACCACGCTGCAGTAATTATACAGGTACTAACCCAAGAGAAAGTAGTGGTTTTCTTTTATCTTAATGTTTTTCTCCATTTTGAGTTTTGATTTTATCACTTTTTGACCTATTTGTGGTCCATGTTGATGTTTTCCTCGATTCATGTTGATGCCTTTTGTGGTTCATGTTGATGCTTTTTGTGGTCCATGTTGATACTTTTTGTGATTCATGTGGATACTTTTTGTGATTAATGTTGATGCTTTTTGTGATCCATGTTGATGCTTTTTGTGATTCATGTGGATACTTTTTGTGTTCCATGTTGATGCTCTTTGTGATTCATGTTGATGCTTTTTGTGATTCATGTGGATACTTTTTGTGTTCCATGTTGATGCTATTTGTGATTCATGTTGATGCTTTTTGTGATCCATGTTGATGCTTTTTGTGTTCCATGTTGATGCTATTTGTGATTCATGTTGATGCTTTTTGTGATTAATGTTGATGCTTTTTGTGATCCATGTTGATGCTTTTTGTGATCCATGTTGATGCTTTTTGTGATTCATGTGGATACTTTTTGTGTTCCATGTTGATGCTGTTTGTGATTTATGTTGATGCTTTTTGTGATTCATGAGGATACTTTTTGTGATTCATGTTGATGCTTCTTAGATCTTCTCTGTATGATTCGTTTTGATGCTGATTTTGGGCTATTACTCTATTTTGAAATTTCATATTGATGCATTATGGTCTATTAGTTGATAATTTGTTGTAACGATTTTGTTATTCAATTTTATACTTTGTTGATACTTTGTGTATTTATTCTGTTATTCATGTTGATAATTTGTTGTATATTTATTGGTGATACTTGTTGTATCAACTAGATATCATTGAGATAGGAACCATCTCTGTGGGCCCCGCTGTGAATAATGTGCATTAAAAAATTGTATCTTTACCATAGGACATGGGTTTGTCAACTGAAATCAAAGTTTTTGACCTTGACCTTTGACCTATGAAGTTGTAAATAAATTATGACACACCCTTTGGTGTTGGTTTATAAACATGTCAAGTATAAACTTTGAAATGATAAAGGTTCTCAAGATATAGAGCGGACACAATCTTTACCATAGGACATGGGGTTGTCAACTGAAACCAAAGTTTTTGACCTTGACCTTTGACCTAGGAAGTTGCACATAAATTATGACACACCCTTTGGTGTTGGTTTATATACATGTCAAGTATAAACTTTGAAATCATAACGGTTCTCAAGATATAGAGCGGACACGATCTTCACCACAGGACACAGGGTTGTCAACTGAAACCAAAGTTTTTTTACCTTGACCTTTGACCTAGGAAGTTGTACATACATCATGACACGCCCTCTGGTGGTGGTTAATAAACATGTAAAGTATAAAGTATGAAATCATAATGGTTCTCTAGATATGGAGCGGACACAAAGTGTTACGGACGGACGGACGGACGGACGGACAGACTGATCACTATAGGGGACCGCCTTTGGCGGGACCCTAATTATGTTATTAATGTTGGTACTTGTTGTATCAAATCTGTTTTAAATGTTGATACATTTGTGTACTCTTTGTGTCTATTTTGGACATCGGTATACTACAGTTGCCTTTATTTGGTATTAATGTTGATACTTTGTTGTACTTATTTTTGTTATTAATAATTTGTACTTTTTTCTATTGGTTTTCTTATTAATGTAAATACTTTGTTGTGTCTTGTTTTGTTTTTCATGTTGGTACTTAGTTGTATTAATTTTATTATTCATGCTGAAACTTTGTTGTATTTATTTTGTTATTTATGTTGATGCTTTGTTGTTTCTATTTTATTATTCATATTGACACTTTGATGTGACTATTTTATTATTCAGGTTGATGCTTTGTTGTATCTTTTTTATTGTCTATGTTGATGATTTGTTGTGCATATTTTATTTTTCAGTTTGATAATTTGTTGTAAAGTATTCATGTTGATAATTTGTTGTGCATATTTTGTTATTCAGGTTGATAATATGTTGTAAATATTTTTATCCATGTTGATACTAGTTTGTTGTTTTAATTTGAGTATTCATGTTGATACTTTGTTGTTTCTATTGTATTATTTAGGCTGATAATTTGTTGTTTCTATTTTATTATTCAGGTTGATAATTTGTTGTGCATATTTTATCATTCATGTTGATAATTTGTTGTGCATATTTTATTATTCATGTTGATAAATTGTGCATTTTTGTTTGTTATTTATGTCGATGCTTTGTTGTATCTTTTTTATTATTCATGTTGAAACTTTGAAGTATCTACTTTGTTATTCATGATGATAACTTGTTGAATCTATTTTGTTATTCATGTTTATGCTTTGTTGTATCTATTGTATTATGTTAATGAGTTGTTATGTTGTCTTTTTAATGATTCATGTTATGTTTGGCCGGCCATACTATAATTTATGTTAATGTTGCACGGAAACATTTCGAAATCCATTGTTTGTGATTCGTTGTGCTGATTTATTTTAGTATATTTTGTAATTTATGTTGAAAATACTTGCGTCCTTATTTTGACATTGGATTGATTTATTTTGTATTTTGTATTTTTTATGCTTCATGTTGATGCGGTGTAGGTTAATTTGGCGATACTTAGTTGATGTTTGTGTGACAATTTTGTGAGTCATGTTGATTTTTGTTTGTGTCCTTTAAATATATTGACAATGTTTTTTTTGTATCTATGTTCCAATACCTTGTTACTGTTGCTTATTGTCAATTTTGTGCTTCATGACTATATACTTTTTGGACTAATTTGTGATGTTTTCATTCATCTTATACATTATAGGTACTTTACTTTAGATGGCGCTTGTTTGAGAGAATAATAACTACAATAGTATTTGTGTTGCTGGGTAGCTGTCTGATAAATGTTTACAGTCTGTTACTTGTACTTTATAGTTATACAACATGAGTCCATTCGTACTTTTAATTGTCTCAAAGTCGTTAAAAATGATTTTTTATATTATCACAATCAAAAGGTCTTTAATTGTAATTAAGGCTACATAAAAAGAAACAAGTTCTTCCAAACACCAAACCTATTACATGCTAAGTTTAGTTTATAATTTTCAATCTAATGGTTAAGTACATTATAATTAACCTGACATTCAAGTGTCTTTAAATATCAGGTGGAATTAACTTAATTTACTTTTTAGACCAATAGTTTGTTTTATTCAAACTAAAAATATCTCTTGGATTTCATCGTATAGTACGCGTCACCGAATTCCTTTTACGTTTAATATTTTAAAAGGAAATACTAGTAAGAATTTTTGATACCGAAACCTTGTGAGCGTTGAACTATTTACGTTTTATATTATTAAAGGAAATACTAGTATCTAAGATTTTTTCATACCGAAACATTTTGCGCGTTGAACTGAGTAATAGCAAATTAAAAAGATAAAAAAAACTCACCTGACTCCAGGTATGGTAAAATAATTAACACCGTGATACTCAGGTAGTAGATCATTCCGCTAAAAAAGTATTCCTTTTTAACATCCAAATATTCCAATCAGCTGATTAAGAGTCAATAACACGATCATAACACAGACAAAATCCCCAAAGTAATACTTAGAAAAACTTTACGATAATCAAATAACTTTCCTTTGACAAATATTGCTTCATTAGTAATGACTGAGATCTCCTTTAAGGACTATACTACACTATATAAATTACATTCTCTTGTGGAGTATACGATCTATCTGATATGTAATGGACAGGTTAACACCGGGTTTATATGTTTATCTAGGGTTTTTACTAGTATTGATCAGCGGTGATCAACAGTGCTACAAGACAAAGTCACAAACTCAGTGAAGCAATTGAAAATTGATGGTGAAAATCTCTATTTGGGGGTGTTGCTTCAGTACGCCAATCATCAAGCAGAAAACAAGACTGATATATACCATACTTGTGAGTTGAGATTTGTCAGGATTCATGTAATAAAATCATCAGAGCCTCTTATCATACTGGTTTTTATTAGTCCTTTTCTGTTTGGAATATTGTAAAAGAAATCAAGATTAAATTGACTTAATGATGTAATCTAACGATGTAAAACTAGCTTAATAAGTGTCACACGCCGCTTTCAAATTTTCATTTATTTCTTTTTAATAGTGACAGTTTGGAGTGTAAATCAACATGATCAATACGCTTGGCAATCTGTCTAGTGTCCAACATATTAAACATAACTTTTGGTTACACTTACGATAATACATTCTAGTAAATGTCCATCGATGAAATATACAAAACGTATGTAGATCTATGACAGGTCCATGTCTGGTGCTTACCCAGAGTGTTTACCTACAGTTTTTGAAGTGTCTAATTTGCAATATGATCGACAGTGGAAGGTGAATAGGAAATGTTTATTGGAAAACTTTTTTAATGTTGACAAAAGTTTAATATTTAATTTTGATTGGAATTACAATTATTTGGAAATTCAAAACAATTGTGTCTTTTTATGCCCCACCTACGATAGTAGAGGGGCATTATGTTTTCTGGTCTGTGGCTCCGTTCGTCCGTCCGTCTGTGCGTCCGTTCAGGTTAAAGTTTTTGGTCAAGGTAGTTTTTGATGAAGCTGAAGTCCAATCAACTTGAAACTTAGTACACTTGTTGCTTATGATATGATCTTTTAAATTTTAAAGCCAAATAAGACTTTTGACCCCAATTTCACGGTCCACTGAACATAGAAAATGAAAGTGGGAGTTTCAGGTTAAAGTTTTTGGTCAAGGTAGTTTTTGATGAAGCTGAAGTCCAATCAACATGAAACTTAGTACAATTGTTGCTTATGATATGATCGTTTTAATTTTAAAGCCAAATTAGACTTTCGACCCCAATTTCACGGTCCACTGAACATAGAAAATGAAAGTGGGAGTTTCAGGTTAATGTTTTTGGTCAAGGTAGTTTCTGATGAAGCTGAAGTCCAATCAACTTGAAACTTAGTACACTTGTTGCTTATGATATGATCTTTCTAATTTTAAGCCAAATTAGACTTTTGACCCCAATTTAACCGTCCACTGAACATAGAAAATGAAAGTGGGAGTTTCAGGTTAAAGTTTTTGGTCAAGGTAGTTTTTGATGAAGCTGAAGTCCAATCAACTTGAAACTTAGTAAACTTGTTGCTTATGATATGATATTTTTAATTTTAAAGCCAAATTAGACTTTTGACCCCAATTTCACGGTCCACTAATCATAGAAAATGAAAGTGGGCGTTTCAGGTTAAAGTTTTTGGTCAAGGTAGTTTTTGATAAAATTGAAGTCCAATCAACTTGAAACTTAGTACATATGTTCCCTATAGTATAATCTTTCTAATTTTAATGCCAAATTAGATTATTACCCAATTTCACGGTCCATGGAACATGGTAAAGGATAGTGTGAGTGGGGCATCCGTGTACTTTGGACACATTCTTGTTTATTGGACATTCACCACTAAAAAATTGGTTACACCCAGAACATGTATGCTTGCATAAAAGCCCCAAATGTATAGACACTCTGCGTATCAAATTCAAATAATACCACTCTAACATCTTCTTACTGCTATATTTTAAGCTTTGTTGGACGTGCTAAAATATAGTTGTCAGAGATAAAACCCGACCAAGACTTTATTCAGTTATATACGAACATAATCAAATTTTCACCTATCTTCGTCAAACTTTATCAATTGATTTGACAGAAGAGTCTGAATGTCTGTCTGTATACAGCGCATGATATCTGACTAGTTATTTTTTTTTAAACTTTTTTTTTATATTCCACTACTTGTAATTAGACTCGATGTAATTCGGGGTAGGCACTTTCTTCAACTGTTGTCTGCTATCAGGAACTTTCCAAGATAGAAATGTTTCTAAAGTATTTGGGTAATCCTTGACCTTTTCCAATATGGACTTTAGTGTGGTCAAAATCATAAATTACATTATAATACTGTTACATACATGTACAGAATACACAAGCAAGTCAACTCATAAAAATCAGCTGAACATTCTTTACCGCTTTTGTTAAAGAGAAATCAAGCTTCTCGACGATAAAAAAAGATTGTGTCAAACTGCTATAGATCCAATGATATTATTCCTGCAAATTGTGAGGTTCAAACTTCTTAGAATTATTACATTTTTGTCAATTGCAACAGGTCAAAGTAAATATTTTGTCAAAGTTTTTATGAAAATTAAACGAGGCAAATCTATCCAAGTCAAAGTGTTGGGTACCCCTTTACAAAATGAAACAAGCTCAGACATTACCTTTAACACACTCATGTTTCCCTGTCATCGTATAAACTATAAATTCTCGTTTCAGGTGAGGCAATACTGATAAATATAATGACTTCTATTATTTTGTGAGTTTATGTAAATCGTGTTGCATTTGTCTTGAAGTGAAATGTAAAATTGGAAAATATATCGATTACAACAGAAAGCTTTAATAATAACATTTGATATCAAACTTAATAATATCGGTTGTTTTTGGTTATGGATTCTATTATGTTCTATTATCAGAACAGCATGCTATTGTTCATAGCCGTATTGATTCCATGTACTAGCTGTTTTACCGGAAAACATTACTAGAAAAAGAAACACTTTATTTGCTAATCTTAATAAATAAAAAGGGTATCGCAAGTCATTTATTTACCCAAGTGTTATAACATGACAACATTTGAACAGTCAATTAATTTATAATAAAAGCCATTTAAAGCGGCAATTCCCGATTTGCAGAAAAAAGGTGAAATGTAACACGTTTTGAAAGCTCAGATCCATTACTAATTGTACATTTCACATTAAGATGGGAGGAACAAATATCAATTAACAAATAACGTGAAAATTTACATATTTAATGGAAAATAAACAAATAAAATGCTTTAAAGTACAAGAGGTTTACAATTGTAGAAAAGAGAGCATGCAAATGTTTTATTTAGGAATTGATTCAACAAATAAAGATTGAATGTAGAGACAGTATGATTGTTTATATGAGAAGATAACTTTAACAAGTATTACTCTGGAAAAATCAACATTAAGTGATATACTAGTATCAACTGTTCAACATGTTCAATATTTAACCGCTTTTGTGAGACTGAGTATCATTCAAATTGTGTTGATCAAAATGAAGGGCACAAAGTCCGATAGCCACTTAAAAAAGTTTTTGGTTGGACAGATTTGTTTTACCAAGCCACAAGCCACCTACGGATCCCCAATGAGTTTTTGGAAGAGTCTCTCTACATCAGGGAGAATGTGATACTCCCTTACATGAAACATCAAATGCAATTTTCCTATGCCGACTGGACGTGGCTGAGTATAGTTACACATCCCGCAAAACAATCTTTTATAGCAATTTTACGTTGGATGGGAAAAGTGAAGGTACCAGTCTTGTATTACAACTCCAGTTTCAAAACGTGGAGGGAAACAAAATAGTCTATTTTTTCCTGATTTTTTTTGTGGACTCAGTTTTTTTCTGTTTGATTATAGGTTTATGCTGAATTAAAACATATACATGTATATAGATTTAAAAAAAAATCTTTCATCTCTTCTGTGATATTAATCCAGGAAAGCGGAAGGATAATATCATGTTTACTGGAATTGGTGCGGCCTAGTAAAAACAGCAAACAGAAAGTAGAAAAAAAAATGTTTTGACTTCAGGGTTCGTAACTTTTTATTCTTCGTGGCATGACCCACTTTTTTTTTCGATTAAATCATAATTTCACATTAGTACATACATGATATGAACATGGATTTTTTTTGCTATGTAGCATTTTTTATTTTTTTATTTTCAAAGATCAGCTTGCATGTAAGCCTATGGAGCAGTCAATTACAAGACTGCAATCTAAAGGCTAACATTACTGCTGTAGTCCGGTCAACCTGTCATGTGAATTGGTCATCCACTGGTGATTCAATGTTTTCTTCTATATATTTTGTTGTTTAATAGTATTGTTGGTTACATATAGCTTTCACACTGCTCGTATCTCACATTTCATTGTTTTCATTAAGCTTAATGACACATTCGGCTTCATTCAAAAAGAACTTGAATCGTTTACTTTGAATGCACCAGAAGATTAATCTATTTTCGATAAAATATTTTTTTATTATAAATTATTTAAGTCAATTATTTAAAACATTATAAAGTTAAGATTTATAATATTGTTTACAATCTCTAGAGGTCGTATATTCCTCCTGAAACAATCAATTTTGACGACCAAACTGGGAGGTTTTACTACCACAATAACAGATGTGCTTTCCGAGTTATGGAGATTTACTACTGCAGTTGCAATAACTTATGATATAATATTGTAGTAATTATTTAAATTCTCTTGAGCTTAGTGACTGTCACACTCATGTTTTGTACTAATACTTGTTATGAGCTTAGTGACTGTCACATGCATGTTTTGTACTTATACTTGTTATGAGCTTAGTGACTGTCATATGCATGGTTTGTACTAATACTTGTTAAGAGCTTAGTGACTGTCACATGCATGTTTTGTACTTATACTTGTTATGAGCTTAGTGACTGTCACACGCATGTTTTGTACTAATACTTGTTAAGAGCTTAGTGACTGCACATGCATGTTTTGTACTAATACTTGTTATGAGCTTAGTGACTGTCACATGCATGTTTTGTACTAATACTTGTTAAGAGCTTAGTGACTGTCATATGCATGGTTTGTACTAATACTTGCTATGATCTTAGTGACTGTCAAGTGCATGTTTTGTACTAATACTTGATATGAGCTTAGTGACCGTCACATGCATGTTTTGTACTAATACTTCTTAAAAGCTTAGTGACAGTCACATGCATGTTTTGTATTAATACTTGTTAAAAAACTACACATGCATGTTTTGTACTAATACTTGTTAAGATCTTAGTGACTGTCATATGCATGGTTTGTACTAATACTTGTTAAGAGCTTAGTGACTGTCACATGCATGTTTTGTACTTATACTTGTTATGAGCTTAGTGACTGTCACACTCATGTTTTGTACTAATACTTGTTATGAGCTTAGTGACTGTCACGTGCATGTTTTGTACTAATACTTGTTAAGAGCTTAGTGGCTGTCATATGCATGGTTTGTACTAATACTTGTTATGAGCTTAGTGACTGTCACACGCATGTTTTGTACTAATACTTGTTATGAGATTAGTGACTGTCACATGCATGTTTTGTACTAATACTTGATATGAGCTTAGTAAAAATATAAAACAACACGTTTAATAATTCATTGCGTCCGAAGCGCTTTTCTGGATTTACCTTCATCAGGAACGCTCAAAGCCAAACATTTGAAATCCGAAGATGTATAAGTACCGAAAATCGTTGAAGAGCTATATGTTAAAAATACCTAAAATAAATAGCCAAATTCATCTAAAGCCAACTTTGCCTGAGGGAGTTGAAACCTTAGTTTTATAATAATTTCAAAATTTATAAACGGACAATTTTAGTAAAGTTTGTTTAATCATGTCAGTACCGAAACACTGACTACTGAGCTGATGATACCCTCGGGGACTGATAGTCCACCAGCAGAGGTATCGACCCAGTGATGTAAAAATATAAAACAACACGTTTAATAATTCATTGCGTCCGAAGCGCTTTTCTGGATTTACCTTCATCAGGAACGCTCAAAGCCAAACATTTGAAATCCGAAGATGTATAAGTACCGAAAATCGTTGAAGAGCTATATGTTAAAAATACCTAAAATAAATAGCCAAATTCATCTAAAGCCAACTTTGCCTGAGGGAGTTGAAACCTTAGTTTTATAATAATTTCAAAATTTATAAACGGACAATTTTAGTAAAGTTTGTTTAATCATGTCAGTACCGAAACACTGACTACTGAGCTGATGATACCCTCGGGGACTGATAGTCCACCAGCAGAGGTATCGACCCAGTGATGTAAAAATATAAAACAACACGTTTAATAATTCATTGCGTCCGAAGCGCTTTTCTGGATTTACCTTCACCGTCACATGCATGTTTTGTACTTTTACTTGTTAAGAGCTTAGTGACAGTCATATGCATGTTTTGTATTAATACTTGTCAAGAGCTTAGTGACTGCACATGCATGTTTTGTACTAATACTTGTCAAGATCTTAGTGACTGTCATATGCTAGTTTTTACTAATACTTGTTATGAGCTTAGTGACTGTCACATGCATGTTTTATACTTATACTTGTTATGAGCTTAGTGACTGTCATATGCATGGGTTGTACTAATACTTGTTATGAGCTTGACTGTCGCATGCATGTTTTGTACTATTACTTGTTAAGAGCTTAGTGACTGTCATATGCATGTTTTGTACTAATACTTGTAATGAGCTTAGTGACTGTCACATGCATGTTTAATACTTATACTTGTTATGAGCTTAATGACTGTCATATGCATGTTTTTTACTAATACTTGTTATGAGCTTAGTGGCTGTCATATGCATGTTTTGTACTAATACTTGTTAAGAGCTTAGTGACTGTCACATGCATGTTTTATACTTATACTTGTTATGAGCTTAGTGACTGTCATATGCATGTTTTGTACTAATACTTGTAATGAGCTTAGTGACTGTCACATGCATGTTTTATACTTATACTTGTTATGAGCTTAATGACTGTCATATGCATGTTTTGTACTAATACTTGTTATGAGCTTAGTGGCTGTCATATGCATGTTTTGTACTTATACTGGTTATGAGCTTAGTGACTGTCACATGCATGTTTTATACCTATACTTGTTATGAGCTTAGTGACTGTCATATGCATGTTTTGTACTAATACTTGTTAAGAGCTTAGTGACAGTCACATGCATGTTTTGTACTAATACTTGTTATGAGCTTAGTGACTGTCATATGCATGTTTTGTACTGATACTTTTTATGAGCTAAGTGACAGTCACATGCATGTTTTGTACTTATACTTGTTATGAGCTCTGTGAAATTTGGGGACTGCAGGTCTTGTTGTGCTATTATGCTGAGTTATTTTGAGTATGACAATTTTCTAATGTTTTCACCCACGTGTAGCAAAATGATTAAAATCCGTATACACCCAGTTCTTATCACCTGCTGTAGGTGTTGTTTAGAAATCTTAAACTTTCATCTGTAAACACTTAAGACTCTGACAATGAATAAAGGACTTTAAAACAACACAATGCAAATTAAAGATTCATGTTTGTCCTACTCAATACTTCCCGTACTTTTAAAACATTTTCACCATTCCTGAGTTGTTTCACATGGGCGAAATTCAATCCAAGGGCATCCCTAGTTTTTGGTTAAGTCCATGTTGCTCAGTCTTTATTTGTTCTATGTCGTGTTTAGTGTGCTGTCGTTCGTCTGTTTGCCTGTTTGTCTTTTTCTTTTTTAGTCATGCTTTTCTCAGTTTATTCTCGAATTATAAGTTTGAGTGTACCTTTGGAAAATCAATCGCCTCTCTGTCATATGGTGTCTAAAACCAAACGTTTTAAAAGTTGAAGCGAAATATTCTTGATGTTACTCCTGGTTTTCTGTTGCAATTTTCTGTTCTTACATGGACACTTGAGCACATGTCTTAATCCTTCTGTCATTTTGTGCGTGAGTCAGTTTATATGTTACGCTCGTTCATGTACCCTTTACGAACTTTACTAAAAGGGACTTTCTCTATGCACGCAAACTGACCCAACAGAGTTGTGAGAAGGAAAGACTGAGTGAAGGAGATTCAATGACCATATTGGCATTTTTTACAGTATTTTTTTTTTTTGCAATTGTATTTCCGTTTAAACAGTGTCACTTACTCTTTCTATATCGTCATACAATTTCCGACTCTAAAGTCAAATATAGAAGGTTCATTAAAAAAAACTGTATACAAACATCTTTGTTAAAAATCAATGCATAATTAGTAAAAGTGCAGTATCAATTAGCTGAATTTCAAATAAAGAATAGAAAGCAATTTGAAATGGCATTGTCAGTATACAGTATCATTAATATATGTACAATGTAGGTATCGAGTGCCAAATTGGGAACAATTCAGAGCTCTAGAATCAAATAATTATAATTATTCATATTTTTTCTGAAGCAACACTTCTGAAGATCTTCGTTGTAATTTCATTCAAGCGATTAGGACATTCCAATTTAGCACTAATAAAATAGTTCATAAGGTCATCAGAAATAATCAATACGATACGTCTTTATTAGAAACAATTTCTTTCGAGTTAAATTTGAAGATACCGATCTTAGAACTCGTGATAAAATTATCAACAAAATTATTACATTTTGACCAGAGATTGTGTTAGAACAGAAGTTGTGACCGCAGGTCATCAGACTATAGCTGCTTAGTAATTAACTTGGGTCAATTATAATTATCCTTTTCTCAATGACAATAACCGATTGTAATCCCGTTATGTATAATTTCCTTCGTCACTTCAAACGAGAATAACCAATATAGTTGTCCATTTCTTTGATTGTAATTGATATTTGACTGTAGTATAAAAGCATGTCAGACTGGTCATTATATTGATGAATCACAGACAACCGACTCCAAACATTTAAGTTAAACATTTGCAGGTCGCAGGTTCAGGACAGACATAAAGACAATCTCTGAAAAGATAAAGGAAGAAATCTTAAAACTGAATTTTATTCGCACTTTATACTGACGATGATTTTAACATATTAACATATTAAAATTTGTTTTGTAGAATATATTTTAGATATAAGTTTTTCGGTTTGGTTTAATTCTATTTCCTCTAAACTCTTTAAATGTTTATTTCGGTTCAAAAGCTAAATGCGAGTTTGATATGGTGAATTGTTACCAATCATGTCGACTAAATATTAAACTTAATATGTTTGACGGTAAACTAGTAGCATGTTTATGCCACATTGATTGGCATTATGTTTTCTGGTCTGTGCGTCCGTCCGTTCGTCTGTCCTTCCTTCCGTCCGTTCGTCCGTCTGTTCCTCTAAGGTTAAAATTTTTGGTCGAGGTAGTTTTTTTTTATGAAGTTGAAGTCCAATCAACTTAAAACTAAGTACACCCTATGATATAATCTTTCTAATTTTAATGCCAAATTAGAGTTTTTATCCCATTTTCACGGTCCACTAAACATAGAAAATGATAAAGGAGATGGGGAATCCGTGTACTTGGGACACATTTTTGTATAAGTTGCGATACATACGAGTTATTTGGTAGATCAGTTACCATATTAATAGTTGAAATCTTTGATGAAACCTGAAGCATTGTTTATCATAAATGACTATTCATAAATGTTCTTTTTTGGGTCAATCATATCTTTGGTTCTAAAACTCTTAAAGTTGGACTTATGAAAAATGCTCAATTCAAAATTTGACTGGAACACAGCAAAGTCGCTGCTGTACATGTGCAATATATTATGAATATTTGATGTTGATGTATGTATAAATATGTACATTCTTTAAAAAAAAAAAAAAAAGGTAAACTAGTTTATAATTTGTTATATATATTTTATTTCACAAATAGCACTATTTATCTACATGAAGTAAGAACTAGTATATTGTTCGCAGAAAAAATCTTAAACAATCGTCTCTTTTCTTTTCATTGGACTCGCTCCTTTCAACAGCATGCGCTTAATCTCCTTTGCAGCAAGGTGACCAGAATATCTATCGGTTTCGTTCTGAAGTACTGGTATGTTGGTTGTTGTATTAGAACAATGTCTCAAATACCCCCAGCATGCATCACTTAACTCTGGAACATAAAATTCTTCAGCAGCACATGTTATACCAACAACTGTAGTCACGTCCATAACAACACTTCCGGTGTGTACAAAGTTGACGAATTGTCTAAACACATCAATGTCGTAGTTATGTATTGGTATGTTTTGGTTGTCGTTTTTCTTTGTTTTTTTCTGAATCTGTGGACTATTCTGTTGTAGAATCATATCTTGAAGTACTTTACTTCTTGACGCAATGACTGCCTTTAAACCATGGACAAGGAAGCGTTGTGGTCCAATTTCGAATGTAACATCACAAAGTTGTGGCATAGACAAGATGTACTTGATATTGTTGACTACTGTTTCTGTATTGGTCACGTGCATTGTATCACCAGGATCTTCAAGGTCATCCAAATCATCACCTTCATCGTCACTTTCACTTGAATTGTCAGTGTCTGAAGATGAACCGCTGTTGCAGTTATCTGATTCGGCTCCCGATGCTGACAAACTGGGTTCCGAGTCGGATACAAATACTGGAGATTCATAACCAGAAGAAGACTCTTCTTCAGAGTCATCCAAGTTCAACAAAGGTACTCTGTCTGCTAAGAAGTTCATAGTTATAATGTATTTTGTTCTCTTTCAATTGATTTTATGATATCCAGAAACAAAACTAAATTCATTATATAATGCGCGGTATTTATGACAAGTGAGTATTCAAACTCCAAGCAAATCAGCTTGGAGTAATAATTGACAGTTACTGATTTGAGATATTGACAATAGTTAGTTTTAATTATCATTAATTACAACTAATTAACAGCAGTTACTAACAAATTTTGAAATTATCACACTTAAGTATTTTAATTTAGTTATTCGAAAGAATCCATTTTTAACTGGGATAATATAATTAAGTTACTTTGAATTGCATCAGTTTTGGTAAAATAATATTGAATAACAAAGTAAAATTAATGCTCCAAATAGGTCTTTAAAACGATTGTAACAAAGACCATTACACTCACTGTTGGTTCCATTGTTTCGTAGATAAAAACCGACTGGTGTTAAATTAAAAATTGATCTTCATGGATTCAAAATTTATCATGGAACTCTGAACAAGACGCAGTTCATCTTGACTTAACAAACAAAAATGCATTTAGAAGATCTTTCAATATTTTCGTATGACAAGCAGTGGGGACTTTTATCATATGAATAATTTAATTTAGGAGGGGAAATATTAACATTTACAAGATATTTTGACATTCTGTAATGGCATGTGTGTGGACATTTCTGAAGATTTACCATATATATCATGATAAATGTATCTTGTCATGGCAGACGAGAAAAAATGTGATTTTGAAGGAGAATTAAAGACTTTCTAAAATCAGGGGTGGGGTTGGAAAAAAACCTAGCGACTCATCTTAAATTATATTTGATTTTATTGTCATGTCATGCAGAATATATTCCATTCATTAGATTCTTAGTATCTCTTCCAGTTTTTTTTTTGTATAGTTTGAAGAAAGTAAAACTTTTCGAGGTCAAAGGTCAAGGTTATAGGTGATAATTGACCTGCTAGCCTTCAGGTATGTCACAAATTTTGACTGCCATTGAAATATTAAGTTTTGTTGAAGTATTGCCTTAAGAAAAAAATAAGAACTACGTCAAGCAATAAATCTACAAACTTGGGTTGGGAGACTTAAATATATCATAAAATTTAAATATCTATTAGGTTGTTACCTATAAAAAAAGATTTAAGTACGTAATCGGCTTCATTCAAGGTTGGTTGGGGTTTGTGGTCTTTTTTCTTCAATTCTATATTTGAAGTCACAAGTTAATATTCTCTCCTATTTTTTTCTATTATTTACTTTAACTTCTAATTCTTTTCTTTAACTTCTTATTCTTTTCTTTAACTTCTTATTCTTTTCTTTAACTTCTTATTCTTTTCTTTAACTTCTTATTCTTTTCTTTAACTTCTTATTCTTTATTCTGTTGATTTCATTAAAATCTCATCTTTAAAGAACTCAGATTTTTAGTAACTTACTAACAATTCGAAAAGTCTACATATTAATCAATTCAAAACTGAATAGTTTTGTCAATTTTAGAAATACTACGGAGCTTCCTATTATAAAGTGAAGTAAACTTTTGTGAAGTCTCTAGTCTTTTATTAAAAAAAAATCATATGCATAATCGTTTTTATTAGAAAATAAAACAAATATCATTTGCATTATTCTTTTACTATGTCAAATTTGAGTTGCTGTCCGCTTGCAATCATTTTCGTAGGGAACAAAAATAATAAAATAACTAAAAATATTTAGGAATGGGCAATTCGTTTTGTATATAACGATTTTTGATTTTTGGACTATTTTAAATCTCGGACTATTTCGGAAATTAATTCTTACATACTTTGATTTATTAACCCTGCATGCTACCATCGCCCATGTGAAATTTTTAAATTGTTTGTATATACATTGAACGACAAATTTATGTGACGTATAAAATTTTCTGACGGGCGTATGACATTTGCGCCGTTTTTTAAATTTTCATTCTTTCATTTGCACCGATTTCATTTTTTCATTTGCGCCGATTTTATATTTGCTCCTAATTGGATTTACAGGTAAAAGAATACTTGTACATGTACTGTACCGTGAAGGTATATTGATAAAATCTGGTTATAAACTTAGGTTTTAGTTAATTTTTCATATTGTTCTGAACTTTGCTGTAAATTGATGGACATATTGCGCACTGCAACGAGCCGAGGAGTCAATTCTTTAACCATCGATGGCCATACACATAAGTACGTAAGCCAGACAAAGAAAAGATGGACTTCGTTATTGACAATTACAACAAATATAGAAGAGACGAAATCACAAGAAAGGAATATATTAGATGTGTTGCCTATAAATACTCAGCAAGAACAGATTTATGATTTTAATGTATTCCGTTTTTATGGATTTGAATGCTGTAAATAGATTTTCAATTCGTCATTTTAGTATAAACCAGAGTGCTTTTATCTAAGGTTTTTACTTCTTGATTTTAAAGTATGTGAATATAGTGTACAACTAGTTGACGGAAGAGGTCTATGATGATAAATGAAAAATAACATGACTTGGATGGAGAGTTGTCTCATTTGCACTCATACCACATCTTCTTATATCTATTCACCTGTAATTAAACTGTAAATTACCTGTAAAAAATCGGCGCAAATGAAAACAAAAATCGGCGCAAATGAAAACAAAAATCGGCGCAAATGCAAAACGCCGTTTCTGACGTCAGACACGCGAATCAATGAATGTGTTGTAATAATCCTGTGTGGGGATACGAGAGGCAAAATATTAGGAACTCATAAAATTACATCCTTTAATGGCGCTTGCAAAACGAAAAAGAGACAGTACATGTGATTACGATTACATACATGTATATAACAAAATCATATACGGACTGAACAGTATTTCCGGAAACGCGGATTCAACCCCCTATATATATTACAAAAAAATTCTGAATTTGCAGGGACAGAAATTCATTTTTGACACTGAACCTTCACAGTCTTAGTATTTATATACAATTTACCAAAATCAAGCACTATCTTGTTAGTAAATAAATAATTGGTACCTAAAATCAACGGATTCGAGGTTTGAGATAGTATGTACACATGTAACCAATGTTTGCCAGTCGGAACTTTGTTCTTTATACGTGCTGTACCAACAATATTTATTGACGCATTATTTGCCAAAAGTATCTTTTCGTTTGCACTTTTAAAAGAATTACGGTAATGTTCTGGCAACGAATTAAAAAGTTGTTGTGATATTACATTTATGGAACTGCCACTATCTATAAGTGCGGCTATCTCTATATTGTCTATAGTAACTGGCATATATAAAAATTTGGGGCGAGATGACTCCTCTCCTTCTATTTCAGAACAAGTACTATCATATGAGTCAGATTCATTATTGTCACAAGTATAATTACAAGATTGTACATGTACGTTGTGTTGTCTACTAGGAGAGCGACTACGCCTTCTGGCACTTAAGGGTGGTCGCCCGAGGGAGCGTGCCCAGTGTCCCCCGGGTTCTGACGGTTTCCCTGTTGGCTTGAAAAACGTAAACAGTGTGACGCTGAATGCCCATACTGACTACAGAGCTGACATTGTGAACTTGGGTTAGCCTGACCTTCACCATCCCACATACAATCGCGCCTAAAATGTTGTGGCCCTTTACAAGCGTGACAATAAAAGGATGGACGATTTTCGGGCCGCCTGTTCAAATTGTAATCCCGCTGTTCTTTAGGGTAATCAGACTGACGGAAATTTTGATAATTTTGCCTGCGATTTTGAGGTTGCTGTCTGGGCTGTTCTGATTGAGCTGAAAGTTTTTGTATTGCACTTGTCAAATCTTGAATTTGTGATTTCAGTTCATGTACGACTGACGGGTTTTGTTCGGCAACAACAGCTTTAGGTGTAATTTGTTGTTTGATGGCAGAAACAGATATTTCATCATGTAACCTGTACCCGTATGCTTCGCCCATTTTGGCAGCTGATAGTGCACTATTACTGTCTTTGTGGTTACCTGCCCTTACAAAGAAAGCTAACTTTTCGGGAAGACCCTTGATGAATTTGGTGAGAATATCATGATCAGCTTTGTGTAATAATTGAGCTTTTTCTACAAGCTGGCAGTAAAAATCTTCGAGTGCTTGACCCGGTGACAACTTTATGTGTTCAAAAACCTCATTTTCTAGCATGATTGTTGGACTTTGCCAATCGAGATTAACATATTTTCTCTTAAACAGTTCAATAAGTTTTTCCCAGGAGCTTTTGTCATTGGATGTTAATGAGTTAAACCACGTGAGGGCTGGGCCCGTTAACTGGAGATGAAACGCTGCTATTCGCCTTTGGTTTTCATAAGGCATGATATTATGTAGTGTAGCAAAAAAACAAGTCCATTTTCATGGGGATATCCCCCGAATTTCCTACACGGAGCTAATTTTTCCATGACAGCTGTATGTACTATTCTAGGTATACTTGTATGTTCTAATCTAGGCGTACTTGTAGTGTAACATGCACTTGTGTTATAAGTCAAATTATTTTGATGCAATCTGTTAACCAAACTTATTTGTGGTGTTAAAATTGGCATAGAACGATCTAATGTGTTGGTTTGAGAGGGCCTAGTCGGGGCTAATAAATGCAAACTTTGATCTAATTCTTGGTTTTGAGAAGGCCTAGTCGGTGCCAATAAATATGAACTTAAAAGTGAATCGTCGGTAAATTCGTCGTCCTTTTCAACTAATGAGTGTAAACTTAAAGTAGACTCACCATCGCTCATATCATTTAAATTGCTATATTTCGGCGCCGACATCAGCGAAGAAAAAAAACCAACACCGTAATGAGATAAATCTCACGTACAGATAAAAAAATTAAATGTGCATGTTAAATAATACGCCTGTAATGAGATGAATCTCACGTACAGAAAACTGGGATTCATAAGGCAACTTGAAGAAAATCATAATCTGCATACTAAACACAATTTAAACACACAAAGTTTATTATTTATTCAATAGTAACATACCAGACAATGAGATCAATCTTACGTATCTGAATCACGAAAACTGGAAATGTAGAAACTTATTGACAGTCAGCAGGCAGACGCAAGGCGATTCTTATAACCCATAACCTGGCTAATTCTGGTATAGGATGAACTCCATCGATATAAAGTGCGTAATTTAAATTATATGATGCCTGGGAACGCTCTCTATGTTTTCTGTTCCGTTCCAAGTCAAGACCAAATAATGGAGAGTTTTTATGAAAAAGTGTATTTATCTGTGAAATATATTTATTCACTTCTGTAATTTGATGTTCAAGTTTTTTATCCTGTGTTCGAAATTTTTCTGGAGAAGCGTGGTCGTGACGCTCGTTCCACAAGTAGATGGAATAATATGGGATTTCGAGAAATACCAGTGAAATTGTAGGATAATCTTTCAAAAAGTCATATATCTGTTTATATGTTTGACACACGTGTCGTACGGTCGTGAAATCCTCCGATCTTAAATCAATGAATTTTCCCTTTTTCTCTGTGAGATCACAGGTCCCGAGCCAAATGTAGAGTGTAATGTGGTTAGAGTCAAGTTCTTGAATTTTGGTTGCTAGATTGTCTTTAAGCCACCTATATTGTTCTTCAACACCCACACCACGCCTACACCAAAAATAAAGTTTATTCTCGGGGTGTCTTTGTGAATTAACGACCTCCTGTAGATATATCCCCTTGCTGTCAGAGAGTATAACAGGAATTTTCCCTAAATTTCCTAAGGAATTCAACCTTGGTTCGAGGTTCCGAATTTGCTTATTCACCTTCGATAAACTCTTAGGAAAATGTAAAGTACACTTAATATATTGTTAATAAATGAAAATGTTATTTCTAATAATTCGGACACACATACAAAAATTTGACCACCCACGTGGTTTTCCCACTTCAGTGAAAATTATGGGAAAAAAATTTCAGTTCATTTCAGTTCAGGTTTACACAAATAAAGTCCTTTGAATGAAGTTATATTTCGGGTCCTCCGCCATGTAATAATCCTGTGTGGGGATACGAGAGGCAAAATATGAGGAACTCATAAAATTACATCCTTTAATGGCGCTTGCAAAACGAAAAAGAGACAGTACATGTGATTACGATTACATACATGTATATAACAAAATCATATACGGACTGAACAGTATTTCCGGAAACGCGGATTCAACCCCCTATATATATTACAGTGTTTGTAGATAGATGTTTTTGTGTTCTGTTAAATTGTTCGTTTTAAAATTGTTACATGATGATGACTGCTGTACCCATATTTTGACTACTTTCTTTATTATGTCTGTTTAGTTCACGCATCATTGTAAATATAACGGAATTTGATGAGACTGTCATCAAAGTGAGAGGTTTAGCGCTTTAAAACCAGGTTTAATCCACCATTTTCTACATTTGAAAATGCCTGTATCAAGTCAGGAATATGACAGTTCATGTCCATTCGTTTTTGATGTGTTTTGTCATTTGATTTTGCCATGTGATTATGGACTTTCCGATTGGATTTTCCTCTGAGTTCAGTATTTTTGTGATTTTACTTTTTGTTACCCTTAATTACTCAAAACTTTTACCAAATTCTTTGATAGATACAAAGATTGGGTGTTAAAGTTTGGCTATACCTGTAGATTTTTTTGTTTCGCATTTTTTCCAGTTGGGACTGTTTATGTCTGATTATTTACCCATCGTTGAAGGCCGTATGCAGACCTTATCGCCATACGTACACGAGCAACACGACTGGTGCCATACATGGAGCAGGATTTGCTTACTCTTTTGTAGCACATGAGATCACCCGCGGTTTTGATGACATTCGTGCTAACGTTGTCCAGTCTTTTGCAAGATTAGATCGTATGTAAATAATTTGCATACTTTTACATATTCGAAACATAAATACCTACCTAGACCTAGAAAATTCAGAGTATGGACAGAATTCTTTCAGTAATGAACTAATCAAGCAGTGCATGAATTAATTACCTCAGAAATATGGTCTTATTTGCCCAGTTTTAAAATGACATATCTAGCTGTTGTAGAGGACATAAAAGTTTATGCAGTGAATGTTAATACCAAACTCTGCTGTCTCATGGCTGAATTATATCTCTTCTTTTTGAAATATTTGTCTAATTTTGCCTTCTGCTTTTAGATTCATAGTTATTGACTACATGCATTGCTATATGTTAATAATAGTGCTCTCTGCTTGTTGGGAATTTCAAAATTATCTTGTGTACTAATTTTATTTTATGATAATGTGTGCTAATTTTATTTGATAATAATTTGTGCTGAGGTAAATTGATAATATGTATGCTAATCTTATTTGATAATAACTTGTGTGCTATCTTATATAATTATTTGTGCTAATCTTACATAATTATTTGTGCTAATCTTAATTAATTATTTGTGCTAATCTTATATAATTATTTGTGCTAATCTTATATAATTATTTGTACTAATCTTATTTGATACTAATATGTGCTAATCTTATTTGATAATAATTTGTGCTATCTTATTTGATAATTATGCGTGCTATTCTTATTTAATAATTATGTGTGCTTATATTGTTATGCCTATATGACTTGCCATACATGATACTTATTTTATTCCACTGATCGAGTTACAAAGGATTTTTTGCTTAAAAACTAGTTGATTCCTAGCTAGCTGTTACATGCTCAGCGAAACATTAATGTTGAAAATCTTTTTCTCGTTTGAATACTTTTTATCAATTGTCATTTCATGTCCTTTAAAAGCTGACTATTCGGTATGTTCTTTATAGTTACAAGTGATTTAAAGTTGGTATTTCTGTGCCATTTGGTCTCTTATGGAGAGTTGTCTCATTGGCAATCATACCACATTTTTTTTTATATTTCAAGCAATTCCACAGATGACTATTTTTATGTCCTTTTTCAAAATACTTATGATGTCTGTGGCTATAAAACAGTTAAAGACCAGCTGATTACGAAAACTGTTTGACAATGACTTTAATACAACGTATTTTTAATATTCAACGCTGAAGTACAACATATTTTTTATATTCATTAAAAAAGTATAAACTAATTTGTAAAGAATTATCATATATTTATTCCACAAAAAGCACTTTTTATCAACATTGTTAGCACTATAATATATTGTTCGCAATGATTTAAACAACAGTCTCTCTTCTTTTCAGTGGATTCACTTCTTTTATAAGTATGCTCTTAATCTCCTTTGCAGCATGGTGACCCGAATATCTATCGGTTTCGTTCTGGAGTATTGGTCTGTTGGTTGCTGTAGTAGAGCAACGTCTCAAATACCCCCAGCATGCATCACTTAACTCTGGAACATCAAATTCTTCAGCAGCACATGTCATTCCAACAACTGTAGTCACGTCCATAACAACACTTCCTGTGTGTACAAAGTTGATGAATTGTCTAAACACATCAATGTCGTAGTTATGTATTGGTATGTTTTGGTTGTCGTTTTTCTTTGTTTTTTTCTGAATCTGTGGACTATTCTGCTGTATCATCATTTCTTGAAGTACTTTACTTCTTGACCCAATGACTGCCTTTAAACCATGAACAAGGAAGCGTTGTGGTCCAATTTCAAATGTAACATCACAAAGTTGTGGCATAGACAAAATGTACTTTATATTGTTGACTACTGTTTCTGTATTGGTCACGTGCATCGTATCACCAGGATCTTCAAGGTTATCCAAATCATCACCTTCATCGTCACTTTCACTTGAAATATCATTTTCTGAAGATGAACCGCTGTTGCAGTTATCTGATTCACCGCCCGATGCTGACAAACTGGGTTCCGAGTCGGATACAAATACTGGAGAGTCATAACCAGAAGATGACTCTTCTTCAAGGTCATCCAAGTTCAACAAAGGTACTCTGTCTGCTAAGAAGTTCATAGTTATAATGTATTTCGTTCTTTTCAAAATGCTTTATGATATCTAGAGACAAAACGGAATTATTATATATGCAAAGTATTTTGACAAGTGAGTTTTGAAACTCTCACTCATTCAACTCATTAGATCAGCTTGGAGTAATAATTGACAGATACAAAAGAACTGTTTTGAAGCTTTGATTATACTTAATTTTAATCATTATTAATTATTAGTAATTAACATACTTTTTTTGTTTGCGTGATTACTTTGATTCAGGATTTTAAATAGAAACTAAAACTTAATTAGGATAATTGTTATCATGACATTAATTTTCAGTTGCACATTTTTACAACCATGTTCACTTTAAAATTTTACTTTTTTACATACTGTTTAAAGCGATATTGCAGCGAAATACAATCTTTGAATAAAAACATTAAAAAGATGTATGTCTTATGCAAGCAAAGAAGTTAGACTAATTTTAAAATATCTCTAATTGTTTCACTTAAAGATACAAAATATAAAATTTGACCAATTCTACTGGAATTTGATCGCTTAAGAGTTTTTCAATATATTACGAAGATGCCAAAATGAAAGAATATGTATCAAAAGGATCATATCATACATTTTTTTCACACTAGATCTTTGGTTTCGGTTTATAAATGTATTATTTAAATTTCACAGGGGTGGGAGTTATATGTGTTTTTTTTTCTCCTAAAAAATGTATTCTGATCCCAGTTAAAAAACATTGTGGTATAGATGACAACCAAAAAGTTCTGTTTGCAGCTTTCCCAATACCTTTATAGTGTTAAACATTGAAAAAAATATTTGATTGATATCGTTAAAAACTAAAAAACTATAAAAAAATTCTGACTCAGACATAAAAACATACCCCCTTCAATTTAAATGGTTGCTTAAATGTTCCGCCATTTGAATGAAGAAACTAGATATTCTATGTAAAGAATGCATAAAATCGGTAGTAAAACTTTATTATTTTATCGTGTTTGTCCATAGTAATTTAAAGCTAAGGAATTCCGAATAAAACAGTTTGGTTTCAAACACTTTAATTGGACAGCGGGGAAAACAATCAGAAAAAATAGACAGTGCAACACAAACTGAAAACTGAGCAATATAAACTCTTCTAAAATCAGGCAGGTACTTATATGTTCTTTAGCTGCAGGCAGGTACTTATATGTTCTTTAGCTCCAGGCAGGTACTTATATATGTTCTTTAGCTCCAGGCAGGTACTTATATGTTCTTTAGCTCCAGGCAGGTACTTATATGTTCTTTAGCTCCAGGCAGGTACTTATATGTTCTTAAGCTCCAGGCAGGTACTAATATGTTCTTAAGCTCCAGGCAGGTACTTATATGTTCTTAAGCTCCAGGCAGGTACTTATATGTTCTTTAGCTCCAGGCAGGTACTTATATGTTCTTTAGCTGCAGGCAGGTACTTATATGTTCTAAAACTCCAGGCAGGTACTTATATGTTCTTAAGCTCCAGGCAGGTACTTGTATGTTCTTAAGCTTCAGGCAGGTACTTATATGTTCTTAAGCTGCAGGCAGGTACTTATATGTTCTTTAGCTGCAGGCAGGTACTTATATGTTCTTTAGCTGCAGGCAGGTACTTATATGTACTTTAGCTGCAGGCAGGTACTTATATGTTCTTAAGCTCCAGACAGGTACTTATATGTTCTTTAGCTGCAGGCAGGTACTTATATGTTGTTTAGCTGCAGGCAGGTACTTATATGATCTTTAGCTGCAGGCAGGTACTTATATGTTCTTTAGCTGCAGGCAGGTACTTATATGTTCTTAAGCTCCAGACAGGTACTTATATGTTCTTTAGCTGCAGGCAGGTACTTATATGTTCTTTAGCTGCAGGCAGGTACTTATATGTTCTTTAGCTGCAGGCAGGTACTTATATGTTCTTAAGCTCCAGACAGGTACTTATATGTTCTTTAGCTGCAGGCAGGTACTTATATGTTCTTAAGCTCCAGACAGGTACTTATATGTTCTTTAGCTGCAGGCAGGTACTTATATGTTCTTTAGCTGCAGGCAGGTACATATATGTTCTTTAGCTCCAGGCAGGTACTTATATGTTCTTTAGCTCCAGGCAGGTACTTATATGTTCTTTAGCTGCAGGCAGGTACTTATATGTTCTTTAGCTGCAGGCAGGTACTTATATGTTCTTAAGCTCCAGACAGGTACTTATATGTTCTTAAGCTGCAGGCAGGTACTTATATGTTTAGCTCCAGGCAGGTACTTATATGTTCTTTAGCTCCAGGCAGGTACTTATATGTTCTTAAGCTCCAGACAGGTACTTATATGTTCTTTAGCTCCAGGCAGGTACTTATATGTTCTTTAGCTCCAGGCAGGTACTTATATGTTCTTTAGCTGCAGGCAGGTACTTATATGTTCTTTAGCTGCAGGCAGGTACTTATATGTTCTTTAGCTGCAGGCAGGTACTTATATGTTCTTAAGCTGCAGATAATTTCCTCTATGCCGATGATCTACTCATAATGCTACCCACATGTTATATTATATTTTCTAATTTGGAAAGACACCATACTATCTTTGCTATCATGATCAAAGTTTTTAGAATTCCATCAATCACTTGTCATGAAAACAAGCTAGATAAATCAGAGATAGAACAGCCTTATTTAGATTTGTCTAGATTTATAATAGTCCATTGTATACGTTATAATCACTTCTGATGTATGAGTATTATTTCTTTAAATCACAACTACATGTTATTTCCATCACAGTAATGGCCTCTTAACCCGTCAGAGTAATATATTCCTACGCCAGACGTCTATGTAACTTAGAATTAGATGTATACAAATCCATATTTCATCTTGGATGGTTTAATTTTGTTTTCTTAGACTAACAAACAATATTATGCCTTATTCTTAAATACATTTTTATCTCATTTAAAAAAATCAGTTGAAAAGTAGATAATCTAAAAGTAGGTTAATAGCATTTACGAGAATGATGATAACAAACTTTAATTTCCTCTTAACGAGTTTTAACTTGTCTCGTCTCTCAAACAAAAGTCTTATTGGATAAAAAAAGAAAAAAGGAAAAAAGGAAAAAAGTGTAACTTGAATTGCACTACTATTCCCCCATTTCGTTTTATTTTGAAACCCCACAAGCTTATCTCTATGGCTATGGTTTTATAAGATTTGCACAGTTTCACCTATAAACGAAAAAAAACCCTCAAAAACACACCAAAAGAAACAGACATCGCTAACGAGATTCAGTTAAGAAAAGCTGGATAATTTTGGATGATTTCCATACATTTTGACATTGTATTCGCATACATTATATACGAATACCCCCATCGAAAAAAAAAGACTTTCTTAAGGAATCATTTAGTATATTATCATAATTTTGATGAATGTTATGCATTTTCCAGTCGCTTATGATTGTGACTTCTTATCCACTTTCCGCATGAAGACATATTTCTCGAATCACACTGGTCGGCGTGTGATATGAAATAGTGTTTCGAAAAAATCCAACGATTTGGTTGCCAGGTTTTGCAATGTGTGTTTGAAATTGCGACATTTACACTGGCTACTGAGTAACTCTTTATGTCAATGACGACTTTCAAAGGTCATGCACATGTCTATGGTGGCCGGTTAAGGCCATTTCGCGTTTTCGCCCTTTATATTATAAAGGGTGAAAACGCGAAATTGCGAAGTCGAAAACGCGAAGTCGAAAACGCAAAATCGCGAAGTCGATAACGCGAAAAGGCGAAATATTTCTTTCCGATTTCGCGTTTTCGACTTCGCGAAAATGCGAAATGGGGTTAACCAGCCACCATCATTTCCCCCTTAACAATGGAGATTCTTCAATAACATACAAAACACTATCCTGTTTCACATGGAACTATAAAGCGTCTACAAACAATAGAAATATATGATGTTTAGAGTAGTCTGGGTTTAGAGTAGTCTGGGTTTCTGAAAATTTTGTCTCAAGCGAACTAGTATATGAAGTGAATCGGTTATATTACACCAGGACAGTGATAATTTCTGCATTTAAAGAAGAAATACGCTTAACAACTTATGAAAACTAGAAATTGATATCAAATATCATTATTTATTTCAATGATAGTTATAAACTCGCCATAGGCTCGTTTATTATTATATTGAAATTAAACAACTCGAGTCAATATCAAGCGATATCAAATCCTCCATCGTTATGAGACCAAACAGTATCAATAGAACTAGATATCAATCATGAAAATTAAATAACATTTAATTTCAGCATCAAACGTCCTGAAGACAGCAACATGTATATATTTCTATGACTTGCTTTGATGGTAGCAATCTGCGTGTTAGATAGTTTTAGCTAGATTCCTACAGAGTAATATATTTTATAAGTATCATGTTTTGAATACCAGAAAAAATCTGAATTCAAATTAAAAAGAGTGTTTTTTCCCTGTAACATTGAATAATTAAAAAGTCATTTTGCGTGTTTTTCTTTAAAAGATTTGAATGAAGTAATTGTAGCTGGACTTCGATCAATCATTCAATTACTTGTATATTTTCTCTACAGTTTTTCATATCTTATCATCTTAACTTGTTTATAATTCTAATATGGTATTCTATGATCCTTGTAGTTGTGCCTTATAGTAAAGGCATGATTGTATTGGCTTTATTTGACCTTGATGTCCATGATACACCTTAAAGTATAGGAATAAATCTGGTCGATTTGTTTGACCCTATGATAGAGTACAGACAAATCATAGAAACAGTATGACTATCTATATTTTCTATGCAATTACAGTTTTTGTATGATTCAGTAATATTGATAGATCATCTTTCTTCCCAGATTTTGATTTGGGTTATTCTGTGACTCACGTGCATCTTCTAATGCAAGTAAATATTTGTTCCTATTGATCTATGGCTGGTTCTTAACCTTAGTTTTCTCGTATTTCTTAAGTCATTATTTTAATAGTTCAAATAAAATTGGATAGTTTGATAGAGCTAATAAAAAGTTCTTTATAGTTATTGTTGATACAGTGTGCAACCTTATGTAACCATAAATAGTCTGAGATTAGCCTATAAAACCACGCGAGCTTTAAATAAGAATTTATATTAAAACAGTTAAGGCTAGAAAGATAAATATCTTTATAAAATTTCGTTCATTTATTAGAATGACGTTTAATTTTGAAAACCGGCAAATGGCATTGCATTTTACTGCTACAATTTGATTGTTTTTATCAAAACATTCACTGATCATAGTTATTACCGGTTAGCAATTCTTGTCATCATTTGATTTAAAATTTGGTGTTCAAGTTTCTTTCAATGGTGACTGAGTTGTTGAACTAGTTCATGTAAAACGACTATTAGCATGTTAACACTGAGGTTATGTGTTCGAACACCATAGTGGTAGGTGAATTCAGCTAGTTTTACTACTTCCTGAATGTGGCTTTAAATACTATTAATCAATCAATCAATACATTTTCATTTAAATCAAAGTTTTCCTGATCGAGAAATATCTAGAGGCAAACAATGTTGACCCGTTAAGGTAACACAACTACAGAAAAAAGTTGAATGACGGATTAATCTTTACAATAAAGCATCTCTTATGTAAGGATACATATTCTCCCCCTTCTGAACACGTCAACCCCAGTAAGGATACATATTCTCCCCCTTCTGAACACGTCAACTCCAGTAAGGATACATATTCTCCCCCTTCTGAACACGTCAACCCCAGTAAGGATACATATTCTCCCCCTTCTGAACACGTCAACTCCAGTAAGGATACATATTCTCCCCCTTCTGAACACGTCAACTCCAGTAAGGATACATATTCTCCCCCTTCTGAACACGTCAACTCTAATAAGGATACATATTCTCCCCCTTCTGAACACGTCAACTCTAGTAAGGATACATATTCTCCCCCTTCTGAACACGTCAACTCCAGTAAGGATACATATTCTCCCCCTTCTGAACACGTCAACTCCAGTAGGATACATATTCTCCCCCTTCTGAACACGTCAACTCCAATAAGGAAACATATTCTCCCCCTTCTGAACACGTCAACTCCAGTAAGGATACATATTCTCCCCCTTCTGAACACGTCAACTCCAATAAGGATACATATTCTCCCCCTTCTGAACACGTCAACTCCAGTAAGGATACATATTCTCCCCCTTCTGAACACGTCAACTCTAGTAAGGATACATATTCTCCCCTTCTGAACACGTCAACTCTAGTAAGGATACATATTCTCCCCCTTCTGAACACGTCAACTCCAGTAAGGATACATATTCTCTCCCTCCATAACACGTCAACTCCAGATTTTTGTGAGAATCTTTGCTTTTTCTATGGAGATATCAGTTCTTTCTCGACTTTTGAGTTTTAAATGTCCCGTTATAAATATGTCCCGTCTATTTTTCAAGTGATCATTATATGGCGAAGTTCAATTGATTAAGTAGTTCTTCTATTATGGCTTGACCAATATTTTGAAAGGTTTATATCAAAGGTTAAAATCCTTGCCAAAATTGGAGAACGTTTTCAATTACTATAGTTCAACTTTGATCTGAACCTTTTGAAAGCAGTGAATTCTCGAGGGAACTGAATGCTATCTCAGATTAATTATTATAATTGATTTATTGTAAGTAACTTAACGTTCAGCGACAAATATATTTCATGTCTATTCAGGACGAACAATCCTACAGATTTTCCTTACTGTTTACAAAAAGCAAATATTTAGATTACATGTCGCTTACATCCTAAATTAAACTTGCATGCGATTCTAATCATGATGTCATTAGTTCCACATACGAAGAAAAGTTATGATGGATGGAAATATATGGAGCCATTTGATTTACGATTGATATCGTATTTAAGAGATTTTTTTGTTTATTTAGTTAAGAGATTGATTGTTCGCCTAAATGTTTATATTGTACATTAAAACAAACATAAAAGAATCAGTGGGTCATTATAATGTTCAGAACTATTATCATCAATGTCAGTTAGGCCACCAAGATAAAAGACTTCCATAACGATATAAAATCGGAATCAATAAGTTTTGATTTGGTACTAATATTCTTCTGGGAGTATACCACCTTATTAAATTATTACGTAAATAGTCAAACCGGGAATAAACACTGGAACAATTCCGGTAATAACTGTAGCAATTTATACGTCAACTTTAGGGGAATAAAAAAACTATTGACTCTTAATAACTCCCGCAACTGATTAGGTTACCAAGGGTATACTTGTTGATCAGCGGTACCACTTATATTTCTTCAAACTAAGTATAAATATTCGACTAAAATCAAGGATGCTAGAGTACAATATTAAAACCGAATTCTTGTAAACTCATACTGTAATTTGGATTACTTGAACTTCTGTTTCCTTCCGGGTATACGTATTGATAAGAACATTAATTTAAGCATTGTTTATAGAATATTATGTGCAATCAACGGAAATAAGATTCAAACTCCCTTAAGCACAGTTGTGATCAGTCATTCCCCCCCCCCCCCCTTTTTTTTTTCTTTTTTAAAGGAGATTTTATCTCTCTTATGTGTTTGTCTTTCTTTGAATTACTAACTTTTACGCACTTTACTTTTCCATGAGGTAACAATTATTTCAGCAAGTAGTTTTAGCCTACTTTCTACTGGCATAGTTCATGATGTAATAAACAGAAAAATCTAAATTTGCAAGTTGAATCTTTCTAAAAAGGTACGGAGGCTTCAGAATATCCTACATCAAGTCAACAAGAAGCTATACTTGTTAATCGGATGTTGAATACACATACTATAATTTAATATTTTCTTCTGTGCGGGACATGTTCCTAATTCTATGTCTAATTCTAACCAATCGAATCTTAGCCACACTATCCTATGTACGCCAACCATTCATAAGCTGTAGTAGTTATGATGTACTTTTAAGTTGGCGCGAATAAAGAATGAAACTAATAACTTGGCATCGTAAATTAATGCGAAAAAAAAGCAATAACCGTTACAGTTTGAAGCAAAACTAAATTTACCTTTTTTTTGAATTTCTGTATAGTTTGATCTGGGAATTGCCAATGATCGCGTCTTTCTGTACTGATGACGCCGTTGCATAAAATCAAATCTTCTATTCTTGAAGTGCAGTCGCCGAATTAAAGTTGGACAATTTGATGTTGATGGTTAATGTTTGATAATTCTTCACTTTATTGAGACTCGAGATTATTAAGATCTTACTTTGACTACTACGGGGATTTTAGAAGTCATTGACAATCCAATATTTGATTTAAGGTCTAGTACGTGCGATTCGATGCTTGAGTACTTTTAGATATAGGAAGATGTGGTATGAGTGTCAATGAGACAACTCTCCATCCAAATAACAATTTATAAAAGTAAACCATTATAGGTCAATGTACGGCCTTCAACACAGAGCCTTGGCTCACACCGAACAATTTTAGCATGCATTACATATTGTGTCGTTGTTATTAAAGTTAGCCAGACATGATAACCATTTGGCTATTGTCGTGGATTTGGATGTATTTTACCCTAGGTGATGTTCACTCCTGGTGGCTACTTTCAGTGTCAGATTAACACGACGAAAACCAGGAGCATGTTGCCTATAAGCAGTCATAGATAACAACAAAAAGCATGGTTCGGACCAAAGTCACGAGACAGTGAGATAGCGATCCATTATCAAACACGATGTATGTATACAAGGCCTTCGAATGTCTTCGAACATCCATCTACCCAGCCAAACTAGGTTTGAGAGTGCATGCATCTCCGGATCGCGAACAGTATACATACAGGTTATTGGCCGTCCCATTAAGGAATACATCAATAACCCAAATATCATTTTCATTGCATGATGATACTTAAACGACTTTCTTATTTATTTCTGTGTCACATCATGATAAAAAAAGGTTTTAGATTTTCTATTTGATTTTCATTTTTTACTATTCTTGAATATGGCGAATAACACTGTTAAGATCTCTGATGGCATGAAAGTTGAGATGTATCTGCTTTCTCATCAAATGAAATTGCAACCGTAGACGCCATCTATATTAAATTTATTAAATAAGTGATACAATGTATTCGTCTATTATATAGTTTATACACATTCGTCTCCCCTATTCATTTTTTAAATATATTATCTACTAACAATTCTTATTTAGGCAGACTGAAGTTGTTAAAAATATGAACATGCTTTGTCAATGATCAACTATGACAAAGTCGCAATTTCTAACTAAAACGTGATTAAAAAAATCCCTTTCACCTGGTCACTTTTCGGTTTACCGGTGTAGGCCCCTTATGTCACCTGGTCACTATTCTGTTTACCGTTGTAGGCCCCTTATAAGCACACTAATCATTTGAGTTGCCTGTCCCGGTTTATATCTGCTGTTTTGGTTTTTTAAAATATCTTTAAGTCTGCCGAAATCTGCAAACATGTTTGTAAATTAAAAACAATCGTTTTAAATCATATTAGTCACGAGTGGGCCGAGACGCCAAGTCCTTATGACGGGGAAGCCTAAAACAATATTTGCATGCAGTTTTGTAAACTTTTAGTGCCAAGATTAAAATTTCCCCAAAAGAATGATCAATTAGGAACTTAGTTGATACATTGGCTATTGAATTACCATGGTATTAAATGGATTGGAAATATTTGTATCGGTTCTAAACATAGTTACCACTATTACATATTTGTGTGAACAAAACGCTTGTTAACTCAACAAGTTGATTAGAATGCCTTGTTTGGAATTCTCTATGTTCTGTCAATAAAGATCAGGAGAGGCGAAAAGTATACAGTTGAAGTCATCGATCATAAAATCATCTTCTGTCATAACATAATAGAGAAACTCAGATTACATCACTATGCTTGGATGAATAGTCTAATCTTTTTTTATTTTTAAATTGTTTCAATATATCATAATAAATGACGTGACATTTTAGAACTAATTTTGGAAAGAAAACGAATTTCTGAAGTTTAATTGATATGATATACGTCAAGTTTATATGAATTCGATTTCAGACAGTACATCAATCAGACCGTTAGTTTTCTCGTTTGAAATGTTTTACTTTTATAGCTTGCTATGCGGTAAAGGTTTTGCACACCGTTGAAGGTCGTACTATGACTTTTAATTGTAAACTTCTACTTCATGTGTTGGTATCTTATGGAGAGAGCTAGGTCTCATTGGCAGTCGTACATTATCTTTTTATTTTTATATTGTAGGAACTCAAAAGTTATTAAAGTCATATGATATTCAAATTAAAAACAATTTGAATATGCTTCTAATTGCTTACATAACTTAGTTTCAATTTTAAAAACGTGACTTTCTTTTAAAAGCCAATACTTTTAATTCATCAAAATATTTAGAAATGTACTTCCATTGAATTATTTCTTCCCAACCCCGTATTCACTGGTAGCTTATCCATATTCCGTGAGCTTAACCTCAAGACTTCTCGTTCGTTGCACAGTGCAATTGTGAAGGAAACCCCTAATTTAGATAATGTTAATTAATTCTGAAAGACATATTTTAATACACCCAAATTATTAAACAACTGTAATGACAAAATTAAATTTACAAAAAGAAACTCATGGAAAATGCATGTATCAACAACATTAAGCATCGCTCTTTTCATGTCTATCATCTCGGCTATTTATCACGTGCACCATGATTCTGTGTTGATTGGTTGTTGAAAGTCGGCAATAAAATGCGAAAGTTTTCAATGAACGAATGTTTTTTTTCTTCGATATAAATATGTGAAAAAAATAATGAAATCGTGCATAGAGGACTTAGTATAGAATATATATACATGTATTAATTTATCAATTTCCGAAACATTATAAATTCACATTTTTTTTAATCAAATAATGTTTGTAATGTATAACGAAGTTTTTTTCAAGCGACATCACAATTAATAAATCTTTCATTTTTGCCATATGATTTATAAATAAATGTTCCTGTAAAATCAATACACATAGTCCAACAGTTTTATCAACCCTTTTTGTTAGATTTATACAAGGATAATTCCAGTTTCACTGTTATTCTGTGAAGTGATTAGAAGTCTAAATGCAATCCATATTAAAATTCTGCATGTCAGTGCCAGCTGCTTCACTACAAATAAAAGTCCCAAAGGGATACATTAAACACGAACTTAAGCAATCGCTTTCTTGTAAGGTGATTATGCTAATGAGATAGACTTTGATATAGGAAATTTGATACGTAGCTTAACTTAGGAAATCAAAGCTTGAACAAAAAAAAACCCTGATTTTTTAAGTGGGTGGTATATAGTGACGGGAAAGCCGGTCTGTACGGAAGTCCATAGGGGACCTACAAAAAAATGATATTGTTATTACGAAATAAATATATCGAAATAACGATCTAATTATATTGAAATAACGATATATATATATCGAGATAACGATATAATATTATTTTTTTGTAGGTCCCCTATGGGCTTCAGTGGGTCTGTCCAACTTGGCCAGTTTGACAGAATTTTGAGAAACATTGACGGAATCTTACAAACATGATGTTCCTATGCATCTTATATATTATGTCTGCATCTAACACGACAAGGACGAAGTCTTAGTCAAACTAATGTACACATTTGTATCCGATCCACTTCTATGTGAATGAAACTTTTAAGATCTTTTACCACATACTACCATTGGATACCTGCTTATATGTTATTTTTCCGAATATATTTTTACTTATAAACGGACATAACAGCTCCTGCTGAACCTCTCATCATCATTTATTGACAATGATTGAAACTTCCTAGCATATATTAATATATTTTGTTGTGACATTGTGGACCACCTATTTTTTTTTTTTTTAATGTTAGTAAATTATGTTTTAGAATTTTCGGAGTATTTCAAAGACATAACCATTGCTTTATTATGGCGTGGGTTATAGTTTTGTGAGCTTTGTCACCTTATATCAAATGTAAGTAGTTTTGTGAGCTTTGTCACCTTATATCAAATGTAAGTAGTTTTGTGAGCTTTGTCACCTTATATCAAATATTAAGTAGTTTTCTGTAAATATCTGTTTTTATACAGCATCGTTTTAAATACATGTTATACAATATTGAAAAGCAACATCATAAATTCGTATTAATACAATCTGTATTTGAATTATATATATATGTTATCATAGTAACTAAATGTAATCAGGAACGATTGATGTTTGGACAGTTCAATGTGTACTATGTTATGGGGGACAGGAAACACAGTAAGTTTTAATCGTTCCGATGAAGTCGTCTTTGTATAAAGAAGTGTGAACTGTTGTCTTAATATCAACCATAAACCAAAAGACAAATAAAAAATCATATTTAAAAGGACACAATTCATTCATTCAAAAAAAAAAAAGGAAAAAATATAAACCAAAAAATTGTAGATTAATAATATTCTGCTGATAGAAAGTTTCAAATCATTATCAAAAGAGAAATAACTCGATAGTTTTACAATTCT
The DNA here is from genome assembly GCF_963676685.1 of Mytilus edulis. Taxonomy (NCBI): domain Eukaryota; kingdom Metazoa; phylum Mollusca; class Bivalvia; order Mytilida; family Mytilidae; genus Mytilus; species Mytilus edulis. The sequence goes on from NC_092347.1 coordinate 4,814,983, forward strand.
CGACTTGAGCTATATCGTCAAACTATTATAGGCATTTCACAAAATTGATTGTGTATAAATTTATTTATCACTGATTTTTCGATTAAGTAGGTTAACTGCAAATGATTCAAAAACATAGAAATCATATTTTTTTTTTTATTAAAAATTACCCTGGGAAAAGTATATCCAACAGTCTATATATATATTGTTTTTCTGAAGAGGGGCATATAAACAAAGTCAACCGTATTATCAAAAATAAGCGGCTGCTCGATGAGGGGGATATTGTTTCCATTCATATGTCATCTCTCCAAAAATAACTAGCTGCTGCACATTCAGAAAAGAAAATACTTCAATAATTATTACATCAAATATATGATTATGGAGCACAGTAACTTAAAACATTAAGCATATCATGGATATTAGCATTTTTGTAGAGGTCCTGAAATCCGAAATGATGGAGATCCTGAAATATTCTAGGGATGCTCAGTGATTTATAGATACCGTAAATTCGCATTATAGAGTTATTGACATATTTCAGGAGCTCCTAATATACAAAACTTTTGACTTAATATGTACCTAATAGAAACAAATTGTTGAAAAAGACACGAGTCTTGGCTGTATGAAATTAAGATATACTAGTAATGAATCAAATGTTAATATTTGAATGGAATAACTTGAACATTTGAACTATGAAATACGTTCAAAGTAATGGATCATTACTGAGGAGTGGGGATAATAATCTCAACTGATATCTGATTTGTTAATTCTTGTTCAACTGAAAACCCTTTATGAGTAGTTCCCCTGAACGTGACTAAGTATCAAACTTATGTACTTTGCAAAGTTTTCAAGTCAATTGACCAAGACTGAGGGGGTGGATCGCTATGGAAATAAGATATGCCAAAGCATACAATCTGTACATCAAATAATGACTTTCCATTAGAGGTTTTCTTTATACTGACCTTATCACAAAATTTATCAATAACTCACCATTAATGGTTCCCCTCAAACTGACATAATCACAAACTTTATCAATGACTCACCAATAATGGTTCTCCCCAAACTGACAAAATCACAAACTGTATCAATGACTCATCATTAATGGTTCCCCTCACACTGACATTAACACAAACTATATCAGTAACTCACCATTAATGGTTCCCCTCAAACTGACATAATCAGACACTTTATCAATAATAACTCACCAATAATGGTTCCCCTCAAACTGCCATAAACACAAACTATATATATATCAATGACTCACCAATATGGTGTCCCTCAAACAGACATAACCAAACTTTTTTTCAATGATTCACCATTAATGGTTCCCTCAAACTGACATAATCATAAATTATATCATTGACTAACTATTAATGGTTCCCCTCAAACTCAAACTGGCTTTATCAATGAAACACCATTTATGGTTTCCCTCAAACTGACATAATCACAAACTTTATCAATGACTCACCATCTATGGTTCCCCTCAAACAATTTACCAATGACTCACCATTAATGGTTCCCCTCAAACTCAAACTGACATAATCACAAGCTTTATCAATGAAACACCATTTATGGTTCCCACAAACTGACATAATTACGAACTTTATCAATGACTCACCGTTAGTGGTTCCCTCCAACTGACATAATCACAAATGTTATCAATAACTAACCATCAATTGTTCCCCTCAAACTGACAGAATCCATACTTAATCAATGACTCGCCATTAGTGGTTCCCTACAATCTGACATAATCACAAATGTTATCAATAACTAACCATCAATTGTTCCCCTCACACTGACATAATCACAAATTTTATCAATAACTAACCATCAATTGTTCCCCTCAAACTGACAGAATCCATACTTAATCAATGACTCGCCATTAGTGGTTCCCTACAATCTGACATAATCACAATTATATCAATGACTCTCCATTAATGGTTTCCCTTAAAACTGACATAACCATAAACTTTATCAATGACTCACCATTAATTGTTCCCCTCAAACTGACATAATCACAAACTTTATCAATGACTCATCACTAATGATTCCCCAAAAACTGACATAATCACAAACTTTATCAAATGACTCACCATTAATGGTTCCCCTCAAACTGACATAATCACAAACTTTATCAATGAAACACCATTTATGGTTCCCCACAAACTGACATACTCACAAATTTAATAAATGAAACGCTATTTATGGTTTTCAACAAACTGACATAATCACAAACTTTATCAAATGACTCACCATTAATGGTTCCCCTCAAACTGACATAATCACAAAGTTTATCAATGAAACACCATTTATGGTTTCCCTCAAACTGACATAATCACAAAGTTTATCAATGAAACACCATTTATGGTTCCCTACAAACTGACATAATCACAAAGTTTATCAATGAAACACCATTTATGGTTCCCCACAAACTGACAATCACAAACTTTATCATTGACTCACCATTAATGCCCCCCTTCCAAATGACATAATCACAAACTTTATCAATGACTCACCATTAATGGTTCCTAACAAACTGACATAATCACAAACTTTATCAATAACTATCCATTAATGGTTCCCCCCAAACTAACAAAATCACAAATTTTATCCATGAAACACCATTTATGGTTCCCCTTAAACTGACCTACTCACAAGCATTATCAATGACTCACCATTAGTGGTTCATCACAAACTTTATCATTGACTCACCATTAATGGTCCTCCCCCAAAAAAAATTGACATAATCCCAAGCTTTATCAATGAAACACCATTTATGGTTCCCATCTAACTGACATAATCACAAACTTTATCAATGACTCACCATTAATGGTTCCCAACAAACTGACAGTGACAAGCTTTATCAAATGACTCGCCATTAATGGTTCCCCTCAAACTGACATAATCACAAACTTTATCAATGACTCACCATTAATGGTTCCTAACAAACTGACATAATCACAAACTTTATCAATAACTATCCATTAATGGTTCCCCCCAAACTAACAAAATCACAAATTTTATCCATGAAACACCATTTATGGTTCCCCTTAAACTGACCTACTCACAAGCATTATCAATGACTCACCATTAGTGGTTCATCACAAACTTTATCATTGACTCACCATTAATGGTCCTCCCCCAAAAAAAATTGACATAATCCCAAGCTTTATCAATGAAACACCATTTATGGTTCCCATCTAACTGACATAATCACAAACTTTATCAATGACTCACCATTAATGGTTCCCAACAAACTGACAGTGACAAGCTTTATCAAATGACTCGCCATTAATGGTTCCCCTCAAACTGACATAATCACAAACTTTATCAATGACTCACCATTAGTGGTTCCCTGCAAATTGACATAATCACTAGTTTTATCAATGACTCACCATTAATGGTTCCCCTCAAACTGACATAATTACAAACTAAACAATTATTGATGATGAAGTTGGCAGAAACAACATGTCAAAGTTTTTCTTATGTGACTTTATAGATGGTGCTCAAGACAATTAAAGGAGACATAAACACATGACAAATTATGAAAAAGCACACATTAGTAGTGGTTTATAGATCATATTTACATTTGATTTCCTTACTCAAACCACATTATTCTAATGAATATCTGTTATTTTTAAATATAAAACAAAACATATTAGCCCAAGAGCCTTGGCTCACAGTAGCTTGAACATATTAGTATAAATCTTAAGATTGCTTGATGGTCAGCTTTTCAATAAAACCCTAATGTAATAAAAATAAGCTAAAATCATAAAAATAATGTAACAATTTTATTATCCTTCTCCTAAAATATCAAACTGGTATATAGTTATTCTACCAAAGAAATCTGTGCTATTGTTGAATATCACTTTTATTTTCTTCACATGATGAGGTTTATCTAGTTTAAAGCTGTGCAAGTAGTTAAGGTAAAATTATAATCAAATTCAAATAATATAAATCAGAGTATGTGGAAATCTATCTAGATATTTAATAAATTATAAAATACCTCCACAAAACACCTTTGATGCATAGAAAAACCATATAAATTTAATTGTGTGCAATCAACCAGCTAACATATGACAAAGACATTTGTATTATCTTCTTTGCAGCAAGCTGGAAAAAAAAGTAGGAGCACTTTGGGCCTGTGTGTATAAATAAAAACGCTATCTTCATGAATTTAGATGATAAAGAAATAGTTTTTATCTTACCTCCTATACATTTCTACGAATATGATTGGTTAAAAGCGTCCGCGTGCAAACCGTGTATATTTGATATTAGGTAAGTAGGGAGGCGGGGCTTATTTCATACACGGTTAAGAGTGGAGTTACGTCCCTTTATATACCATATTAGGTAAGAAGGGAGGTGGGGCTTATTTCATACACGGTTAGTAATGGTGTTACGTCCCTTTATAAAAACAAAACGGTACTGAGAAAAAATCTTAAAGGTTTCAACAAACGAAGAAATTGATGATTACGATGGAAATAAATTCATAAAACACATTTAAACCTAACAAGTTGTTCTTGTTGGCATCTGTTTTTGTAGGGTCAATGGAAGTAGTTTCTTAATGCTAACAATATCGAAGACTTGCTTATTTAAATAGGTCACTAGTCTAAATTCCACACGTTAAGATAGTCGGTAAGATAAATTTGTTACATACATGTAGTGTGCTAGTGACGTAATATGGTATATATGGGGATTGGAGCTTCGCTCTCACCCCTTATGGAATTTACTGACCCCATATATACCGTATTAGGTCACTAGCACACTATGTAACTAATAGTGTTGGGCACTGTTTTTGAGGGAGAGGAAGAATTTAGTGGGGAAGACTGTAGTCTGCTGGCAATATACATGATAAATGTCATATGATTGAAAACCAGAAAATAATAAAAATTTTGTTCTATTTTTTCCTTCTTACATTTTTCTTTAAAGGTGTTATTTAATCAAAGTGATGGAAATCACTCATGGAAAGATTAGAAGAGTAGTTTGAATAATTTCATATTAAGGTATGGTGGGGAAAAATGAACATTAATAAAGCACTATTGTTGAAAATTGCATTAACACCAGGTCTTTAGAAGGAAACATACTTTTCCAGTATTAGGATAAAATGAGCTCAAATTAAAAAATATGGGTCTCTTAATTTGCACAATTTTATTTAAACTGCAGTTTGTATCTTATTAAAAAAATGTTGCCTATTCTGAACATGTTTCAAAAATACAAAAAATTGCAAATCAAAAATTCTTCTATTAAATGTTACCAACTATCCTTGTCAGACATAAAATCTAGATCAACAGCTAAGAACTTTAAAGTGTCATGATCAACAATAATCTAAACATGTTGTTTTGGGGCATTTTGTAAGTTAAAACAGAGGTTATATGACATTGAAGATTAAAAGTTGTAGATGACTAATGACTAAAATAGACATAATGATTGATGGGGAATAAACTAATAAACAATGGTTTGTTATAATTCAAAGTTTTAAAATTTAAAAATGTTTCAAGCCAATTCCTGATAAAAAAAGTGAACTAATCTAAATTGTTGATTAATTACAGATGATTATTGGAAATTTATCAAGTAAATTATAGGCCTTACTTGAATACCTTTTATATATTCATATTTATTTTCATGTTTTTTAGTCTTTTTTTTAAATCTTGTTAATCCATTAACCCTTTACTCCATGGATATTTTATTTTTAAATACTTGATTCGCATAAGTTTTTTTTCAGTAAAAATAATCATCAGGTTTAAAGTGTTAATGCATTGTGAAAACTAATATTTCATCAATGAAATTCAAATCAGATATTCTCATGAATCTCCTTTCCATATTGGATACAATTTTTTTTTAAGTCTGATGCAGACATTTTGGAGACAAAGCATTTCAACTGAGGTACTACACAGGCATCAAAAGGCCTCATTATGGAGTAAAGGGGGTGGCGTCAAAAGGCGTCATTATGAAGGAAAGGGTTAATCATTTATCTTTCAGATATGATTTACAGAATCACTATGTAATGTAGATCAAAAGTAATAGGCAATAAATAAATCTATCATCATTATATATCAAGCATCTAATATATACATTTGTGTATTAAATTATGAGGTAAAATATTTGTATATTAAGATGTGTGCAGGGTCTGTATAATTATGTAAGACTGAGGTTAATAAGTAATGTGGTCAATTTGATTGACAGTTTAGGAGGTGGGGCATTGTAATTAAAGGTCTACCTTGTCTCTGATTGTTTAGTGATAATGACAGTTGTCAATCATACTAGTATTGTATAAATACCCATTTACCTAATCAAAATGTTTAAAAAAAAGCCTGCACATCAACACACCTTAATGACATACATTTTTGAATGAACTGCTCCAATAATATACCCATTTTTCAGTTTATATGTGTATTATGTGCACATACATGAGAACCATAGGGAACTATATTTCAGTGTGAATACATTTAGTAACAGTAGCTAACCCGTCGTGTTGTTAGGGAGGTTGGTGCCTTAGTAAAGATTTAGAACAAGTTCTATTCTTTCCAAAAATCGAGGTGGGTGCTTTTTATCCCCAAGGTGCTTTATTTCGACAAAGATTTATATTTCTCAATCCACAAAACAAAACTTTTCTATAATTTTTCACTTTATAGATACGTTTATTGTTATCTTCGCCTTTGACCTGCTGATCCTAAATCAATTGGGATCTTGCTCTTTCAAATTAGCATTCTAAAATTAAGTAAAGTGATTATTTGACACATGGCTAAACAAAAATCATCTGGAAACCAAATTTGTTTCAATTTCAGTTTATAAATTGAAGCTGTGACATAGATAAAAAAAATGGGGTGTTCCTATCCCAGGGGGCATCAACAAACTAACTAAATGCTAAATTTAAGACATATAGTGCACTATATAGCATCCCAAAACTAAAATTTTGCAAAGGTGGATCAGGGAGGGGTGCTGGGGGTGCAGGCAACTCCCTTTTGTGGGAAAAATTATTTAACATTAGGTAGATTGTGCATGGTGGGATGGCAGGGTTGACATATGGATTGTCACTTGAGAATTTATAATATAACAAAAAGGATATTTGTAATGAGTTGACATCATCTGGATAAAATTCTATTATTTTTTCTGATGTGTCTAATCTTTCTGCCCAACATTCTCGCCCAGCAAAACCTCCTTGAAATTTAATTCTGATTTCTGTAATAAGTTCTTCTTCATCAAACTCAACTGCTATCCACTGTGGTGATCCCTGAATATACAAGTTAAATTACATAAATGTATAATACACATTAAATTACATAAATATGTTATTAACAGATAGAGCTATAATCATGATAAAAATAAACATGATAAATGATCACTGAAAAATTACATAAAAATAAGGTATTACAATTGTAAACTAATATTTAAATATATCCTTAAGGAAAAAAGGCATTCCAACAAGTACTTTTTCATTTAAATTATTTCTAACTCAACTACCTTAAAGAACTTGTCTGAATGTTTTCCTTCATTTCACAGCGGTTATCCTTTGATTATTGTGTTCTATTATTGTCACTATTTAATGTTGTTTCTTAAAATTAATAATTTATTGGTACAATTTTAGATTTATTCTCCAATGAACCAACAATTCAAAACCTTTTCAAACTTGATAGAACAGATGATTTTAGGGATCTTACTGAACTTAAAAGGAATGAATACATCTTCAACTTCTATAAAAGAGGGACAAAAGATACCAAAGGGACAGTCAAACATATAAATCGAAAATAAACTGACAACGCCAGGGCTAAAAATGAAAAAGACAAACAGACAAACAATAGTACACATGACACAACATAGAAAACCAAAGAATAAACAACAGGAACCCCACCAAAAACTAGGGGTGATCTCAAGTGATTTATTTAAACATAATCATGCATTTGAATATTTTTTTTAAAGCATTACTGTAAAAGTTATTGTTTGTTGTAATTAGATAACAGAAAATTGACCATTTTCATAAAAGTGGGACGAAAGATACCAAAGGGACAGTCCAACTCATATATCGAAAATAAACTGACAACGCCATGGCTAAAAATGAAAAGGACAAACAGACAAACAATAGTAAACATGACACAACATATAAAACTAAAGAATATACAACACGAACCCCACCAAAAACTAGGGGTTTTAGTGCTACTCAAGATGGTTTCCTATGATTCATGATTTATCAATTTATCCCTATAGAAATCATATACATGTATGTTCTTTTATTTTCTTATTTAACTATAAGTATACTGCATGCCCTAATCATTTAATTGAAATGTGTAAGGGCTAATAAATATTGTCCATTGTCTATTTAAAAATAATTTAGACTTGCAATTTACCTCACCAGTTTAAACTTAACTTGGTTCAAAACAAAGCTGTGCGGTTAAGAAATTTTAAAATTTACATATCGTTTTGGGATAGTCAAGTCCAAATAATACAAAAACTACAAATTTATATGCCATGTTAAACTGAAGTGCAGTATAGGTTTTGCCAATCGTTGTAGGCTGAATAGTGACCTATAACTGCTTACTTTTACATTTTTTTCTAATATTGTTACAAAAAATTATGAAATCATATCAGCTTTTCTAAGCATTAGATAAAATACAAAGGTAACAAAGAAACAGGCCGGTAACAACGGTTGCCGGATAGTTTTTCTGCACGAGTAGTCAGGTCAAGGTCCGAGGCAATAGCAGAGGACCTTGACCTGACTACAAGTGCAGAAAAACTATTCGGCTGGTTGTAACCGGCCTGTTTCTTTTGTTTCTTTTGTTTTTTTTATCTGACTTGTACAACGTTTCAAGAAAGTAATAAAACTTTTAGCAAAACTAAACATTTGAAAAACTTAGATAGCCATAAAGCAGTAAATGCAAGTTATAGTATAAACACATTTTTTTTTTCATTTCCCTTCAACCGAGATTTTTTTTCAAGAAAAAAAAATCAGGAATCTAATAATTTTATAAAAAAAAAGAACCATTTCAAGTAAAAGATAAATGTTGTACGTATTTAAGACTTTCTAAAATGCAACATCGTAAAAAAGTAATATATTAAAGAAATATTTTAGTGGTAAGTAAGATAACGTTTGATTTTTATGAATGAAACGGAAAGCGGAGAGAGGGAGGTCTAATTCATTTTAAAATAAACAGGCTGTGATCTTAATTTTTGATGAAAAAATGTAGGATGTGCCATTCGGTCCCCCCATAAAAAAAATCGTAAAAATCGTGTGTTGGTTGCCAAATACATGAATTTAATATTCAGTGGTGGGGGTCGCAGGGGTTGGAACAACCCTTTTTTTGACGATCAATGCATTTAAATGGGGACATAAAGTTGGACCCCCCCTGTTTTGTTCTGGATTTGGACCTGGATCCGCCACTGATATAAATTGGATAACAATATAAATGTATCAAAAGAATGAATTTCCTACTTCATTAGTGAATGTAATGTTTATGAAAAAATGGATGTTGTCTTAATATTATATATATTCAGGCATATACTTTGATTTTTTTTAAAATTCATGCTCGTCTCTAGATCTGCAAGTGTTGATCGGGATTAAACACGTGTTAATATATGATCCAATCGCAGCTTACCACCCTAAATTGAAGACATAAGTTGAATGATTTTCTTCTAGATTTGCTACTTATTTGGATGTGTGTTACATGAACACTTTTTGTTTATAGGATCCATAGTGCATTGGTGAGTTGATAGGGATTTTATCTTTTGATATTAGATTTGATTTTTATTTACCTATATTCTGTCTTATTCTTATTTATATATACACGTCAGTATCATCATTTCTTTACTTTCAGCATTGTCCAAAATACTATTCATATCCATATATTGAAGAAAACATTTATTGACTGAATATTTTGCTTCAGAAAAGGGGCGGTATGTTCTTTTTTGAGTATATTAACTATTTTCTTTTCACACCATCACCCAAATGTTAAATTAGCACTATTAGCGGTATACGGAAAATCAGGAATCATGCAAAACATTAATTTGTCATCTGCTTGACCATAATAATTTTTTTCTCATAAAATTTGGGATCAAAATATCTATTTTAGGAGAAAACCATACCCCCCCCTCTTTTTTGAAGTTAAATGTCTAATCCCTTAGTGTACTGATATGAATAGTATTTAACTGGAACTGTTTGAAAAAAGATATTGATGCTAATGTAAATATTTTGTTCAATAAAAAGACAGGAAATAAGTTGGTGAACCAAAAAGTTCAAATCTAATTGAAAGTTAAAGTGCCCATGAACTTACTGCTGATCATGCACGAGTCGTACAAATAAATAATAGCCCATTTTGATCAATCAGAAATTAAAAAATATAAGTATAACCCAGACATAAAGAAGTGAGGTACATGAATAAGTACACATTATTAATGTGCCTAAAATTAAAATGATACCAATGTAAACATGAATCTGACTATATTATAAACTTCTTTCATGTCTACTTTATAAACTTGTACCTGATCTGAATTCCAACATGTATCATCCTCTTCATCTACTAAATACTTTTTACCAAACTGTTTAGTATCCCTGTTTAGAACTGAACTCACTCTGTAAATACACAAAATTGTCTGTCATCTACAACTACTGTAATAAATAAACAACTGTAAATACATTGTACCACCTTTTTTGTATTTGAGAATTTTTATTCGAAATAACTGATTACAAATATAAAGCTTGGTTAAATAATTCTAAAAATTTGTAAGGCGATGGGTCTATGGGCCGCTCAAGGCCCCCAGCAGCTCTGAGAAAAATAACGCAAAATCGTGCATTCTGAGCGTTTCTCTGACTCTTTCTTACATTGAAACGCAAATAATTTTTAGCTATTTTTTCGACAATATTCTGGTCTCAAATTAAAAATATAGATTTATTGTAATTTAAGATTTTTTTTCGGTTTTAGGGACAAGATTAAAAGACCAATATGTAGGATAAAGCAAAAATCGTAATTCTCATAATCATTAATACCGGTCTGTCAGTTTTTGTCTTTTATTGTGCTGACTTTGGTGATTTTTTATGACTAGATTTAAATATATATTAAGAGGGCAGTATTATACTTTATGTTTTAGTCCTACTTAGGTTGACAATATGGACCATCTTGACCTTGTTTTACGGTATTAATGATTCTTTTATTATTGAAGACCCTCCAACAACTATCAAGATGGAGAACAGGAATAAAAGCTTTGACCATTGATTTGTACTTTTTCTATGCATTGACTCTGTGTGCGATTAGGTTCCGCGCACGTTTACTCCATATTCCTTTATTTTCTGTGAAAGGGTCTGAACACGACTTAATGCAAGTTTCACCCTCCAATGTAAAAGGTTATATGCCAATACATTGTTTTTTTTTCAAATGATTTGATACCGGGAAATTGGTGGTCTTACTTTAATGTAAACCATGGCAGCTGTCTAGATTTATCCTTAGGGGCATTGGTATATGATAAAGATTTTTTTTTTATTTTTATTTTACTGATTAAAATATATGATACTTATAATACATATCTATCACTTCTGTGCATCTTTCGCCTAGTTTCGAGTGATTTAAACGACTCAGAGAAAATACCCAATTTTACAATCTATACTAAGAAGAATTGGGTATTTTCTCTGAGTCGTTTAAACCCGGGACACAGAAGTACAAACAATAGACCATCAACTCTGAAAACCAAAAGTAAATGAGAAACATGGATGATGAAAAACATTCAGGGGCGACACCAGAGAGTGAAGAGAACGTGCTTCTTGCAAGACACTTTCCGTAAAAACAATTTGATATGAAGACAATCTTTTGTTTCAGTTCTTTTTTTTTTGTGTTTTTTTTTGAAATTTCCAACATGAGGCATTTGCCTCATTTGCCTCAATGTAGTTACGGCCCTGCTAGTTACAAAATGAAAGAGCCTGTAATTCAGTGGTTGTCGTTTGTTTATCTGTTACATACATTTGACATATTTGTTTTTCGTTCATTTTTTTACATAAATAAGGCCGTTAGTTTTCTCGTTTGAATTGTTTTACATTGTCTTATTGGGGCCTATTTTAGCTGACTATGCGGTATGGGCTTTGCTCATTGTTGAAGGCCGTACAGTGACCTATAATTGTTAATGTCTGTGTCATTTTGGTCTTTTGTGGATAGTTGTCTCATTGGCAATCATACCACATCTTCTTTTTTATAGTTAGTTACAAATCGACTAGTTATGAAACGACCAGGTTACAAAACACCCTGCACCCCATAAGGGTTGTAAGGCAATGAGAAAGCAATCCAACAACACAAATAAGTAAGTGCAAGTATAGTTCTATTTGTATTTTTGCATGAATTTTTTCCGCATTCATGACAGCTATTAATGGTATGTAGTTTGATCTATATTGTATTGGTGTATTGTTACCATAGTTTTCATTATTGTTCGTCCCACTGTGTGTATCACTATCCCTCTGCTCAACCTCAGGTTTGTATGTATTAGAAGGTACTCAAATAAGTGCTCCTTCGAAGGAGGGATTTCCTAATACAGATGCAGATACAGATACAGCTAGCAACTTTTATGCCTCTTTTCTTTTGGGATTTTTTTTCTTTTTCTGCTGATTATGTACTATCATTTTCAAGTGGTACAAATATAGAATAAAAATAATTTACATCAGGAAAATACATCTCATTAGAATGTACAAATGTATCATGATTATGTCATAGGGGTGTGTGGTCATCTGGAGAAATTTCCCGTTTCTGAAAAATTCGTACAACAAAGAATGATTAAGAGGGAACCTAGGTGTTATTTGTCATAAGGTATTACCGAATTTTCGAGTTTTTGTTTGTTATTTTTCTCATTTTCAATTTTCTTCAATGTAGATTTACATTTTGTAGTATGAGATCCAAACGAGTTATTTTAAAACGTTTAAAAGATAAAGATGCAAAATCTGACAATATACCATAAATTAACGTACTAAATAGTAACCAACAATACCCGTTTTATTTCTTCAGGACATCTTGCACTAATCATCTCAAACAAGATTTTGATTATGAAAAAATAGAAAGTGCTTTCGAAAATTACGTAGATTAAAATAATTATGAGAGAGTCAAAAAAAAAAAAGAAGAGCTCTGATTGTCATCGTATAAATTTTGTTAAAAAATGACGGAAACTTCTTGAAAACTAAGTTGCCGGTTACTACAATAAATCTATTATATGACATATATATGTTCTCTATTGGAATGTTTGAAACCAGGAAACAGTTAGATTCAGACCCTCCTGGGACTAGTATAATACTCACAGGTCCCACTTACACTGAAGTTCATTTTTGCAATCAATTTGATAATTTCAATAAACTGGCATTGTCTTCTTTTCTTCTTCTTTAGTTACAGAAAACCATCAACGTTTTGAAGATTACATTCTGGCGCATGCCTGATTGAGGTTGCTTTTTTAAAATTGATTTCAATTTAAAGATTACAACTGTCTAGGAAGCGGTTAAGCTAGCCGCAAGTATGAATATTTAGATAATCGGATAGATCTACTGGGAATATTTTATTTTTCTAATTTTAGGGCCCACCAAGAGCATATAAATCAGATACAATGATTGAAGTGATTGAGTCAACAATTAGTCATTACAATATAACATAAATATCCCACTAAGCCTCAGTCAGAATCACACCCCCTTAAAAAAACACAAAACCGTCAATAACATACATTAAACACATATATTTATATTAAATGACCAGTATTAAGATCTGAGATCAAAAGAAATACCAATAAAATTACCATTTTTTCCATAATAGTAAAGATTTTCTTGTGCTAAAATTCATCTAAATTATCAAAGTGCTAGGAATATTCTGAAAGAGTTCATCGCTAATTATTATAAAATGGGCCTTTGATTGAGGAGTGGCGCCCATCCTCAGCTAGCCTTGTCAGCTGCTCAATTCTAACAAAAGCCAGGGGCGGATCCATGAATTTTGAAAGGGGGAGCGAAGTTTGTAAAGAATGCCTTACCTTACCGCTGAATCTTCTTCCGTCCTTCAGGACTGTGACAACCTCCATAGGAGTAGTAATCAACCTCCACCATCAAGAATATATTAACAGTTGTATGTACACAATATATACAGTTTTTTGTACACAGTGTTGCATTCACACGCGATTAGATGCTTATTTTTTGGCCGAGCGGAGCGAGGCGAAATTTTTTTGGACCTTTTTTGTGGCAAAAAAACATAAAATTAGTGTGAAATACACTTTTTAAACGTTTCCTGGCGTTGGGCATGGTTAATATGTTTCACAAGAGACATATATAATGTGTATATATGTCTCTGGTTTCACCCATCAAAATTAAGGAAAGTGAGGGGTTCCAAATCAATCAACGACTATGCCAATGTGTCTGAAATGATAACCAATTTATGAAAGACAGTCGACAAATGGAGACGTTAAGGCCACTTTCAGCAGGCAGGTTGCAGTCTGGTCTTGAAAAAAAGTATTCAATATATCAGTTCGGCGAAACAGACATTTCTGTCAGACATGCAAACCCAGGCCTCAAAATTGTACGCCATTTTTTATTCATCATGTTCATTTAATGCGTAATAATTCTGTTTGAAATTTTCGTTTCTAATAGCAAAAAATTAAGTGGACAAAATTATTGTTTTTCAATCCAGATATGGCCAGAATTTTTATTAAATACAAAAATCAGAGTCAGTCTTTTTCTATCAAATTCCTTAGACTGCCTCCTCAAAACAAAGGGTTCGTACCTTAAGACTTTCTAGAGCTGGTACTGACTGGGAGTCATTATTCAGCTACTAGTATCATGTTATTTAAAATAAGCTGGAGCGTTTGGGGATAAACATGTTTTTGTAGATAAATAATATTGCTGTGGATTTTTTTTTTCATGAGAGTGTATAGAGTATTACTTTCTGTTTGGTTGAGTTGTGAAATAAAAGTTACTACGTTCCTTTGCTCAATCCTGTGTCGTTTTGAAAATACATGGTTGTCACCCTCAGCCTTTTAAAGCAATGTGTTACTGTAATTCAAATTCCAAAATAACTGAGTGACTTATTTTGACGCACTGTTCAACTCCACCATAGCGAATCACATGACTTTCAGTAAATTCCAGCGAAAAATATCTTTATAAGTAAAGAATTGTCGCATTAAAATTAAACACTAGAGTACACAGGAAATGGCAAAGTTAACGAAGTCTAGTCTGATAAATCATTTTACAAAAAAAAAGAAAAGAAAAAAAAAGCCCAAGCAAAAAAAAAAAGGATCCGCCACTGATTAAAAAAACCAAAATAATAATAATAATAAACTTTATAAAAAATGCATTGAGTTGATTTAAAAGCTTGTGCAAAATTGTATTTTTTACCATAATGCTTGACTGTATTTAACTGAGGGGCACACAGATTTCAGGAAACATTTCTCTACAGAAAGCCGAAAACATAATGTTGAATAGGATTTTTAGGAAAAAACTACCATTGAATATTATATTTGCATGAACTAACCATTAATAAGAGGTCTGCCTGACATCATCCTCAATTTTAGATAAAAGATTTTCATTGCAGTTATACGAAAATATCATTATACAACAAAAAACTTATAACTTAGCTATAGAAGTTGTGATATAACTGAAAAGTAAACATGTTATAATAGACAGAATAATTGTGATTAAATCTAAAAATCTAAAAGATATGTTTTCAATTTTCCAATAATGATTTTTTAATCCACCAAAACTTTTTTTAGCATATGGTCATTACCAAAGAGACAGCATTTTCGACATATCCAGAAATCAACGCCACTTTGCTCATTTGAATATTATACTAATAAAATCGGATACGGGTCACGGAAATTATATTGAAATGATAGGGATTTTTGAAAAAAATGTCTATTTTAACTTTAATTTAATTTTTTTTAGCATATGGTCATTACCAAAGAGACAGCATTTTCGATGATAACATTGTTCACAGTTTGATTTTTACTAAGGAGGGCCCTCATGGGGTTTTTGATTATGTGATTACTTGGCCGTTTTTTTAATGATTATTTGATTATTAAGCCAAATATTTCATGATTATTTGATTACCTAGGACTGTATTTTTAGTTTATGATTATTTGATTACTAAAGATAAGCAAATATTTAATGATTATGTGATTATATTGGCAAAAAAAATGGTGATTATGTGATTACTAGGACCCTCCCATGAGGGGCCTCACTAAGATACGGCTATCTGCATACAAGTTAAGTTTGTTAATCGCGGAATACTCACTTTCTAACATATGAATATAGGGTTAGTAAATGCAATGACACTAAACTCAATTACAAGTATTTTTTTTGCATTTTGCATCCCCCATAGACATCCATTTAACTCAAGTTGCAAGTAGTTCTTTATACTTTTCATTAGTTTGCTTTTCGGTCATTCGTTTTACCAATTTCTACTGGTTCAAATTTTATTTCATAACGTTAACTCGGGCGGTTAAAACAGAACCAGATTACTTGACCTATATTGATTGAAAGAGAAAGTGAAAGTACAAATGTATACCTATATGCAATCCTTACACAGAGCGATCTTTCGAGTCAAAACTGCATCACATTGTGCATGCCGAGATAAACAGACAATGCCGAAGAAGGGAAAAGCTTTTGCAAAGGTAGTAAATAAAGGCAACAGTAGTATACCGCTGTTCAAAACTCGTAAATCATTTTATTTCATATTAATGTTAATGTTGATTGTTAAAATCGCTGTACGAAACTACAATGAGATACGTTCGGAGTGGGACATCAGTGGCGGATCCAGGGGGGGGGGGGGGGTCCGGGGGTTGAAACCCCCCTTTTTTTGGCCGATCAATGCATTTGAATGGGAGCATATAGTTGGAACCCCCCCCCCCCCCCCCCCCCTTTTACTCTGGGTTGGGAACTCCCCCTTTTTAAAATGGCTGGATCCGCCACTGGACATGTAAAAAGTCTATGCGTAAACCATACTGATATATAGCTCCATTGGTGTCTGATGCCTTGTTACAAGTAGGATATTATAACAAGAACACGTTAATTTGCTATGGACATTGCTATTACCAACACGCTTATCCTGAGTTTTAACGTGGTAATTCAACGGGAAACAGTCTAATAATTTTAACTTTGAGACTACCAGTCTTTGCCTGAGGCTTTTATAAATGCTACGTGCTTGGCAGAGAAGCAGCAACTATCTAGAATCCTATTTCACGAAATCGGAACGTTAACGTCTCTCCATGTATTGTATAATCGACAGAACAATTATTAACCAGTAGACATTGTACATTAGACAATCTCATAATCATACAGTGGGAATAAGTCGAATTTTACGCTCGTTATACTTCCTATCGAGTTTCCTATTAAAAAATGTATGAAACATCAAATTTGATAAGGTAAAAACAAAATCATCAAACAAAAGTTGTACAATGTATCATAGTTACATTGCAGTCTCTTTATTTAAAACATACTATGCTGCATGTATTTGAATAAAGGCATGCGGCAGCAACAATATGACACAATCTTCATTACAATGATGTATTCAATTCAATATTTTATTTAAGTCTCATCTCTCAATAATATACTAGAACACACCCGCGAATCGCGGGCATATACAGCTTGTGAACTGTTGTAGGATGATTTTTTGTAAAAGATATTACATGTATGTATGGAGAATTTCATAAAAGGTATCAAAAGCCCTCTCCCTTTTCCCAAAGTCCGATATTTGTTTCCTTTCTGTTAAATTCAATTATTTTCGTGTGTCTGGCCTCAGACCACAATTATTCTTCTCTTTTGCTACAATGCTTCTTTTTGGTAAAAGTCAAATCAAATTAAAAATTTGCACCGTTTCAAACATGAAATAAATGTAATTGCTTTTATATAGATCATTATTAGTCTTAATAAAATATGCTTCTAGGTCAATACATCAGCTAATTTGAGGGGTGGTCGGAGGGGTCCTGATCCCGAAATCCCGGGCTTATAACCATGAAATCCCGAGATGCAGAATTTAAAGAAATTCATATCCCGAAATCGAAAAATATATTCCCGGATCCCGTAAGTATCAATCCCCAAATCCCGAGCTTAAAAAAACCCGAACCCGACGCCCCGAAAAAGGTCGGCATGCCTCCCTCTTATCTCTACCTTACTTTCATTTTTGCCAAATCACTATTTTCCCTTTCAACAATAAATGTTTATGCCCCATTTATGGGCATTATGTTTTCTATTAAAATTTTTGGTCGAGGTAGTTTCAGATGAAGTTGAGCTTGTTTTACCGTTATTTTAATATGTATGCAAGGAGTATGACCCCTTAAAAATTAAAACATTTCAAAGAAAACAGTAGACAGAATCAGGGACCTTTCTATACTCTATACTAATATAGAAAGTCCCTGACATAATACAGAGAGTCTCTATATATTAAAGTAGTATAATCGTAGCTTACATGTAGATAAACGCGAAAAATAATTGTCCTCTCTAAGGATGTATAATAGTTGTGATTCTTGCGATCTGAACACCATAATATGAAGAACGCTCTGAATGGCTTATTTAGGTAGTTTTAGATGAAGTTGAACATGTTTAACTTATTTTAATATATATGCAAGTGGTATGACCCCTTAAATAGTAAGCATTTCAAAGAAAACAGTAGACAGAATCAGAGACTTTTTATACTAACATAGAAAGTCCCTGACAGAATACAGAGAGTCTCTATATATTAAAGAAGTATAATCGTAGTTTATATGTAGATAAACGCGAAAGATAATTGCCCTCTCTAAGAATGTATAATCGTTGTGATTCTTGCGATCTAAACACCATGATATGGAGAACACTTTGAATGGCTTATTTATTTTTCATTTTTGTTATTCATCTTTCGATTGGCTGTACTTGTGTCACAGGTTTTACTTATTTTAATATATATGCAACTGGTATATTTAAACTTAAATAGTAAACATTTTAAAGAAAACAGTAGACAGAATACAGAGGGTCTCTATATATTAAAGTAGTATAATCGTAGTTTACATGTAGATAAATGCGAAAAATAATTGTCCTCTATAAGGAGCTATAATAGTTGTGGTTCCTTCGATCTAAACACCATGATATGGAGAACGCTCTGATTGGCTTATTTATTTTTCATTTTTGTTATCATTTTCTTCTTGTAAATACATGTATATGCAGTTGTTGTTTTTTTAACACTTTCCTACACCCTAGCACATATAAATTATTATATATTTTTTAAAAACTTTATGATGACAATCCTATGAATTAATTATGATATCTATTATTTAGTGATCATTATAACCAAATTCAGTCATCTGTATATAATTTAATTAATTGTTTCCCTATGTTTTAAGGTGTAAATAGTTGATCAAACTATACCCTTTGGGTAGTGCTCCACATTTAATGGAGGAATATACAAGAAACTGAACTATCTATCATACGATTGGTTGTATTTGTGCATGTTTCAAACCGGAAGTCTTATCTATGACTAAAAGTCAGTCCGATGACGGAATCGTATCCGGACTCCTTTTTTGTCGTTTTTCTCCCAAAATAACTTAATCTGAATAATCATAAGAATGGATGACAAATGCGACTATGCATGTTACCTATAGGACACAGAAGCATGATGATTGATTTGTTGTGGAAGGAAGAGAAGCGACACACAAAATGAGGTCTTCTTGTTTAATAGTATAGATAATACAACATTACATTAAATGTAAAAATATATAAATATAAAAAGAGAGCCATTCTGTACAGAATTACAAGAAACTATAACATCAAAAAATATATAAAGAATTCATCTATTATAAAACATATTGACATTAACATTATTTACGGTATAAAACATTTCTACGTCTATTTAAAATAAGATTGCAGGCTTTGGCACAGCTACGAATCATACTATTATCTGTAAATAAAAACACTAATTTCTGTTTATCATCAAAAGACATAAAATCACTATTAAAATGTGTTACTGCATCAAATATTTTTTTTCTTCTAAAATCGTCATAGAGGACACGATAAAATAACATGGGCTTCATCTTCTAAAATATTCATACAATTATCACAGACTCGATCTTTTAAAATTAATTTTTCAAATCTCCCCGTTTCTATTCTTAGTGGTGCTACACCACATCGAAATTTGGCAAAAGAACTCCTTTGCGAAAATGGCCTGTATGTAGCAGCTAGAACACGAATATGTCCACTAATTAAGGCAATCTACTTCAATACATATCTTTACAATGCAATATTTAATTAAAGTATTGCTATGCCATTAAATTAGACAACTCTCAACCATTGACCAAATGACGTGAAAATTAAACTTTGGCAATTATACCACATCTACATTTTATATTAATAATATGACGTACTTTTATCAATAAAATGCGAGACTTTAATATAAAAAAAACATCATAATTAATCTATTTGTGATTAAAATTTGATTTTTTGGCATTTGTTTAAATATTTCTAAGGTGTTGTGTTATGTGTGTTTAACATTTCATTTCAGAAAACAAATGCTCAACCTACAGACGAAGGGCCTGTTATTATGAAGCCTGACAATTCTGTATCAATCAAAATTTTAGCCAAACCGGGTGCCAAGCACAATTCTATCACAGGTAAACATTAATAATATTTAACTTGTCATTTTTGTTCTGTTTTCTTAATAAAATTTTGCCAAGCTTACCTGATTCAAAATTAGATGATGTGTTTCAGAAAACCAGATCAAACTTACATTGACATCACATGCTTTTTACAGGTTTTGAAGACGATGGAATAGGCGTTCAAATATCTGCTCCACCAATGGACGGAGAGGCCAATACAGAACTTGTTAAATATATGGCCAAAGTATTGGGTATTAGAAAGTCGGATATATCACTAGACAAGGTAAACACCATAATTACTATATTATTTATTTTAGTATCTGTTTCTTGTTTCAATTATTAGATATTTCTGATAAAAGAGGATGAAAAGTAAAATTACAAAAATACTAAACTCCAATGAAAATTTAAAACGGAAACTTTCTGATTTTGCCGTTTGATTTGGGATTCCCAAATCAAACGGCAAAATCAGAAGCTCAAACACATCAAACGAATGGATAACAACTGCCATATTCCTGACTTGGTGTAGAAAATGGTAGATTAAACCTGGTGTTATAGCTAGCTAAACCTCAAATGAACCTCTCACATGTATGCTAGTCGCATAAAGTTCCACCATATTGCATTGACAACGATGTGGATAAGGCAGTTTGAACTTTATGTATCAAAAAGTAAAATAACAAAAAATATCGAAGTTCAAGGTAAATTCATAACAAAAAGTCCTTAATTTTGTCAAATGGTAAAACCAAAAGCTCAAACTAGTATAAATTAAATACCGATAAGATTATTTTTAACAACTTTGTATATATTCAAAAAATTTGTATCTGAACTGGTCGAACACAGATTTACTTCAGTAGACATTTGTTATTGTTAGGTTAAAGTTCTTGCTCATTGTTTTGGTAAGTGCTCAAGATTTAACAAATCTTGTAAAATTAGTGGACAATCATTCAGCATTTGTTATATGATTAAATAACCAGTTCAGAAATACAATATAAAGGTGTTACATTTTCGAAGCTGTGATATTTTTGTATAGAAAGAATGCTTTTTCCTTTGTGTGAAATAAATTGAGAAGACATTATCCCTACTTCTAATTGCATTGCTGACACTTAACAATTCGAAAAGATCGATTTGCTCTATTTCTCCCGTGAGTAAATATAAAGAGAAACCCCAAAGACAAAATCAGTCTTTTTTGGGTGTGTCTATTCCTAGGATATAGAAAATCTTTACGAAAACACATCAAATTTGGATATACAGGCGACACATACACACTGTATTGGCCAAAAAATAAAATAAAAAGAAATAAATGTTATTTCGATTTATACTACACAGCTATTTAATCTGAACCGTTGAATGACAGCTTCAGTAAATCCACTGAACATTAAGATAAAAGTTTGACATTTTTTATTGTTATATATACAGGGTTCCAGATCGCGAAACAAACTACTCATAGTTAATGGTCTAGAAAAAGATGTTATAATAACAAGTATCAAAAGCCAAATAGACAAATGAAAGTTCAAGAAGGTGAAGACGATAAATAAGCAGTACGAGCTGACTATGTAGGATCAACGAACAGCATTTTCCTACAGTGCCTATATTATTAAATTGAAGGATGCGATCTCCATGTAAATACATTTTGCTTGCCAAATGAACAGATGCAATGGATGCAAAAGACATAACGAACACTAAAGTTCTAAGCTGAAGTCGTTCTAGGTTGTCTTTATCCCAAAGATTTGTGTCAACACTGAAATGTTTCCATTAATTAACATCAGTCTGAAAAAGAAAAATACTGTTTTATTTAGATATTTTATAATTTGTGAATTCAAAATATTTGCAGGTTTATTGTGACATTTGTTATTTGAAAAAATTAAAATGGACTGATCAAACATATGAATCATCTTCATTATATTTATTTAGATTATTATAATATTGAAAATAAAAACTGTCAATGACCAGAGGTTATTTTCTTGATTTATTAAAATTACACCCTATATTTAGATATTATATTTTATAAAAAAACTAACCTCGTCTTCTTACTGTTACTTTTGTTTTGTTTTGTGGATTTTCTTGTTCCATTTCAGAAAAATGTACTTCATACCTGTAATAAAAATCATGTGAATCTCCTAAATAAGAAAGAACAATCCAGAAGTTAGTGTTGAATAATTCTTTGCACAATCTATATATGTTTTACTGAATCATATATGTGCACTTTTTTAAGCTTCATAAAGATATGAGTACGGTAACTAAATCAACCAATACAATAAAAATCATGTGAATCTCCTAAATAAGAAAGAACAATCCAGAATTTAGTGTTGAATAATTCTTTGCACAATCTATATATGTTTTACTGAATCATATATGTGCACTTTTTTAAGCTTCATAAAGATATGAGTACGGTAACTAAATCAACCAATACAATACTATACTATTACCTAATTTACCAAATTTTAAAACATTAACGTTGATAAAATCACCCAAAAATAGTCATGGCTCTAGAAATGTAATATAGACAATTTAAAAGTAGTACGTATGAAACAGATACTATAATAATTGACCCCTAACAAGTACAAAACCAGGGATATTATGTAAGTATAATGACGATGTTTTTGTTTTGCCTACAGTTGCTTGTTTAACTTACAGATGCAACGATAGACACACACATAGAATTTAAAGCACTCAGACAGGCTTCTGATATTCCGTGCTGGTCTCGAGTGCATATAGGTTTATATAGGTTTGATCCTAATGTGTAAAAGCATTGACGTAAAATGAGTTATTTATATGATACCTGATATATACTATAACCGAGTTAAAACAGTAATTGTCCTACAGGCAAGATCAGTAGTCGAAAGTTTAATACTGATAGATTGTGATTTGAAACTTGCATTACAAATTCTGAGATTTTTAACTGATTGAAAAGCAATTTAAAAAGAAAAGAAAGTTTATTATATTTTTGTATGTGCCTTTAGAAAGTGAGAATGTTATTATCATCAGGCCTAATTTGTTTCTTTACTCCTAATTCCTAATAGTCTATTTATGCTAGCTAACATACGACATAGAACCTACTGGATATATTAACAGATTTTCATATAACTTTGCCATCAGTAGATTAAACTATATTTTTAGATTGACTTACGTTGTACGATCCATTTCGAAGATTGTTTTCCTTTGTTTTCTCTGGTAAGCCCTTTCAATTTTTACATTGATTTCATCAGGATACTTCTTCCAATCAGAACCTTCTTGATACTCCCAAATAGCGCTTACTGAGTTAAAAGATCATTGGTTGAAGTTTTCATTAGACTTAAGTATGTAGAAAATATGTAAACATATAACATTTCCTTTTGGTTAAATTTGACTGATATTTTATTGATATTCGTATTGAATCATCATTATATTGATAGAGCTGATTTTTTTTCATTATAAACATGTACAATTGTAATACAGTAAGAATTCATAAAGTATACACTGCGCAGAGAGACGAGTACCTGTTGAATCTGAATAGATGGGAATGATGTAGTCGCTGGCATGTTTAGTAGATGTAGTGGTTACATCAGATACATATTCATCTTCCTCGTCTGACATTGATCGACGTCTAGCATGCTGACGTCCTGGTATTCGGGCCGTGGTCGGTCGACAAATTTGGGATTTGTCATCTCTTTGAAAGGATAACATATAGGTTGATGCATATTTTTTAATATAATGATACAGATATTTGTTTAAATGATTCCAAAACATATACACATTGTTTGTAGATATCTACTTATGATTAAACTCGAAAAGACCTATTCTTGTTATTAAGTTTGATTATAACATAAAGGCAAAGCTTTCCATATAATGAAGTTAAAAATCTGTTACAATTGTCAGTCATACTACTAGACTCAGTAATAAAGTAATGCAATGCTGAGGCAGTTTGGAAGTTTGAGCATCTCTTCTGTGCATGTTGCAAAAATACTTTTTTGTTTGAAATTATTTACCATTGTATCATTTTATATACAAAAAATATATAAAACTTGTTAAAAGATAACACTGTAACAGATTCCATTGTAGTTTATGTCGGACAAATTCTTTGAAAATGAAGTGAAGATGATTATATTGAATTTGTGTTTTGGGGATGTTTCAAGTAAATATAGAAAGTGACCCCCTATTTGTATTTTATATTTCGGAAGTATTTATAAAAAGCAATTCACATTAAATTTGAACAAACTTTATATCATTTAGTGTTATTTCAATAACTGAATATGCGGAACACATGTACAATGATTAAATAAGATGAATTAATTGGTCTTTGCATAAAAGGTACCATGCAAATGGAATTAATCAGGTCAAATTACTATTTTGCTGGTCAATACTGTATCAGTGTTATGTACTTGTTTTGGCTTTCGAACTTTTTTCATCTGAGCGTCACTGGTTAGTCTTGTGTGGACGAAACGCACGCCTGGCGTATTAAATTTTAAACCTGGTACCTTTTGTTAGCTATTATTCCTGTGTTTCTCTGTCCTTTATGTTCGCCCATTTATTTGTATTGTAGTCCTGTCATGTAATGGTGTCATTTTAATGTTATATTTAACATTGACATAAAAGCGGCAAGTTTGGCATGCCACAAAACCATGCTCAACCCACCATTTGTTTCTTAAAATGTCCTTTACCAAGTCAGGAAAATGGCCATTGGTATGTTATAGTTCGTTTTTGTGTGTGTTACATTTTAATGTTGTGTTTCTGTTGTGTCGTTATTGCCTTTTATATTTGATGCGTTTCCCTCAGTTTTAGTTTGTAACTCGGATTGGTTTTTTTTCTCAATCGATTTATGAGTTTCGAACAGCGGTATACTACTGTTGCCTTTATTTAATATATAAGTCAATGGTATAATCATTTTCGTGACCCATTTATGGGCATTATGTTTTCTGGTTTGTGCGTCCGTCTGTTCGTTTGTTCGTCCTTCCGTTCGTCCGTCCGTGCGTCCCGCTTCAGGTTAAAGTTTTTGGTCGAGGTTGTTTTTGATGAAGTTGAAGTCCAATCAACTTGAAACTTAGTACACATGCTCCCTATGATATGATCTTTCTAATTTTAATACCAAATTAGAGATTGTCCCCCATTTTCACGGTCCACTGAACATAGAAAATGATAGTGCGGATGGGGCATCTGTGTACTGGGGACACATTCTTGTTTTTTACATAATATTCAAAGCGATGCTGTAGACAGAAAAACCCAGAAACAAACGCAAACATTTTTCGATTGTTAACTATTCAAAGCAAGTTGTTTCACTTGTGATTCAGTAAAAATTTTAATCCGTTAAAAAGTTCAAATCAATTATTTCTGCTATTCTGGATTTTTGAATAGTTATATTTTTTTCTGTATCTAATAAGCACGTATTACTGAACGCATATCTCCTTGTGTGCTTTGAATGAAGGATACCAAAGAATACGGATTAGTCTGACTCATATCTTGATTTAAATCTTAGAATTGACAATGAGAGTCGTGTAAGAACAAATATGTGTTTGTGTTGCTCAGTCTAAGTTTTTTCCATGTAATTTGTTGTAGACTTAATTGTCTTTGTGTCATCCTATTTAATTTTGTCATTGCATTATAGGTTACTATTTGACTTCTGAGTTTTGAATGCCTCATGGCATCTCTCGCCTTTTTAAAGGTACGTTCTCTGTGTAATTTTTGTCACTTATGTATCATCATATATATGATATGTATATCTTTTTCTTCGTTGTTGTTTTATTGAATTGTTTCGCTGTCTCATATGATGATATAACGGTTGTTGTTTCACCGTTTTGATTAGATGAGAAACAATACTGGTAGCAAAGAAACCACGAAGATTTCTTTTCTTAATGATGGACCAAAACACATGCAGGTTCATATTTCTCATACTATATATGCTGCTGTTGAGTAAAGAAGTCAGCCAATGAAATAATTTACAGATTATAAAAAAAAAACACTGTTTCATATTTTTTAAGACTTCGTAACATTTCGATTATATATCGACAACGTCCATTTCTGTCAGTCAAAGTATGTGCTTTTCATTGCTTATAATAACTCTTTAACTGACAACCGTGTAATTTAAATACTTACTGTAAACGGATTTCAAATCGCCCATTATTGCCCATCCTATACAGACATGTTCTTTTACAGTCCCATCTTACCTACATTCATACAAAATAAAAACGTAGATTATCTAATGCAATAAAAATGAGTGGAAACATATGTGATCTCTCTAAAAACGCCTTGAAGATACAAAAGATGTAATTAAGCACAAGATGCGTGTTTCGTCTTTACAAAAAATTATCAGTGGTCCTAATGAAAAAGTTCAATATAAAGAACAATGGAAATAAATGCTTTCATATAGTTGTGTCACAACTGGCCTTTTGTTGAATTTCTTGTTATATATTCGTTATACAGGTTATACTCACCACAACGTTTCCATTCCCTCTTACATCTAAAACAGTCCCTATGCTACCTGGTCCACCATCGGCATCGCCAAACTCCCAATCTTGCCCTATAATATATTGTCTCAAACTTATTATTGTGTAACTGACAGTTGTAGCTTTACTTTTCATGAATATTATTGGAATATTTACTAAATAAGATATCAGAAGAAAGATATTTTGTGATATTAACTTACTGATCTAAATATATTTATATATAGACATTATACCCATCCAAACAAAATGAAGATGTCAGTATTTTATAAAGCTTAGCTTAGTTCTAATTTGATTGTATGTTTAAAAGGACAATAAAAAACCCACTTTATATGCACAGATAATCTAAAAGAAGGACGAAAGATACCAGAGGGACAGTCAAACTCATAAATTGAAAATATTGGATTATGTGTTTTGATTAAAAAGAAACATTTTTTTTATTTATATCGCAAATATGAAAGATTTATTAATTGTAAGGTCGCGTCAAAGAATATTCGTTATACATTACAAACATTATTTGATTTAAAAAATGTGAATTTATAATGTTTAGGAAATTGATAAACAAATGCATGTTTATATACTATACTAAGCACGATTTAATTATTTTTTTCACATAATAAATCGAAGAAAAAATACATAACTCTTTCATTGAAAAAGGGCCGAAAGATACCAGAGGGACAGTCAAACTCATAAATCGAAAATAAACTGGCAACGCCATGGCTAAAAATGAAAAAGACATACAGACAAACAAAAGTACACATGACACAACATAGAAAACATAAGAATAAGCAATACGAACCCCACCAAAAACTAGGGGTGATCTCAGGTGCTATGGAAGGGTAAGCAGATTCTGCTCCACATATGGCACCCGTCGTGTTGCTCATGTTATAACAAATCCGGTAACTAGTCTAATTTGGTAGGTCACATTCATGAAGTTACGACGTAAGGAACATATCCAATATATTAATAAAGGGTTTGCTGCTCACAAGGAAGCTATTAAACCAAGAATTTTCAACTTCATCATTTGAAACTCTTGGTTTAATAGCTTGTTTGTGAGCAGCAATCCTCTATCAGAAAACTCATGATAGGAAATACAAGCACGGGAATATCGTATCAATTGGAAGATATATACCCCGTATGCAAGTGCTGCTGGAATGTTGCTACTTAGAAATAGAAATTTCACAATTGGAAAGCTGAAATCATCTCTGTTGTCGTAAAGTTTTGTTTTTAACCGACCCTCATTGTCAATTTGTAGATGTAAGGCCGACTTAACTGTATCTGTTGTATCCTTTATCTCTAGTTCGATGCATTCAACATAGTCACCAAATTTGGAATTATTTAGTGAGGAAACATCATCTATATAGTGGAAAGTAATTTAAGTTATGATAATAATGTCAATATTCATTTATTTCACAACTACCTCTAACAACTCTACAACCAACGGCGATAATCTCATCAACAAGTATTCTAGGTTCATTCACTTTCATAATTTTATAATGGTGTCTTTGTTCATCATACGCATATACATTTTTATCGCCATGGTCCCATTCTACCCAAATTATACCTTTAAAAACAAAATATGCAAATTATTTTAACCTTGCCAATATAATACATATAAATATCTGAAACAGAATCTTAAAAAATTAGTAAAATTGGAACAATTTATTTGATGTGTTTGAGCTTTTGAGCTTTTGATCTTGTTATTTGATTAAGGACTTTCCATTTTGAATTTTCAGTATTTTTGTGATTTAACTTTTTGTTACCCCAAAATGAAAACATGTTTAAATCAAATTAACCTTTAGAGAGATGCTTTTCTAGCTTTAAAACCAGGTTTAATCCACCATTTCCTACATAAGAAAATGCCAGTACCAAGTTAGGAATATGAAAGTTGGTATCCTTTTTTTATGTGGTGTTTGAGCTTTTGATTTTGCCATTTGATTAGGGACTATCCTTTTTGAATTTTCCTCGGAGTTTATTTTTTTTTTCGTTATTTTACTTTTTCAAACTATGCTGTCATCGTTTATCCAAGATTGAAAGCATTCATTGATTGTCCCTTTGTATCTTCTGACTTAAAAAAACAAAATATGGGTAGCACTTACAGTATGCATTATGTCTGTGTTTACACTTTATTAAGCATATTTGCTGTATAAAAGCATTCAATCGCACCATATTCAGAAATAACAATACATAAGACTTGTCAATACATACCACCTTCGTTTAGACCGACCACTGTTCCAGGAAGATTACGATCCTGATCACCAAACGACCAATCAGGTCCTCGACGAACCCTATCACCAAGTTTTAAGGTACTCAGGTTCAGTTCCAAAAACATTCCTCTTGCGTTTTCATGACTTAGAGGGTTTATAAAATCCATAACCAAATCTAAGCAGTCATCCTATAAAGAACATTTCAAGTGCTTATACAATTTTAGTAAGACCAGTTTGAATTAATGACGACGATCGATGTCCATTTCATGTCAATTTCGTTAGCAACGCCACGTGCCTTCTTAGTTTCTATCGATACTTTTCCATTCCAAGCGAGCAGCATGATATGAAAAATTATCACAAAAAAAAAGGATCAAAATAGCGATAATAATGAATATCGTACAGTATGACTTTTGTAGACGCTAATTAAGTCATTCGTGTTCTAGCTTTCTTGTTATTCGTTACGGACATGACATTGACGAGGATATAGAATATATCGCCTTTTTAATGCACATCTCTTTAAAAAGTATTCAAATTATCGCATTCTTGCCTTCTTTTCTTTTAAATTCAAATACACTTCTTGATGTTTAAGCACAAATTATCTAAAACCTTTTGATCTATCTTTTTTAGATTCGTTTCTCTGTTAATTATAACTATTTCTGTTTTGTCGTCAATAAATTGCGGACTGTTGTTTGTCTTTTGTTCATTTGTTTTAATCTTTGATTTAACTGTACTGCTTCGACTTCATTTTTACTCCATAGTACTCAATTCTAAATAGTAGAACAATACTCAAACATGTTTTAAAATATATATAAAAAAAGATGTTGAATTAGTGCCAATAATCCAAATCTCTACCAGATACCAAAAATGACGTAGTAGTTATAAAATTGAGATAGAAAATGGGGAATGTGTCAAAGCGACAACAACCCGACCATAGAGCAGACAACAGCCGAAGGCCACCAATTGGTCTTCAATGTAGCGAGAAACTCCCGTACCCGTAGGTGTCCTTCAGCTGGCCCCTTAAAAAATATGTATACTAGTACAGTGATAATGGACGTCATACTAAACTCCTAATTATTAGTAGCTATAGGTCGCCGTATAGACTTCAACAACGACCTAAACCACATACGGCAAATTAGAAATTTTACAAACTAATACACTAAAAAAAACATGTTTTTCCGACTGTGAAAAGGATCGTACAGAAAATGTGTGTGTGTGTGTGTGTGTGTGTGTGTGTGTGTGTGTTATTTTAATGATATATATTATATAATAATGACGCATACTTCACTCCATCTATTGATTTAACGATTTTTATATATATTTTTTATTAAACGTTCAGTTATAAATCTCGCAATGGTAAAAAAGCTGTAAAACAGAGACTAGAAATTACACATCCATGAATCACAAGAAAAATGCTGCAAAATAACAATAAGAATGCTGCAAATACAGTAACAACTGAAGAAATTTCTATTTATAAAAGGCATATGATAATTTGCTAGGATATCGATTTCCTAAAATGTACTGCTTACATGTTTATCGTCATGACTTAATATCTCTCTGATTTTCCATTGGATGACTTCCCTCGTCTGTTTACTTGGAACATTCCTTATCTCTGAAGCAATATGTGATGCCACAGCCTGAATAGATATAAACTGAGTTAATAACTTTCTAATTTCTTTTACTTATTTTTATATAAAGGGAAAATCGATCATTTCATTTTGGCAAAAAGGAAAGTCAGACTTTTCGCGAACTGTATACTATAGAATTATAATTGTCGTCATGATATATATTCGACCAAATATAACACAATGAGATAATACAAAGTAAATACAACAAATAAAAATGTCAACAAAAAAGAACAAAAATTTGAAATCTACGAATGCTGAATATTGCCACATAAGTAGCAGGATCTGCTTACCATTCCGGAGCACATGCGATCAACCCCAGTTTTGTGGTTGAGTTCGTGTTGTTTAGTCTTTAGTTTTGTGTACTATTATTTGTCCATTGTTTGTTTATTTTTAGCCATGACAATATCAGTTTATATTCGATTTATGAGTGTTAAAGGCTCCCTGCATGTCTCTTTCGCATTGTTTTTTGCAGATGCCTTAAGCTTAAATGGACGATTAAACATATCCCGTAGACATTCATTTATCAAGCAAAAACTATTCAATGTGTATGTGTTTCCCAGTCATTATCCCTGTATACATTGTGGTTAGTGTTATATTGATGATGTGTTTGAATGAAACACTAGTTCATTAAACAAAATAAAAATAGTTAAGATATAATTTTCCATTGCGTTAATGAAGATTATCAATACCTATCGTCTTTGTTTTTAAAGATGAATAAAACATGTTATACTAGTATTTATTTTGACTTACCATTACTTGAGTCATTCTGATTAAACGATACATTTCATTGGTTTGTATAACTTTACCATGTGTCTGCCTTACTGCTTCTTCTAAAATCTTAAATATTGTACGAACACTGTAAACTAAACAAGTACTGATTAATGAATACAAATAATTGCTTTAAACAAAGTCAAAATTTGTTTGACCTAGAATTTAAAACTGTGTACATGTTAGTATTTAAACATACAAGAGACCAGGTAAGACATTAGTGATTGTTAACCAGTATTTATCACGTGAAGAGTTGATTTAGCATCCGACTTGGATGAGGTTACTATTATTCTGAAATGAAATGAACTTAGCTCTAGACTATTCCGATGTAAAAACATACAGGACCAATGCTTAAACTCTTTGATACTGATATTCTATTATTTAAATTTTCTGTTTCAAACTTCGAAATTACTTCAAATAACGAATGTATCTTTCTACGCTCCAATTCCATGCCCGGCTTTTGACTAATTTTAATTTATAAGCTCTTCGTGTTTTAAATATTTTTGATTCCCAAGTATTTTGGTATTTAGCATCATTAAAGTGATGTTTATTGAGCACATCTGTTGCAAGAAAATTGTTACCGTTGATGTTGTTATTCGTACTTTCAAAAATGAAATATTCATTTTGAATGAGTACGAAAAACAAGAGCGGCAATATTTCAGATTTTAAAATGTTTGAGTTTATTTGTATTTTCTATGAATATAAATTAAGGCTGTGTTCCATTTGATTCTTTTTTTGCAAGTGATGTCATTAGTAAAGTTTTGTGTCTCATTAAAAAGAACAACAGAAATTAATTGTACAATAAGATAATTTATAGTAAACTACGACAAAGTTATAATTCTTTTTAGTGTAAAGACTTCCGGACCTTCATAAAAATAAGTTGTCTTCCAAGCTGGAGAATCTAATGCACAAACAAATTTGAAAACACGCAGAAGACTTCGGCGATCAGATTTTCTTAGACATTCAAATGTCATGCGAACAAAAATCAATTCTTTAAAATATCATAAAACCTTCCGGAGTTTTTGGTCTCCAATGAACTTCAACTTTGTATCTTATTTGACCTTTACAATATTTTGATTCGAGTATCATTGAAAACTCTTTTGGTAGACGAACTTCGAATCTGATGAATACCCTTTTGAGTCTGGTATCCATAATGACTTTATAAATAAGAAGCATACTAATCCGGTGATTTTGAAATTAGTTTTGTAGGAAAAGTAAAAAAGAAATTATACGAAGAATTGAATCAAATGAGCGCCTTCATTTTAATTTTCGATAAGGGTATAGTCATTTTTTCAGCGTGTTATTTGTTTTGAAGCATCTTTGCTGCTGATTAAGATGTTTTGTTACATACTATTTAGTTCTGTGGCTCCAATCATTTACTTACCGAATTATTTTTGTCATCTCCTATTGGAACATAATATATTTTTGTTTGAGTGCTACTTATCATCTCTAGTACGCTATCAGTCTCTGGACGACCCTTAAAATATAATACATTTGAAAAAATAATTTCTGATCAACATTGGTATAGTCTTTACTAAAAAAAAGAGATGCATAAACATAATGTAAGAGGGAAGAATAATGATACACTCACCAGTTATCTGAACCGTTCTAGTCCTAACTCACCATAGGGGTAAAAGAAAGTAAAGGTATGAAGCATATTTAGCTTTGCATGTATCTGTTTTATCTAGTCCATCCATGCTAAATTGGATACATGAAATCAACATACATGTACATTGATTTATATAGTAAAAGATTATAATGAATACAATGCAAAGCAAAGTTAAAAGAAAACGATTGGGTGCTTACATTCTTGTTCTGAAGACTCTGTATCTCTGCCTTGTAGTAACCAGAATAAGGAACAAGTGGATAAATTATAATTGTCGTAACCAAATTCTGTCCTCTTTTCCTATATTGTGATAACTCATACTTGTTCTTACATGAACACTAGAAGGAATGCATTATGCGGAGAAGGATCTGCTGCCCCTTTTTTTAACTCTCTTTAAAAACATTGAATTTAAATCGTCTGTGAGATACGGAAAGTTAACGATAATAATAAAATCATATTGCCGATACATTTCTGCAATTAGAATAATGGTGGTCCTTGCATTTGCAACACTAATTTATGTGGTGGTAATACACTATAAATCAGGTCAATATCACCCAATACTCACACGGAAATTACCAAAGACAAAAGAACAGCTTATACCAACATCTCGATCAAAATCTGGGAATACACGCCCAGAAGTTCCATCCGTGAAAATGATCATATGACCCTGCAATTGACTATCCCCGATTTGACCCATTGGACCTGTAAAGAAGGAAAGGAAGAAAACGCATTATTTATTTAAACATAAACTTATATATCATTGGACATAGCACTGCAATACAAAACTAGATTAGCCAAAATATCACAAATGGCCCCGCTCGCAGAAAAAGCTATGAGCCATTTGAAGGATTGGAGTATTTTCACGAAAATTTCAAAGCCCAAAGCTCGTAATGATGGACATATTCATTGAATCTGAACCAAATACGACATGCAACACATAATTGTATTCATATACTAAAATAAACCTTCATAAGTGAAGGTGTTTATAGAAAAACCCACTTTGTTGGCCCAGCAATATAGATATTAGTAAAGTTGAAAGTCGTGTGTTTTTTGACTTGTCGATCTGATACTTAATAGTCATTTCTTTTCGACTTGAAAGCCTCGTTATCATTGTAAAAACTCATTTTAATTATTGTGGTTGATAATAATTAATTGTGCACTGAATAACATAGTTATATAATTTGAAAAATAAAATATGGTAAAAACGGAGACAAATAAAAACTACATTGAACAATGTTGAACTAGGCTATATACATGGACTAAAAATTCACTGATAGAAAACTAAAGTTTATAAGGACAAAATGAAAAACTGAAACGAAACAACAATCATGAAAGCTTTTATTGAGAATTCAGGAAATAAGCAATATCAAATGTTAAATGACACGATTCTATAAGAAATCATTATGTTATGATGTATACTTTTGTTTTATTATGTTGAGCTCTGTATTCCGTTTTTGTTATCTATCATATAATAACAGTATTTGTTAGTTAATTGCATTTCCTGTATTGATTGTTGTTAACGTTTTTCCTTTCGCCTTTCGGTCCACTAATGCAGATTAGAAAAAAGGTATATTCTTGTGTATAATTTGGAGTTTAGTATGGCGTTCATTATCACTGAACAAGTATATATATTTGTTTAGGGGCCAGCTGAATGACGCATCCGGTTGCGGGAATTTCCCGCTGCATTGAAGACCTATTGGTGACCTTCTGTTGTTGTTTGTTCTATGGTCGGGTTATTGTCTCTTTGACACATTCCCCATTTCCCTTCTCAATTTTATAGTTGATATCTCTGCAACTAGTTTAATTGCATATTCTTTTACTTGTTCTAAGTTACGACTCTCATAAGTGGCTATCCTATGTCATATATTTATGAAAGTTTGCTTACTAACTACTTTCATCTGAGCGTCTTTAATAAGTTTTTTTGTGGACAAATCGCTCGTGTGGCGTATCAACCCTGGTCTCTTTGATAACTAAAGTATCTTTGTTTTGTTTTTTTCTCATTATTGTAGTTTTCTTGCGAATTAGCTGTCTAAAATGAAAGATGTTTGTTTTTTCGTATTTTCATGTTGATGTTTACATGTATAACTACTTATAAAATTTTAATTTAATTACCTGACAGAACTCCAGCTAGTCCCATTATTAATCCTCCTAAAATGGGTGCATTTCCTTGTGGTTGTAGTTGCGCTATAAAATTTAAATACGTAGTGTAGGAAAATAATAACAAATAATCATAATGCCATTGTACACGTAGTAACTAATATTTTATTATTATTTCATGTCAAAATGCCAGTTTTTGATTGGATAATACGAGGGAGATAATTTTTTATATCACATGGCAACAACTTTATAACGCTTCACGGAGATAATTGATGAAGTGTACGCTTTTTTAAATATGGATGGTTGTTATGGTGCAAGACGTCACAGTTTATTACTTTTAATTTGAAAAACTTAATTGACAGTAATAACAGAACATTCAGTATAATAAATTGAACTGAGAGCTTGATACAGAAGATTGTTGTCTCAAATAGACAATGTCAACCTTGGCTGTGCCTCGATTTACAATGTTTTCATGGGGTAACAATCTGCTTTGTTGTATTTCACTGTTCTGTTGTGTCTTTTTTCAACTTACAGTTGATATGTTTCCCTCGGTTTTAGTTTGTAAGCGGTAAACTACTGTTGCCTTTTATGCATGACCCTCTCAACTAAGTGTTATTTATATCATAGCTTAAAATAACTTAATGTTGATATTCTTTTTTTTTGGGGTCAAAGATAAAGCTAACACCAGAGATATGTACAACTTATGCGGAACAATGTTTTATGTTTATGATTTATGATTTATGTTTTTTTTTCAATGTACTATTTTACCAATTTGTTCCAATATCAAATTGTAATCAGGTGTTGTTTCTTGAATAAGTTGATTCTGTCCACCAAATACAACAAGTCCGATATTATCACCACCTCCAATCTCGGCAGCTTGCTTTGAGCCTATAAACAACAAAGATATTGATTTTTAAAAGTAAAATATAATACATACATGTATCTTTGTCATATATTGATAGTCTCGATATTTTCATTTGCATCATCAAAACATAAAATTACGAGAAGAATTTTCCTTCTTTCTGTATACATATTAGAATATGAATCTAACCTTCAACATACTGAACAGCAGCAGATTTCATAGCTTCAAATTTTTGTCCATTCATTCTTTCAGAAATGTCTAAAACCAGGG
This sequence comes from Mytilus edulis, assembly GCF_963676685.1. Lineage (NCBI taxonomy): Eukaryota > Metazoa > Mollusca > Bivalvia > Mytilida > Mytilidae > Mytilus > Mytilus edulis. The sequence goes on from NC_092347.1 coordinate 4,851,348, forward strand.
TAATGTGGCGCGCTCTTCTGTGATTTCTCATACGTGAAATTTTTCTGCATCTACCTAGAAGCAAACATCATTAGCCTTGTCACTGCAATTTAGAATCTAATAAAAATAAACTATACAGCGATTTGCTTTAATATGAATGTATATTTGTCATTTGTCACAGTTAGTTCTCTCTATCTTTTTTTGTACATTCATACAAACTGCTGCTTATTATTGTATAAGAGGTTCAGATTTTTTTGTTTTGAATACATACTTTAATATTGAAAATGATACTTGAAAATTTGCGTATGGTGCGCTTTCCTGGATCTAACTTCATGAGACAATTCATACCGCAGAAAAATTGCCAAGTATATATAACACGCAAAAACGCTATATAAAATTAAGAATGGAAATGGGGGATTTCAAAGGTACAACAACCCGATCAAAGCACAGAAAACAGCCAGAAGCCACCAAAGGGTCTTCATAACAACGCGACTTTTGTAACACGCCATTCGACTTTGTTAAAACTCGAAACTTCAATTTTGTTACTCGCTACTTCATTTTTGTAACTCATATCTTGACTTTCTTAACTAGCAGTGTGACTTTTCTTTTTGCAACTCGCAACTCGACGATAAGACACCCTCCTTTTCTATATTATATATGTGTATGTAGAATAAAACACCACACTACATACTGTATTCAAGAACCTGCTGAAGATGCTCTAACCAGTCTCTTATGGTCCGAGGCTGTTTCGTGCCATCTAGAACAAATCAAATATTTACATATATTTTATACAGAATTTTTCAATAACTCAACGTTAATTTATATTTGTATCATTTGTTTTTTCAAAAGAGGGATAAAAAGTTACCATAGAGAGAGTCAAAATGACGACATTGTGAGATTTTTTGCAGGGCTAAGAATAAGGATAAGCAAATGTACTACTAGTATATTATGAGGTTCATGCTAAAACAATAATGTCAATGTACTTTAGACATCTTTTTGAAGTAACAATTCTTACAATAATAATTTCTAGTATATTAATGTTATTTACATCTTGCATATCCCTATGTTAAATCATCGAACATTAAAAGATATTTTATTTTATAAATAAATCATAACATTATGGGTTTCCAGCCTATGATGGAATCATGCTTATACGTTCAGGTATTTCACATCCAATCTTTTATGGTAATATTCTTTACAAAGCACAAACATGTCGCCATTCCACTCAAATCATGGGCCTCTGGCCTTTGTTACTCTTGCATAGTTTTTAATCTTAGTTCATTGATATATTTTTAGGAGATTGTTCACTTCAGTGTTTCTGTTTTTTCGTTGTTTACCTCTTATAGTTGGACCAACAATCAATCTTATAGTTGGTGTGTTTTCCTCGGTTTTACTTTGTAACACGGATTTGTTTTTTGTCTCAATCGATTTATGACTTTCGAACAGCGGTAAACTACTGTTGTCTTTATGATGATAATGGCTGTATCCCTATTTTGACATTTTACCTATAATGTCTTTTTTGTTCACGCATCGTCATAAATATAATGGAATTTGATACGAGTGTCATACACATGAGAGGTTTAGCGCTATATAACCAGGTTCAATACACCAATTTCTACATTAGAGAATGCTTGTACCAAGTAAGGAATATGACAGTTGTTGTCCATTAGTTTGATGTGTTTTATCATATGATTTTGACATTTCATTAGGGACTTTTCGATTTGAATTTTCTTCGGAGTTCAGTATTTTTGTTCTTTTACTTTTTAGTATGACGTCTTTTATCCCTCAACTAGCACACATTTAGTTAAATAGCCAGGTTCAGCACACCTCCGGGTGCAGGATTTTTTTCTCGATGTGTTCAAGACCCATTTGTGGTCTTTTCTTGTTATCTGCTCTTTCGTCGAGTTGTTGTCTCTTTGGCACATTACCAATTGTCTTTCTCTGTTTCATTTTATTAATGGTTTACTTTTACAAATTGTGACTTGGATGGAGAGTTACATTGGCACTCAGACCACATCTTCTTTTATCTAATTAAGGTATGTCATCAAACATGACAATGCTTTATGAACTTACCGTTGTCATTAAATGCGGCATCCGTATGCAAGTCTGTTTCATTCCATGTTGGAATAAATCTATAAATCAAAATATCGCTGATTAATCGCGATTAGGAAAACTTATAAATGTATTTCAAGAAAAAAAATATTCTTGTTTTGTGATCATTTAAGGTTTTCGTTAATGGCACGAAACTGCTACATTCATCTTTGCAGTAAACATGTTGGTGACCCTCTGCTGTTGTTTTTTATTTGGGCGGGTTGTTGTCTCTTTGACACATTCCCCATTTCCATTCTCAATTTTATGACAACACAACTGGATTAATTGAAATAAGCCTTTCATAAGTATTTTTTTTAATCCGTATTCATTTAACTAGATCGAATCTGCTGTATTACAAAAACAGATATATGAAAATATCTTATCTGAAAATACCAAGTCAGATATATTACAGTTATTATGTAGTTGTTCCGTTTGTTGAGTGTTTTATTTTGTCATTGTTAACTTTATATTGATTCCCCTTTTTAAATTTTCAATAGAATTCGGTATATTTATTCTTCTTACTAAGGATAATGCATGCATAAAAGAGATGCTTGTTCTGTTGATGTAACAAGTCTTGTTCTTCTAGGGTTCATGCGATTCCCTCAATTTTGTTTTATTTCCAAGTACATACATGTGATAAACCGTTTGTTACATACCTTTCTGACGACGAAACTTTGGGTTTTGTACTGTGAATGGAAGATTGTTCTATATTGGGTACTGGTGAATATTCTACTGGAACATCAATATTTGAAGATGAAACTATACAACCTTCAAAACATTCTAAAGTACCATGAAAGCTCACACGGTTATCATAGTGTATATCTGATCTGGTGGTTTTGTATCCAAAGTCATTTTTTGTACATCTATAAGTCATTTTTGGTATATTAATTAATTCAAATTCATCTTCTTGTTCAGTTGAATCGCTACAAAACCTCAATATATACATATTTTCTAGATATATTTTCAAAACTACAGTATAGGATTACGAGACAAAATGATTGAACAACAGACGTATAGTTATAATCTTGTGGAATAGGATTTTAAAGCCAAGGAGATATATTTCCCTATGTTACTTTATTAACAACATGAAAAATATATCTGTTAGAATATGGATTCGAAATAATACTTTTTAAATATTTTTTTCTGCAATTGAAATCATTCTTTCACAATTTGATCATTCCACAAAATCGATATTGTAAAAATGGTTACTTTACTTAGTCCGTTTCTGTGTGTATTACATTTTAATGTTGTGTCGTTGTTCTCCTCCTATATGTAATGCGTTTCCCTCAGTTTTAGTTTGTTACCCCGATTTGGTTTTTTGTCCATGGATTTATGAGTTTTGAACAGCGGTATACTACTGTTGCCCTTATTTATAAAATACCGTTGAAACATTTGAAATGTAACGAAATTCATGGCAATACAATATTATTTTTTTCACGAGTGGAATTTGTAAGAAAGTGGTGCTCGAAAAATGATGCACATCTTGGCAAAAAATTATTGAGATTTCTTGCAATTCATACGCACCGTTAGCGCTAGTAAATGAAGTTACAACGACGATCAGCATATAGGTTAAATATTTATGATATCTAACATATTAACTTATGCCATACCTTTTCAGTGACATGGATCTGCGTTTTGTTTCGATACAAGACAGCTTTATATTTTGCTTAATGTTTGGTTCTGGCGAACATTCCACTGGAACATGACAAGTGGGAGATTGAAATGCATTATCTTCAAAACTTTCTAAAGTACTTTGAAAGCCAATACGATTATCATTTTGAATATTCCAACTACTGTGTTTATATCCAAATCTATTTTTAGTACATATTTTATTTGGCTTAGTATTATTCATGTTGTTTTGTGAAAGTTGTACGCGGTCAGTTGTATGGTTACTTTTGGTTTTGTTTGACACATTCTCTTCATCTTTAAAAGCATATGTATCATTATCGCCGGTTCTACCTCGATGTTCTTCAGCTTCAGTAATATGATTACTGTCATCTTTATGCGTTCTTGTCGTAAAACCATTACAAATTGACACGTTGTAGACATCTATGGACAAATCTGTTTTGTATGGAAACAATGTTTTACATCTGTCGGGTTCCATTGTGTATTCTGAATTTATATTCTGAATAGATTTATACAAATGACCATTCTTACTCTTTTCAGCGTCTTCTGTAGATTTGATTTCCAAATCTTTCTTTGCAGGTACACTTATGTTTTTCAAACAAGTGGTTGTAGGTTGATTTGTATTATGATTATTACTTTTATCTGTTGTTCTGTTGCCTTGAATGTTTTCTACCTTAAATGCGATTTTGTTTAATGCTTCTTTCAAAGAATGAACTAGTAGATTAATATCGATTATTTTGGCAGAACTATTATTGCACTGTGTCTCTAAGTTTTGTACATGTTCTTCGAGACCTGTAAAATATGTTATAACAAACAGTTATACATGTGCACACACTATTCATATTCCTCAAAATTGGTCTTTTATAGTTTTTTCCAAGTTTTTAAATTTTTCTTAAAACCTTGTATGCATAAAAAGTAATCTTTGTTTTAACGTTATCTTATAATGTTTAGAGGGCTAAGATTTTTTAAATGGATTTTTATATTTCCTTTACACAAGATGAAAATGTAGCTCCTGAAATCATTAAATGTAAAATTAAGAAATTCTTTTCAATTATTTACCTCATCGAGTAAAATAGTTAAATGTTTCACTTTTAAAGATAATTACTGGACAAAAAAAGTAAAATCACAAAAATACTGAACTTAGAGGAAGATCAATTGGGAAAGTCCATAATCACATGGCAAAATCAAATAACAAAACGCATCAAAAACGAATGGACAAAAACTGTCATATGGTGTTACTCATATGGTGTTACTCATTTTCATTATAATCTAAGAAACTTATATAAGTATTATTTGTGTCTGATAAACTTTAATGATATTGGATATGCTCCTTACGTCGTAACTACAAACCCCTTCCCTTTCCTAAATGTGACCTACCGAATTAGACTATTTACCGGATTTGTTATCTCATAAGCAACCTGACGAGTGCCACATGTGGAGCAGGATCTTCTTACCCTTCCGGAGCACCTGATATCACCCCTAGTTTTTTGTGGGGTTCGTGTTGTTTGTTCTTTAGTTTTCTTTGTTGTGCCATATGTACTATTGTTTGTCTGTTTGTCCTTTTCATTTTTAGCCAAGGCGTTGTCAGTTTATTTTCGATTTATGAGTTTGACTGTCCCTCTGATATCTTTCTTCCCTCCTTTTTAATGATTATATCCCATCGATTCAATAAACACATTAATGATATTAATTTTCAAATACTATCTACGCTATAATTTTGCAAAACTAAACATTTGAAATATCCTTCAAACGTTGAGTGTGATTGTGCAACGTATTGCAAATACATATACACTGGTCCCAAGAGTAGACTACACACGTAATTCGATAATTGACGTTACATGTCACTATGCAGAATATAAAAGGACATCAGTGCACAGACGAATAATTAGAAACATATTTCATCAACCACATGTATAAAATTGTGTATACATATAATTAACCTTAGCTACTTACTTTCAAGTCGTCTGTTCGTTTGCTTGGAATTTTCAACTAAACTGAAATAAAAAAGGATCCTTGTGATTTCCATAACGAGTTAGTATATTGTTATGGAATAATCGTTTCACAGATGATATCGAATATGTTCATTATGTCGTAACTACAATCCCCTTCCCTTCGAATTAGTCTATTGATCGTGTTTGTAATAACATGAGCAAAACGACGGATGCCACATGTAGAGAAGGATCTGCTCACCCTTCTGGAGCACCTGGGATGGGTGGGGTTCATGTTGTTCAGTCTTTAGTTTTCTATGTTGTTTCTTGTGTAATATTATTTTTCTGTTTGTCTTTTTCATATTAAACCTTGGCGTTGTCAGTTAATTTTCTATGTATGGGTTTGACTGTTCCTTTTCTGGTATCTTCCGCCCCTCTTTAAAGTATTTACATTGGGATGGCATATGGCATATTTTGTTAATAGTGAACAAAAGGTAAAACAGGTTACACAGAAGAACACTTTGGTACTTTAACATCCCGTCGTTGTGTTGTTGTGCTTTTTTGTATTTTGTTTTCATTGCTTGCGTTTTTGCTTTTATTGTATATTCGCTTTTGTTTTTCTTTGTTGACCTATTTTTTTCATTTTAATAGTAATTGAGGTTATATTATCATACTGTATAAAGCAACCTTTTAGATTTTAATCGTAACCCTGCTTAATTTACTAGCATTTTATAAAATATGCTTTCAGATTTAAAGCTTATTCCCACTAAAACTGCAATTTAAAAAGTACCCTTTTAGATTTTAAGCTCATTTTCCTTCCGGAGCACCTGAGATCACCCCTAGTTTTTTGGTGGGGTTCGTGTTGTTTATTCTTTAGTTTTCTATGTTGTGTCGTGTGTGCTGTTGTTTGTTTGTCTTTTTCATTTTTAGACATGGCGTTGTCAGTTTGTTTTAGATTTATGAGTTTGACTGTCCCTTTGGTATCTTTCGTCCCTCTTTTCACTTAACTTTTACTGTATAAAAAAAGATAAATCACAAAAATAATGAACTTAGAGGAAGATCAATTCGGAAAGTCCATAATCACATAAAGGATACATTTTAAATTCTAGATTTGAAATTTTTACGTTTTTATAAATTTTTAAATTATATTCATCATATCGAAGAGAATAGGAGGTTGACTGATGTTCCCCTATTTGTGACATTTAACTATTATACTTGTTTTTACTTTTTCACAAATTGTTGTCAATATAATTTTATCTTATGCAACTGTCATACACGTGAGAAGTTAAGCTAGCGATGCATCATTTTCTACATTATATAATGTCTGTACTGAGTCAGAAATATGACAGTGGTTATCCATTCGTTTCCATTTATTTTCTCGGAGCTTGATATTTTGGTATGTTTGTTATTTTAAATTTAATTACTTCTCCCTAACGTGTCGCTCATCTCTGTCTATGTGCATATTAAACAATAAACACAGATGGATTCATGACAAAATTGTGATGGTGATGTGTTTGTAGATCTTACTTTACTGAAATTCTTGCTACTTACAAATATCTATATCTATACACATGGAAAAAAGTATTGCAACACCTTGATTTTTTAAACCTTGGAAAATCAGACTGCTTTTTAAATTAGAATATGATAAAATATTTGTATAATAATATTGAAACATTATTAAGGATAACATTGGTATGAAAAGAATAAAAAAAATGTATGAAAAAAAATGTTTTGATTAAAAAAAATTTTGATAAGAAAATGAGTTAATTTTTGTACAAAAAATGCATTTCACAACTTTTATTGTAATCGAACTTTACATTGTCAGACATTTCAAATTGAATCGTAAGATGATTGTTCACATCATGGTTGATTGTTATACCCCAAAAAATCAATACTTGGTGCAGCCTCCATTCACACGGATACCTGCCTCTAAACGTCTTTTCATGCCTGCGACCATTTGACGAATCCGCTGCTGAGATAATCGAAATAATTCCTGATGAAGGGAATTGTTTAATTCATGAAGTGTTTGAACTGGGGTGTCCTTTATCGCACTTTACGCTCAACAAAGTTCCATATATGCTCGATATGGTTCAAATCCTGGCTACGATCAGGCCAAGAAAGATCAACCGACTTTCATTGGACAAATGGATCTTCCTCCAAGATGCTTATTTCCAACTTTGTTGAGCTCTGCACCATATGGAAATTTCGAACAGTTTTGGTTTAAAGTCTCCTGTATGGCAACCAGTCTCTTTTCAGGGTTGTAAATTGTGTGCAAAGAGTTTCCTTCTGACCAAACTGCATAAGGCTTGGTTTTCCCTAGCTGATGTTAAAGGGGGTCTTTCTGATCTCGCTAGGTCTTTAGAACCCTTTGTTGCCTAATTTTTATTCACAAAACGACCTATACTGGAAAAGTGATGACCAACAATACGTGCAATTGTCACAGTGACACACCTGATTCGCTCATGCTAATTATCTGACATTTTGCTGCAATTGAGAGTCGAGGAGGACCCATTACATGATGTCAATCACATAACTTTACAAACTTAGTTAATTAAAGTGGTGAAAACAATGAGGATAAAAACATCTGTTTTCTGGTTTACGGGTACAGTAGCTGCATATGCAGATTAGAACTTATCATAGACAAATATTTTTCTAAACTCAGGTGAGATTTGAGTAATGTTTAAGTAGTTCTATTTCAATAATACATATCACAAAATAATATTGGGTGTTTTTTAAATTGGCATTTCAATTCGGTGTTGCAATATTTTTTTCCATGTGTATATAATAAACTTGGCCCATTAGTGACAGAGGAAAATTTTTGTAAAAATTTACTATAAAGGGCAATAACTCCTTAAGGGCATACGATACAGTTTTGAACCTGTATTTACAAGTTGATGAAAATTTGCATATAGGCTTTTTTTTACCCGATTAAATCAAATATGTAATAAAAAACATACCGTCATGTGCTATTTTTTGAGTAAAATGAGGTCGAAATTTTGTATATTTGCTCAAAATTCAGATTTGTGTCCGTATTTTCTTTTTCTAAAGAAAGACATAACTTTTTTGTTTTAAAAGATAAACATAAATTGTTTTTTGTTAAATAATCGGTAATTTCTGTCTTTTATAAGTATTATTAAAAATTATGCAATTTATATTCAGAAATAACTCATATTTATCAAATATTCATGAATAGAGGAAAAAACGTAATTTTTTGCTGCATGTTTATCAAAATTAAAAAAATTGCGCTATTTACAGTTTTATAAAATTTGGGTCACATAATCTCCTTGCAAAATAAAACAAATTGCCGTTTTAAAAAATAGGGGTCCATGCACTCGTTTTCAAATTAAATCAGTTTGAAAGATAAAAATCAGTCGAAAAATGCATCTTTTCCCGATATGTCATAGTTTGACGTCGCGAAAATAACATTTTACGTTAGCAACGTCATTACCTCCACTGTAACTGTATCGTATGCCCTTAAGGGGTCAACTGACCATTTTGGTTATGCTGACTTATTTGTAGATCTTACTTTGCTGAACACTTTTGCTGTTAACAGTTTATCTCTATCTATAATAATATTCAAGGTGATAACCAAAATCGACAAATATTCAATAAAAATTACCAATTCAGGGGTAGCAACCCAACAACCAGTTGCCCGATTCATCTGAAAATTTCAGAGTAGATAGATCTTGACTTGATAAACAATTGTTTTAGAGTAATAAGCCAAAATCTACATTTTACCCCTATGTTCTATTTTTAGCCATGGCGGCCATCTTGGTTGTTTGGCCGGGTCACCGAACACATTCTTTAAACAAGATACCCAAATGATGTTTGTGGTCAAGTTTGGTTAAATTTGGCCCTGTTTCAGAGGAGAAGATTTTTGTAAAAGATTACAAAGATTTAGGAAAAAATTGTTAAAAATGACTTTAAAGAGCAATAACTCCTTTGAGCCTCGGTCACACCTTACCGGATAGCACGAACGGACGCCTAACGGATGAAAATAAAAGTTGTCCGTTAACAAAATTTTTATCTGTTGGGAGTCCGTACATCCAACGGACGAGTACCGCATAAAATGGACACCTAACGGGAGCGTGCCGGATAAAACGAATAAACAATATACGGAAAAATTAAAGGCGACAATTATGATACATGTAAATTTCATAAATATTTAAAATGTTTCTGTGTAACTGTTTTTGGTTTGTTCTTCAAAATGCCGCCCGCCTGAATAAGAGCTGCTTGATTAAGAAGACGTACCTTTACTCTAAAATCGATTATAATAATAAGAATGCATGAAACTTAAACAATCTAAATGGCATTTTTGAAAAATGATATTTAATATTGTCATTTATCCGGTTCAGATCCGATCATCATCCGTTTTATCCGTTATACGTCCGTTAGAAGTCCGTTGGTGAATTTATCTGCCAGACCTCCAACGGATGTATAACAGACAAGTAACGGATACAAAATGGAAACGAAACGGATGAGTATCATACAAAACGGACGCCTACAGGACGTTCAACGGACATTTCATCCGTTTGAGGTCCGTTCAAAGTTTTGAACATGCTCAAAATTTTCCACCGGACAAAACGGACGTCGACGGATAAAACGTCTGCTAAACGGACATGCAACGGATTTGGACGGACGTCTAACGGATAAAAACGGACGTCTAACGGACATGAACGAATTGAAAAAAAGTTATCCGTTAGGCATCCGCTAAGGTGTGATCGAGGCTTAAGGGATCAATTGATCATTTTGGTCATGCTGACTTATTTGTAGATCTTACCTTGCTGAACATTATTGCTGTTTACAGTTTATCTCTATCTATACTAATTTTCAAGATAATGACCAAAAACAGCAAAAATATCCAATTCAGGGGCAGCAATCCAACAAACCAGTTGTCTGATGTATCTGAAAATTTCAGGGCAGATACATTTTGACTTGATAAAAAGATTTACCTCCTGTCAGATTTGCTCTAAATGCTTTGGTATTAGAGTTATAAGCCAAAATCTACATTTTAACCCTATGCTCTATTTTACGCCATGGCGGCCATCTTGGTTGGTTAGCCGGGTCACCGGACACATTTTTAAAACTAGATACCCCAATGATGATTGTGACCAAGTTTGGTTAAATTTGGCCAAGTAGTTTCAGAGGAGAAGATTTTTGTAAAGGTTAACGACGACGGACGGACGTCAAGTAATGAGAAATGCTCACTTGGCCCTTTGGACCAAAACATGACAAAGACAACTTCAATCTAAACATCACCTATATGACCAACTACTTTGATGAACATATCTTCGTGGAATGATATGCAGTTATTGTTCAACTCTTGGCACTTGATGTGTTGATAATTGGATGTACAGATTTTGTAATAATTTTAAATTTATAAATACAGTCGAGCATGCTTACCTTAAAAACAAAAACCCGGTTCATTATAATAGTGGCTTACTAGTATTTGCTTACGTTATTTATGTTACCTACGCAAGTGAATTTAGACGTTGCCGCACAGTAGCCTGTTGCCTTTTTATTTCCTGGACTGCATCAATAATTGAGTCTATCTGAAATTAAACACCGATGTTAACAATTAAGTTGATTTAACATGTATGATAAAAAGTTTCTTTTACTATTGGATCGTATGATTTGGATTATCTTTATTAGCATTTTTTAAACAATTGTAGCGTTATTTAAATCAAAAGAAGGGAAACATAATATATAAAAATGATCTTTCAAGGCTTAATTAGCGAAGCTATGATCTATAATAACTTTAAAGAAAACTTAGTCTTATTCAAACTACATGTACCAACAAGGAAATGTAAATCCTAATTGAAAGACAAACAACTAAAGGCACACAAATAACGATCAAAACAAGTTCCAGATAGCCAGATTTTGTACAGCCACAACATTCAGTGGGATAAATAAAGTCAACAGAAGTTAACCTATGTTTAAGTTTCAAAAATCGACTAAAAATTGGTACGTAAAGAAAGTTTAACATCTCAAACATCCCGACACTATGGCTTTGTTTCTTTATTATTATGAGGCTGACTTCATGTAGGATCTTCTTAGGAAGAAAGATAAGAAGTTAGCAATATCCTTCAACTCTACTTTCCGCTATATAGATGATGTTCTTTTACTAAATAATTCAAAATTTGGTGACTATGTGGAACGCATCTATCCTATCGAGCTAGAGATAAAGAATACTACAGATACAGTTAAGTCGGCCTCATATCTTGACTTACATCTAGAAATTGACAATGAGGTTCGGTTGAAAACAAAACTTTACGACAAAAGAGATGATTTCAGCTTTCTAATTGTGAACTTTCCATTTCTAAGTAGCAACATTCCAGCAGCACCTGCATACGGGGTATATATCTCCCAATTGATACGATATTCCCGTACTTGCATTTCCTATCATGATTTTCTTGATAGAGGGTTGCTACTCACAACATTCACAAGGAAGCTATTCAAACAAGAGTTCCAAATGGTGAAGTTGAAATCATCCCTTCGTAAATTTTACGGTCGCCATCACGAGTTGGTTGACCGTTATGGAATAACCGTTTCACAAATGATATCGGATATGTTCCTTACGTCGTAACTACAATCCCCTTCCCTTTCATGAATGTGACCTACCGAATTAGACTATTTACCGGATTTGTTATCACATAAGCAACACGACGGGTGCCACATGTGGAGCAGGATCTGCTTACCCTTCCGGAGCACCTGAGATCACCCCTAGTTTTTTGGTGGGGTTCGTATTGTTTATTCCTTAGTTTTCTATGTTGTGTCATGTGTGCTGTTGTTTGTTTGTCTTTTTCATTTTTAGCCATGGCGTTGTCAGTTTGTTTTAGATTTATGCCAATGTATGAGTTTGACTGTTCCTTTGGTATCTTTCGTCCCTCTTGTATACGTAGAACTAAATTATGCAACCCTAAAGTTCAACTGGTTAAAAGTTGACACCACGTAAATTGAAAGTAAAGTCAGAATAAGCTCGCTATTAAAGGAAGTTGAATAAAAGGACATAGCTAAGTAGGTACCTCATCAGTTAGTTGAATAAATTCTCTGAAAACATCATATTTTCAAAAACAACTATCATTTTTGCGTGCTTTTTATCTCAACGTATAATTATAAAATATCAATTATATAGATAAAGGCAACAGAAGTATACCGCTGTTCGAAACTCTTAAATCGATAGAAAAAAAACTAAAACTGAGGAAACGCATTAAATAAAACAGAACAACGGCACAACATTAAAATGTAACACACACAGAAACGGACTAAGCATTAGACAATATTCGATGAGAATAACAAGTATAACATCAAAACTAAATACATAAATTTGGGATAGAAAAGTACCGTCCCTCGTCTTATAGTAATGAGAATTCACACTCAAATATAAGAGGAAACAAACGAAACAACAGAAACACAACGTTAAAATGTAACACACACAGAAACAAACTATAATATAACAATGGCCATATTCCTGACTTGGTACAGGACATTTTTAATATAATTGCAAATACTCTGAATATCTGCAGCTGGGTGACATTGGAGCATTGCTATTATATTGTAATTGATAAATGTATTACCGAAACGTTGCCTGTTTCCATATTAATTCTAGTTGATCGCTACCACTACTGCATTAGGATGTAAGACATTGTTGTCCTAAAACAAACAAACGGATTAACAGCTAGAAGTTGTAAATACATAATACCTCAACTTAAAGTTAATACTTCTGATTGCCAGTATTTTCATAAAACAAATTTTGGGGGAAAAAAATTCCACGCTTTTTCACGACATCCCTCGTAGAATTAAAAAAAAGGAGATTAATGTGCCAAAACCTAAGCCTCAATATAACATTCAATCAGGACAAAATGATTTTCTAACTTACATTATAAACAAATAGTTTTAAATGTAGAGTTGACACGAATATTGGGAGTAACAAAAAAAGAGCAGTACGGGACCAATAAGAACACAAATAAATTTAGCTTGTCCTATCAAAACCCATCTATTGTCTTTGCAACAACTGTTACAATGTTTTTCGAGCGTCACTGATGAGTCTTAGGTAGACGAAACGCACGTCTGGCATAAATACAAAATTTAATCCTGGTATCTATGATGAGTTTATTTACAACCACTGGATCGATGCCACTGCTGGAGGAGTTTTAATTCCCCGAGGGTATCACCAGCCCAGTAGTCAGCATTTCTGTGTTGACATGAATTATCATTGAAATGGTCATATTTATAAATTAACTGTTCACAAAACTTTTAAATTTTTGAAATACTTAGGCTTTTCTACTTTAGGAATAGATAACTTTGGCTGTATTAGCAAAACTTTAGGAATGTTGGTTCTCAACGATCTTCAACTTCGTACTATATTTGGCCTTAATAACGTTTTTGGATTCGAGCGTCACTAATGAGTCATATGTAGACGAAACGCGCGTCTGGCGTTAATACAATATTTAATCCTGGTATCTATGATGAGTTTATTTCCTTATTTTATTATCAAGGTTGTTCTGATTTCCTTTGTTATAATTTCAAATGTTTTTGTGTATTTTTATAGATATTGTCCCATTTTAGCCAAACATTTTATTAGTTTTGGGTATTTTTTCCTTGTTTGTCGAATTTGAATATATTACCGAAATGTTCGTATCTTCCTTACGTAGGAAGAATGTATTTTATTTCTTGACAGGGTACACAATTGCATCGCATCATTATCCATAAATTAAAATATAAAATCACCTACCTTTTAAATAATTGAATTATAATCCCATAGTTTCAACAACTGAATGTAAACGACCTTTTTTTCCTGTAGATTTTGAATAAGATAATTTATTATCTTTATATTTTCATTCCTTGATACTGAATTCATATAAACTGTACAGGAACTATTCAAATACATTTAAAATGTATCTTTGTTCCTTGACTATGGCAAATAGGTTTAAGTATCATAATAAGTATAAAGTAATGCTTCCTTTAAACAATCATTTTATTGTGGTTTTTCCATATTGCCGTGTTTCTATAAATACTTGATAAACTTCCCCAGAATTACATTATAATATGTAGTCAGAATTTAAATGTAGTGTACACAAAAGATAGAATAGAAAACAAATCAATTTATAAGGGAAAACAATTTATTATATCTTAGAACTTAAAATGACATTGAAAAAAGTTAAATTGATATCTGCAAATGTGTGATGTTACGATTTGAAACCGAGATAATTAACTGCCTTTTCTGAGACAACTTTCGATTATTATCACCGTTTCCATTGATCATTCATCAGATCACAGGAGGAGTTAGAATGGCAAAAATGTCTGATTAATTCTTCCAAGTTACTTTTTATTTTCTATATAATTTTATAGAATAATATGCATTCCTTTTGGATAAGGTTCTCACTTGAATGATAAACATATAATTACAGTTTTATGAAGTGGATGTGTCTGTATTAGTCCTGGTATAGGTTCTGGATCTACTGTTTTGGGTCTTGACTCAATAAATCTTGGAAAGAATATAGTTAACCTCTTCCTCGAATATTTAATCTCAAGGGCCAATACAGAACTAGTCAGTCAGTAACACTTTAGATCTCAAGGACCAATACAGAAATAGTCAGTTAGTAACACTTTAGATCTCAAGGGCCAATACAGAACTAGTCAGTTAGTAACACGTTAGATCTCAAGGGCCAATACAGAACTAGTCAGTAACACGTTAGATCTCAAGGGCCAATACAGAACTAGTCAGTAACACGTTAGATCTCAAGGGCCAATACAGAACTAGTCAGCTAGTAACACGTTAGATCTCAAGGGCCAATACAGAACTAGTCAGTTAGTAACACTTTAGATCTCAAGGGCCAATACAGAACTAGTCAGTTAGTAACACTTTAGATCTCAAGGGCAATACAGAAATAGTCAGTTAGTAACACTTTAGATCTCAAGGGCCAATACAGAAATAGCCGGTAAGTAACACCTTAGATCTCAAGGGCCAATACAGAAATAATCAGTTAGTAACACTTTAGATCTCAAGGGCCAATACAGAAATAGTCAGTTAGTAACACTTTAGTTTCAATATTTAGTATCTATATCCGTTTTGATTTCTTAGTATTTGCTCATTAGACATTATCGACACTTATTTTTTTCTGTTGTCAGACATGATATTAAACAAATAACCACACTGCTGGTGCAGTTTTTGTTCCCGAAGGGTATGACCATCCAAAAAGTCAACACTTCTGTGTTGACATGAATTATTATTGATATGGTCATACTTATAAATTAACTGTTTACAACACTTTGAATTTTTGAAATACTAGGCTTTTCTACCTTAGGAATAGATTACCTTAGCTGTATTTGGGAAACCGTTGGCAAACTGTTTAGGAATATTGGGTCTTCAATGCTCTGTAAATTAGTACTTTATTTAGCCTTTTTGAATTGTTTTTATTCGAGCGTCACTGATGAGTCTTTTGTAGACACAACGCGCGTCTGGCGCAAATACAAAATTTCGATCCTGGTATATATTATGACTTTATTCAAATAAACTATAAAACGCAGTAAACAAAGCATATAAAAACAAAAACAAACCAATTTACTGTTGTTTTGAATTAATACCTCTACATTATAAATCAGCCGTGAAACCAATAGTAAATCATTTTTAAAACACTCATCTAGGAGTCATATGCCAGATTTTTTCTCTCTGTGAACTCTAATTATTAGAAGATTAAGTATAGATATTTTGATTTTGAAAGCTGGACAAACATATCGGCTATATGCCTATTGCCTATTATTGTATAGGATAACAAGAACATTTGAATTACACTCAAAAGTGGTCACAATAAAAAAAACTATCAAATAACCCGAAAAACCCCGATCCCAGTCGGACACCTTACCTACGTGACATATTGCTGACCTTATCTATAATGCTTGCTTAATCTGCACACTTCTTTTCTGAGTCTCGTAGATGTAAAACTTTAATAATATTTTGTTTTTCTGTAATCTGATTATAACAGTTTGAATTACTATTCATGTATTCGCAAATTTGAATTATCTATTTTACACAGTTCTTGTCGTTTCAGGCATTGTTCACACCAAACGCCATGTACAGTTAACATGTTTACAATTGGTTTAATTA
This sequence comes from Mytilus edulis, assembly GCF_963676685.1. Lineage (NCBI taxonomy): Eukaryota > Metazoa > Mollusca > Bivalvia > Mytilida > Mytilidae > Mytilus > Mytilus edulis. The sequence goes on from NC_092347.1 coordinate 4,868,079, forward strand.
CCTATACATAAGATTTGTTCACACTTGTAAACTATATCATGTATATGCCATTTAAATGCTCATTACATGAAATCGATTTCAAATTCCTCGGACATCTTCAAGCAGTTAGGGAACGAATTTTTGATTTAACAAATATTCTGATCCCAAATTTGATAAAAAAAAATCTAAATCCAGGTTTTCCTATGACCTTATAGTGTTAAATATTGAAAAAATAATTGAGTGATAGCGTCGAATAAAAAACTGTCGCGCGAAAAATATATGACTCCAAAAAAACGAAATCAAGGGGTTTTCACAAGAAGGCCGGGCAAGTAAGTAAGTTAATATTTCTGTGTATGTCCAGTTGATTCGAGAAGAAAAACATTTTCCAATGAATTATGTGTTTGGCAATTATGATGCTTTGAGTCTTGATAAGAGGTTAATAAAGCTACCGTAATTTTTTTTTTATATAATAAAGCCATATATCAAGTTTAGACAAATAATTTTGTAAAGAACTTGATTAATAATTGTTAGAAATTACAATTTTATTCGAAAAGCGTTTCTTCAATAAATTACATGGTAAAATTCATGTTCTAAATATCTTGTTTTGTGTACACTTAACCCACACAAAGCCTACATTGACTATACACTGCATGTAGACAGAACATGATTTAAACAGCATGTAAACATTGAGTTTTATGGGAACGTAACTGTGTTTAGTTTACGTGTGAATTACACTAACACAACAGCGAGTTAAGGCCAATGAGAACCCGGTCTCAGTTATATTTGTGTAAACATATCGTTGCAAGAAGGGTTTACGTGTATTAATTTATACTATGAAATATAAAATCTAAGTTATCACATACTCTTGGGTAAGAAAAACCACCCGTATTTCACTAACAAAGAAGTCATTATTTGCAGCTTTTCTAGCTGTTACCACTATATATATAATTGGTCAATTCTGTATTTCAGACTTTTAACTTACGAGAGCTATGTTTTACCTTATTTGGCCTTCCACATACCCATCATACCGAATTTTTGTTATAACTAATTAAGTCAGTTACCATGAACATATAGTTAATACTGTTTGTCGATTGATGCATGAAAATAATTGACTTACATTGTCTTTCTTAGTTAAGAGTTTAGATAACTTCGTGTTTAACTGCTTTTAAGGTAGCACAATCTAAAGATTGTATACCTCCAATTCCCCAGTTTTAAAATACTGTAACTTTCTTTATAATGCTTGAAAATTTATAATAATGGTACTTATGGATAGCTAACAGACTACTCTTTCAAATTGATGCAATGTTAGTATTATACAACAATTATGTAATCAATTTAATTTTAACTGTGTAAAACTTTACAAAAAATTTCCCATCTCAATTAAAATAAGCCCCGAGAGGGTTGATTTTATAATATGTTGTTCGTGGAGCTATATCTACAAAATGATGTCTCAGATTTTGGATAGAATGTATAGATCAAAATTTACACCTAATCAAACAATCTCTACTTTTATGTGGTAAGGATGTTTACACTAATTATAGATTTATAAGAGAATGGAATACGATAGCGATAATTTGAGAGACTCTGATATTCAGACACAATCTGGTATTCTTCCTCAGTCATAATAACCTTCCACCATTACCGTACTGAATAAAGAAATAACACGACGGGCGCCGTATACGGTGCAGGAAATGCTTACCCTTCCGGTGCACCCGATTTCACTCCAGGGTTTTAGTGGAGTTCGTGTTGTTTCTTATTTATTATTCATAACTGTTGATGTAAATGTCCTTTGATTTTGTGAATCTTTGTTTACTCCTTTGTATTGATTGTTATTGTCTTGTAGCTCCTGCTGTGTTGATTAGATAACGTTAACATTTCTGTTGTAGTTATAGCGATATCAGAGCTAAATTCATTCAAGTGAACTGACCAAGATTTTGCATATAATTGATTACATAACGATTGCATAACAAAAATATTGCATTCATTTAAAAGATTAATCTTTTATCTATCTATATATAACTCACCCAAATTTTTCAATAAAACGGTACTTCAAAATTCTGGCATACAAGTGGTAGGTTTTGCTAGCTATAAAACCATGTTCAACCCACCGTTTTCCCCCAAAAATTGCTGATCCATAAATATGACGGCTGTTTTACACTAGTTTCTTTAGTTCATAGCATTTAACTTTCTTATTTTTATGGATATCAACTTTTCATGAATATGGAGCCGATCATATCATATTAAGTAAATTAGAATATATCAACAATTATCGGTATCAAGTTGACAAAATACGTTTCGACATTTGTTTGAATATTATTTAACAAATTAAATATGTGAACAACTCACCATACAGTGGTATTTTTCTGAGAGAGAGAGAGAGAGAGAGAGAGAGAGAGAGAGAGAGAATTATTCCTTTTACATTTCATGATTTAATATATAACGAATAACATCATGACACTGTTTTCTTCACTACATACATGTTATACAAGAAAGACAACTTTTAAATGAAAAAATGTAATGGAAATAAAAGTTCCATTCTCTGTCGGCATGTGCTCTTTATCATCTTCCAGCTTAATCTAGAATGAAATAATATTTGTTAATATTTAACTTATTGTATGACAGTTACTTGTATATGTATTTTTAGAATTCCTTTAATTAAATAAAACTTGATACAGCAAGATAGTTAGAAAGAATCTTTCCTTTAACTGTAAATTTGTCCTTTAAAGGGACAGAACTTTGCAACAAATGTTTTTATTCGTCTCTGTCTCAATACAATAACGGCTCGTTTCCTAGTATCTTCAGATACAAGAATCGAAGTTGGTCTTGATTTTATAGATGTTTCTCTTTCAAATCGTACATGTTGACTAAGTGTAAATTCACATTACAGATGGATATCAGGGAAAGCTTATTCTGTCGACGCACCAGGACTCTTTCATCTTGGAGTAATGTGATGCCCTTAAAGTTATCCAACGACATATTGTACTAGTTATAATGTAAATAACCCTTACTTGATATTTTAGAACGTGTGATTTTCGAATGCGCAATTTGCAGTTCTTGAAATTATAACATGACACATGATTGCAGTTGCTTTGAGAGGACAAAAACAATGATAGTGTGATAGCATTTATGACTTTATCAAGCTTAATAATGATAGGAATAATTTGATACAATAGTTTATTATGGTTAAACAATATCGAACTATTATTTACCAACCTTTCCTGCGGATGGATTTTTCTGCTTTATTATTTGGATTCTCTTGAATCATTCTTTGAAAATGTATTTGGTATCTGGAATGTAATTAAAAGTAGTAAATCAATTATTGAAGTCTGATAAAGGCATTATAAGCTTAACATCATCTAAAAAGTCTGAATGATAAATTATTTAGTCATCTTCTGTCCTTCAGTCAATTTGTGATCAACAATGGTAACTTCAATTATATCAATTCTGTACGCTGGCAATTAATAAAGTCCTGTTTAAAAAATTCATTAAAATGTTGATGTGTTAAGTTACAAAACAACTTTTACATAACCAAAACATAGCCTGGATGGATATGAAGTAACTGCAGTGGAAACGTCCGAAAATTTACGGAAACATTGAAAATGACTTAATAATTTATTGTTCAGTCTTTTAAGAAATGTGAAGTTCAAAATAACCGTTTCAGATCAAAATTGTTAGAGTAGTGATATTTAGCAACCGTCAATTGTTTGTTTATTATATTTGAAATACACATATTAAGATCTCCTGTCAGGGCTGGGTAATAATTGTTCAGATATAGGAATCAAATTCCCGGTTTTTTGGTTTCAGTCTTAAGTTTTTATGCATTGTTCTATTGACTGTTGTCTGACCTGTTTCGACTTTTTCCTCGATATATATGGTCGGTCTCTTTTCGACGATCTTCGACTTATAAATTATGATTCTGCTTTTTTGGAACCTTCCGCTTCTTTGCAAATAATTTAGAGACTTGTTGCGACATTGATTTCCTACTTTGTATTTGAAAGTATTAGAGAGAACAGAAAAAAATAGTTAAAATATGCATAAAAATTATCACAAACTCACGTTGTTCGATCCATTTCGATGATTGTTTTTCCTGTCTTCTTTCTTTGATAAGCCTTTTCAATCTTTACATTGATATCATTTGGATACTGTCTCCATGCTGACCCTTCTTCATATTCCCAAATGGCACTCACTAATTTACAAATAATACGTTAAAAAGTAACATTGTATAAGAAAACAAATTTAAAAGTTTTTTTCACAGATATTCATTATACTGCCAACTATAAAACCAGAAGATGGACAATATAAAGTTATTTACCGAACAATTTCCGATTTTGAAAAACATAGATTCGCCACTAAAAGATTTTGTAAATAATTTTGTTGAAGCGGTATGTAGGAACTGATCTGACAGTGTCGAACGAAAGAAAAAAAAACAATATAAAACAAAGGTAAATATTGCTCGTGTCGTAGTTGACAGAAAAACAGGGAAAAAAAGAAAAAAAGAAGTCAAATGAACAAATGACGGACTTATTAAATTAGGTATTAAATACTTTTTGCAGACGACAAACAACGACAACAACTAAATGACAGGCTCATTGCTTTGGACGGGAATTTCAAAATATGAGACAGTTCTATGTCCTCATTTAATAACTTGGTAACATTATTATACTGCACTAGAGTACGCCAAACTGTAAATATCTATTAAAAATCGATCGACTCATTGTAAGGCTACTAATCACAAAACATTTCCGAAGTACAAAAGACACGCAGTTCTGGTTTAATATTGTACCTATCTGGAATATGGTAGTTGCTTTTTAATATTTCCGTTGATTGATAACATTTGTTGTTTATTTTAATTTACATGGGAGTTAGATATTTTTGTTATTTTTTAAAGAGAAGTCACGTTTACCAAAAAACAGATTAAAGCTTAATTTTAACCAAATAGGCCGTGTTGTTCCAGACTAAAATATCATAATAGAAACATTTAGTAAATTAAGAATTAATACAGCACACGTAGTCGTTCAAAGTCAGAACCGTAAGCAATGAAGCAATACATATATCTGATGGATGCTGGCAAATAAGTGTGGATAACCGAATATCAATATAGGTTTAGTTTTGTATGTATTCAAGTCATGGCAATAAAAGAAAATTGTACCTGTAATTACAAAACGAAGATCGTAATGTGAGTACTTTAACTTTCAAGCAGTATTACCTGTTGCATCAGAATATATCGGAATGACGTAATCCGTTGGTTCTTCTATGGCATTGGTTCTGGTTGTTCGGGATTTTGATCGAGGTGTTTCCTTTTCCGAATCACTGTCAGAGGTGTGTGGACTTTTATATTTATATTTGTGATAATTTCTTTTGCCACTTCTTCCAACAGGTGCGCCACTTCAAAGAAAAATCATGGTACAGTGTAAAGTGATGTCACATAACGGGTTGCATTGATCTAACTACAAGGTACTGCAGATTTATCGAATACAGTTCATTTAAATATAGAAAACACATAGGGAGCAAAAAAAAGAAACAAAGAAGAAAAATATTAATAACAAACCAAACACCTTGCAACGCCTCGCCATTACACATATATAAAATAAAGAATTAGGAAAATTATGGTTTAAGCTTTAATCTTAGTTTGATACGATATTGCTGTAAATCCATTACATTTTGTAATAATAAAGAATATACATTTACGTTGTTATTACTATATGACACGTTGGTAACACACTACACACGGTATATGTGATCAGTTTCACTATTCTTTACATTTTTCACACCACTACAACTTTTTTTCTTGAATGCGAATCGTTTTAATTTTAATTTTCTTTGTAGCAGAACAGATTGGAAATTACCAAGAGAACTAATTCATATATATTTTGATACTCACTGTACTTTAATTTCAAACCGGCCGTTGTGTCCCATCTTATATAGCCCAGTTGTTTTAGAATCCCATCTCACCTGAAGAAGTAGACAGGCTGAACAAATTCACCACGAAATACCCTTTCGCATCTGTCTATAGTGTTATGCGGCTCTTACTTGCAAATTTAATCTTAATCATTTTGACTCTTTTGTATTTGACCATTTTGTTTTTCTTTATTTTCTATCAGAAAGGAAGAAATACCAAAGCGGCAGAATAAATTCCTTATTGAAATGAAAAAAAATCTATTTGATGAACCTTTTCATAGATTGCGAACCTAATATATTGAATCTGATTGAATGAAGTCAACGGAAAGTATTATTATTGATTTGTTAATATACGATAATGCCGAAAAATATCAATATTTAAAGAGAATTATATTCCTCCAAAGTAAATTGAAAAAAGATGGAAGGTCATACATACGGGCAATATCAAAACCTCGACTATTTTATTACAACATAACGAGTTAGAAATAATTGTCATATTTCCTATTTTGTACGTACAATTGCCAACAACGTCTTAAGTTTAACCTGGTTTTATATCTAAATAAACCTTCCTCTTGTATGAATATTGTTTAAAATTCCGTTATTTTCACCAAATTTGGCGAGCAACTCTTACAGAAAAAATCGGTTACCATGACAAAAATAAACATATCAACCAACCAAAACTATGTAAACATACAAATTCAAACAAATATACCAATATATCTGACCAAATGTTTGTAGATGATAGTAAATACAGGATAGTTAAACGAAACGACATATACACTGAACAGTACCAATTGATTAACATATGAATAAAGGTTATATGAAATGAAAGTAATGCTATACACATAGATTTATGTATTATTCCAAAAACAAATAGAAGTATGTAAGATACAAGTCAGATATATATACATACTCACCACAACCTTTCCTTCTCGTCTCACGTCTAAAACAGTCCCTAAACTTCCAGCCCCACCATCTTTATTACCAAACTTCCAATCATGTCCTATATTATACCAAATTGTGACTTAAGATAACTGTTTACTCATAGTATCAAACTGTACGATAGGAAAACACATATAACTATATTCGATGGTAAGATATAATTTTATTCTACAACCGTTCAGGATGAATGGAAAAATAAGTTAAAAATGCTAGCCGAAATAACAAATAAAGTGACCCTTTTCTTGAACTTGTTTCATTTTCAATTTCATTGCGTATATCAGAAGGTTAAGAAACACGAGGATACAAAGATACGTTAATGGATAGTTCAAGATTAATCACGTTTTCATCACTATGCATGAAACGAATGAAATGGATTATCAAAAAATGGGAGAATCCAGTTTGTAAATTATGAATGCACGCTTTAAGTATTTAACCTGCTGATATGAATTCATGCTAACCTTCAATCCCATTATATAGGCTGTACTTCGGCAAATTAAAGATTCTAGTTATAACCTTGTTATTTTTACATGACTGATGACAACAGTAAGTGAAAACTCCGAAAACTCACCAAAAATAAATGGCGTTGTCAATTTTTTCTTCGATCTATAAGTTTGACTGTCCCTCTGGTATCTTTTGCTCCTCTTTTTCAGTATATACATAAGTTTTGACATTATTTTTGTTTGTTTTACATTTAAATGTGTAAGCACGCTTAATTTGTATATCAACTGAAATTAGACCATTTTATTTTTTCGTTTCTTTGTGTACTATGTTCGCACCTCTAACTACTCTACAACCAATAGCTATCATCTCATCCACCAGTATTCTAGGTTCATCTACCTTTCTTAGACTGTATGTACTAGTTTCGTCACATTGCATGTATATATTGGTATCACCATTATCCCACTGAACTCTGGCTATACCTTAAAATAAGATAGGTTTTTCGAATGCTGTTCATTGTTTATCACTGGTTTATCTGACGTGGCTCAACACCAAGATAAAACAATCTTACGTTACTAAATAACAATTACACTTTATCATTCAAATACAATACACGATGGTCTTGGGGTATTTATAATGGGTACTGACGTTGTTAATCATCTCAATACCGTGTTATAGTATACTTTAGTCTGGCCTTATGAATATTATGTTTTCTGTGGATTCTCTCATAATTTATATCCATTTGATATTATACTTTCCATCATTGTGTTATTGTGTTATTACAGTGAGTTGACTGTTAGTGTTGCTCTCCACCAATTGCAACTCATTCAAAATTTTTACCCAATTGCAATTTGTTTTATAAAATCAAATTGTTCAACTGGTCAGAAATTTGAACCAACTGCTGTAGAAAACCACAGCCAAGTCATGAAAGCGCAAGGTGATAAAATAAAACATACTTTAGCAACTTACCTGACCATATAGGAAAATAGGTATTTAGTCGGATCTTAACACGTACTTGTGATTTGGTTAAAACCGGTTTTGTTCAAAATATACGAAGAAATGTCGAAATGTTCAGGACTTAATTAAATCCGTATTTCGGTAGGATGGTGCAAGCATACGATTTTTATTGCGTCTTACACTTTGAGAAGCGAATAATCTTCAACTACTTTATTCAAATATTGTGTAAAAACGTTAATTTTGAGCTATGAAAGTCAAGTGGCTCGAGTATTTTTCTGAGGAAGTTTTAAAAAATTGCAAAGAAATATTTTTACATTGGGTTAGCTTTCATTAGTCTTAACTATCTATAGATTAACAACTTCTGGTTATATTTATAATTTAGATTCATCATTGAAGATGGTGGACGATTTCGCAGATAATTAATTATATTGATGTGCCATTTGTATGCAAGAGTGACATTTCGTTGTATTATGTGCCAATTCGAAAAAGTAATGCGAGTATTCTCTCCCCTTAACAGGTTCATTATTTTATAATTAAGTTTAGGTTTCTGATATAATTTTGAATAATTACAAAATGTATCAATTCAATATATTTCAGTTTTTGTTATTGGTGTATCAAAAACATTGATGTACGAATATAATTTCATAAATTTGAAACGTTTAAAATGATTACATACCAATATAAAGAACCGTTCATCATTTTTGAAAAAGACTATGAAGGAAAATCGATTAATTTATCTTCCCTTGGTGACAGATTGATTGGGAAATGAACCAACGTAATATAGTGGTAATCACAGAGAGGGACCAGCAAGCAATTTTTAATTGTAGCTTATTCAACGTTAAAACAATTTTCCACTATAAACGAATGTTACTTTATACAAATATAAGGACTTTGTTAGCTAAATCTACAAATTTTATTAGATATTATGATTTTTTATTGCAATAGATTAATATGCTACATACTTACAATCCTATAAGACTTTAACTCCACTTTAATGATGTTGTGACAAAATTAGTTTATCAGTTTGTATAGTTATATTATATTCATTTCCATGCTGAAGGGGAACTGTTTATTTTGAATTGCTATTAAATTGTCCAAACTAAGCTTTCATATAGTTTTTCTTTCTAAAAGTATTCTATATTTATAAGAATCAGACATTATGTGAATTAAAACATTTCATATTCAGTAAAATATGTGTAAAATTGCAATATATGTTTGTAGGAAGTTTCCATGGGGGAGATAATAACTTACTTCAAAAAGTCTTTATTCAAAAGAATAATATTTTAGGTTATCTCCCCTGAAAACTTATCAATAGCATATTGTTATTTCACACATATTTTACTGAATATATGATGTTTTATTTAAAAGGATATCTGATTCTTATAAATATAGAATACTTTTAGAAAGAAAAACTATATGAAAGCTTATAGTTTGGACAATTTTATAGCAAATCAAAATAAACAGTTCCTCTTCAACATGGAAATGACTATAATATAACTATACAAACTGATAAACTAATTATGTCACAACATCATTAAAGTGGAGTTAAAGTCTTATAGGATTGTAAGTATATTTTATTTTATCACCTTGCACTTTCACATTTTGACTGAACAATTTGTTCAATATTCTGACCAGTTGAACAATTTGGTTTAATAAAACAAATTGCAATTTGGTCAACATTTTGAATGAGTTGCAATTGGTGGAGAGCAACACTAACAGTCAACTCACTGTAATATATTTTTGTATTCTTATCATTCTTTTTTGAAAATGTGCTAAGCCTATATGTCTTTTTCTGTTTCTATATTACATATGACGTGATTCTGTTTTTATACATCATGTCATTGTGTAACTGTGCTGTGGTTAATATTTTGGTTTTTTTCCCATTATGTTTGCTAATGTGATTTCTCTAGATGCACCTTTTGTGTTTCTTTTTACATATTTGTTTGTTTTTATAATGATCAGGATTATAACACAATCGTCCCCACGTATTCCATGCTATGTCTCCGGTTGAGAGTTGTCACATTAGTAAGCATATCACATCTTCTTTTATTACATACACTTATGATCGAAAGATTTATTTACCTTGTTGTGATCGATTTACATGCGCATCTGTTAACTTATCTGGTGTAATGAGGCTTATATATCACATGGCTTTCAACATTACATTTTTATTTTTAAAGTCATGAACTATATCAATGATAAATTCTACCTACTAGTATATAAAACTCATATGAATATTATTTGCGCACCATGCGATTCTTGTCCAATGACGGTTCCAGCCAAATGATTATCCTGATTACCAAACCTCCAGTCAGGTCCACGCCGTACTCTATCACCAAGTTGTATAGACCGACATGTTAATTCAGTAAAGTTTCCCTGTCTAATCTCTACGCTTAATGGATTCACAAATTCAAGTACCATATCGAGGCAGTCGTTCTAGGTCGATGCAAGAATGAATGACAAACAATATAATTGAAAAATAAATTTCATAGATCTGCAATTGGTGTATGTACTTTCCTTTCATTGACTGTTAAGTATTTTAAATAACCGTTCTGAATATCGTATGAAGTAAACATTCAAAACTAAAAACAGTTCTTTTGTTTTCATTATTTTACTTCAACTTACAAAGACATTTGTACGAATGAAACTTTTGGTAAAAGAAAAATATATTTAGATCCTTTTATTTTTAGCCAAAATGTACTTTTCTGTGAACTTGCTTTAACAATTTATGAGTATTGCGCTCAATAATATCCTTTTTAGAAACCCAAGGGTTAATTTTTTAAATGAGTTGACGTCTTAACAGTCGCGTTTCACAACACGACTTTCGTCAGAATTTGGAAAATACATGTACAAGGTGATATATGTGCAATTATGGATACACCTGGTCTCTATGAAGTATGAACTTAAAGTAAAATATAAAGGCTGCATTTCTTTCTTATCAAAATTTTGTAAACGTTGTGTCGTATTTGTTGATGTTTTCTAAACGCTACGAAAGTAGAAACAAATACAACGTTTAATAAGTCTTTACTGACCCTGTTTGAACTTTCAATAATGCATGCACATGTTGTTGGTAAACAGACTTTTTACAAACGTAGAAAAAATATATCGTTTAATCAAGTTAAACTTAGAAACAAATGTAGCGTTTGTACTAACAAACGAAGAACGAAGAACTGTAGACGCATCTTTAGCGAGTGTATAGTTTGTCAAAGTTTATGTAAACTTTGCAAACGTTTTTTTAGAAACAAATGATCAAAAGAGGGACGAAAGATACCAGAGGGACAGTCAAACTCATAAATCGACAATAAACTGACAACGCCATGACCAAAAATAAAAAGATAAACAGACAAACAATAGTACACATAAACAACATAGAAAACTAAAGAATAAACAACACGAACCCCACCAAAAACTAGTGGTGATCTCAGGTGCTCCGGAATAGAAAGCAGATCCTGCTCCACATGTGGCACCCGTCGTGTTGCTTATGAGATAACAAATCTGTTAAATAGTCTAATTCGGTAGGTCACATTTATGAAAGGGAAGGGGACTGTAGTTACGACGTAAGGAACATGTGCGCGCTTAGTAATTTGCATCGTTTGTGTTAGAAAGAAATGCACCCCTAGGTAAGCTGTGCAAATATAGTACATTGGTTGATATTATATGGATTTTGAATTTATGGTCTGACATCTAAACTGATTATTTTATTTGAGTAAAATTGAGGGCGGAAAGTCGAAAAATTATTCTCTGACCATCTGGTTGTTTATTCTTCTGTATATAAAACGTTCACCAGAATAAATTAATGCAGCGAAAAGTTTGCTGTGTTACAATTTTCAACACTTCGCACTAAAATTGTTTGAAATCAATAAAAATTAACTTACATAGGGATCATCAGAACCGGATTCTTCTTTTATTTGTTGCTTTATTGACTCTTTGCTTTGGTCAGCTGAATACATAATATTGGAAGCTATTCTGGCAGCTATCATCTGCGAGAAATAAAATAAAAAAATGTGCATCCAATAACATAAAAAACCAAAAACCAAGAAAGAATATTAAAAATGTATAGGAAATAACACCAAAGGAAGAGTAAAAACTCTTTAGTCGAAGAGAAAACATTAAATCAAAATGATCGATAAGAAAAAAATAATATTAAAAAAACTACAAAAAAATAAAGTAAGGGTAACACGAACTAAAATCAAATGTTAATCTTAAATTCACAGGAAAGGTAATCAGTTTGTACTCTTGATAAATAGATTCAAACCGATAATTTTATATATTTAACCTGCAAAATAATACTGAGGTGACCGTTACTTTGTCTGCATGTCCGTGACTACCCAACGAACGCTTGTAATTCTTCGTTTAGATCACTAAAGGCGGCGAAAAGGAACACCAGTGTTGTAAATATAGAATTTCGGGCGTTCATAAATATAATAAACACATTGTTTGTTGAAAATATTTCACATTGAATGTATCATACAAACGTTACAAAGTGCAAAACACACGACATACACTCCGAAAGTTTAAATCATTCAAGCTCATCTGTTCATCCGTCCACAAATCCCTCTACCCTCTCATGTCACTATCACACACTGTAAAATGATGTAGACAACCTAAACAATGTATTGTGTAATCACAGACATGAAGGAAAGTCACAGTCACAACAGAGTTGTATTTAACAAAAAACCGAGAGTATACCGTCAAGCAGCTGTTTTTTCTTAGAAATATTATGCAATGCGATAGCAGAAACTGTGATACCGATTGGTAGTATTACGACGATTAGTATTATTTAAAATTTTTGTGTGGTTCTTATATAGATAAGAAAATTTGGAAAGGTTAACTTTATTTATTGCTATATATTTGTGAAGAAGTGCTTCATATCTCTTTCAATCTTTCTTATTGCAATACTAGACGTACCATTATTTTAGTCATCTGTACTAAACGATGCATTTCTCTGGTGTCTAGTACTTTCCCATTCGTTTCATTCACTATACGTTCCAAAATCTGAAGAAAGGTTATATATTTTTGACATTTTTGTACATATCTCAATAATTTTATTTACGCATATGTTTCGTAGTTTGCTTCTTTTTCACTGGACTACAAAATCCCTCTGTATACTTACAAAAGAGAACAGCGTTTTATTGTAGTCTTTTCATCATAAGGTTTAAGATCACAGTTATATCTTTAACACGAAGGTGTATCTCACGGCTAAATGCAAGTGCATGACTACCACTAAACCATGACTACTATATGATGTGCAAAGATCTTTGATGGATCACCATATACCTGTGCGTTTAATATGTACATATACAATAAGGGGATTTGGTTTGCATGCCATTGAGACAAGTTACCACCAGATGTTTAAATGAAGTGCAAGTACATTTTGATTCGTTAAAAATTCCTAAGTTGCAACACATGTTCCAGACGAATATGATTTAACGTCTTGTTTGAATATCTTATGTTATTTTTCTCACAGTTGTAGATACTAGTATCGTGTTATCGTAGACAGATACGTTTAAACATATTTTATTTGTTCAAGTACAAATTGGATATGACACAAGTTAATCAGACTTAAGAAGTCTTCTCCATAGACAGATGCTTACCGCATTCTTCTGATTTTTTCCAATTTGAACATAAAAGACTTTGGTTTGTAATCTGACAATGGAATGGACAACCGATTCTACTCCTGCGTGGTTCTAAATATAACAAGATTGTCAAAAATTATTTATAATTAAATCATAAAACAATATAATCTTAACTTTTTCCCATTTTATTTTCGAAATATTTCTTTATAGATAAGAAAAAGAAGAAAAGAAAGGTTATAAAAAATAAAATTTCAGCTTTATATCTGTTTGTGAAATAACTTAAATCTAGAAATCAACAATGATAGTAGTTTAAGACTAAAAAAAGGATGATTTTAATTTTCCTGTTATAAACTGTATATTTTTGAACGGCCTTATTTCTACATAGCATCTGAATATGAACTTCAATAAAAAAAGAGGGGAAGTTATTTTTACTTCAATAAAACGGAGAGAAAAACAAAACTAATATGAAGATTTCTAAAAGAAAAGATACAGTCTTCAACAATATACAAGTTTCTATATTATATGTGTATATCCAAATCGTTCCGAGTCAACTAAACAAGATATGTCAAAAGACTTCGATTTCGATCTTTTGAAGAGACACAAACGCTTTTTTCTTATTTCTAGAAGCCATGTTGGTAACGTATGATATTTATTTGGCTTTCTATTTTTGATGTAACCTTGGAATATGAAATTGGATCAACAAATTAAGGAGAACAGGCAAAAAAACATAATGCCCCAAATGGGGCATACAATTAAGTCTTACATATAAATCAATGCCTTCAAGTGAAGATCCCAAACTAATACCGGTACTCGAGAGAGACAATGTAATACTGCCTTTAGCATTATCAATCATTGATTTCAAATCAATTCCACCTTTCGCAAGTGAAAAAGGAGATGAAGAAGAGGATGTGTTTCCTTCCGATCCACTATCAGTAAATATAATTATATGTCCTTGAAGTGGAAAATCTCCAATGTTTCCGAACGGACCTACAATAAAAAAGAACGTTACTTAATAAATACAGTTATACCTTCATTATATTCAAACTGCCAAAATATTTTAACTTTCCTATGTTATATTATATTAAAATCTATTGACAATCAGTTTTCCTACTTTCAAAATTCTAGCAAACAGTTGGCAAAACCGTCACAGCATTTTTTCAAATTGCAAATTTAAATTTACGAAAAAAATCAATGCAAAAGATAATGTTAAAATATGCGACTGTTGCATTTTAAACCATGTTAAATGGGGAAGTAAAGCTTAAATAAGAATCTGAAAAAGTATGTCTACACACTTTTCCTTGAGTTATGTCATACATTCCTGTTGTTATTCTAAATATACCTGTTATTACGCCAGCCTCACCCATCAGCAACCCTCCAATCGCAGGTGCATCACCACATGGCTCAAGCTTATCTGTGGGATAAATGATTTTTTTTTTATCATGTACACATTTTTTTTAAATAGTTTACGTAAAACTCCTTAAATACTAGAACAGTAACAGGTGAGCTAGGTTAACTGTAAAAATAGCACAAAACAGAATGCATAAAACAGTTGCCTAGCTTTTTAAAATCAAAGGAATTTGTCTAATTAAAAGACAATGAGTATGAACGCCTTCGAACACTACATAGCAACCAAAAATATATGTGTATACCGAATCTCTTTCACCATATAGGAGAATTTAAAAAAAAAAGATTATACATTAAGGCTGGTAATTTATTTCTATTCGTACCTTTCTTGCCGTGCAATGTGTACAAACTAGATCGATTGAAGAAAATATTTCATCTCAAATCTCCCCTTTCTCTGTTTGATGATGGTCCGTACTGGATATTTAAAACCATTGAGTCCAAACATTGTTTGTAAGAGTAGTTTATCACAGTATAAATGTAAATAAGTAAAATACAAAAAGTTGCTAATGTACTACCATAATAGGTGAAATATTTTTGTTGTTTATAAAACAAGCACAGATAGGATCTTCATTCATAATAATTTAATTATTTATATCATAATGAACTCATCGATCAACATTTTTACCTATAGATCTCAATATTAGGTCCAGGTCAGAAGTACATTCATGAATAAGTTGGTTTTTCCCGCCAAATACTGCTAACCCAATATTCTCTTCAAGCGCAGTTGTTACCCAAACATGTTTTACACCTTTAGAATAAATAAACGTTAATATTACTCAATGTTGTCAAAATAAATTATGTAAATTAATTTATAATAACGGAACAAACAAAATACACCGTCAATACTATCCAATGATAGTTCAACTCACAAACATATAGTGTTGGACTGTATGCTTATAAATTAGAAAGCAAACTTTTTTTTTATTAGTTTTAATTAAAAATCATGCAAAACCGGATGCTTTTATTTCAATTCACTCTTTGTATGCTTTAACTGTCAAATTATTTGGTTATAAATGGTTTTTTTTTAAAGTAAACATACACGTATGTCTGTGTGCTAAAATTCAATCTTTTTGTCCGTGACATTGATATGATATTATTAGTTATATAGTGTGCTAGTGACCTAATACGGTATATATGGGGTCAGTAAATTCCATATGGGTGAGAGCGAAGCTCGAATCCCCATATGGAATTTACTGACCCCATATATACCGTATTACGTCACTAGCACACTATGTAACGAATTTATCTTACCGACTATCTTAACTTTTGAAATTAAGACTAGTGATTCTCAAAATGAGCAAGTCTTCAATATTGTTAGCATTAAGAAAATACTTTCATTGATCCTTCAAAAACAGATGTCAACAATAACGACTTGTAAGGTTTAAATGTGTTTTATGAATTTATTTCAATCTTAATCATCAATTTCTTCGTCTGTTGGAACTTTTAAGTTTTTTTCTCAGTACCGTGTATGAAATAAGCCCCGCCCCCTTCTTACCTAATATGGAATATAAAGGGACGTAACTCCACTACTAACCGTGTATGAGATAAATCCCGCCTCCATACTAACCTAATATCAAATATACACGGTTTGCACGCGGACGCTTTTAACCAATCATATTCCTGGAAATGTATAGGAGGTAAGATAAATACATTTATCCACTTCAATGTTCTCATAACAGTTTATTGTTCATATTATTATTGTTTATTTCTACAAACAATAGTTATCATGGGTTATGAAAGACTTAGTGCTTTCCTGTTATCTACTTGTTTGGCTATTGGTTGATTTTATTGTCCAAACAATAAATGTATGCAAAAGTTAGTTAAAGGATGATTTGTGTCACATCAAGATCTAATGACCTTGAAAAACAAATATCTAAATGTTAGTACTATACCTTCTACGTACTCCACTGCTGCTTTTTTCATTACTTCAAACTTGCGGCCTCTCAGTCGTTCTGATATATCTAATACCAATGTTACATAACGTCCAGTCGTACGTATAACTGTACCTGATCGAAGTCTGTATTGAGCTGAAGTAGTGGAAAATACATTTGAATCATCTCCTTTAGCCAAAAAAAAGTTTATCAAATACAGATTATGTATCCTCCGTAACAAAGATAAATACACATATTAACAAAATTTTACGGCACAATTGTCTGTTTGGTGAATTATTCATTTAAATAGTCTTTGTACTGATCATGGATTCAAATATTTATTTCTTACTCACCATGTTCACACACTTGCTTATAATGCTGCAGCCAATCATTTATGGTGTTTGGTTGACCAGAAGTATCTAAGCCTATTTTAGAAAAGAAAATAATGATTTATAATGATACATGATTGCATTGTGCCAATATCTTTATTTGGGACCAAATTTGTAAAACTTAGCGCTTTACTACAGATACCGCTGCTGATTTTATGTTATAATCTGCTCAACTGTCTGATGACACAATTGAATTATAAAGTTTACACCGAATGATAATATTATTGAACTCGTTCTTACAAAATATTGTCTGCGATTGATATTATGAAATGATAATTACTTTGATTGAAATCATATTAACTATGTTTGATGGACGAGGGAATCGAACATCAGTTTGCATTATTTGGGGGAAAAGTTATGCCCCCATCCTGCTTTGAATTCGCTACATGAGATTTAGCCCTCTAGAAAAATGAAAAGACGCTTCACGTTCCGCTAGAAAGGTGGTGCCTTCAAAAAACACAAATAACTAATTTCATTTGCAGTCCCGCCCAAAAAGTACCTTTTATCTATGAATTTAAATGATAAAAACATTCCAGTTAGCCCCATGTATACGTTACACCATTGATCGGATATCTAAGAGTAGTTCATTTACTGATTAATTTTACAGTAGTAAAACACAAAACAAACTATTTACATCTTATTAAAAGGATATGTGTTGAACATCCTTAATTTTATAGCGGAAGCAGTTCTTGTTTATGTAGGTATAATTTGCTTCAAGAGGCTCTTGAAGCTGAGCTGTTTATTTTAACTTTTTTCTACAAATATTGTGAATGTTTTTGATCAACAACAATGAATAATTTACAAGATATTGATAAAAACTAGCCTAATTTTTAAGCTTAAATCCTCGGCTTACATACTTTATCCTCATTGGTACACAGAAACGCAGAAGATATAGTCAAGAAAAAATATATTGAATATCAAAGTAAACACTACTTGTATGTGTTTTTTTTTAAACACTCATCAAATATAACAGGGTTATCATTTTGGTGTATGACAAACACGCTTTTAGTCCACAAAAGATTCATATAACGATAACAAGTTGAAAAGGTTAAACCAAGAACTATGTTGAATAGCATTGAGGACAAGAAATTCTGAAAGGTGTTGTCAAATACGGCAAAGTTAATAGTTGTTTTTTGGTTAATTTTTCTCCTATAAAAAATGACTCAAGTGTGTGTTACATTTTCATGTTGAGGTCCTGATGTGTTCTCCTCTTATGTTTGATGTGTTTTCTTGAGCTTTAGTTTGTAACCCGGATTTTTTTTTGTCAACCGATTTATGAATTTCGAACAGCGGTATACTACTGTAGCTTTCATTCATACAACAAAAAATGATTAACTTACAAGATACTGACAAAAACCAGTCTTATTTCAAAGCTTAAGATCTCGAGTCATAACTTATACACATTGGTACACAGAAATGCAGAAGGAAATAATCAAGAAAACATGTAGAATAACAAAGTAAACATTACATATTTGTGTATGACAGGCACGCGTTTCGTCCACAAATGACTCATAAATCGATTAAAATATTGAAAAGCTTAACTTAATTGATAGATGGCAATTATTTTCATATAATGCAAAAAGTTCAATATCACTACATTCATACGATTTAGCGTTTTCTCATTGACAGTACCCTGAGGGATAGTTTTGAATATTCGTGTTAGTTGCATTTTAAGTTTTTTTCCTATTCAACTGAATATATTTTTTTTTTTATTATTGATGATAATAATAAAGCCTATTCCGATTTACTTGAACAGCAAATACTAGATAACCATAAACTCGATAGGAAAGTCACCAAATAATGCATAAAAAAGATTATATACATACCCATATTAGAACTAGCGGCAGTATCAACATTAGAAAATCCGGTATTCCGCCGTCTTCTGTTGCCAGCAGGCCTGTATATCGATATGGAATATTGAAAACAGATAAATAAACGCAAAAACAACACCAATTGGCCCTCAGTCAATCAATGTCACTGAATTTGCTACTCTTTGACAAAAAAACCCTGTCAAAACCTCTTCCTTATTTCACTTGCTACAATTAGAGACGCTTCTGTTGGCTCTTATTGATATAACTGAATATTATCTGAATGAAACAAAATGTTAAAGAATTTCCGAAAAAACAAACGTGCAGCCATATTGCTTTTGATAGAAGAACTAGCTTCAGAGAAGATGATGAAATAAGATTGTCTGACATTTTATCAGAACCTATGATAAGGCATCAGACAAATGTATGACACCTTATCAACCCCAGATAGGAAATCCTTATAAAAGTTTAAAATTAATTCTGCTCCTATTGTCCCAAATGAGAATAAATGGAAAGTCAGCGTTAAATCAGTGACATGCTTAAAAGAAGGTTTTGAAGTTAAACTATTACCCTATTGAAGATAATTGGCTTTCGTCACATTTTTATTTCCCTTAGTTAATATTTCCGTGATTTGATGACTTTTTAGTTTGACATTTGCGCATTCTCCCTTCGGATGGTTATTCTCTTATGTCATGATGTATTGACACGATTAACACCGAATGCCCTACGGTATCGTATTCATAAAAATTACACAAGGTTGGAGTACGATTGGAACAGCCCAAACTAATCATGACTTTACCAATCAGTTGACATACAATAATTTCGTATTTTAACAAGTTCTCAGACCTTCAAAGTACTAGATTTCAAAATAAAACCAGAATACAACATGTGTACATATATGCTATCTTTCAATGACAGGGTAAATCAATTTGGCTTCGAATATTCTAACCTTAAAAATGAAAATCAACTAACAATTATAGATGTGCAATAATTTGGCTTACACTGCTAGCTTTACTTTCCGGGTGTAGATGTCAATTACTCTTTTATATTTTAAACATTTAGAAAACTAAAAGGCATTCTTGAGAAGAAAAAAAATGTTGGATTTGTAATATAAATATTCCGATTGATATGGACATCTTTCCAATTTATATGCAATGTGTCTTACAAAACAAAAAAAGTCTTTGAAATTCATATTTACCTTTTGTGTGAGTGGAATTGTGACCTTGCATCTGTGAAATCCGAATGTTGTTGTTGTATATTAGGCTTATTTGTTAAAGTTTTCTTGAAGTCAGATACTGGAGAACAACTCGTATATTCAAAGCATTTACTATGAAAACTTAAACGGTTGTCAGAGTGCCATTCTGTTGACAAACTTTTAAAACCCAAATCGTTTCTACGTATTTTACCATTATATTTTGACAAAGTTTGTATATGGTCAGCTTCATCTTTTTTGTCTACTTTTGCACAATTCAAATCAAGTTTATCAATTTCAGAGTTAGTATCTGTGATATTGGATACCGATATATTGTCAAATTGAAAGGCGTTATCTTCGGATGGAGTATCGACGTCTAAGTTATCATTGTCACATTGACCACCATCTTCAATGCTTTCGTCAGTAGTATTTGTTTCAAATTGTCTGTCTTTTTGAATATTATTTGATGGACAGGATGTAACTTATTCGGGTAATGGAATGCATTTATCAATTGGGAAACCATCTGTGTTACCACTTAATGATGAAGAGACTGAAACAATGTCAAGTATATCTTTTGCATCTTCCGATTTCTTGCCATTAGCAATAATCCGTTCAATATAGCTATCTTTAATATGTCTCACTGCTACGGTAATACTATTCACATCTTCAGACAAAATAAATACCAATTCTTTAATTTCCTTTAGTTTTGTAGACTTAAGTTCACAGTGTGTCGCCAATGAATCTACAACCTTTGCAACATCTATATATAGAGAAAGATATGTATCAATCAGTTTAAATTTTCACAATAATTATTGTAGTATGTTAAGTACTGTGACCTTGTTAGCGTTCTGTAAGTCTGTAATACGTTTAATTTGTTATTAGTTTTAAAGTGTGTGTTATCCATTAAACCGTTTTATAGAATGAAGTGTAAAACGCCTTTGTCACTTATAATCGTGGAAACAATCGTGTTCTTAATCCCCAGCCTAATAGTTCATCATCTTCTTGATCTTATAAGCTCAGTAAGCATTTATACGACCTAGTTCGTTTACCAACCGTAGGTGCTGTGGTTCTTTCAAAGTTATATCGAACTTTCCTGAATCTAACCGCAGTGACGTCAAAACTTTCAAAAGGTTACACTTATTCTCTTAGTCTTAATCGTAGGTTTTTTGGGAAATCGATGACACGATGTGAGTATAAAACATGCAACTTTTAATAAAGTAGAATACCGAATGTTTTCCAATTTTCGTTTGAATAAGAGTATAATCATACTGCTTAATTATGCCAGTTTTAATACATTAACAACCTGTATGTTTTATTCCTTCTTCGGCAAGTGAATGATTTCGCTCTCGATTTTTTTTCTTCTTTTTTTTTTTTATAAATACACCTTGTGCGCACTCTATTCAGGACGTATAAATGTGTCTAGAACGTATTCTGTTACCATGTAAGGGTGTCTCTAGTCATAGATTACTAGGTTTTGAAATCACCAAGGTGCTCGCTCTTGGATTCCCATTTTTCTTGTTATGAGGAACTTTGAATACATAATGATTTCTTAAAATCAAGGTTTTTTTTTGTCACAGTAAAACTCAGTTTAAGAAACGTTCAGGTCCGATGTAAGAAAAGATGACAGAAGAAACTTAGCAAAATGACAATGATAACATAAATTAACAAAATACAACTTGGAGTTCAATGACATACTAGACCTCAAATAAACTCATTTAAAGATTATGTG
Source organism: Mytilus edulis (assembly GCF_963676685.1). Taxonomy (NCBI): domain Eukaryota; kingdom Metazoa; phylum Mollusca; class Bivalvia; order Mytilida; family Mytilidae; genus Mytilus; species Mytilus edulis. The sequence continues at coordinate 4,890,262 of NC_092347.1, forward strand.
TTAATAATATGAAAATCAAGCACAATGCCTTCCGTAAGGGGTTTATTACTATACCACCATAAAATTAACAAGATGATATAACTCATGTCATGCATGGTTTTACATTGTACTGCACTACTTCATTAGATAATATTTACGATGTTAAACATGTGTAAACACCAATTTTAAGCTCTCTTTTAAAAGAATAAAAGGTTTAGAGTAATCAGCAACACAACGTCAGAGAAATGAGTAAACAAATATACTGAATATACTGCCTTTAAATAATTACCTACTTTCAAATTGCTTTTCGATTTCCTCTCTATCTTTTTTGCGGCTGCAAATAAGAAATAAACACATGTCCTTGTAAGCATGAAAGCAAGACAATTTACCTTATTATTTGTTTTTCGGTTTTGAGATAATTGCCGAATAAAGTATTTTATAGAATTACATGCAGTTCAATACATATTCCTAGCACTAGAAAACATGTTGCAGCCTGGTGATCAAGCGACAGTCTCTTAATTGCCCTTTTATACGCAGTGTCATCAATAAAAATGAATACAAATAGTCAACAATATTTAAAATAGTGCAATTCCGAAAAGTCTAACAGCAATTTTATAAAATATAACACAACTAGAAAGTAAGCAAATTTGAGTCAGAAGTTGAATAAATTCACACTTAAGCGCTTTTCTGTATTTATCTTCATCATGCACGATCAATGCCGACTATTTGAAGACAAGAATGTATCAGAACCGAAACAGTCGAAAATCTACATGTCCAAAAGGTGACATAAAATAACAACATCCATATTGGTGTACTTTGCCTGAAGGAGTTGAAACTCTAGTTTCCTAATAATATTTTGTTTATAAACGGACCATATATGACAGATTCGTTTAAAATCATATCAGAACCAAAGTACTTTCTACTGAGCTGATGATTACCCTTTATATTTTCTGTTTGCCCTTTTTGCACTGTGACGTGAATTTAGCTACGATTTACTCAAACATTACAACATGTGGAAAATATTAGGGTAGATGAGCTTTGAATTCCCCATTAAAATTTTGATCGTTTTAAGAAAACAGGTTTTATACAATCACTCCGGATCACTTCGTTCTCCATGTTTATTATAATAAGTGATATACAATGTAGTTTGTATATGATTGATCAAATTGAATGCCACTTTTGTTTTTATAAATAACTGGAACTGCCGTGGCTAAGGTCGACATTTTTTATAGTTATTTTCACGAATGACCATTACTTCATTGTTTAATGTAAATGTATCAGTACCATGTAGATTTTTCTACAAGGCATTCAAATCGATTCTGATGTATTTGTCTGCATGCAGCTCCTATTTCGGGAGGTCATTATCATCAAGTTAAATCACTTTTTGGTTTGTATTGTACGACAAGCCTTTACTTACCACTGAATGATATTAAGGATTGGACTTTTTAATGAACGTTTTGAGAAGAAGAAAAAAACGAGAAGTTTTTCTTTTACTGGTTCACTAATTGTTTTCTCAGACACCGATGATTTTTGCCTAAATTCTGATACAGAATTTACTGCTGTTGTCAAATTCAAATTAGATGTATAGAAAAAAGCGGGAAAGAACATCACCAAGAAGTTAAATAAAATGATCTAGCTTTCTTGATCTCGTTTGTTTTTTTTACACCGACTCGAATGACGATAAAAAGTGTTTGTCAGGATAGGTTTACAGTTTGTTCTCATATAAATGACAAGAACTCTCTGAAAAATTAACCTCCAGTATTGTGTTGAAAACATAAACAATAATAAAATGATAATTTCAGAAGGGTTTGTTTGAAATCATGTCAGACTTCTGAGCTGATGAAACTATTGGAGACTGATATACAACTAGCAGCGGTATCGAGCCACTGCTATAAAAAAAGAAAACATCATACTGAAGCCCTTTTCAGGATTTACATGTAACTTTATAAGAACGCTTCAATCCATATAAGCCAAAGATGAATAAATACCAAAACATTTGTAGAATTATATCACCAAAAAGGACCTTACCTTTAAAAGCCAAATATATCTAAGTTCAAATTTGCCTGAAGGCATTGAAATATCAATTGTTTGAATACATTTGCAGATAATTGTGTGTCTAATATTTATAGGATGTTGCCAGTTTAAGTATGCAATCTCCTAATTGTTTGCCTTGAATTATAAACTATATTGTGAATTTATAAAATGCCTGTCCTTACTTATTCATTTGATTGTCTCTTCTTAAGTCTTCTTGCTTCTTCAAAATAATCTTAATTTCCTCGCTTAATTCTTTGATCTACAAAATGACATTTCATTAAATTTTCACTTAGCGGTCCAATAATAAAAATGCATATTTCATAGAAAATTGCAGGATAAATAAAGGCAACAGTAGTAATCTGCTGTTCAAAATTCATAAATCGAAAAAGCAGTTTATCACACAAACTAAAATCGTGCATGCATTTCACAATGTTTGAGAATTCGTAAAGGCATTATATGATCTCTTTGTTCCATGTTGTGCAGTTGAAATCATTTCTTTGAAAGTTTCACGGACGTCATCATGAGTAGCAATGTTATTCGTCGTTATGTAATTTCTGTGTTACAGATCACGAAGGATATGTTCCATATGTTGTATACATATTCCTGTCTTCCCGAACGTGACATACCAAAGTAGGATTATCCACGGATTTATGCTTACACGAGCAACACGACGGGTGCTACTTATGAAGCAGAAATTGCGCAACCGCCCGGAGCATCATATATCACTCCGGTTTGTGTCGGGGTTCGTGTTGCTCAGTATTTAGTTTTTTATTTGCGTTTTATGTTCTGTTTTCCTTCTGCTGTTGCGCGTTTTTCTTTTCGCCATTGCTTTTATGTTTGACTTATGAGTTTGAATGTACCTTTGGTATCTTTTGACTAATGAGTTTGAATGTACCTTTGGTATCTTTTGACTTATAAGTTTGAATGTAACTTTGGTATCTTTTGACTTATGAATTTGAATGTACCTTTGGTATATTTTGACTTATGAATTTGAATGTACCTTTGGTATCTTTTGACTTATGAGTTTGAATGTACCTTTGGTATCTTTTGACTTATGAATTTGAATGTACCTTTGGTATCTTTTGACTTATGAATTTGAATGTACCTTTGGTATCTTTGACTCTCTTATACATATCCATTGATTGACAAACTTATGACAAAAGATGGATAAAAATATTCTGCAGCAAATAGGTATAAATGATATAACTTCTGTAGATTATTTTGAATAATTAAAATGCATAGATCATAGAATATTTCAGGATAAATAAAGGCAACAGTAGTAAACAGCTGTTAAAAATTCATTATTCGATAAAGCAGTTAATCACACAAACGAGAAATTGTAAAGGCATTACATTATCTCTGTGTTCCATGTTCCATTATATTATGAGGCAGGCATAACCTGTGAATGGGGACGAAGTCTGTATGAATTATTCTTTTTGTAACTAACATATTTGTTAAAAAAAGAAACGGAAATACTATAACGTTTCCGATTTTGATTCTCTTATGTGACGTTATTTAAGTTATGACGTCATGTTCAATGTAAACAAAGAAACGCTATCATCAGATGATAACGTTTTTTTTCATATCAAGGAATTATTAAAAAGGGAAATTGGTATTGCGTTCCTTCCTATTTTATACTAGACTGATAAATATATGATTTTACTCAAAGTTTCATATAAACGAGACCGGAAAAAGGAAGTACATTGTAGATTTCTGCGCAGATGCGGGAATTCAAAACACGACATAAAAAATTTGAATGATTTTGAGTTCATTAGTACAATAAAAATTTCGGGAAAATTTTCCCGATTGTTTTTTTATTGATTTTTCTACTGTTATTGGGGACTTCGTCCCCAGATAATCTCTGTTTTCCATGTTTGGTATATTTTGATTATCTTATATATACTAATTGATTTGGCGACAAACTTATAACCCATAACTGGTAAAACTATTTTTTAGCACATAAGTATAAATTATATAACTTCTGTTGCTCATTTTGAATAATTATGACATATCTTCAAAATATAGATGTATGCGTACATTTTTAAATTGATATTGGGTATTTCAATTCTATTCATTTTATTAAATACCTTAATCGATAAATGACAATTATAACTACTTTAAAAGACAATAAACAGGGAGGAACATTGATGAAATGACAATTTGACCATATCTTCCTCGATTATAACACCTCAATATGACAGACGCTAACCAAACATTGTCAAAGGCAACTGAAACAATTATTGTGTATTTATGCATTTATCATGTTAATGTTTTGCACATTTTCAAATTCTCCATTTTTTTCGACATAGACTCCATAACCTTAGGTAATTATCACAGAAAAATTTTACGTTATAGGAATATGTTCTGAGACTCAATTTATGGCGCTTTATATTCAAGAGATCGTCAGCCGTAGAATTGTACTTACCATTTGAAAAAGAATAATCAAAGATGTTGTTATAGTTAAAAGATATTTCGGGTAAGCCCTGGATATTGTTTTGTTTTGAAAAAAAATATGGGATCAAAATATGATATTAAGTTAAAGTTATCAATTTCCAACAGTTTTGTGAATAGTGATCTTTAGTGTCACATATGTACAAATCAAATCATAATACACTGAAGGATAACACTATGACATAAATTATTTTTAACTATAAATATATTATCAAAATTATTGCCAGCCTTATAGAGTCGCTTACCTTCGCCATTATCCTATATTTTATTTCGTCCTTCATACTAGGATAGCACACTACTTTTTCATAAAAGACATTTATTAATAAAATGTTTCGATTGCTTTTCAAATTTTCTCAATTTTTTGTCTAGTTTTGGTTTCGTAATCATAAAGTTCCCATGTCCTTCCTTAAAAATAAGGTATTTTTTTCGCCGTTTACAAAATGTGTGTATTTTTTTAATTTAAATATCGATAACTGACAAGCAACTGACGGAAATATAATGTTACATACATGTATAATTTCCTGCATTTGCAAACTAATAATGTGATTTAAATCTTCTTGGAATATTCACAGCATTTACATATATAATTTTATAAAATGAAATTATCTAATATCATGCTTTCTTTATGCAAATTGTAACATAAATAAGGCAATATATACATTGATATTACTTCTGACTTCTTACTTTACAATTATTGTATTAATCTATCCGTATTGAAATAAAATCAGCAAATTTGCGTGTTAAATATTAATTATACTTGCAGATAGGAAAATCCTCTATACCGATACTTTTATTTGAAATCAATAAAATAATTTAAAAAAAATCCCTCTTTTTTTGCTTCCAACATTTTCTTAAAGCAGATTATTACGAGTTTAATTTGGCGTTCAAACAGTGACGAATATGACTCTCGTTTAAGATAAGACACGAAAAGTGAAAAATTCGGATTACCATCCTTAGAACGTAGTTTTGTACGTTCATAACCGATCTCTAATGAGTTGGGATGGTCCGGAAATGTTGGTCACACTCCCGACAGTAAGGTTAGCCCATAACATTCGTAGAAACTGAGAACCAATTTTGTTTAGTCGGAATACAATCATGACTGTGATGACAGATTCTGCATGTCGGATCAAAATTGTTATATTCCTTGTTTTCTACGTTTTTATTACAAAATTCGGCAATGATACCCTCGTTCCCGACAATTACAGAACACGATACGACTGAGTCCAGACAAAGCTGTTTGCATTGCTGTACAGCAGACAGTGATAAAATTGAATTATTACAATACCTGACCATCCCGAATATAAATCGACATTTTCCCAATGAATATCATCCTTCACCATCTGTTTACTATCTGGTTACATATTATATTCGACAGAATCAGGATGCTGTCGGGATTTATTCGGGTTTGCTACTATGGGAAAGATGCAAATCGGAAAAGAATAAGATTGAGAACGGGATAATCGGGACAAATTCTGATGGAAATGGATGATTTTGTACGCTTTCTGACCAATATCTAATTGTTGTCTTGATGAAATAATGGTTTACAAATACTGTTTTTAAGCTTGAGTTTCAAGTAACGATTCAAAGGATCATGATCAAACTTTTGACAATACTTTATAGGAGACAGCAGTAAAAATCGTATATGTGTGACTATGACCAAACTTTTGAAATAATTCTCTCAAAATACAACTCAAACATCTTTCTTAGATTTTACCCAATTCAACAGTATGTTATTATCGACAATGTAAATCGTGAATTTTTCATTTGTGTTTACTTATTATGAACCAGAATTTTATTCATACATCAGGCTGTGAGTGCATTTGTTAGTCAATCGAATAGATAAGATAAAAAATCAAAATCACAAAAATACTGAACTCAAAAATAAAATACTGAACTTTAAGATGATAGATCTTTGGGAAATCCTCTGACCAAAACGACTATGAGTTATAACACCATCGTTTACACATTTAAAAGGCCATTATATTATTTCCGTCAAATGTAAAGCAAACTATTGTTTCAGTTTAAAGCTATAATTATTCAAATCTTAGTTTTAGAACAGGTTCCGTAAAAACTTATACCATATCAACTTACAAAATTTTGTGTGTTTGTTTTAATTAGAATCTTTGCTAATGATATGTGATCATGTCATGCAATTCTTGTCAAATATATTTTTAATCGTTCCTTTTCATAACTCTTCATACTGTTGGAATAATTACTGTATAAGTAGAAACCTTTTGTATATATGAAGTCCCTATCGTGCGAACAGGCACGATCATAACGTACCAGTTGAGGTATGTAACCACCTACGACGGAGCAGAGGGTATGCTACTACTGAGAAGGGGGAACATTGATGATTGAGAAGTTGTATTAATTGCGTTTGATTATAGTGTGAAGTCATCCATCAATATCAATACTGAGAAAAAGACAAAGATATGAAGCAGCCCTTCCATTATCAGTGGAATCATCAATTCCAAGATTTCACGAAAACGACCTTTGTCTCGTCTTCAGATTACTCCTTTTACTCTAGCATCACTGCACCGTATAACTTTCACATACATAACATTCCAGTCACTACTTGCAGGAATAAAACGATTAACTCGTCGCCTTATTCTTCAATTTAAAGCATTAACATAGGACATGTGTAAACAATTGCAGCGGGTTTAACATTTTTATGGTATCAAACCTTCACCCTTATCTGAAACAATAGTGTAACATCACAACATAGAAAGACACACTATCTGATAGTTGCTTAAATCTACGTCCCTTTGTCTCTAGTGGATAGCTATCTAAATTAAAATCACGAAGCAACTCCCTTTATCGTCATTTTACTTACGTGTCAAAACACGAATATGACTAGTCTTATGGTATTAAGTTTTGTTTACAACATTGTTAAAGAGGGACGAAAGATACAAGAGGGGCAGTCAATTTCGTAGATTTAAAATAAACTGACATGCTATGGTTAACCATTAAAAGACAAACATATTAATATTCATTAAATTTGTACCTGAACTGAAAATATGTTGTTCGACTTCATTTAGATATTTGATTATGTTTAAGAAATTTTTCTTGTTCATTATTTTACTACATGCTCGAGATTTATTTAATATTTTAAAATTATAATATTAGGCATTCGTTCGGCATTTGTAACTAAAATGGTTACAAGTTAAGAAATACGACATAAAGTGATTAAATTTTACACATGAAGCTGTGATATTCTTTTTCAGGAGCCGTGGTGTAGTGGTTAGTGCATCGGACTACTAACACAAAGGTTCCTTGTTCGATTTGCGTTCCGGGATGAAAAGGCTATCACTTGACACCATTTGCGAGTATGGCCTTGAGGAAACGATGATAGTCCCTCGGAAGGGGACGATAAATGGCTGATCCGTGTAAAGAGAGGGTCATATCTCTTGCACGTTAAAACACTCTTGTAGATTTCGAAAAAGAGCAGGCTGATGTCGCTACAAGGCAGCACTCGCACCAGCAAAGTGGAAAGGAATTAATATAAATGATAAAACTTGTTTCCCGATCCGCTATAAATAAATATGTTTAAACTATTGTAAGGCTCAATTATTTTTCGAAAGTGTCCATTAAGTGAAAGAAATTGAGGGGACATTCATCCATCCTCTTATTATAATGCTATTATTGATTTGCTATATTTTGTCAGACAATGTGTGTGTGAACGTACGATATTGAAAAAAATATATATACGAAAATACGTCAAATTTAGAAATACAGACGAGATATTCACCCTGTATTGCGAAACAAAATTATTGATTAATTTAAAATGGTTTTCCGAATTGAACCATAAAATAAACTAAGCTGAACCGTTTTGAGTAGATATAATGAACATTGTGATAACAATTTGACATTTTTTATTGTTATATACAGGGTTCCAGATCCCAAAACAAAGTACACGTAGTTAATGGTCTATAAAAAGATGTTCTAATAACAAGTATCAAAAGCCAAATAGACAAATGAAAGAATGTGAAGACGACAAATGAACAGTACGGGCTGACTCAATACAATACAATACAAGACTCAGTATGAACAGCATTTGCCTTTACTATTGAATTGAGGGATGAGATCTTCATGTAAACATATTTTGCTTGCCAAACGAACAGATACATGGATGCGAAAGACATTATAAACACTAAAGTTCACAGATAAAGTGGTTCCAGTTTGTCTTTATTCCAAAGCTTAGTGTAACACTGATTTTTTTCCACTAGTTACCATCAGTCTAAAAAAGAAAAATACTATTTTTTTAAATATGTTATAATTTGTATATTCATTATTTGTAGATTTATTGTAACATTTTTTAATTTGTATGAAATCGACTGATCAAACATATGAATCCATTAATTTTAATTAAATCATTAAGGTAACAATATTATTATATTGTAAATAAAAACTGACAATATAAAGAGGTTATTATCTTGATTAATAAAATTACAGCCTTTATCTAGATGATATAAGTTATACAAAAACTAACCTCGTCTCCTTACTGTTACTTTCGATTTGTTTTGTGGATTTTCTTGTTCCATTTCAGAAAAATGTACTTCATACCTGCAATGAAAGTCATGTGAATATCCTAAATAAAAACAATACGACTACGTTATTTAAATCAACCAATACTTTGTAAGTCTTTCCTACATTAGCAAATTTTAAAACATTAACCTTGATAAAAACACCCACAAATAGTCTTGGCTCTAGTAATGCAATTTAGACAATTTAAAACTAGTACCTATGAAACAGATACCACAGTAATTGACCTCTAACAAGTACAAAACCAGGGACATGATACCCGCGGCGATACATTTCGGGTATAACTGTGCCGTCAGCACTTGCCAAATCATACCCTGTTCTAACCAGAAAACATTAAAAAACATCTCTGTTCTAGACACTCTCTGAAAATTTATATCCTGTTCTAGATACGCTCAGAAAATGTATACCTTGTTCTAGACACAGAATGGGGTTCTAGATTGTATCTTAAACATTTAAATAAGTGATCCTATTTTAGACAAATACTTTGTTTAAAAAAGACCCTGCTATCACCAAAGTGCACGAAACAGCGATCCTGTTATAACCAGCAGAACATGAAAAAGGAATCATGTTCTAACCAACAGGGCATGAAAAAGCTACCCTGTTTTTCGGCACACTCAAACCACTAAAAATATAGGAAGTAACCCCTTATATAAGTATAATTACGATGTGTTTGTGTTGCCTACAGTTGCTTGTTTAACTTACAGATGCAAAGCTAGACACATACATAGAATTTAAAGCACTTAGGAAAACGTCTGGTATTCCGTACTGGTCTCGAGTGCATATGCATGTAGGTTATAGGTTCGATCCTAATGTGTGAAACCATTGATGTAAAATGAGTTATTTATATGATACCTGATATATTACCGAGTTAAAACAATAATTGTCCTACAGGCAAGATTAGTAGTCGAAAGTTTAAAACTGATAGATTGCGATTTGAAACTTGCATTACAAATTCTGAGATTTTTAATTGATTGAAAAGCAATTTAAAAAAAGAAATTTTATAAAACTTTTGTATGTGCCTTTAGAAAGTGAGACGGTTTCGGCTTTCAAACGTTTGTATCTGGGCGTCACTAGTAGATCTTGTGTGGACAAAATGCACTTCTGGCGTATTAAAATTTTGAACTTGTTGCCTTTTGTCGGCTGTTGTTCGTGTGTTTCTTTGTCAATTATGCTATATTTCACATGGCTATAAAAGAGGGAGGTTTGGCATGCCACAAAACCAGGTTCAACCCACCATTTTTTCCTTTAAAAATGTCCTGTACCAAGTCAGGAATATGGTTCGTTTCTGTGTGTGTTACATTTTAATGTTGCGTCGTTTGTTTTCTCTTATTTTTTAGTGTAAATTCACATTGCGATAAGACGTGTCACGGTACTTGTCTATCCCATATTTATGTATTTGGTTTTGATGTTATATTTGTTATTCTCGTGGGATTTTGTCTGATGCTTGGTCCGTTTTTGTGTGTGTTACATTGTAGTGTTGTGTCGTTGTTCTCCTCTTATATTTAATGCGTTTCCCTCAGTTTTAGTTTGTTACCCCGATTTTGTTTTTTGTCTATGGATTTATGAGTTTGAACAGCGGTATACTTCTGTTGCCTTTATTTAATAATCAACCCCAATTTGTGTCTCTACTCCTCAAACCTAATGATATATTAATGCTAGCTAACATACGACATAGAACGTACAGATTTTTAAATAACTTCGCTAGCAAAAGATTAAACTATAACTTAAGATTGACTTACGTTGTACGATCCATTTCGAAGATTGTTTTCCTTTGTTTCCTCTGATAAGCCCTTTCAATTTTTACATTGATTTCATCAGGATACTTCTTCCAATCAGAACCTTCTTGATACTCCCAAATAGCGCTTACTGAGTTAAAAGATCATTGGTTGAAGTTTTTATTATACTAGTAGGTAGAGAAAATATATGAAATTAATAACTATAAATAAAATACATTACTTTTTGTCACCTTTGTCTGATATTAGCTTTATTCCATTTTGAATCATCATTAAATTGATTTAGATGATATATTTCTATTGTTAATATATAAAATTGTAAATACAGTAAAAACTCATAAAGTAAATGCTGCACAGAGATACGAGTACCTGTTGAATCTGAATAGATGGGAATGACGTAGTCGCTGGCATGTTTTGTTGATGTAGTGGTTACATCAGATAAATATTCACTTTCCTCGTCTGACGATGATCGACGTCTTGCATGCCGACGTCCTGGAATTCGTTCCCTGGCTTGTTGACTAGTTTGGGCATTGCCATCTCTTTGTAGTCATAATATAAAATTTGATGCATTTTTGAATATAATAAATCTATTATTATAGGTATATATGAACTATAGAACTAGAAATGTTTATGTTATAAGTTTAGCTTCCATAGTATTAGTTTGCATGTTCAGTTGAGTTCAATTTAAAAGGTCATACCAATACAAATCTCACTATTACTATAATGTTTGTTAGGAAATTAAACCATATAATCCAGGTATGTATCTTCTTGTCCTCAAATGGTCAAGAGCGTATTAAATTAAAGAAATGGTAAAGAAAAAATAAACAAAACTAAAACAAGCAAGCAAACCCATTCCCTGTTATTCCACAAAAGAACACAAAACAACAACACACAGAACACAATTTCTTCCACTTAGCTACCGATGTACAATATTGCACAAATCATGAACAAAATGCGTCGATTTAGAAAGCACAGATTCTCTACAATTGGACTAAACATGTTTTTTTTTGTAGAAGTTATTGACGTGTGAAACGAACAGATTAACTTGAAAACTGAATTAAAGTCGAGAATAATAGACTTGTTTTAAGATACAATAATAGTAGTCGACAGGGACCTTGTTACCCAAATACGTTTTTTAGTTGGTTGGTTGGCATTATAGTCCTTCGGGGTGAAAGGTTTAATATTTTTTTCCAAAAACTATTTAGAAGACTGTGTAATGTCTTATGGTGTAAATGTGCAATGTGTAATTAATAAAAGCTTTGAAAAAAGAAATAATATTTTACTTATACATCATAATTTTCGATATTTGTTTAAGACTCTAAATAATAGTAACTATGCGTTTTAAGATGTGCAAAGTTTGTCAAAATTTGTGGTTTCGATGAAAAATCAGGGACACGATGTTTATCGACTGACTTATGTAATTCTAATACTTACTTCAACCGAATTTCGAACCGTCCTTTATGTCCCACCTTATACAGGCCCGTTCGTTTACAGTCCCATCTCACCTTAAAAGATAAAATGAATTATGTCTTCAAATATTTATTATACAAGGCAATGAAAAATATGTTTGCATGTTGAAAGAGTTTTTTTTTCGCTAGGTTTTGTAACGTTTTATAACTTTTAATGCATTTTGTGACAGTACAAGTAGACTGTTCATGATTTTAAAGGCTATACTCACCACAACTTTTCCATCCCTTCTTACATCTAAAACAGTTCCTATACTACCTGGTCCACCATCGGTATCACCAAACTTCCAGTCGTGTCCTATAATAGTTGTCTCAAATATTATATATTGTATAGAACTTACAGTTTAAACATATATAAATAAATTTTTGAAAAATTCACTTGCAATTTGCTTAAATCAATGTCAAGATCTAAGTGTTTCTATTTGTATACATTATTAAGAATATCATGTTTATACCAAAAAACCCAAGGCATATACATCACTTGATGACAATTTGGTACTTCAATTTGAATGTGTCCAAACAGTAACATTTTAGGAAATGTACAGTTCCAATCTACTGCAGGTGTATGCTTTTCAATTGTGTTAACAATTGTGGCATATTGTTAAGCTAATTTATCTTACGAGTTACTTTTTGTCCAGTGTGTATAGCAAAAGAAAATACACCATATGGAATAAAACGTTTATAAATCAATAAATCAATAAAGTCATATCCTTTTCCCCCAATATTCAATTATAAAGTTCTAACGATATAAAATAAAGTTGATATACGCATATCTATAAATTACCTCTTACAACTTTACAACCAACAGCGATAATCTCATCAACAAATATTCTAGGTTCATTCACTTTCATAATCTTATAAATGTGTCTTTGTTCATCATACGCATACACATTTTCTTGGCCATGATCCCATTCTACCCATACAATACCTTAAAGAATTTTGAATTATCTTAATAATAAATTCATAAACAAGAAAATTCGAAAATCTACATAAGACTACACGAACAAGTGTGTCAAAAAAGTACTCATCTAATGATATGCCTGTCACTCATCATTTAAAAAAAAACTGAACTTGATTTTGAATTGGCGAACTTGATCCTGTAGAGAATTGCTTGATCGATTGATATTTGGTATTTAACGATACCCTCAGTACTATTGGGTATATCATGTCGACCACTTTTTAGAACAACTGTAGTGGTTCGAATAATTTTAACATTTTATAAACAATAAATTTACAGAAAAATAACACATCAATGACATTTCATGCCAACACGAAGAAGTTATATTGAGCATTGATGAAAAATATCAGAAATAAAAAAAAAATATCAACCACTTTATCATACTAACCATCCTCGTCTTGCCCGATTACTGTTCCAGGAAGATTACGATCCTGATCACCAAACGACCAATCAGGTCCTCGACGAACCCTATCACCTAGCTGTAAGGTACTTGCGCTAAGTTCAACAAACTTCCCTTGTCCATTTTCCATATTCAAAGGGTTCAGAAAATCCATAACCATATCTAAGCAATCATCCTAGAAAGAAATAAAAAACCCAACACGTGATAAAAGGTAAAGGAAACGTCGTCAGTTTATTATTCCTCATATTTAGTTGTAAAGGGAGATATATTTGAATATCAAATATATAGATATCTCCAATTTCATCATCAGTCAACATATACTTATATAAGGTTCAAACAATAAAAGAAAAGCATTCTTTTATTTTCAGGTAATGTTTTAACGCATTAAAGGATTATTTTATAAAAGAAGATCTGAAAACTCAAAATAACAAATGGTAATGTAATCAGGCAGTCAGTTAGGCTGATACATACGTTTTGTAAATTGCTTTGTATGTTACAGTTGTAGGAATTCAAAAGTGATAAAGGGCTTGCTAGAAAAAAAACCGGAAATCAGATGTTTTCTATTTATACTTAATTTTCAAAGAACACGCAGAAAAAAGATTATATACCAACTAACGCAGCCCTTATTCTGAACATAATGCATGTGGCGCGGTATAACATTTGATTAAAAATAAAATCATATTTATTTCAATTTCTTACATGTGAATCGTCATGACTTGATGCCATTCTAATTTTTCTTTTGATGACTTCCCTCGTCTGTTCATGCGGACAATACCTTATCTCTGAAGCAATTTGTGAAGCACATCCCTGTTTAAATAAAATAAAAATGTTTTACTTCGTTTTTGATGTTAGTCAAAATTCTACAATCGCTTAAGTAAGGACATTGACAAACACTTGATACTGAATGATTTTGTGTGTGTTACATTTTTTTGTTGTGTTTCTGTTGTGTCGTAATTCTACTCTTATATTTGATGTGTTTCCCTCTGTTTGAGTTTGTAACCCAGATTTGCTTTTTTCTCAATCGATTTATGAATTTCGAACAGCGGTATACCACTGTTGCCTTTATTTTGCAGAAATACTCAATTAATGATTTAACACAGAGTACATCCGGTATTATTGCCAATCAGGCACGAAAAAAATTGCATTTAAAGTTCAGTTGGTCTCTGTCGAATAGTTGTCTCATTTGCATATAGCTTTAGTATGATCGTACTGTTATGATTTCAAGGTACACTATGTCTTATTGGAATAGACTTATGTTCGGTGAATCAAATATTGGACCAACGGGTTTCTAAATGGGAAAAAAAATCCCTCCGAAGAATTACATACGTTACGGTGAAATGTTTGAATTGAAATGAATCAAAAAGGAAATGCAATTGAACATTACTTATTTTGACTTACGATAACTTGAGTCATTCTGATTAAACGATACATTTCATTGGTTTGTATAACTTTACCATGTGTCTGTCTTACTGCTTCTTCCAAAATCTAAAACCGTACATAAACTGGATTACATGTATATTGTATATTAGTAACACTAAATGTAAAAAATATTAAGCAGGTAACACCAACATTTTTTTATTAGATTATTTTGTTTTTACTTACACAATGAAATTGGTTGGGGTCTATAATGATCAGTCAACTTTGTAATGAAATTCACCTAGCCTGATTATATTAAGATTGACTAAAATGCCATTCGAAAACACCAATAGACACACATGTTGGTGTTTAAGTACATATGAAAGTGCTGATTATATTTACTGCATGAATGGAAGGTAATGGTTGAAAATGAATGAATATTTTAAAATTTGAGTAAATCTCTCATGACGCGGTTTATTTTTTTCAAAATCGTATAATTCCTATAAATACCAAAAGAAGCATTTATCATTAACATTGCTTGTACTTTAAAATCACACATTGGAACGTTTGAAATTTACTCCTTTTTCTTATTCTACATTTAGAGCATATTATGAAAAAGTTTCAAAACAGTTCAGATTATTTTCTGTAAAATATTATACTGCCTCTCTTCACAACACTGTGTTGGGTATGAATGTATGAAAACTTTATTTACTTTGCCGACAAGTTAATTAAAAAACAAAATCAAAGTTATTTTCATGGGACGCTTTTCCATTTCGGTGAAACGTGTACACGTACTAACTTCAATTTTTTTCTAGTTGCATAATTTTACAACTTTCAAGGTTTGATCTATATTCAGCCTTGAATCGTTTTCCGATCTCATTTAAAGTATTTTTGTAAGAAGTTTCAACCTATATGTATGAACTATGTGTACACATTCAATAAACTCATCATTGATAATTAATACCAGGATTAAAATATTTTTTAGGACGCGCGTTACGTCTACAAAAGACTACTCAGTGACGTCTCAGTTATAAAATATCACTGGCTTTCAAATTTTTGTCTTTTGTCTTCGTGCATTCCTGATAAAGGTAAATAAAAAAATCTGCTTTGCATGGGCGAAATTCATATAGAATTGTTTTCTATTTCTTGTTGCAGTCTCGATTCATGGGCCTTTTAAGGGTTATGTACGCTTGTGTTGATTCAATGCTGAACATATGCAAATTCTATACAAAATCCACATTCTTTCTCCGTGTACACTCATATTTGACATTTATGATTTTTTAATAAAAAAAATGTTAGCACATCATGGACAAACAAGCGAGTCATCTATATCAAAAATTTCATTACGAAATTATCTTTATTAAAGCCTGATGAGATTCTACAAAAAGTTGGTTTTATTTGCGATAAAATCCCCATTTTCTATTAAATGCAATAAAACAATAATCAATAGTGCCTTGTACAAAACTTCCTTTTGGTACATGTAAAAGATGGCCCATTTCGTTTCTATTATTCATCAGTTTTGCTGATTTGATACTATTCCAGTTTGACATTCTAATGATATTCTACAAAAAGTTGGTTTTATTTGCGATAAAATCCCCATTTTCTATGAAATGCAATAAAACAATAATCAATAGTGCCTTGTACGAAACTTCCTTTTGGTACATGTAAAAGATGGCCCATTTCGTTTCTATTATTCATCAGTTTTGCTGATTTGATACTATTCCAGTTTGACATTCTAATGATATTCTAAAAAAATTGGTTTTATTTGCGATAAAATCCCTATTTTCTATTTATTGCAATAAAACAATAATCAATAGTACCTTGTACGAAACTTCCTGTTGGTACATGTAAAAGATGGCCCATTTCGTTTCTATTATTCATCAGTTTTGCTGATTTGATACTATTCCAGTTTGACAATTTGTAATTTACATGGCTACAGAAGGAGTCATCAACCTTTATAATATCAAATGCCTTCATGCTTGGATCAATCTTACTTCTTTTTAAAATTTTATTGATGAAATGAATTAACCTTATCAAATATAATTTGCGACAGAAACGTTTTTAATGTTTCTATTGTTTTTGCTGTAACATACAAATGACTTCACCCTTATACCAGAAGGATCCCTTAATAATAATTCAA
Source organism: Mytilus edulis (assembly GCF_963676685.1). Classification (NCBI taxonomy): domain Eukaryota; kingdom Metazoa; phylum Mollusca; class Bivalvia; order Mytilida; family Mytilidae; genus Mytilus; species Mytilus edulis. The sequence continues at coordinate 4,907,321 of NC_092347.1, forward strand.
GATTACGACACTCCCACAAATTTTGAAACCGCATTCAAAAGCAAAATAATTATAGTAAAAAGGGTTATTGTTATCTTATAGTTCGTTTCTGTGTTAGTTGCATTTTAGTGTTTCTGTTGTGTCGTTGTTCTTCTCTTATATTTGATGTGATACCCTCAGTTTTAGTTTGTAACCAAGATTTGTTTTTTTAATCGATTTATGAATTCTGATCAGCGGTATAGTACTGTTGCCTTTATTTATAATATATAGCGTATGATTTTTGAAATTCATTACACATTTATTCACTTTTCTTACCAGTGATAATTTACTTACAGGATTATTTTTTCTATCTCCAACAGGAACATAATATACCTTAGTTTGAGTGCTACTTATAAACTGTTGTATGCTACTGGTCTCTGGACGACCCTAAATTTTGATATATTTCAAAGAAACTCATTAATGTTAATAAGAACAATATCTGAACTTGGAAGAAAAAATAATTTTTAAGTTAGGTAACGAAGGACACTTAAGTAACGTTAATACTTCACATACTGTAATCATTGTTAATGTAATCTGACATAGGCCAAACACGTTCATTGTCACCTTTTGAATATTTTTACCAGTTTGCAATATGTGTTTTGCTTTTTCTTACTGCAGTTTTTGTGGGGTTTGTGTTTGTAATACTTTGTAATATTTTTTAGCTCACCAGGCCTAAAAGGCCAAATGAGCTTTCTCAGCACTTGGCGTCCATCGTCCGTCGTCGTCGTCCGTCGTCCGTCGTCGTTAACTGTTACAAAAATCTTCTCCTCTGAAACTGTTTGGCCAAATTTAATCAAACTTAGCCACAATCAACATTGGAGTATCTAGTTTAAAAAATGTGTGGCGTCACCCGGCCAACCAACCAAAATGGCCCCATGGCTAAAATAGAACATAGGGGTAAAATGTAGATTTTGGCTTATAACTCTGAAACCGACGCATTTAGAGCAAATCTGACATGGGTTTAATTTGTTTATCAAGTCAAGATCTAGCTGTCCTGAAATTTTCAGACAAATTTTGCAGTTTTTGGTTAATATCTTGAATATTATTATAGATAGAGATAAACTGTAAACAGCAATAATAATCAACAAAGTAAGATCTACAAATAAGTCAACATGACCAAAATGGTCGGTTGACCTCTTAAGGAGTTATTGTCCTTTATAGTAATTTTTTACCAATTTTAAGGAAATTTTTGTAATCTTATACAAAAATCTTCTCTTCTGATACTACTGGGCCAAATTGTACCATACTTGGCCACAATCATCATTGGGGTATCTAGTTTTGTGTGGCGTGACTCGGACAACCAACCAAGATGGCCGCCATGGCTAAAAATAGAACATAGGGGGTAAAATGTAGATTTTTGCTTATAACTCTGAAACCGAAGCATTGAGAGCAAATCTGATATAGGTTAAATTGTTCATGAAGTTAAGATCTATCTGACCTAAAAATTTCAGACGAATCAGACAACCGGTTGTTGGGTTGTTGCCCCTGAATTGGTAATTTTTAATGAAATTTTGCCGTATTGGTTATTATCTTGAATATTATTGTAGATAGAGATAAACTGTAAACAGCAATAATGATCAGAAAAGTAAGATCTACAAATAAATCAACATGACAAAAATGGTCAGTTGACCCCTCAAGGAGTTACAGCCCTCTACAGTCAATTTTTAACAATTTTCATAAATTTTGTAAATTTTGGTAAATTTTTAACAAAATATTTTCCTATATAACTAATGGGCCAAGTTCATTAAAGATGAAGATAATTGTAAGTAGAAAGAATATTCAGTAAAGTAAGATCTACAAACACATCACCATCACCAAAACACAATTTTGTCATGAATCCATCTGTGTCTTTTGTTGAATATGCACATAAACCAAGGTGAGCGACACAGGCTCTTAAGAGCCTCAAGTTCTATGTTTTTGTTATAAACTGTTTGCCGGTTAGGGGTTTTTAGCTTTTGCAATGGCGTTTTAGTTCGTCGTAGACTTGTGAGTTTGAAAACGCCTGTAGTATCTCTATTCGCCTTTGAAAATATTTTTTTTTATCTCCGTGCAAATTCTATTTTTCTAAGTTTTTTTTAAAATAAAACAGCTATTGTAAATATAAACCGATTCGTTTAGAAAATTGATTTGAAGTCATCTTGTAAGTAAGTAGCGATTCACAACATCATTCTACCTCTTACATGTATTACTTTCCCCGATATTGAAATGAAGAAAATGACCTAAATATTATCGGTGTAATGAAGTGAAAATGATATACTCACACGAAAGTTTCCGATGGTAAATAAACAGGTAACACCTACATTCATTTCCATCTCTGGAAATACATGTCCTGAAGTCTCATCCGTAAAAATGATCATATGCCCCTGCAGTGCATTATCCCCAATGCGACCCACTGGACCTATTATGAAGACAGACAGCGAAATTACAATGTGATCTTATCTGTCCGATATATTTTATAAGAAAACCTTTGAATGTATGAGTGTCAGGAAATGATGAATATACATCAACAGAAAAGTTGATTATAATACAAACATGTATTCTTTACACCATGACGGAGCTGTATAACATATATGACTAATTAGTCAATTATCTAATCAACACTTTTGTTTTACGTCTTCAAAGCATCTTTCGCATAGGAATACTCACGTAGCTTATTACTATTTATGTTTTTTTTTTTAATCTAGAAAATTCATTAAGTAAATACATAACTATAAAAAAATACAACCTCAAAACATCAGCACTGGATCGATAACTCTACAGGTCGACTATCAGTTCCCAAGGGTATTATAAGCTCAGTAGTCAGTACATTGGTACTGACATGACTTTTAACCAAAATTTCTAATTTATCCGTTTATATACTTGTTTCTTGAAATGATTAGAATCCAAGGCTTCAAATATCTCAGGCAAAGTTTACCTTAGAAGAATTTGGCTGTCTTTTTATGTCCCTTTGGTGATATTAAAAGCTCTTCAAAGACTTTTTTAGATATTTCAAACAGCTGTATAAATGTTTTACCTTTGATTAAACTTGATGTGAAAACTAAGGATATCCCGAGTTATAAATGTATCATATTTTCTTAATGTCAACTGTCCACCAATATTCAAATATTGTTCTGACAATTAACGTGCTCTGATATAGTCACCTATAACTAAAACATAGCATTCTGATTTCCCATGAAAACCTTTAATGAGTATATCATTCAGCACAGCTCCTCTTAAACTTTAATTCAAATTCAAGATTTAATCAATTGCCTTAAGTTAATATATTTTCTATTCAGCAAGGCTTTATGTTTTCATATTCATTTGTTAGCTTTTCGTAAACAAAAACTTTGAAAGCCATATGTTTGTGCTCAGTAAGACTATTCTAAAAATATTTGTTCTCATGTTTTTATTGGTTGAAATGAAGTTGCTACACCTTAAAAATATGACATGTTAATTAAGAATGATATGCTTCTTTTTGCAACTTCATTGGGGTGTAAAAGCGTTGACCGAAGTATATTTTGTATGAAGCGCGGAAGCGCTTCGTTCTAAAAATGTGCGCACGGTCAACGTTTTTACAACCTTATCTAGTTACAAAAAGAAGCATTCAATACTGATAATTACATTTTTTTGTAGCTAGGATAATGAAAACACGATTTTTATCAAGTTTTTATTTAATTTATCTGTGCACTTTATTGTGGGACCTCGTGTCATCATGAATGATAAATTTTATTGTGTAATGCAATTGCTTAAGGAATAACGTATTAAAATGAAACATACATCTAATGTAATTATATGTTAATACAATACCCGAGTAAAAAACCCGAATTCAATTACCTGATAACACTCCAGCTAGACCCATTAATAATCCTCCAATAATGGGGGCATTTCCATTTGGTTGTAGTTTACCTTCAACGATATAAAAGAAATAAGGAACTGTAATCGTTATAAATTGTAATGTATAATAAGTATTGTTCATTTAAGACATAATTCATGGAAGCCATAGATTGTTTGAAATTTACACATGGACTGAGCCGTGATATTCGAATTTTATCCTGAGCGTTAGCAAGGGATGAAACTAACGAATATCACGGCCCAGGCTATGTGTAAATTTCCAACAATCTATGGCTTCCATGAATTATTTCAATTCTAATATGACAAGTACGGTCATTAAAATACTGAAGCGAGGGTTAGTTTGGTGTGTGTGTGGCTGATCTTTTTTTACTCCCTGTTAGATAAAGCTCAAATATTTTAATAAATCCGTAGCTTGCATGGGTTATTTCGTGACCAACCGCTAGAAAAAAAACTGTTTAATTCTGCTAATTCTCAAACCTAACATTTGCCATTTTTCATTTACATGATTTTCTCGAAAGCTTCCGTCAAATCCAAAGTTGACATTTCGTAACTAAAGAGCCGCCATGTTGACTTGCTGAAATTAGTAAATATGCGAATAATGCAATAGAATAGAAAATAAAAAAAAACAACCTCAAAAATCAGTTTTAATACAACATCATACGAATTTCGATGGTTCACGTTACAGAAAACTTTCAACTTTAGCGGTTTCATTTGTATGACGTCATGTTTGGAAATGACTTAAATGCGTCAAAAAATATAATATACTTTCGCGGAATTTTATATTATTTTTATTTTGTTGATTTCTCCGAGCTCTTGTGGCTTACTTCTTTTTATTATGCACCCGAATAAGAATAACAGTTATTTTGTCTTTTTTTAATTGCACTTTTTAAAACAATAAAATCGGCAAAGAGTCTGCAAATAGGTTTCAATACATGTAGATTTACGTGGGAAGTATATTGAAACAGCCATTTTTATGTATATCTCTGAGTCTGCGCTAAGTATAGATATATCGAGAATTTTATCACAGTGTTGTTTACAAGGCGAAAGAAACACGTCATATTAGAATTAGAAACAATAATTGATAAATGTAGTTCGTTCTTCTGTTGTACTGTTATACCACTGTCCCAGGTTAAGGGGTGGGTTGGGATCCCGCTAACATGTTTAATCCCGCCACATTATTTATGTATGTGCCTGTCCCAAGTCAGGAGCCTGTAATTCAGTGGTTGTCGTTTGTTTATGTGTTACAAATTTGTTTTTCGTTCATTTTTTTTACATAAATAAGGCCGTTAGTTTTCTCGTTTGAATTGTTTTACATTGTCTTATCGGGGTCTTTTATAGCTCACTATGCGGTATGGGTTTTGCTCATCGTTGAAGGCCGTACGGTGAACTATAGTTGTTAATGTCTGTGTCATTTTGGTCTTTTGTGGATAGATGTCTCATTGGCAATCATACCACATCTTCTTTTTTATATTATGTGTTCAAAAGCAAGAAAAAGGTACATTCGACCTTTGTCTTTCATAGTAGTAGATCAGAACACTTCCTACGACACATGTTCGGAATTTTCCATTGTTCATATTTTGAAAACTTCATGTTTACCAGTGTGGTATATTTACAACTCGTCTTATATAATATATATATATATATATATAAATATAATCTTTTATCTTGCCTCGTATATATTTCTAGGAATATTATTGGTTAAAAGCAATCCGGTAGAGACCGGGTATATTCCATATTAGGCTAATAGGCTGGGCTTATTTCAATACACGGTTATAAATGGTGTTACGTCCCTTTATAAAACAACACAGTGTTTGAAAAAAGATTTCAACAGACGATGCAATTGATAATGAACAATCAAAATAAATTCATGAAACACATTTAAAGCAAACACGTTGTTATTGTTGGCATTTGTTTTTGTATATACCAATGGAAGAAGATTCTTAATGATAACAGTGTCAAAGAGTTGATCACTTTTATATGCAACTTGTCTAAATACCACATGTTAGGAAAGTCAGTAAGATAAATTCGTGATATAATGTGCTAGTGATCTAATACGATATATATGGATCAATAAAATACATATGGGGATTTGAGCTTCACTCTCATTCCATACTGACCTCATATATATCGCCTTAGTTAACTAACACACTATGTGTCTTTTATCATTGGTTAGCTTATTGTGATCAAGTCTAGGTAATTATAGATCTCATCGTGGGATATTTCATGATCTAAGGCATTTTTTCAATTAAAGTATTATGGTCATATGATATTATAAGATTCAGGTAAATGAGTTTTTTTTAAGCAGATCATATAAAAGCATGTCAATGGTTATAAAATAATGAAAACAAAATAATATCTTGTCAAATTTACTGAAGTTGTAGCTAACTGTCCCACAGACGAACATATTCGCTCTGTCGGTACATATGGGATAACTGAAATGGCTAAGCCACGTTCAGTTGGCACACCGTTTTGAAATTTTGGATCATCAATGCTCTTCAAATTTGTACTTGGTTTGGCTTTTTACGTATTTTGAGATGAGCGTCACTGATGAGTCTTATGTAGACGAAATGCGCGGTTGGCGTATTACATTATAAGCTTGGTACCTTTTTACACCAGTGGGTCGGTGACACTGCTGTTGGACGTTTCGTCACCGAGGGTATCACCAGGCCTTTAGTCAGCACTTCGGTGTTGACATGAATATCAATTATATTGTCATTCTTATAAATTAACTGTTTGCAAAAGTATAAATTATTCGATATACTCAGGATTTTCTTATCCCAGGCATAAAGCACCTTAGCCATATTTGACCGACTTTTTTTAATTTTGGGTCCTCAATGCTCTTCAACTTTGTACCTGTTTGTCGTTCTAACTGTACTGATATGAGCGTCACTTATGCATCTTATGTAAACGAAATGCGCGTCTCGAATATTATTTTATAAGCATGGTACCTTTGATAACAATCCGTCAAAAATGTCGACCTAGGAAAGCTGCTATCTTATGGAGCCCACTGTCCTCAAGACATATCTCAGGACTTTGTTCAGATTTGCAAGCGGAACATTTCGGGGTATTCTTAGAGAAAATTCAATTTAGCACAAACGATTACTATCAAACTATTCATTCAAAAAGGGGGTTTGAGATTTCTAGAGAAAATCTATTTTATGAATAGAAGGACAGAAATTAAACATTATCAATCGAATTTTGATATTCGATCATACCGAGTGACACTCGATTATGTGAACCCTGCGGTTGAAGTCATAAAATTTTGCTCAGTTTTTACAGCACAAAAATCATGCTCAAAACATGAAATCCAGCATTTTGATTGGTTAACTTTCGAGTATGAGTACAATAAACTGACTCAAAAGTTTTATGACCTAATTTAAAAAATGCGTTTGACATTTTGTTCTTTTACTAAGTATTTTATTTTAAAACATTCAGTAATAAAGAAAACATATCAATTTAAATGTCAATGTCAAATAGCTACTTTTGATTCTATATATAACTTGCCGTTGTTAAATATTTGTCAAACTTAATCATGGTCGATAAATATGATAACCATCGTATTGCTTTGAACACAAATATTTCTGTTTTTTTATATTTTCATCATCTTATGTTTATAGTTTTACCTATATGTTCCAATATTAAACTGTAATCATTAGTTGTCTCTAGAATGAGTCCACTATGTCTACCAAAAACTGCAAGACCAATATTATCGGCCATTCCCAACATTGCAACTTCTCTTATACCTTTAGATTAAAGAAATGAACGAGAAATATTAATCAAAAATATTTATTTGGATATTGCAATTTATTCTTGGCTTCATCAGATTGTTGCTTTTTACATACATAATATCACATTGTGAAACTTGCCTTCAATATAATGAACAGCTGCTGATTTCATGGACTCAAACTTTGTACCTTTCATCCGTTCTGAAATGTCTAATACCAGTGTAATGTGGCGTCCTCCTCCACGTCTAATTATGGAGGAACTATGTTTGTATGCATCTTAAATAAAAAAAAAGATATGCAATGCAATTTATCAGATATTAAGTATATTTATTACTCTATTTATCTAAAAGAATGTAAAATTATTGCAATATACACAAATATAAATTGTTTTTTAGTCCAATTTTAAGCATTAACATTAACATAAAATTATTTACTAATTAACCATAATTTGTTTTGCGCACACCTCCTTCTCTTTCTCTGTAGTGGTTCTAAAAATATATATACACGAAATTAAACTTGAACTTTTTCGTCAGGACTATCAAATTTCGACTTCTTTCCATACATACTGAATGTTAGAATTTGCTTTAGAAGTTGTAACCAATCTGTTATTGTCCTAGGCTGTTTCATTTCGTCAAAACCTGCTAGAATAATTAGAAAAGTATGTGAGTTTTAGCGTTTGGTGTATAAAACTATAAACCTGGCACCTTTGATAACTATTAAAATGTTAAAATGTATAACGGTTTATTTGTACTGTAGTCCTGTCATGTTTTTTAGTGTTATATCTAGCATTGCTGTAAATGTGCGAAGTTTGATTAGCCACAAAACCATGTTCAACCCACCATTCTTTTCTTGAAATGTCGTGTACCAAGCCAGGAAGATGGCAGTTGTTTTCTTATAGTTCGTTTCTGTTTGTGCTAAATTGTACTTTGGATTTAGGTTATGCTTTAGTGTTTCTGTTGTTTCGTTGTTTTCCTCTTAAAGTTAATGTGTTTCCGTCGGTTTTTGTTTGTAATCCGAATTTGTTGTCTCTATATCGATTTATGACATTCGAACAGCGGTATACTTCTGTTGCCTTTATTTTTCTAAATGTCTCAGTGCCTGCACCTGTTACATCGATTCTCTACAAGAAATTTTGTTTAAATGTGTGAAATAACTTTACCATACTTTATGGTATAAAAGAAATACAAGAATACTGATGTCAATAAACAAATGACACTGTCAACATATTTACCACAATGTATAATCGTTCGAGCACATACCGATTGCCTGTCGTAGTCAAATGGTTTGCACTTAAGTGAACTAATATGAATAGTTCAATATTTTTTGGAAAGACCGGAATAGCTTTAAAGAATAATTTTTTCCCTTTGATATTTAATCTTTTAATCTATTAATAAATTGATATTAAACTTATTCTTAATATTGTAAAAGAGTGATCGAAAATGCAATTTAAAGGCTATGACTACATGTTTGAAACAGCGAGTTTCAATTTTTTGATCATTAGTATTGCATGGAATTCATGTAGATCCGTATTGTGTTATAGATAATGCATATTTTAAGGTTTTTCTTGTCGAAGAACACACCGAGGGGTGTCAGGATTGATCAAATGAAAGACCGACCGGAGGGAGGTCTTTCTTTGAACAATCCTGACACCCCGAGGTGTGTTCTACGACAAGAAAAACCTTAAAATATGCATCATCTGACTTATATACCGTCAAAAAATATTAATTTTATAAAGTTTTGTAAAATTTAGTATCCTATTTTACCGACAACCCTAAAGTGGGATATTCATTTCTAATGCGTTCAGGTTTTAAATACGCCCTGCGGCTCATTTAGAATGTGAAATAAAACTCACTAAATAATTTAGATATAACCTTTTAAAAATTATTATCCATACACAATAAAAATATTACTGTAACTGCATGAAGTAAGACACAAATGTATTGTTACCATCCGATAACGGTGTATGACAAATACAAGACACATTGTAATTGTAAGTAATTTATTGTACCACATACAAATGTAGCTTATGGTAAAGGGGGAGGGGTATGGTTTTTTTCTATTTGTTATGTTATTTCTATCGCGGAAAAGTGGTTATTTTTTTAACAATTTTATTTGAATCGAATGAGATTGTCTTTTGAATAGCAATACATTTTATTAAAAGAAAATCTGGATATAATTATATACCCTTTCGTGAGTTACGTTAATAATATTCAATAGAATATAAGATTATCTTATTAGTTGATCATTTGATAGAGTAAATGGTGTACGTAAATTTTAAAAAGTTAAGAACTGACACGAAGACGAATATAAATACATGTAGGTCACAGTATGATTTCCTATTCAGTGTGTATCGTTCTGAACATGCATGAAATATTTGCCACTGGACGTTAAGCAAGCAACCAAAAATCAGTCAACCTTTTCAGTTTGACTCAATAAGATTTTCAAAATCTTACACACGAATATGTTAAATCTGGATTTATTTTATGAAAGTCTACATTAAAATTCATCTGACATATATGATAATGTTTCTTTATTGTAGCGATAAATTAACAAAACTTCACGTTATTTGTTTCTAAAATTAAAATACGGGACTACAATGACGGTTTCTTTTACACCTTTCATCGATTGAACTTGAAAAAATAAATTTCCAAATCGGCAACAAAAAACTATTAGACGAATAAAGTTTTGAAGTAAATCATAGATTGCATGTTTATTTAGGAAAATAATGACCTCACACAGGTCATTATTTTATGCCTTGGAGCATATATCATTGAAACATGGTATCGTCCGGGTTGATTCTGAAAAAGAATGACCTGTCGTTCTGAAAGAAAATAACTCCATATAGGTATATAACAAATATGACAGATGTTGCACTTAATATTTAAGCTATTGGGCACATATATTGTCTAGGCAGCTTATCGGTTAAGATAAATTGAATAGAACCTCACTATTGATTTTTTTTTCGAATATTCTTGGGTTCATGAAATTTTTGTCCTGTTTTAATTTCAAAATTCTTCGTAATTCAATTTTGTTGAACACCTACGATTAGAAATACTATTAAAACGTGACCTCTAAGATCTGTGTTTGAAACATGTTCGTATTTAAATGTTCATATTTAATGAGTTAGCGATAGGAAATAGTCTTTACAGTTGTTTGACTCTATTTTTTATTTTCTAAAGTAAACATTGAAATTTTAAAATGTAATATACAGTTGCCTACCGTAACTTTCCAGCCCGGAGTCCTCATGAAGATCAGTTTGAGTCTGTGGTCGACTGTCATTATATGAAAAGTTGGTAAAAAATTAAAAGGAAAACAGTTTTTTCCTAATACTAGTTCATAATCTATAATTTGGTGGTCATATTAGGTGTGGTTAAGAGGTAGACAAAAACATGAGCAACACGACGGGTGCCATATGTGGAGCTGGATCTGCTTACCCTTTCGGAACACCAGAGATCACCCCCAGTGTTTGTTGGGGCTCGTGTTGCGTATCGATTTATGAGTTTGACTGTCTCTCTGGTAGCTCTCGCCCTCTTTTCTGGACCCCTCGCTGTATAATGTCATCACAACGAAACTGAATTTAGAGAAAGAAACGTTAAACAGATGTTATATCTGTTATTTGATTTTTTATTTTTCTCGAATAACTAATATCTGACTTCATGAATAATAAGCATGCTTTATAAATGGATTTTTACAACTCAGCTGATATATAAAGGATTTTTCTGTTGTATATCCGTAGTTTATAAACGGGAAAAATCAAGGTTACAAATGTATAAATGGATCCATAGGAGTAATTCCGTTGCGGTTTCTTAAAACAGTCTAAAGCTCTATAACAAAATCTTTTCAAAATTGAAGTAACATTTAAAAAACATTTTCTTCCTCTATGCTTTGCACTCATTCTTGATTGGGAGATCGACCACATCGTCTAATTAACAGAATTTTCGTACCAAATGGGAACGCAGATGCAAATGTCCTGTTAAAGGCATAAATAAAGGCAACAGTAGTATACCGCTGTTCAAAACTCATAAATCTATGGACAAAAAACAAAATCGGGGTAACAAACTAAAACTGAGGGAAACGCATTAAATATTAGAGGAGAACAACGACACAACATTAAAATGTAACACACACAGCAACAGACTAAGCATTAGACAACATCCGATGAGAATAACCAATATAACATCAAAACCAAATACATGAATTTGGGATAGAAAAGTACCGTGACACGTCTTATAGTAATGTGAATTCACACTCAAAAATAGGAGAAAACAAACGACACAACGGAAACACAACGTAAAAATGTTACACATACAGAAACGAACTATGATATAACAATTGCCATTTTCCTGACTTGGTACAGGACATTTTTAAAGAAAAAAAGGGTGGGTTGAACCTGGTTTTGTGGCATGCCAAACCTCGCACTTTGATGGCATTGTTAAATATAACATTAAAATGACATCATAATAATACAGGACGTCAAAAACGCGCCTCGTCCAAACAAGACTTACCAGTGACGCCCAGATATAAAAGTTCGAAAGTCAAAAAAAAGGGGGATAAACAATACGATTGCAACAATTAATACACCAAAGATGAAAGCATCATAACGCTGGAACTTTTGATCGACAACATATTTGTAGAGTTTAGACTATCCATATTGAAGTAGACAATAGGTATTCCAATGGTACAAATATGGCACCATAACCGACTGATTTGTAAAATGTAAACGATATACATCATGTCTTACATCGGGCCTGTTGCGGACCACTATGAGTTGTCGCAAAGGTTTTGATCATTTACAGACAGTTTGGTACTCTCTCTTTTTAGGCTTGGCATATAATTAAACAGCTTATTCTTACCATTTTATAAGATGTCGACTTTGTTTGTCTCAACGTTTTTGAACATTTGTTTCTTTAGATAATGTATATATATATGTCACGTTTGATATCATGTGCACATGAAATATAACCATCGACGGTCAATCTTATAATTATTTCAGTTTTGTCTACCTTATCTTTGCAGAATTGTTGGACTTCTAAACATATACATATAACAATTAAAAACCAATTGTTCAGAGAACAATTGAAAGTCTTTCCACATCAAAGAAATTTTGATAAGAAGATAGTTTCTTCATACTGATGCGATAAATAACGGTTAAATTATATTGTTGAGTGATATAAGGGAGATATTATGCTACTTCCGGTGAAATGAATGTCACTTCCGGTCTCATATGATAGCTTCTTTCACACTGATTCCAAAAATATATAGTTTCTATATACTTTTGTATGTAGAATGGGAGATACTTGGCCACTTCCGGTTTGTTGGAAGTCATTTTTAGTCTTCAGTAATCTGTTTATGTATCTATATGACAAAATGTATGGATTTTGAGTAAATTTATATGAAAAAATTGCAAAAAATTCTACTTCCAGTTTTCTCAAGGTCACTTCCGGTAGTCGTTTTTCAAGGTCATTTGTCACTTAACCTTTTATACAAGGTCAAATGCCTTTATAATGATCTTAGATGAAGTTATAATCAAATAACCTCATATCAAGACATTCCAGGGGCATTAACTCCTATAAGATGCCATTAAATTGTATCAGACTTAATGTATCATATCTCATAACATTAAAGCGGACATTTTGCACTTGATCTCTTATATGTATCTTTCAAAGTGTCTGAGAAAATGCAAAAACAAGCAAAAGTCACAATTGAGAATTTGACCTTGATTTTTGACCTTGACCTCATTTTCTAAGTTAGGACCTAGGGGACTCAAATATAAACATTCCAGGGTTATACGGTTAACTGTTTATGAGTTAAAAAAACATACCGACAAATTTATTTTGTAAAGGTAGATAACTCCTATAAAATGTCATCGAATAGCTTCGATCCAAATAAGCCAAAAATTCCGGATGTATCGAACAATTTGTAAAAAGAATTTTGTCGCTATCTTTTTTTGTTACGAAGGAGATGCACACAGATGATAAACAGTGAATAGGGAGATAACTCTTACAAAGAAAATGGTTCGCCTTAGCAGGGTGAGATTTAAAAGCGCATAAATTATACGATACCATATGAGAAATATCTAAGCGACATATTGCGAAACAAACATTTATCGCAAGAACAAAATTTGGCGGAAGAAAAAAAAAATAATAATCAGAAGAAGAAAGTGAAAAGACTTAATAATAACAAAATTGAACAAAGGTTCAAGGACTGTTGTTTTGTTATAAAATCTTTTACTTTTAATTAAAATAAACTATTAAGACAACATGGTAGTTTTGATTTGCGCTGGTTTAAATAAAAAATATTCTATTGGTGTATTCAAAAGCGCATTGTGGAACATGTATTGTTCGTTTGTCAGTTCCTTTGTGTACTAGTATATGTTTTGCAGGTAAGGCTGATTGGTGTAGTATTGTCTACGTTTTATTCAAAGTAAAGTTGTTGACCTACCTTTCCCATGTGTCTGGCGATGTAACCTTTGTATCATCCATAAAAGGTTGTTGCTCGATATTGGGTACTGGTATATTTTCCATCGGAACTTCAATTGTAGAAGAAGAAATTTCACAACCTTCAAAACATTCTGAGCTACTATGATATCTTACACGATTATCATGCTTTATCTCTGATCTCGTTGTTTTGAATCCAAAGTCATTTTTTGTACATCTATGGTTCGTTTGTGGTATATTTGGATCGCTCAGTGCTACGTCTGGGCTTTTTATTGCATCAATACATATATCCTTGATTGGTTGATTTTCTTTTTCATTTAATCGAATTCTTATATTATCGTCAGCTCTATGTTTTAAACAATGTAGATCCTCTTGACTTTCAGTGATAAATTGCGTATAGTCTGTAGCGTCTTTTTCGTGTGAATCACTACAAAAATCATATTGCATTCATATCACATTTATTTATATCCATTAATTGATAGTTTGACATTTTGTAATTGTTTTGAATTCGGAGGTTTAATTTCAGTCTCAATGTTTCAGACCACTAGACGTTTGCTGCCCTATTCTGCTAAATGTTATAATTATCTATACCATTGGAGCTTCTTCTATTTCAATATGCTTTTAAAGTACTTGTGAATCTAGTACAATACTTTTGATCAAGTTCCATTAGTTGTCTTCAAAATGTTCAATGTGGGTTTGGTAACTAATATTTGAAATATTTTTTTCATTAAAATGTATGGAAATTGTCAGGATCTAATGATATTGTAGAGAAAAAAATTGAGAGAAATTAGTTTTAATTTTTAATGACTTATTTAGATTTTTATTAGAGGAAATTTTAACGTGATGGTTTTTGTATGTGATACATTTATTAAAACGATGGTCCTTTCTATATATCCATGAATAAAATATCTTTCACGTTCGCATTTCAAGAATATTTTTTTGTCTGTGTTAGTTGACAATTATGCAAACCTGGAGCACTTTAAAGTTTTTAATTTTTGTATAACTTGTATTGGTCCTAATTGTAAAAGGCAGTTTTCATTATAAATGTATAAATATCAAATAGGATTTTAGGATAAGAATACAAACCTAAACAATCGACAATTGAATAAAATATGTTTATTTAACTTACCTTTTTAGTGAAATGCCCGTGTATTTTGTTTCATTTTGCGAAATGTTAGGTTCTGATGACAATTCCGCTGGAACTAGAAAAGTGAGGGAAGAAAAGACGTTACCTTCAAAACTTTCTAAACTATTGTGAAAGCTTAGACGATTATCACCTTGTAAATTTGAACGTGTACTTTTATATCCAGATTTATTTTTCGTGCACCTGTGAATCAGTTTTTGTATATTCATGTTGCTTAATGAAAGCTGTTTGTTGTCAGCTGTCTGGACACTTATGTTTTTGAATCTTAGATTTTCTTCTTCATTACATACAGATTTACCATTATTGACAATTCTGTGAAATGGTTCTTCAGCACCAGTAATAAAGTCATTGTCGTCTTTATGGCTTCTTTGTGCTGTACATAATGACACATTGTACACATCTATCGATAAATCTGTTTTATATGGACACATTGTCTTATATTGGTCGGGATTAATTGCATGTGTTGAATCCCCATTATGAATATTTTGATCTAATTTGCAATCCCTCATATTTTCACCATTGTCCTCAGAGTCAAGCATAAAACCTTTCGTTGGAGGTATCTTGATATTTTGTAATGAATTAGTTGAATCATCATTAATATTTTGATTATCACTTTTATTTGCTGTATCTAGTAAATCGCTATTTATTCCTAAGGTTCTGTTATTTTGAAGGTTTTCCACTGCAAACACCAATTTATTAACCATTTCTAACAAAGAATGGACTAATAGATTAATATCGGTCAGTTTGGTTGAATTGTTGTCACACTGTGTATCTAATTTTTGTACATGTTCTTCAAGATCTGTAAAAAATGTCACATGATATATTCATGATTACAAAATATTTAAGAACTATACGTCAAACAGT